>NW_027361797.1:18971666-19612500 GCF_039654945.1 Dendrobates tinctorius | reverse complement strand
ATACTATATACTGTATATATAGAAACTTCCTTCTCACCCCCCCAATGGGGTGTTTTTTTTTGTCCTTTGTCTTTCTTGGGTCCTCTATCATAGGCCTTGGTGTTTGAGGGTTCAGTGCAGGATCTTAGTTGTTCCCAGTATTGCACTTTTCTGGACAGAGAGCTCAGATATTGCTCCTGGGATCTGTTGTAGCCATTCTTACAACTTAGGGGTCACTGCTCCAAGTGCTCCTATCACCACTGGAATCACTGTTGCCGTCACCTTCTACATCTTCTCCAGTTCTCCTTTGAGGTCCTGGTATTTCTCCACTTTTTCATATTCCCTCTTTTTGATGTTGCTGTCACTTGGCACTGCCACATCTATTATCTTCTGATCCTTTTCTACTATCACAATGTCTGATTGGTTTGCCAACACCTGCTTATCCATCTGGATCTTAAAGTCCCACAGTATTTTAGCTCTTTCATTCTCCTCCACTTTTTCTGGGGTCTCCCTCCTGGACTTAAGGAGTGACTAGTTGTTTCTCAATCAGTGGACATGCAGGTCTTGTATCCATCCAGAGTTTCCTCATGTGCTTCATATATCCTCTCTCATTTGGTCTGCTGTTATAGTAGCATTTCATCAGATCCAGGTTCTCTTGCCTTGTCCATGTATGGTTTGTTTCAGTGTAGGGAAGGTGACCTGACAGACGGACTAGTCAGAGAGAAGAAGGAAAGGTTTGCACAGTGTAGGTAGGTGTCGGTTATTACAGTGGGGAAACAGCTAGGAAAGTGTAGTGGACGTGCAGTACCTTGGGTTGACCATTAGATGGCAGGGAGGAGTGTGAGCAAAGGACTTGACATCAGCTTAGGGCTTTAGAACCGTTGGTCATGGGGGGCGTGGTGACAGTGACAGTTTCAAGGAACCGGGTTAGCTATAAATACTGAGGGAGGGTTCCAGAAAGTCCAGTCCCCAGGGGGAGCCGCAGTGACAGGAGGACTGCGACAGTCTGTGCGCTGTGAGGTGAATCCAGACCAGGGGGGACTGAGGAGAGAGAACAACAGGGGGGTGGTCCTGACAGATAGACCACAACAGAGACGAGATAAAGGGAATAGGCACACCGTGTAGAGTACGACGTCTGACCAGTGAACGGACTGTTGGTGATTTGGCTTAGGGCAGCCACAGTGTCGGAAGCTGTAACTACGTCAGGAAAGGAGAAAGGACAGGACGTATATATACGTCCCCGGCGAGGAACACGGTGTGTGAAGCGGCTCTGAATATAGAGGGCCATGAGTGAGGTACTGTGCTGTGTCGTGAAGCGGCTCTGGATGCGGAGGGCCGAGAGAGAGCGATATGGCGATGTTTTGCGAGGGCCGTCAGACGGACGGCGCGCAGAAATAAACTTGGACCTGTTGTACCCAGTACCTGCCTCCATCTTGTCTCTGTTTCGTCTCTGCGTGGTAAGAAGAGGGACCACCCCCCCAGCTCGGCCCACCGACCCTACATTTGGCGTAGTCGGCAGGATCGCCGCCGCTAATACATCATCTTCTGCGGCAGGCCTGCCTCAAGTAATGGAAAAGGACATGGACTACTCTGTTTGGATTACAATTACCTGTGGATTACAAATTACCTACCTGTGGAATATAAATGGGGAGCGCTGTGGCGGATCTGTGTGGCCAGCAGAGGATCCGGGGCGGTACCAGGTACTGTGCAGTATGGCGGTGTTGCTTCAGCGCAGAGGAGAGGTCCGGGTGTTTGCAGTTATTCAGAATGGACTGGGACCCCCTCCAACGTACCACAAAAGGAAGCAGTATGTGCCTGGAGATCGACGCTTCCATATATTGGACCCTGACAGGAGGGTGGAGAGGCCTGCCGACGCCTCACCTCACAGAGGGAGTGGCACAGAAGAAAAACTTGGCTGCGGCTGTCTGATGCCATTCGAGTGCTGCCCAACGGACGGTATGAGACTCTGCAGGTGTCGGGGCCTCGGCCGCCTAGAGTGGCAGTGGCGGCAGGGGATGGAGCTGTGCCAGAAGTCGCCCTCAGAGCCACGGGAGAGCAGCGGGATATTGAGCTGGGGAGCGGAGCCGCCACCAATACCAGCAGAGGACTTCTCAGCGGAGCCCCCGAGTTTGGGGGAAAAACCCGCGGGACAGTGGAGCGAGGGACGGAGGCTGCGGGTGAAGCCGCGTATTGATGTGATGGAGGCCGCAGCGCCGAGGAAGGTGAGAGTACCCCCGGCACCACCAGTGCCTCCGCCAGCGGCCCTCATCATTCCGCTGCAGCACGCTGCCCCCTGTGCACTGGAAGGCCTTGGTACATCGGGCCCGGTGGTGTATGCAGAGTTGAGCGAGGCCCCTGCTCAAGTCCCTGAGGTACCCCGCCTGGAGCCGCCAGTGAGGAAGTCATCCAAAGAAGACGCTGCTGCGTTCCCCCTGCTGATAGCAGCTGCATCGTTGGAACCGGCCGTTACTCTGGCTCCATTGGAAGTAGTGGAAGCGGCCTGTCCTGAGGCCGCGGTTATGCCGCTGCTGGAGTCGACTGCGGCCGACTTAGTGGGCCCTGTGATTCCAGCCTCCGAGGACCCGGTTGTCCCCATTTGTCACCTGGCCCCAGCGGCTGTTGAGCCGCAAAAATCATCGGCCGCCTCTGATCCACGCCCTTCCTCGGTTAATTCCCACCCACCGGACTCCAGGGCTCATGCCGAACCCTCTGTTTGGGTCGCAGGAGTTATAGAGAAGAAGAGGGCCAGGGGGCAGGAAGTCTGGAACCTGCTCCATGAGAGGCATGGCGGCTGCACGACCCCCGGGACGGCTCGATTATACTAACTTGCAGAGAGGGACACTTCTTGCATCCTGGGAGCTCCACGGTCGTGGGGTCCCTTACTACTGACCACCGGAAGGAGGATTGAACTGTCAGGAGTTCGTTGCACCGTTGTGCAGGTCAAAAGGACAGTTCGCGGTCAGATTTTAAAAAAAAAATGTTTATCTGTGATTTTTATCTCTGTTTTTTCTATGTTCCTCTTACAGGATAGTCCATGTTTACTTGTTAGACTGACAGAGCGGGGATACTTAAAAGAGAGGGAGTGCATATGTCCAAGGAAGGGGGAGGAGAAAGAAGACTTGCAATGTTTTTTTTTTCTGTTATATGTTGGGTTTAAAAGCAAGCGAAAAAGAAAAAAAAAATTATAAAAATGGGTACTTGTGCTATTATAAAGTTGTTTGATGTATAATATGCCAAGGTAATATGCAACAGGTCCGGGTAAGGGAAGGTCTGCGGGACCAAAGGAAAGTGTGAGATCCGGTAGGGATCTAAGAGTTGAGGAGGTCTGGGAGACCGGGACGCCGACCATGACATGTTATTGAAAGAAAGGAAAATGAGTTGGAAGACGTGAGGAAGACAGCCGTCCTAGGTCAGGTCCCCAACACCACGGACACCCCTGAAGGAGGAAGGTGGTAATGATCTGGAAGGTAAGAGACCTCGATCATGGCGTACCGAATAGTGGAAGGTGACAGTAGGGGAGAGTAGGGGAAGGTACACGCCATAGAGAGAGTATGGGTGTACCTAGCCCAATTTGAAAGACGTTGTCATGTGGCGTGCACGCTGGTGAGTAGCAGTAGGCTGCTCAGAGCATAGTGCTACCAGTATGGTTCGGCCCCCACAGATAGTGGGTTTGGCTTAACAGCTGGTCCGACAACAGAATGTAGGTGTAGCTTCAGAACGACAAAGGCAGGGATGACGATTGTCGAGGACGACAATGGACAAAGGAAGGGGGAGTGTAGGGAAGGTGACCTGACGGACGGACTAGTCAGAGAGAAGAAGGAAAGGTTTGCACAGTGTAGGTAGGTGTCGGTTATTACAGTGGGGAAACAGCTAGGAAAGTGTAGTGGACGTGCAGTACCTTGGGTTGACCATTAGATGGCAGGGAGGAGTGTGAGCAAAGGACTTGACATCAGCTTAGGGCTTTAGAAACCGTTGGTCATGGGGGGCATGGTGACAGTGACAGTTTCAAGGAACCGGGTTAGCTATAAATACTGAGGGAGGGTTCCAGAAAGTCCAGTCCCCAGGGGGAGCCGCAGTGACAGGAGGACTGCGACAGTCTGTGCGCTGTGAGGTGAATCCAGACCAGGGGGACTGAGGAGAGAGAACAACAGGGGGGTGGTCCTGATGGATAGACCGCAACAGAGACGAGATAAAGGGAATAGGCACACCGTGTAGAGTACGACGTCTGACCAGTGAACGGACTGTTGGTGATTTGGCTTAGGGCAGCCACAGTGTCGGAAGCTGTAACTACGTCAGGAAAGGAGAAAGGACAGGACGTATATATACGTCCCCGGCGAGGAACACGGTGTGTGAAGCGGCTCTGAATATAGAGGGCCATGAGTGAGGTACTGTGCTGTGTCGTGAAGCGGCTCTGGATGCGGAGGGCCGAGAGAGAGCGATATGGCGATGTTTTGCGAGGGCCGTCAGACGGACGGCGCGCAGAAATAAACTTGGACCTGTTGTACCCAGTACCTGCCTCCATCTTGTCTCTGTTTCGTCTCTGCGCGGTAAGAAGAGGGACCACCCCCCCAGCTCGGCCCACCGACCCTACATCAGTAGCCCATTTATCATCAGATTGTTGGGTACCAGTACCTGAACTCCCACAAATCCACTCATCCATAATGAGCAGAACATTAAACATTTTTGCATATGTTGTCCTTGGTGAGATCTAAATCAAGAACCCCAGTGCAGAAAAGCAACAGTGCTAACCATTGAACCACCCTGCTAAATTGGCTTCCTTATATAATGTATGTCAGTAAAAAATTATGTCAGGTAGTCATGGTAGTTTCAAGAGCACAGAGAAATGTAGTATTGTCAGACAGGTCTTGTTAATAGGGTATTGAGTTATCGTTATTTCTACATGTTTCCAGTTAGCACAGAGATATCCATAGGGGTTTTGGTTTTGTGTGGGCTCTAATAACAACTTGATTGTTGGTAACTGCCTCCAATTTTTCTAGGATTTAAGGAAAGTAATTTGAGTTTTTCATTAGCAACATCTCATCAGCAATGCTGGAATCATGATTTCTGATGGATCTATAGAAAATGCCCTAATGATGAAGTTATGAGTCAGATGTCTCTGCAACAATAGTAGCAGTGAGAGTGGAAATCCCTTTCTATCTCAAGGAATATGTCAAAACATGGGTCATTAATTTACTTGTGGTGTATTGAGGTAAGAGATTGGACAAATTGATGTTGTGTGTCTAACAAGATGAAGTGCAGTTTAGTGAACTGCTCTTGAAGCTTCATCCTTCTGTAATTTTATTACGTAACTAGAACAACAAAACATAATACAGCAAAAATAAAATAAAAAATTGACATCTGCTGACAAGAAACATCATGAATAAAAATGAGCAGATCTTTTGAAATTCGAAATTGATGACTTTGCCAAATTTTTCAGATAAATTTGATTCATGATGAATACATTTGTGTGTATTTCAATACTGGAAAGCTTGTAATTGCTCTTAATATACATGGGTGAGAGGAGAGACAGAACTTTGCTCATCATAATGACTTAGATTTTACATGCAAGAGAGAGAATCTCGCTGACCAAAAGAGCTTACCCTCTACAGGAGAGAGAAGACCTCACTGACTTTTAAGGGATAACACTCTACAGAAGTTAGAAGGAAAGACAGAGAGAGCCCCACTGAACTTAAGAGCTTACATTCTACAGGAGAGAGAGAGATGACCCTAATGACCATAAGATTTTAGATGCTTCAGTCGAGAGAACATCCTGCTAACCATAAGAGCTTACACTTGGCAAGAAAGATAGAGGACCCTACTGACCATGAGAACTGACACTCTACAGAAAAGAGAGGACGCCAACGATCATAAGAGGTTATACTCTACAAGAGAGATAGAGAGGACCTTGTTGGCCATAACAGTTTAGATGCTGTAGGAGAGAGGACCCTCCTAGCAATAAGAGTTTACACTCTACAGGAGAGATAGAGGACCCTAATGACCATGAGAGCTTACACTCTACAGAAAAAAGGCATTTACTCCGTGCTCCACTGGGATCTGCTGATTTGTGATGACCCAGATACTGACCACCACTGTGCAATATTTAATAATACGTAAGATGTCACACCTGCAGGACATTATGGGGAAGCCGCATTGCAACGAAAAATTATATCAGCCTGCTCTCTGAAGCTTCAGTATTGTGGGAAATTTTGACAGGCAAGTTTTTTTTGTGCATACCAAGGAATCCAAAATGTTCAAATTCACGGAGAAACTGAGAATTTCATAAATTTTGACTCAAACTTGATCATCCACAAACTGATCTGTTCAATTCTAATCATGAACGCTCTGTCAGAAAATACCTTTTTCCAAGCATATTTTAAATATGACAAGAAAGAAAAATCAAAATTAAAATCTTATTTTTTCATTACAAAAAATGATGGTAGATGGGTACAAATTAATTGTTTTTTTTTTTTGAGAGACAAGCAGGAAAATATCTCTTTTCTCTTTTTTTTAGAAATCTGGTTAACCTCTGTAGACATGCAGCAATTTTTTGGGAACTAATGAGAGTGATTACAACCTTGCAAGCTATGTACAGGCCTTCAGAATATGTCAATTCTATAAATAGGCAGATAATCAATAAGGACATTAGCAGTCAGAATCTAAAATAATAAACCTGGTTTTAATTACAGCTTAACCGGGGGGATCAGCAGCGCTGGTGGAGCGGAGTCCCAGGGGGTAATATAGTAACATAGTTAGCAAGGTCGAAAAAAGACATTTTGTCCATCCAGTTCAGCTTATATTCTGTCAGAATAAATCCTCAGATTTTGGGTGTTCGGTGGTCCGGCAAAATGACTCCCATACCAGGCTGGTGCAGCAGGTGCCGTGGCCTCCGGGAATTCCCACCCACACCAGCTGCACCAGCCTGGGAAGGAAGTGTGATCATTGCACAGCAGCGTCGGACTGGGACTGTCGCAGAACTGCCCGACTCCTGCTGCTGCCACAGTATTTATAGGTATTTTCCAACTATAAGACGCACCCCCATTTTCCCCAAAAAATGTTTGGGAAAAAAGTGGTCTTATAGTCCAAAGCATATGGTACATTGAACACAGGTGGACTTCCTTTTACTAAGCATGTGACTTATGAAGGTAATTCCTTTTGCCTGAAATTTTTAGAGGCTTCATCACTATATTTTTCTCACTTCACTTCACCAACTTAGACTATTTCGTGCTGATGCATCACACACAAATCAGATTACAATATACTGTATTTAATCACAGGTTGTAAAGTAACAAAATATGTGAACAGCCAAGGGGGGGGGTGAAGTTTTTCAAGCCATGTATATGGAGTAAAATCACTGGAATTCTTCAAGAAGAGACATCTTTCTGTGCCTTATTTTAATATTATGGCCACAATTCAATAATACAGGCATTTTTAATGCGGTAGCTGGGTGGACTGCAATTAACTTGGCTCATTAACCCCTTAGTGATGGAGCCAATTTGCAGCCTAATGACCAGGCCAATTTTTACAATTCTGACCACTGTCAATTTATGAGGTTATAACTCTGGAACGCTATAACGGATCCTGCTGATTTTGAGAATGTTTCTTCGTGACATATTTTACTTCATGTTAGTGGTAAAATTTCTTCAATATGACTTGCGTTTATTTATGAAAAAAACAGACATATGGCCAAAAATTTTTAAAATTTTGCAATTTTCAAACTTTTAATTTTTATGCCCTTAAATCAGAGAGATACTGTATGTAAAAAATACTTAATAAATAACATTTCCCACATGTCAGCTTTAGGCTGGTTTCACATTTGCGTTTTTTAGCGCTGGAAAAAAACGCTAACCTGCGCATGCGTTTTTTCCCCTATATTTAACATGGGTGCGCATACCTGCGCGCTTGTAAGCGCATGTATGCGATTTTCATGCGCTGCGTTTTTTTGGGGTGTGCGATTGGATTTTCCAGACACATCATGTTGCATTTTTTGGCCCTGCAAAAAAGCGCATGCGCACATATGCGCACGTTTTGCGCTAAAAATGACCATTATAGCCTATGGATGCGCATATGTGCGCACTGGCATGCTCATGTAAGCGTTTTTTTGCATATGCGTTTTTTTTTTTAACCATGGAATTTAGGGGTTTGGGTTAGAGTTAGGGTTAGTTAAGGGGGTTTAGGGTTAGGGTTAGGGTCAGGGTCAGGGTTAGGGTTGGGTTTTGGGTCAGGGTTAGGGTTAAGTATGGTTTGGTTAAGGGTTAGGGTCAGGGTTAGGGTCAGGATTAGGGTTAAGTATGGTTTTGTTAAGGGTTAGGGTCAGGGTTAGGGTTAGGGTTAGGGTCAGGGTTAGGGTTAGGGTCAGGGTTAGGGTTAAGTATGGTTTTGTTAAGGATTAGGGTCAGGGTTAGGGTCAGGATTAGGGTTAAGTATGGTTTTGTTAAGGGTTAGGGTCAGGGTTAGGGTTAGGGTTAGGGTTAGGGTCAGGGTTAGGGTTAAAGTTAGGGTCAGGGTTAGGGTTAGGGTCAGGGTTAGGGTTAAGTATGGTTTTGTTAAGGATTAGGGTCAGGGTTAGGGTCAGGATTAGGGTTAAGTATGGTTTTGTTAAGGGTTAGGGTCAGGGTTAGGGTTAGGGTTAGGGTCAGGGTTAGGGTTAGGGTTAGGGTCAGGGTTAGGGTTAGTAAAGTCATGGTTTGGGTAGTGTGAGGGGCCACCTAAAAATGTTGGAAAAAAACGCAAACGCGGTAAAAACGCGCTAAAAACGCATACAAACGCATAAAAACGCTGTGTTTTTTTCATGCATGCTCATAAAAATGCTTGAAAAAAACGCAGCAGTTGTATGCTTATGTATGCGTTTTTTCAATGCGTTTTTTTGCGGGAAAAACGCGCTGCAAAAAAAAGCAAGTGTGAAACTAGCCTTACATCAGCACAATTTTAGAACCAAAATTTTTTTTTTTAGGAAATTATAAGGGTTAAAAGTTGACCTGCAATTACTCATTTTTACAACAAAATGTACAAAACAATTTTTTTTAAGGATCACATCACAATTGAAGTCACTTTAAGAGGTCAATATGACAAAAAATACCCAAAAGTGACACCATTCTAAAAACTGCACCCCTCAAGGTGCTCAAAACCACATTCAAGAAGTTTATTAACCCTTTATGTGCTTCACAGGAGCTGAAGCAATGTGGAAGGAAAAAATTAACATTTAACTTTTTTTAACAAACATTTTAATTTAGAACCAATTTTTTTATTTTCACAAGTGTAAAAAGAGAAACTGAACCACAAAATTTGTTGTGCAATTTTACCTGAATACTCCGACACCCCATATGTGGGGGTAAACCACTGTTTGGGTGCACGGCAGGGCTTGGAACGGAAGGAGCACTGTTTTACTTTTTCAATGCAGAATTTTCTGGAATTGAGATCGGATGCCATGTTGCATTTGGAGAGCCCCTGATGTATCTAAACAGTGGAAACCCACAACAATTGACACCATTTTGGAAATTAGACCCCTTAAGGAACTTATCTCGATGTGTGGTGAGCACTTTGAACCTCCAAATGCTTCACAGAAGTTTATAACGTAGAGCCATGAAAATAAAATATCATTTTTTTTCCACAAAAGTGATCTTTTCGCCCTCAAAATTTTATTTTTACAAGGGTAACTGGAGAAATTAGACCCCCAAAGTTGTTGTGCAATTTGTACTGAGTATGCCCATACCACATATGTGGGGGTAAACCACTGTTTGGGCACACGGCAGAGCTCAGAAGGGAAGGAGTGCCATTTGACTTTTTCAATGCAGAATTGGCTGGAATTGAGATTGGACGCCATGTCGCGTTTGGAGAGCCCCTGATGTGCCTAAACAGTGAAAAAAACCCACAACTGACACCATTTTGGAAACTATACCCCTTAAGGAACTTATCTAGAAGTGTGGTGAGCACTTTGAACCCCTAAGTAACATAGTAACATAGTAACATAGTAACATAGTAATTAAGGTTGAAGGGAGACTTTAAGTCCATCTAGTTCAACCCATCCTATCCTAACTTGCCCTAACATGTTGATCCAGAGGAAGGCAAAAAAAACCCAAGTGGCAAACAGTAAGCATCACATTGGGGAAAAAAATTCCATCCTGACTCCACATACGGCAATCAGACTAGCTCCCTGGATCAACGCACCACTAAGGAAACTAGTGTATATACCCTGTAATATTATACTTTTCAAGAAAGGCATCCAGTCCCTTCTTAAATTTTAGTAGGGAATCACTCATTACAACATCATATGGCAGAGAGTTCCATAGTCTCACTGCTCTTACAGTAAAGAATCCGCGTCTGTGAGTATGCTTAAACCTTCTTTCCTCCAGACGTAGAGGATGCCCCCTTGTCCCAGTCACAGGTCTAAGAGTAAAAAGATCACAGAAGTTTATAATGCAGAGCCGTGAAAATAAAAAATCATTTTTTAACTCAAAAATGATTTTTTTTAAGCCCGCTATTTTTTATTTTCCCTATCCCTAACCCTAATTTTAATCCTAACCCTAACCCTAATGGAAAAATGAAAATAAATATATTTTCTTTATTTCATTATATTTCCCTAACTAAGGAGGTGATAAAGGGGGATTATTTACTTTGTTTTATAGGGTTTATCACAGTGATCAAAATGTACCTGGAATGAATGAATGGAATCTGTCGGCCGGCAGATTCAATGGGCAAACTGAGCATGCGCCGGCCATTTTCTTCCCGGAAGAAGATGGCTGCGACCACCAGAGGATGCAGGAGAGCCCGAGGACCACCGGGAGGTACTGGGGGGATTGGGACCCTATTTCTCTCTCCTTTGATGTGTGATCACATCAGAGGAGAGAGAAAGTAAATGCAAAATCACGGCTTTTTTTGCGGTCGCCGTTATACAGTTAATAACGGCGATAGCAAAAGCGGGGTCGGTAAAAACCGACCCAAATCATGTTCTCTGGGGTCTCGCTACCCCGGAGAAAATCCAACTCTCGGGGGGGTGCTATACTGTCATGTCGGATGCTATTCACACCACAGTGTCCGGCAGGCAGCGGTAGTTCCATCTCTGTCCACTATAGCCTCAGTGGCGCCGGCTTGATTTTACTCAGGTTATCTGGGGTTAATCTAGCTGGAAATCAGGTGGGATGTTTGGTCACGCCCACGGTCTTTAAATAGTCGTGCTGGCCTGTGGGCGTCGCCGATTATAGCTTGTGTTTTATGCTAAGTGGTTCCGGTCTGGAGAGGAGGTGTTGGAGAGAGAAATTCATATCTGGTGTCGTATGATCCGTTGTTACCTTTTCGCCTTCCTATATTTGTGCTTTGTTTTGCCCTGTTCACATTACAGTATTGTCCTGTGTGTTTGCGGCGCGGTGTGGTTTAAGTTCTCCCTGTCTGTCATTACTGTGTGGGCTTTGGTGGTTTGACAACTCACTGGGTGGAGGGTGGAGGGTTCAGCTTAGGGCTGAGCAGGAGATAAGGAAAGGCTGGAGGCTCAGGCATTTGCACCATTAGCAAAAACCTTGGGTTGAGAGTCAGACAGGGTTTTCCCTAGTTTGAGAGACTCCGCAGGGGCCCTGGGTATTTCAGCCTCCTTTGACCTAAGCCCCGCATAACATATACACTTTTTCCACAGTGCCTTTTATTAACGGCGCTGTGGTTTAAGTACCCTTAACTATGCTGCTAACATTGGTCCTCAGCAGATTGCTATTAGAATTGAGAGAAATTTTTCAAAGTTTGGCTTGGTTTGAATTTTCTGAATCGACCTTCGTTAGCCGAATGGTTCGACAAACGTACCCAAACCTCATTAGATTCAATGTGAGTCAAAAACAAACACTTAGTCAACACCTCAATGGGTGACTAAAAGCTTCCCAAACAGCTAAAATTAGGGGAAGACACCAGGAAAAGTGGCATCAATTGACCCACAGTAGAAATTTGCAAATGACTGGGCAGCAGTCAGCCATGCATGAGGTATCAGGCTCTGGCCCAGCATTTACTGCTTGGAATTAAAGACACACCCCCTCCCATCATCAAACTCATCCTCCCATCTCCCCCGGTCATCATACAGCAGTACAATTATAGCCAAAGTTATACGAAAGCATAAGTGGATATGCGATGATTTACCAAACTATGTCCAACTTTAAATAAAAATGCTCGTGAAAGTAAACACAAATACAAATGTGCTACGTTTGTGCCGAATTTGAGATTGGCGAATGTTTTCCAAACATGTTCGTTCATCTCTAATTACACTGCTCAAAAAAATAAAGGGAACACTAAGATACCAGATCGTAGATATCACTGAATAAAACATCACAGCTGCAAATCTTTTTTCATTACATAGTGACATGCGTTGAGAACAAGAAAACATAAAAATTATCAATGAAAATCAAAATTAATATCCCATGGAGGTCTGGATTTGGAAGGATACTCAAAATCAAAGTGGAAAATCAAATTACAGGCTGATCCAACTTCAGTGGAACTGCCTCAAGACAAAGAAATGATGGTCAGTTGTGTGTGTAGCCTCCACGTGCCTGTTTGACCTCCCTACGACACCTGGGCATGTTCCTGATGGGTCGGAGGATGTTGTCATGAGGGATCTCCTCCCAGACCTGGACTAAAGCATCCACCAACTCCTGGACAGTTTATGGGGCAACATGACGTTGGTGGATGGAGCGAGACATGATGTCCCAGAAGTGCTCAATTGGATTCAGGTTTGCAGAATGGGTGGGCCGGTCCATAGCTTCAATGCTTTCATCTTGCAGGAACTGCTGACACACTCCAGCCACATGCGGTCTGGCATTGTCCTGCATTAGGAGGAACCCAGGGCCAACCGCACCAGCATATGGTCTCACAAAGGGTCTGAGGATCTCATTTCGGTACCTAATGGCAGTCAGGCTACCTGTAGCGAGCACATGGAGGGCTGTGCGGCACTCCAATAAAATGCCACCACACACCATTACTGACCCACTGCCAAAGCGGTCATATTGAATGATGTTGCAGGCAGCAAATCGCTCTCCACGGTGTCTCCAGACTTTGTCACGTCTATCACATGTGCTCAGTGTGAACCTGCTTTTATCTGTGAAGAGCACAGGATGCCAGTGGCAAATTTGCCAATCCTCGTGTTCTGTGTAAAATGCCAAGCATCTTGCACGGTGTTGGGCTGTGAGCACAACCCCCATCTGTGGACATCAGGCCCTCAGACCATCCTAATGGAGTTGATTTCTAACCGTTTGTGCAGACACATGCACATTTGTGGCCTGCTGGAGGTCATTTTGCAGGGCTCTGGCAGTGCTCCTCCTGTTCCTCCTTGCACAAAGGCTGAGGTAGCAGTCCTGCTGCTGGGTTCTTTCCACAGCTTGCATTGATGTGCCTTCCTGGATGAGCTGCACTATCTGAGTCACTTGTGTGGGTTGTAGAGTCAGACTTATGCTACCACGATTATGAAAGCACAAAATGTTAGGCGTCGGGTTCCTGCAACTGCACAGCAGGAATCCAGAGCCTTGCATTCAGCGGTCTCCCATTATCCACCAACCACTCAGTAGCCTGCACAGCAATTCCAGCGTTCCAGACGCCCTGCTCAGGCCAGCTCTGTGGGTCTGGCTGATGCTGCCACCTCAGGGCCAGCAATAGCAGCGCAGGCTGCTCAGCAGCAAGCTACTTCAGAGGCTAAGTCCTCAAGTCACGCTACTGGGCATGCTCACGAGACGATCTCCCATTGGAGATAGGGAGTCACAGGTCCTTCTCATGATCTGATTGGTCCATCTCAGGGATCTGGAAGCTTCCGGAAGGTCCTGGCTATAAAAGGTTTGCATGGCCGCTCGGCCATGCACTAGCATAGACTCTACTTGCTACATGTGTGAATGATGACAGATGCATGAACCTGCAAATGACTCATTAACCCCTTCATGAGCAAGCCTATTTTGACCTTAATAACCAGGCCATTTTTTGCAATTCTGACCAGTGTCCCTTTATGAGGTAATAACTCAGGAACGCTTCAACAGATCCTAGCGATTCTGAGATTGTTTTTTCATGACATATTGGGCTTCATGTTAGTGGTAAATTTAGGTTGATCATTTTTGCGTTTATTTGTCAAAAAATCAGAAATTTGGCGAAAATTTAGAAAATTTTGCAATTTTCAAATTTGAATTTTTATTCTGTTAAACCAGAGAGTTACGTGACACAAAATAGTTACTAAATAACATTTCCCACATGTCTACTTTACATCAGCACAATTTTGGAAACAAAATATTTTTTTGTTAGGAAGTTATAAGGGTTAAAAGTTGACCAGCGATTTCTCATTTTTACAATACAATTTACAAAACCATTTTTTTTAGGGACCACCTCACATTTGAAGTCACTTTGAGGGGTCTATATGGCAGAAAATACCCAAAAGTTACACCATTCTAAAAACTGCACCCCTCAAGCTACTCAAAACTACAGTCAAAAAGATTATTAACCCTTCAGGTGTTTCACAGGAACTAAAGCAATGTGGAAAGAAAAAATGGACATTTTAATTTTTCCAACAAAAATTTTCTTTTAGCATCAATTTTTTCATTTTCACATGGGAAACAGGATAAAATGGATCCTAAAATTTGTTGGGCAATTTCTCCTGAGTACAACAATACCTCATATGTGGTCATAAACCACTGTTTGAGCGCACGGCACGGCTCAGAAGGGAAGGAGCGCTATTTGACTTTTTGAATGTAAAATATGCTGGAATATTTAGCGGTTGCCATGTCGTGTTTGGAGAGCCCCTGTGTGCATAAACATTGGAGCTCCTCCACAAGTGACCCCATTTTGGAAACTAGACCCCCCAAGGAACTTATCTAGATGCATAGTGATCACTTTGAACCCCCAGGTACTTCACAAATTGATCTGTAAAAAAAAAAACACTTTTTTTTCACAAAAATTTCTTTTTGCCTCAGTTTTTTCATTTTCACATGGGCAACAGGATAAAATGGATCCTAAAATTTGTTGAGCAATTTCTCCTGAGTGCACAGATACCTCATATGTGGTCATAAACCACTGTTTGTGTGCACGGCAGGGCCCGGAAGGCATGGAGCACCATTTGACTATTTGAATGGAAAATTAGCTCCAATCGTTATCGGACACCATGTCGCATTTGGAGAGCCCCTGTGCACCTAAACATTGGAGCTCCCCCACAAGTGACCCCATTTTGGAAAGTAGATCCCCTAAGGAACTTATCTAGACATGTAGGGAGCACTTTGAACCCCCAAGTGCTTCACAAAAGATTATAACACAGAGCAGTGAAAATAAAAAATATTTTTTTTTCCTCAAAAATGATTTTTAGCACACTATTTTTAATTTTCACAAGGCTAACAGGAGAATTTGGACCACAAATCTTGTTGCCCAGTTTGTCCTGAGTACGCTGGTACCCCATATGTGGGGGGGAACCACTGTTTGGGCACACGGCAGGGCTCAGAAGGGAAGGAGCGCCATTTGACTTTTTGAAATGCAAATTACTTCCAATCGTTAGCGGACACCATGTCGTGTTTGGAGAGCCCCTGTGTGCCTAAACATTGGAGCTCCCCAGAAATGACCCCATTTTGGAAACTAGACCCCCTAAGGAACTTATCTAGATGTGTGGTGAGCACCTTGAACCCTCAAGTGCTTCACAAAAGTTTTTAATGCAGAACCGTGAAAATAAAAAATATTTTCTTTTCCTCAAAAAAAAAAATGAATTTTAGCCAGCAATTTTTTTTTCACAGGGGTAGCAGGATAAATTGGACCCCAAAAGTTGTTGTCCAGTTTGTCCTGAGTACGCTGATACCTCATATGTGGGTAGGGACCACTGTTTGGGTACACGTCGGGGCTCGGAAGGGAAGTAGTGACATTATGAAATGCTGACTTTGATGGAATGGTCTGCGGGCATCATGTTACATTTGCAGAAGCCCTGATGTACCTAAACTGTGGAACCCCATTTTGGAAACTAGACCCCCCAAGGAACTTATCTAGATGTGTGGTGAGCACCTTGAACCCCCAAGTGCTTCACAAAAGTTTATAACGCAGAGACGTAAAAATAAAAAATATTTTTTTTTCCTCAAAAAAAATGATTTTTAGCCAGCAATTTTTTTTTCACAAGGGTAGCAGGATAAGTTGGACCCCAAAAGTTGTTGTCCAGTTTGTCCTGAGTACGCTGATACCCCATATGTGTGGGATGACCACTGTTTGGGTACACGTCGGGGCTCGGAAGGGAAGTAGTGACCTTATGAAATGCTGACTTTGATGGAATGGTCTGCGGGCATCATGTTACATTTGCAGAACCCCTGATGTACCTAAACTGTGGAACCCCCCCACAAGTGACCCCATTTTGGAAACTAGACCCCCCAAGGAACTTATCTAGATGTGTGGTGAGCACCTTGAACCCCCAAGTGTTTCACAGAAGTTTATAACGCAGAGACGTGAAAATAAAAAATATTTTTTTTTCCTCAAAAAAATTATTTTTAGCCAGCAATTTTTTTTTTCACAAGGGTAGCAGGATAAATTGGACCCCAAAAGTTGTTGTACAGTTTGTCCTGAGTACGCTGGTGCCCCATATATGGGGGGGAACTATTGTTTGGGCACACGTAAGGGCTCGGAATGGAAGTAGTGGCGTTTTGAAATGCAGACTTTGATGGAATGGTCTGCGGTCGTCATTACGTTTGCAGAGCCCCTGATGTGCCTAAACAATAGAAACCCCCAACATGTGACCCCATTTTGGAAACTAGACCTCCCAAGTACTTATCTAGATGCCTGGTGAGCACTTTGGACCCCCAAGTGCTTCACAGAAGTTTATAACGCAGAGACGTGAAAATTAAAAAAAAAAAAATTTCCACAAAAATATTTTTTAGCCCCCAATTTTTTATTTTCCCAAGGGTACCAGGAGAAATTAGACCCCTAAAGTTGTTGTGCAATTTTTCCTGAGTACGCTGATACCCCATATGTTGGGGTAAACCACTGTTTGGGCACATGTCGGGGCTTGGAAGGGAGGAAGCACCGCTTAACTTTTTGAATGCAAAATTGGCTGGAATCAATGGTTGCACCATGTCGCGTTTGGCGACCCCCTGATGTGCCTAAACAGTGGAAACCCCTCAATTCTAACTCCAGCCCTAACCCCAACACACCCCTAACCACAGCCCTAACCCCAACACATCCCTAACCCTAATTCCAACCCTAACCATAACCCAAACCCCAACATACCCCTAACCCTAATCCCAACCCTAACCATAACCCTAACCACAAGCCTAACCCTAATTCCAATCCTAACCCTAATTCCAACCCTAACCCTCTTTCCAACCCTAACCCTCTTTCCAACCCTAACCCTAACCCTCTTTCCAACCCTAACCCTCTTTTCAACCCTAACCCTCTTTTTAACCCTAACCCTAACCCTAACCCTCTTTTCAGCCCTAACCCTAACCCTAATGGAAAAATAAAAATAAAAATATTTTCTTTATTTTATTAGTTCTGCCTACCTATGGAGGTGATAATCGGGGGGTTTATTTACTTTTTCTTTCATTTTGATCACTGTGAGAGTGATCAAAATGAAAGAATGGAATCTGCAGCTGGCAGATTTGGGCGGGCGCACTGCGCATGCGCCCGCCATTTTGCAAGATGGAGGCGCGCATCATCTGGACCCAAGGGACACCGGGAGGGACGGGGGGACTCAGGAGGTACCGGGGGGGTGAGGGGGGATCGGAGTCTGGCGGGGAGTAGAGGGAATGGGAGGGGGCAAATGATGACAGCGGCGGCAGATCGCCTCTGTCATTCAGTTGTGGGGGGGCGATCGCCGGTGGGGGGTGAAATTGGTGTCTCCAGCCATGTCCGATGCTACAGCAGCGTCGGACATGGCTGGATTGCAATATTTCATCAATTTTCATTGATGAAATATTACTATCGCTCTGATTGGCTGTTTCACTTTTAACAGCCAATCAGAGCGATCGTAGCCACGTGGGGGCGAAGCCACGCCCCCTGTGGTGAATTACAAAGCCCCCTGTATCTGCGGGTCAGGTGACCTTTCAGTGACCCCGGTCACCCGACCCGCAGGGGGGCTTTAAAGTCATGATGCCATATAGGCGTCACTGGTCAGATTTGAACCAGGTTTCATGACGCCTATGTGGCGTCATTGGTCGTGAAGGGGTTAAGACTCCCCTCCCTCTGATATTACGTGTATGGATAGGGACTTAGTCATAGAGTCAGTGCCAGTAAGTGGCATGCTACAGGCCACAGTGCATATCATCACCTAACTAGCGTCCGACAGTGCGCCCCTCCTGGGCACTGTCGCATAGCGGCCGTGTCAGTCGCCACGCTGCAGTCTGCAGCACCTGTGGGCTTCCGCAGTAGCAACGCCATATGCACTGTAGGTATAGACGGACTCTGCCCCTCTGCCTTGGGCCCAGCTCCTGTGACCATATACCGTGCGTGCATTTCTCTGAGACTTGTGAGTCCAACAGGCTCAGTACTTATGTTTATGTCTAAGGCGTCTCTGTGAAGCTAACAGAGTACGCCCAGTGCACACCGGGTGACGTTCAACCCGTGTGCGATATACCGCCATATTGTGCATCTGCTATTATATAGCAGCAGTTTAACACCTCTGCACGGTGGACCCCGGGCGGCGAACGCACTTTCTATTATTTTATATTTAGTGCGTTCCGCCGTCCCTAACACAACCAACATTCAAAAGTGACCAAAACATCAGCCAGAAAGCATTGGTACTGAGATGTGGTCTGTGGTCCCCACCTGCAGAACCACTCCTTTATTGAGGGTGTCTTGATAATTGCCAATAATTTCCATCTGTTGTCTATTCCATTTGCACAACAGCATGTGAAATTGATTGTCAATCAATGTTGCTTCCTAAGTGGACAGTTTGATTTCACAGAACTTTGATTTACTTGTGGTTATATTCTGTTGTTTAAGTGTTCCCTTTATTTTTTTGAGCAGTGTATTATAACTTTTAAGATGGCTCATGTCGGCTTGGTATGGCTAACAGTTTAACATTCAAGTTTTTATTATTTTGTTGCAGAAGGTAAAGCAGCATTACGAGCTTCGTTCTACAATATGAAGACTTAGCTTTCAGGCAAGTAGAAAACAAATCCTGTAGACTATAGATTTATTACTATAAGAATAACAGACAGTGTTATACTGTATATACTATAGCAGGTATGCTATTATCTATGGGGAAGCTGCTGACAAGGTCTCATGTCTCAGTGTAGAAAAGTACCATATTCATTATAAATTGTAAATGTACTACTATGACAAGTTCAATTAAAGGGTGGTAAACTCTTAACAGAAAAGAGAGTATTACCATTGAGAAATAGAAAAGATGTTCTCCGTCTCCTAAATGGGCATTTTTTTTTTTATCACGCACGATATTAGTCTCTTACCTCTTCTCTAAAAATGCTGCCCTATTCACTGCTTCTTCACTGTAAAGTAAAATGAATCCTCAGCAAAAGGACAGACTTTAAAACAACTTTCTATTGTGCCTTAGGATATCCTCTCCACGCTGTGCTTTCAGGAAATCTCTCTAGACTTAACTACTGAAAAAGCACTTCTTGGCCACTAAACTCATCGAGCATGCATTTCAGTCATCATGATCTAGCACATTAAAAATAATTTGAGTGATTGATGTCAACCCATAACAGCAGAGGCTAATAGGATGTGTTCATGCATAAAATAGGGCAAATGTAGGGAGGGAATAACTTGCGTAAATCAGTAGCAGGATCCAAACTTTGAATGTACGAAGTACAAGTACAAGCAAAGCTATTTCTAAATAAGACATGTTTGGCATCATTTACACATGGGAATGTGTTGGGGTCATGACTCATGCTCATACTGGATATTATTTTCTATTGCTCGAATTTCCATAGTTATTGAAATTGTATGAAAAAAATATATGTAGGATTTTTTTACTTATAAATTTGTGCCCAATTAGCCTTGGTGGTTCTCAGTTAAATCTCATCCTGATAATTAATTGGTATTAGTTTCTTTAGAAACCACTCATCAATTTTAATGAGTCACATGTAGACAGTTTTTGGATTCTATCTATTCTAGTAATGTTCCTATTGAATGAAGAATTTATAGGAAATCTGATATTGGAAAATTCAAGAAAGGATCATTGTCATGCACTGTCACATCTTAAAGAAATACCATGTCTTACATTGCCCAATTATAAACACCATATTTTACTCAAGTTTGATGTCCAAAACCTTCCATAATTTGTCCAAATAATAGTTTCATATTGTCTTCTAATTAAAAATTCTGCACATAACTGTCGCCACCATACACTGCTAAAATAATTAATCTTATAGTGCCATATTTGTAGTGATGAATTTAGCCTCTTCACATAGGAAGAGGACAGGAACTTTAGAATAAGAAGCTAAACCAGAAACTCAGTTTGGAGACACATGATTCGGGTTGTTTGCCCCTCATAAGTGCAAAGCAGGAGGACTGATTTGGCTGGGTGAGATTAGTGAAAAATACTATATACCAAAATCTGGTCAGTATATATTTGTATTATTTAAATATATATGAATATATGAATATATTAAATAGTGCTTGTATGCAAATAATATTAATGTGGGCCTGTCTCATGACATTACAATACAAAGTGTATAGTTTATTAGTACAATCTCTTGGTGTTCTTACTAAAGGCCCCGTCAGACACAGCGAGATCGCCAGCGAGATCGCTGATTTTGTGACACCACAGCGATCCCACCACCGAAATCGCTGTGTGTGACATGTATCAGCGACCGGCCCCCCTGCTGGGTATCGCTGATCGCGCTCGAACGTCCTGGGCCATTTTTTGATCGTTGGTCTCCCGCTGGCCAGCACGCAGCGCTGCGTGTGACAGCGAGAGACCAACGATCAGCGATGCTGGGAGCTGGTTTCCAAGGTAAAGAGTGGGTATCTAAGAGCCACGCGGCTCTTAGATACCAGCTGTTTACCTTGGATACCAGCTTGCTCGCTGGTTCTGATCGCTGGTGGGTCTGTCTATGTGACAGCACACCAGCGATCAGCTAGCTATGTCCCAGCGATCCCATCCACGTTGGATCGTTGGTGGGATCGCTGGGACATTGATGCGTGTAACGGGGCCTTTAAAGTCCATATCACAATGGCTGTATAATCTTTGTTGAAAAGTTACACTCAATCTTTGATCTACACTGATTGTGAGCACCTCATTGTCCATCCTTCCTGCTACTGCTGAGATCTCAAGCTACTCAGGTCAAGCTGCAGAGGTCAGTCAGGCTCAGCTAATCAAGAATAATTATAGTTGGCCTCATTAGTTCCTTCACTCTGTAACTGTTCATTTTAGTATTTATTTGCTTTACTCACTTATATAGCGCCATTAATTCCACAGCACTTCACAAACATTATCATCACTGTTCCCATTAAAACTCACAATCTAGATTCCCTATCAGGATGTCTTTGGAGTGTGGGAGGAAAACAGAGAACCTGGAGGAAGCCCATGCAAACATGGGGGAAAACATGCAAACTCCTTGCAGATGTTGTCTTTGGTGGGATTTGAACCCAAGACACCAGCACTGCGAGGCTACAGTGCTAACCACTGAGTACTAACCACTGAGACACCGTCCTGTATAATATCTGTAAAAGTCATTCAGTTATTGGTTTTCATAGCACACTCACCAATCTTAGCAAATATTTATTTAACTATGTATGCAGTTTATATTGTTAAATCTGGTGACAGATTCATTGTGGTTGACAGTTTTCTGTACTAAGCAACCTTTGGCAACCCCATTAGCCCCGTCATCAGACCACATGTCCTATTTCTGGTTATTATATGATCAAATAATCAAACTTTTCTTGTACATATGTCCACCTTTTTCTCAGGTTCTCAAGATTTTATAGTTAGGAGACTCAAAGGGCCACTTATTCATATGAATACAGATACAGTTACAACTTTGCCACAATAAAACTAGATGTAGCTCTCAAACCATTAAAAAAAATGGGAATGAAGACACAGCACCACAAGATCTCGTATTATTTTTTTCCTTTATAAACAGTATGGTTACTGAGCATATGGATTCCTTCTTCAGGTCATGACTATCATGACTACAGTTGTATGCTCTTGAAAAGTGTTGTCAATAAAGTAAAATACCATAATACATCCATTTTGATACAGGAAAGATATATATCTTTGTACAAGTACCTGGGATCTTGTAGCCCTGATGTGAGTTGGGGATGTAAAATCTGTCCATTTATAATGACCATGGACAATATAAAGATCCCCAACTCACATCAGGGCTACAAGATCCCAGGTACTTTCAGCTGCATCACATCTAATGTACTAAATTATTTGTACTAAACGTCCTACTGGGGGTCTGTATGTGGGGGAGACAGGGCAAAAGCTTAGAACAAGGATGAATTCTCATTGCCACACAAAAAAGAAAAAGGAATGGATCTACCTGTGGCAAAACATTTTTGTGTGCCTGATCACAGCACCATAGACATGAAATTACTTGCATTGAAAGATAACTTCAAATCTCAGAGAGACAGAAGGGTCTGGGAGTATAAACTCATGACAACCTTTGACACACTCAGTGCAGGAATGAATGTATTACATTGATTTATGCCTTTATACATCAATTAAGGAATGTGCTCCTCAGACCTTGTGGAGGCATCACAACACAGGACCAAACCCCAATCAGGGGACAATAAAACTTTCACACTCCTTATCTATGAACTGTTCCAATCTTTATGGCCACAACTATTTATCCCTCTCCCATAATGATAGTTTTGCTTCATGTCACTTGTCTTATCTATTGCAATATTTATGTGCTGTTGTGTATAAATATGTGATTCTTCAGATTTTGTATTAGTCTGTGCCTGATGAAGAGACCTGATTAGTCTCAAAAGCTTGCAATTTGTTACCATATTTTCAGTGAGCCATTGAAAGATATTAACCACTGAGAACTCACAATTCTAAATATTTTTCCGTAATACATCCACTGTGACAGTTGGTTTTAACACTTGAGATAGATGTCAGTCCAGCGTGGAAAAACATTGTGGAATAAAAACTGCTTCTTTATTTATTGGATCAAGGATCATTATTTAGGTTAGCACAGCCCAAAGCCATGAATTGTTTTTTCCTTCAATCAACCTTGTGCACTTCATCCCCCAGCCACGGGATAGCAGCAACCTTTATTGAGCTTTCACAGGAGTTGTGCCTACATAAATAGCTCAGGTGAACAGATTACCTGGTTTTAATACATATTTTTATAAAGGTATCAGCCTATAGTCTGGTGTGCTTTCTTTCCCCATAATGTCTATCTATAATACATCCAGTAGCATCTTGTTCGCATCTCCTTTTTCTACATTGAGAGCAACTTTGGTTACTTTGAGGAAGCATGGGACTTTCACTGACTCTGATGAGAGGCGGTCCTGGAAAAGGCATTTGACATCACTCTAAATACAGCTGTGTCTAATCTATGAAAACTCAATAAGGTGAGCAGGAAACCCACTGATGATGGTGGGGTTATCTTCACACAATAAAGAAATAATATCCTATGAGACCATCGCTCTTCTTTTTTATTTTTCAGATCATATTGCATGTGCAATATTTTATCAGCTTTGCTGATCTTCTTGTAACCTTCACCATTCTTTTGTAAAGAAATTATTTTCTTTCTTAGGTCTTGTGACATTTCTTTTCCATGTGGTGCTATTGTTGACAGCAAAAAATGCAAAGGGGTTTTCTTTGTTAAGTTAGGTCCTTTTATATTAATTTTTCTGCTCGACACCTGTTTAATGAATAATTCCATTTTCCTGGGGTTGCATTCTTGTTAATTAGAATCTTGTGGTCTAAACTTTATCTTTGCCCCTAAGACTTTCATTGGAGTGTACTCATTTTGTCACATGGTTTTGAATTGATTTTTAGGAAAATTACTTTTTAGGATGTGCAAATGAACAAATCTTGATTGTAATTATGTCCTGTGGGAGTATTTTGTAGTATGGTGTTCCCTAGAAAATGTTGATTCTGAAAGGAAACTAAAGGTTTTCTAACAAATCTGTTAGGGTGTACTCATTTATGCTGTATATATTATAGAACCTCTTTGCAGCTTATTGTGTTCAGTTACTAATACTTAATACGTACCTTTAATATGTAACGTGCAATTCTTCCTTCTAATACTAGAGAAAAAAACAATTCAAATTGAAATGAGACTGTCACACTGTGTTTGTGTTTTTACATAGAACTTCAGATGATCTGATTTTTCAACTCCCAGAGTTCAATGACAAGTCACCTATGCTACACCTACAAGGACAGTTCAATGTATACCTGCAAGCTTCTTACTTATATCATTGTATGTCACTGCGCTCGGTTGCAGAGTCTGTCGGTGCATAATAGATTGAGATATTACCAGATGAGACCAATTTTTCGAGTCAATTAGAAAATAATTTCTTGTTTTCATTCAGTAACAAGATGCTTATAAATTTTACATTTTAAAGTTGGCTTAAAATCAAAATTATGAGGTTGCTGGATTATGTTAACATTGACTGTAATATACTTGTACAAGTGTTATATATATCTACTTATTTTCCGTTCTTTCTTTCTATTAATTGATTTCTCATTTATTTAGTACACTGCACTAAAGATGAGCGAACCTTCGAAGTTTCAGTTCGGTTAGGCTCAGCGAACTTCCAGATGTTCGTTGAACAGTTCACTGAATGTAGACGAACTCCATGTAATTCAATGGGCAGCAAAACCAAACGCATGAACAACACCTTTAGGGGGGCACAAAACCTGCCCAAGCAGATCCAATTAGGGCAGACACCAGGAAAAGTGATATCAATTGATCCAGAGTACAAATAGTATAATGCATCATGCATCCATGCAGCATGGATGCATGAGACAAGGCTTGGGACAAAGTTTGAACCAGTATTTCAGGCTTAAACATTGATCAGTAACAGATGCATAAGTGACCGGTGTAGGCCTGGTGCTCTGAGAGCCCTGTCAAACTCAGACAACCCACAAGAAGGAGACCAAACTTGGAGTCCAAACATTGGCCATTTATGAGCCAGGATCTTGAAATTAAGAGGTCGGTAAGGGACAGGTGTAGGCCTGTTTTGCTGTGAGCTTTGGTACTTCATGCAACAGCTCAAACTGCTTTTCTGCTAAGCCACAATCAGGTGGCACAAATATCAGCTTCGTAGATTAATATTGTTAGAAAGATATGAGGAAAATAACACAGGTAGTTAATTGAAAGTAATTGCTGGCTTGTCGTTCTGGGAGCCCTACTGCTACAGGCAACACACATGAAGGAGACCAAACTTGGAGTCCAAATATTTCCAAAAAGTTAGGGACGGACATCATGAAAAGTGGCATCAATTGACCCACAGTAGAAATGTTATAATGGCACAGCAGTCAGGCATGGGCCATGCACGAGACATGGTCTGGGCCAGCATTTATAGATTTGAATTAAAGTTAAAATTAAGAGATGGGTGAGGGACCAGTGTAGGCCTACTGTGCTGGGAGCCCTGCCAAATTCAGGTAACACACATGAAGGAAAACCAACTTGGAGTCAAAACATTTCCAAAAATGTGGAACAGACACCAGGAAAAGTGGCATCAATTGACCCAAACTAGAAATTTTATAATGATGCAGCATGGATGGATGGGACAGGGCCTGGCCCAGCATTTCTAGGTTATAAATTGATCAGTAGGATGTGGATGAGTGAGAGGTGTATGCCTGTTGCTCTGAGACCCCTTCCACTCAAGGCAACCCACCAGATGGAGACCCAACTTGGAGTCTCAACATTTAAAAAAAATATTGGCACACATCACTAAAGTAGCATCAATTTCCCAAGAGTAGAAATAGTATAATGGTGCTCTGAGACCCCTTTGACTACAGGCAACCCACCAAATGGAGACCCAACTTGGAGTCTCCACATTGTACAGCTGTCAAAGATAGGAAGACGAGTAGCGTGTCCAGTAACAGAAGTTGTCAGCTGTCTTGGGATAGGATGAGCTGGAGTTTGTTCAGTAGAGCTTTCAGTAAGATGACCACCTACCCCACGTACACCTCGAACACCAAGTATATTCCCACTTCCACCACGACCTAGCTTTTTACCACTCATGTTGGATGTACCCTTCCCCTCTTTTAACCAGCTGTTTCACATCCATAGGCCCAGACCTGTCAGTCACATGTCACTAAATTAACAATCAGTATTTATTTGCTGCGATAGTGTGGCTGGACCACACAATTAGCACAAATGATTTATATGCTGAAATGTGAACTGGTGGCTGGACCACACAATTAGCACAAAGGATTTAGATGCTGAAATGTGGACTGGTGGCTGCACCACACAATTAGCACAAAACAATTTATATCATATTTTGAAATGCAAACTGGTGGCTTGACCACACAATTAGCATAAAGGATTTATATGTGGAAATGGTGACTTGTGGCTGTACCACAGAATTAGCACACCAGATTTATATGCTGGAAGTTAAATTAGACAAAGGATCGTATCTATCTGAACTAGCTGAGAATAAACCGTGTAGCTAGCTATATGACTAATTGCAGCAGCAGCCTCGCTATGCTGGTACATCTCAAAATGGTGCCACATGTCCGTTTTTTACATGGAGAGAAACATGTGACTATGGTAGCCAAAGACACAAGCCTTTACGTCTGGACGTTGTGGATGGTTTCTGCGCCCTGATTAGCTGCCAGAATGTCCACACATTAACTTAACAAAAAAAAAAATGAACAGTTTGCCGCTCCTCTAACCTCTCTCCACCGCCTCCCCTCAACAAACACGTTCCCCCCCACTCATCATACAGCACCACTATCCTAGCTAAAGTACTAACAAAAGCATTAGTGGAAATTCATTCATTTACCATTCTTTGGATGAATTTTGCTGAATTTGAGAAAACTCTTCGGGAATCCGAATACGTATCCGAATGTGCAACATTCATGCTGCATTTGAGATAACCAAACGTTTTCCGAACAAGTTTGCTCATCTCTACACTGCGTGTTTTATTAATTTAATTGTTCATACTTTACTATGAATAGATCTTTCATATTTCATGCACTATCCACTTTATTGTTGCTCTATTTGTACATTAATAATTTCTGCCTAATTATATTATGCACTTTATTAGTATTTCATAATACTTATATCACTTGGTATGTTGTTAATTATTCACTGTGACAATTGTTAAAAAAAATAAGTAAAAGTTGTTAAAGCTAATTATGTACATTAAGGTCATTTATACACTCTGCTCCTCCACCTTCACCAACTTTTACTTATTTTTTTTGCATCATTAATTATTTTTTACTGTGTTGTAAGAAAGCAGGAGGTAAGGTGCTGGATGGCAAATATGTGTCACCGAGGTGGTTGGCCTCAGTAATGTAAAGTCTGTACCAGTAACAGTAGGTTACTGAAAGAGTTGTAATTTCACTAGAGTTTAGATCCAGGATTTAGGACCACCTAAAAGAGTCTGGGTGGGAAAGATCGATCCCATAATGTAGCCCAGGGCTTACAGGTATAATAACAGCAGCTTGGTTAGTTCAGTTGACTGGAATTGTGCCGGAGATGAACAGAGGTGTGTTTGTTTAGTGAATGCATTTTATACTACTTGGGCTATCTTTACCTGGAATATTGAGATTGGTGAGGCTGCTACATTTACTTTGTTCAAAATATGTGAAGAAAGGACTATTTATGCTATACATTTGTAGTTAAAGTTTTGGATCTATAAGCTTTACAAGAAACCTTATGCTGGTGTGATATGAAAACCCTGGGCATGTGTGTATCTATACGGCTACCAGAGAGCTGAAAGCCTAGTGTGTCGATGTCCAATCTTCTGTTTATTGAAAAAAATTATACATATATATATATATATATATATATAGCCATCATTTGGTCTTTGCTTGACGTTTGTAGTTGTTTTCATGTTCAAATATTGTCCAGGAAACAATTGTTGGAAGTTTGTTTCATATTCTATACTATGGTATCTTCTTATTATAGGTGTTAAATATGAATGAGATTTATTAAAACCAATCCTCTTGGCTCTCACTGTTAGAAGCAGCGGAATTTATGCATAATGTAAAATCCACTGCATATGCTACCTATGTGGACGAATTCCCAAAAAATCAGTCAACATCATAACACTCTTCTAATTGAAGCTAATTAGACCATACTCCCAAGTTGACAATGTTAAAGAAAAGATTGCTGAAAAAGACATCCTAGCAACACCATATCTGCTCAAAGTTTGTTTTAGACCTTTTATTCCAACGATCCCCACCAACTTTATAGATGGCTTCAAAGATGTGATGTATCTTCCCTCACATGCATTTGCAGTTTTTATGCAGTAATTGTATTCAGCTTCGATTTGTGCTAATGTTGTAATTCTGATTTTTTGTGTGATTCTGATGCTGGAAACTGAAAACGTAAACACTATTGCAATTGGCCTGAGAAGATATTCTAGCGGCACAGGAGATAACACAAAGCCAATTTAAATAACTAGATCAATCGTAGAATAAATAGCATGTATCAATTCAAGATCAGCAAAATACATCTCTGCAAAAAAAATGCTTTTTAGACAAAATCCTATTTAGAGAGAAAATTAGAAAAGCTAAGCTATTCAGGCAAACACAGACATTCTGTAGAACTCTGAATCCGAGGAGTAGAACTATCAGAGGTAAGCAGGTAAATGGTCTAATAATTACTTAAAAATGCAATTAAAGATGAACCTGTGGAGTATTTTTCTGTTAAAGCAAACCTGCCACCAAACAGATCTCTCTTCATTAGGGCATCTATCAAATGCTCCAGTATCAGTATGCTCACTGAGGCTATTGATACCACCGAAAGAGTCTCAAATCTCAATCGTGACTAATTAGCCATGTCAGCCATGTAAACCATGGATAATTTTACAGGCCTAGTACAGACAACGATGTCTAGACTGGTCAACGTTCTTCTGATCTGAACTCAACAGCTTCGCACAACAGTTACTAGCTCCTTTACTTCTGCTTTATATGTTATCCCATTCAGTGTGAATGTGTAACTATGTACCTGAAAGTCTACAGGTGAGCTACAGATGAGATATTAGGTCTATAAATTAGTACCAACCTCATTTCTTGATAACAAGAACAACATTGACAGCAGGCACCGAGTTGTGGGTGGTGAACGCTCTTTGGTTTGTGGATGCACAGATGACACCAATTTTAATGGCTGCTGTTATGCTTGAATGGATAGATACCTTACGGGTCTGTGATGGATGTAACAAAGAAGTAAGATCAATAAATTTTTTTTGACACTGCTGCCTGACCTATGAAATGCATCATTGACAAGTGCCATGCTGATTAAGGGCTGTGATATAAGTGTAAACATTTTAAGTAGAGATGAGCAGATTGATCCAAGGAGGATTATGTTTGAGTAGATTTTCCTGCAATTCGCGATTCTATGCAAATTGAAACACTCCGCGATTCGATTTTGGAGCATTTGGAATAAAAAAAATCCCAATGCCATTTCATTGAGCTGACTATTAGTCAGTAGTGGCTGCAAGGGCTTCCCCATAATGCCATGTGGATATCACATCACAGGGTCTAATGCAGCCAATAAGATGAGCTATCACATCTAATATGAAAGATTGGGGCTGGCCAACTTTATGCTTGTACAGGGTGGGGATAGGAGCCCAGCAGAAACAGCATAGGAATGTGAAAAGGCCTAATCTGATTGTGATGTACTATTTCAATGCTCAAGCACTATGAAAATGGGATTGCTATTCTCAGTCTGTGAATAATAGTCCAAAGATTCAAGTGATATAGGTAAGTGCTGTATATGTATGGTGGGGATCGGGGAAGAACAGCAATTTTCACTTGTTCAGTACTACACTGTGCCTATTTGGGACCCTCAAGGTATATATTACATGAAGCAGGATTTGGAGGAGAGGGAGGAGGAAGAGGAGCAAGAAGATAAGTTTCCAATGATCCACTGATTTCTAAGTTTGTGTTATCTACAGTCAGTGCTTCACCTATTTCCAATAACTGCTTAGGGTACCGTTACACCTAGCGATGCACCAGCGATCCCGACTAGCGATATGACGCGGTCAGGATCGCTGGTACATCGCTAGGTGGTCGCTAGTGAGCTGTCACACAGGCAGATCTCACCAGCGACATCGCTGGGGACGGGGGTCGCTACTTACCTGTCAGACGCAGCGATCCAGCGTCCCCCCGCCCGGCTCCACGCGTCGCTCGTCGTCACAGCAGGAAGCGCCGCAGGAAGTGACCGACGAGGAATGATCCAGCAGCTTCTCGCGCAATCAGCGATAACCAGCGGGGGAGCCGGTCGGAGGTAAGTATCACATGCAGCGATATCGCTAGCAATATCGCTGTAACGTCACAAAATCGGTGACTTTACAGCGATATTGCTAGCGATATCGCAGTGTGTAATGGGTACATTAGTCAGTTTGGCTCTTCTTGAGTTTGAATGCTTTTACTTTTTAATAGTTGTTTTGTTTTAATATAATTCATGCATTTCTATACACAATTTTAATAAAATATATAAAATAATAAAAACATACTTTATAAAAATAAAACTAGGAAACGTAGAGATTTCACTATGGTATGAAGAAAAATAATAGGTTATTGTTTGTCACAAATGATGCATTCTTTTAGGAATAGGCATTGGTGATAGACTAGAGTTTTTCTGCTGGACCTTTAAGCTATTTAGACATGTCATTTAAACACAGAACATGCTAAAATTGCATTACCTGGCCCAACGATTGGGAACTGTCACCCAAACAAAGAGGTCAATGTTTCACAGAACTGCCCTAAGATCTATTATTGTTTTGACAGAGGATCTTCTAAATAGGCTGTGCTAATCCTAATGGAAGACTACTTAAACCTGACCTTAAATGGAAGCATTCTTCTGTTTTCTGAGTCTCTGCCAGGACAAGCACAAATTAGATTTTTATTTAGTACAAAACATTTTGTTTTATAGGAAACCAGCATGCTTATACAACATATATAGATATGAATGTGTCAGTTAGATTTTTCTGATACAACCTGTTATTCATTATCATGTTTTTTTCCTCTTGTTTTGGTTTGAAACTTTTAATCTTTTGTGAAATGTATTATGTGTTTGCTTCAAAGTAAATGATATCTCACAAACAGAAATAGATTATGTAATTAATTCAACGTTTTAAGGGTATGGAAAACATGTCTACAGTATAATAAACTATAATCTGCATTCTCATATTTGTTGTTGGTCAAGAAGATTTCATTTGGATATGACATTAGAGCCAATCACTCACCATTTGATCTACGATACGATACGATACACTTTATTTATTGATTCCAAGTGAAATTATGGTATCACAACAGCATTACACAAGCATTACAAACAAAACATTACGAACAGCATTACTACATTACAAACAGCATTACATAGAGTAATTACTAGATCTTGGACATGACTAACCACAATACGTAACAAACAAAGGTACACCAATCTCTGATCATTTCCATTAGTGCGCCAACCCTAGGTCACAGCAATCTTTTACCCTTAGTGAATTGTGCCTACTGCTATGGGGATGTATAACAAACGATTTCCTGAATTTCTCCTTCTTGCACCATAGTAGGATTAGACAGCTGCTGAATGTGCTCTTCTGATTCAAGAACAGCTCGTATAGTGGATGTGTATTATTGTTCATTATAGCCCTACACTTCTTTTCAATCCTATCCTCCACTACCTCCTCTAAAGAGTCAAGGTGAGGCCAACAGCCGCGCTTGCCTTCTTGATAAGTTTTTTGAGCTTATTAGCGTCAGCTACTCGCACACTACTGCCCCAGCAAATGATAGCAAAAAAGATAGCACTTGCTACAACGGACTAGTAAAATATTTCCAATATTTTACTGCACACATTGAACGACCTGAGCTTCCGCAGAAAGTACAGACTGCTCATTTCCTTCTTGTGAACATTATCCGTATGACACCTCCAATCAAGTTTGCTGTCAAGGTGAACCCCCAAATATTTGTAGTTCTCAACCATCTCCACCTCCTTGCCAGCAATAGTGATCGGTAAGTAATCATCCTTTTTCCTTCTATAACTCACCACCATCTCCTTGGTTTTCTTTACATTTAGTTCTAGACAGTTAGTCTGGCACCAATCTACAAATTCAGAAACCGCCCTTCTATATTCCTCCTCACCCCGGTCCCCCACAATGCCCCCTACAATCACTGAGTCATCTGATAATTTTTGGAGGTGACAGAAGTCAGATTTATACTGAAAGTCAGCTGTGTACAATGTGAAGAGGAAGGGCGACAGCACTGTATCGAGGGGCTCCCACACTGCTCTGTACACTGCCAGATACCACCTCCCCCATCCTTACAAACTGTGGCCTGTCCAACAGGTAGTCGCTTATCCAGTTCACCATCCCTTCATCCACTGCCATATCAGTCAATTTATTTTGTAATAAGAGCTGCTGTAACGTGTTGAAAGCACTAGAGAAGTCATAGAACATGGTGCGCACTGCAGTTCCCTCATTGTCCAAGAATGAATGTATTGTGTGTAGCAGAGACACTACAGCATCATCCACCCCCAATCTCTGCTGGTGCGCAAACTGCAGGGGGTAAGTGTAGGCCTTCACCCTGGGGCACAAGTAGGCAAGTACTATTCTCTCCAACGACTTCATAGCATGCGATGTTAAGGCCACTGGACGAAAGTCATGTAGGGAAGTTGAAAAGGTGATCTTGGGAACCGGCACCAGGCAGATGGTCTTCCACAGCACTGGTATTCTCTGAGATTGTAGGCTCCTGTTAAACAGGATCTGAAAGACATTACACAGTTGGTTTGCACACACCTTTAGGACACCTACCGTATATACTCGAGTATAAGCCGACCCGAGTTTAAGCTGAGGCACCTAATTTTGCCACGGAAAACTGGACAAACTTATTGACTCGAGTATAAGCCGGGTATGCATTGTCCCCTCATCCATGTCCTGATATGTGTGGCTCCCCCTGTTCTGTCCTGCTCTGTGTGGCTCCCCCTGTTGTATTCATGGCTCCCACGTCCCATCCTGTATGCATGGCTGGGCTCCCCCATCCCATCCTTGTATGCATGGCTCGACTCGGCTCCCCCTCCCCGTCCTCGTCTGTCCTCCTCCATCCTCCCCAGTCCCCCCTGTCTTCCCCCGTCCTCCTCGGTCCTCCTCATGCTGTCACTGCACATACCTGAATCTCCGTTGTTCCGGTGAGGCAGCTCTTCCTGCGCTCAGGGGTCATGTGGTACCGCTCATTAAGGTAATGGGAGTGGATACGAGTGCATATTCATTACCTTAATGAGCTGTACTGTCATTGTCATTGTATTCCTGGAGCTCTTAGAGAGCGGTCGCATCAGCTGATGCTGCTGTTCTCCACGGGAGATCGTCGTGGGACACTCATGGATTTCTGTGGATCAGGGAGTATATTGGTGGTTTGTTATTTTAATATTTTTTACAGATGACACTGGCTTCGGGGATCAAAGTGACAAGTGATGGTGAGTATGTACTCTATGTTATATGTACTGTATGTCTATATGTATGTATTGTATGAATGTATTGTATGTAGTATGTATGTAGTATGTTGTATGTAGTATGTATGTATGTATGTAGTATGCATGTAGTATGTTGTATGTAGTATGTATGTATGTAGTATGTATGTTTGTGTTTTTTTTTTACATTCAACACATTAGCTGGATGATGGGACTACTACTGTCCCATCATTGGCTAATGTGTCAATCACTGTCATTGTAGCAAGCATAGCCCGATGGGACTTGTAGTCCCATCGGAAGATGCCTGCACACAGACACAAAGACCCCCGAGAGGGCCGCACAGACCCCCGGCAGCCCGCACAGACCCCCGGCAGCCCGCACAGACCCCCGGCAGGCCCGCACAGACCCCCGGCAGCCCGCACAGATCCCCGGCAGCCCGCACAAACCCCCGGCAGCCCGCACAGACCCCCAGCAGCCCGCACAGACCCCCAGCAGCCTGCACAGACTCCCAGCAGCCCGCACAGACCCCCGGCAGGCCCGCACAGACCCCCGAGAGGCCCGTACAGACCCCGCCCGCACACACAGACACGCACAGTCTCCGCCCATGCACCGCCCACACTCCCCCCTCCCGAACTGGATGTGCAAGGAAAGAAAGGGTTTATTTTCATTCCGATATTTGTGTCCCATTGACTTGCATTGGTTTCTGGTATCGGAATCGGCGATACCCGATATTTTTGGGGTATCGGTCCGATCCAATCCGATCCAATTTTTCCCAATATCGGAAGGTATCGCTCAACACTACTGAAGACTTTTAACCTTTTTTTAACCCTGAGTCCCCCGCTGTCTGGTTTAAGGCATGCTTCTACAGCATTAGGTCGCACTAAATGTGTGTGCTCTGTGGTGTTGAGGAAATCAAGGGTCCCCCGCCTCACCACAAATTCTCTGTTATTTACTTCAAGTACATTTCTGCACGTATAGTGACCAGCTGAGAAAATGAATACCGAATTTCAGGTCTGTAAATATTGCCATATATTCCCTCTTCTGCCTTTATGCCATCAAGAGACTTTGAGTTTCTTATTATTACTTTCAAGTACTGCTTCTAATACAGGGTCTTAAAGCTCCAGAGCCTCTATTCTGTGTCATAATCCAATCCTGAAATGTATTGGCCATGGATTCCCCACATGAACTGTTACCATTACTCCATGTTATATCTCCTCATTCTGCTGAAGTAAAGCAGCTGTTATCCCCAAGACCTGTTTTCTGTGGTTATTCAATCGGCTGTGGACACTGCGTTGGGGTGGATAACAGTGAACGGAATAGCCCCGTACCAGGGCTATTGCAAGTACCATGTAACTGCTCAGCACAGGGGAAGAGCTGCCGCACCGGGACAACGGAGATGCTGGAAAATTCAGTGATGGAGCAAGGAGGGTAAGTATGATGTCGCAGCCGCCGGCTCCTGCTGCTGCACCGCCACTCCACTTCCTCCGCTGGCTTTCTGGACAGTGACTAGTATATAAGCCGAAAAAAATGTGCTGAAAATTTCAGCTTATACATGAGTATATACGGTATTTATTATTGGATGATTCCCATAATTAATTAAAATAAGATATACACATGTTCTGTTCATATGAAGTATTTCTACTCTCGGGCACAAGTAACCAAGCTTGACATTGTCCCCATGTTGTCTCAAATGTGGACAATTTCATTATCTACATGGCAGAGGCGTAGCTAAGGTTTTGGATCAGGGGGTCGGGCAAAACCTCTGAGTAGGTCCCTAATCAGGCAATCTTGATTACAACTGGGTGATGCACCCTAATAGTAGATGTTGGAGAACCTCTGCAGGTGACCATGCTGTTGCTGAGAATAATCTCTATACAAAGACCAACATTGATATTTCCGCCATATGGTCAGTGGTATATACACGTCTTATTGAACATATTAGAAATGACTGCACATGGTGACTTACAGATGATGTTCTCTCTGATGGAATCGTTCAATTTTCTCGTCTCTTCCATCTGGCCAAGATTGACATGACGACTTCTTCCAGCCAGGACTCGGCTGCAGAGATTACAACAAAGACGCATTTCACGTCTCATATTTTCAGCACTGTCCCCAATGGTACTATTCCCAACCTGCACAAACTCCTTCTTCATCCTGCTGATACCCCAATGCTGCCATATGTGTCCCCATTAGTGCATCTGCTGTGTGGTACTGTGTGCCTCTAGATGGTAAAACAAACTTCTAGAATATAGTAATTCCATGTGCAAGTGACCTGTAAAAAAGTCCCCACATTTTGACCCCTAGAAAGTAATAATGCCATCTGTGTGCCCCTTTGACGGTCACAGAAACCTGAGTTCCACTATAACAATAAGTGCCCACTTTACATTTAATAATGTCCCGAGTCTCCCCCTGTACAGCTCCCCTATACACATATGATGTTCTCTTATATACAGTATAATGCCCCCTCACTGTATAGTACAACCCAGACAGTATACAGACCCCTTAGTTGCCCCCAAACTGTTTGATGGCTCCAGCACTGTATGATGGCCCCTTCAGTGTAATCTCCACCTTGTATGATGGCTCCCTAGATAGCCTCCATACTGCACCAGATAGTCCTCAATATAGTATAATGCACCACCCACAGGCCAGCAAGTAGTATAACGCACAACTCATAGGCATCTATTTTTTCTCCCCTCCCTCCTTTCCACCACTCCGTGTGATTAGTTTTTTGTCTCTTCTAAATAAAAATATTTTTACACCAAGCACTCACACACACACTTGAATAAAATATGTACACACAAACACCGCAAAAGTGAAGCAAATGTCATCCCAATCATCCCAAACCTGGTATTTAGCAGAAAAGGCATAGGCTTTCCGTGTCCCTAACACTGGTAGTGAGGGGGAGGATTCCACTTTCCTTTATTTTTCTGACTCCTCCTCCTATTCCTCCTTTGCCAACTGCACCCCTGTAGATGCCACAGAAATTATGAAGTTTGGGGCCTTGTTCTTCACATGGGGATAATGAAGAAGCCAGAAATGCAGCAATTTTGGAGTGTTGATGTCTTGTATAGCAGTCCACTGTTCCGCACAGATATGCCCCATACATGCTTTGAGGCAATCCACAAATTTTTGTATTTCAGTGATAATGCACAATGTCCTCCCCGAAATGATCGCAATTTTGACAACTTTTCATAGTTAAGCTGGTCATTTGCCCCTTCAGCAACAAGTTTGCTGGGGTGTGCGGTCCCAAAAGGGACATTTGCATGGATGAGTCCCTAGTACATTTCAAGGGGAGGCTCAAATTCCAACAATACCTACCCAATAAGAGGGCTAGTTAAGGAATTAAGCTCTACAAACTGTGTGAGAATATGTTAACGTACACCTGAAAGTTTATGGTTTATGAAGGGAAGGACATCCTGCTTCAACCCCATGAATGCCCCCTTGTCCTGGAAGTGAGTGGAAAAATTGTGTGGGATTTGGCTCACCCACTGCTGCATCAAGGTTATTACCTCTATGTAGATAACATTTATACCATCATCGCACTGTTCAAGTGCCCAATGTAGTAACAACTCACTCTTCAAATGCAGAGCCCAATGTAGCAACAAAAAGAGGGATGTCCATTTCTTGACCATCATACATGGTGATGGCAGCACCCCCACCGCAGTACGAAGTACCGCTACACAGATCCATAAACCAAACTATGTAATTCGGTACAAGAACATGGAGGGAGTTGATCTTTCTAATCAAGTCCTCCAGCCACAGTGCCATGAGAAAAACCAAAGTGTGGTACAAGAAGCAAGCCATGCACATCGTACAGATGGCAATGTATAACTCTTTTGTGCTATCACAATGTGCAGGCCAGACTGTGACCTTCCCTTGGTTACAGGAAGTAGTGATCAAGGCCCTAATATTTTGGCAATCAGGAAGGAGTGGGCCCCAGTACTTCTGGAACTGAAGATGCCTGTGTTGTACCAGGGCAATATTTCCCTGGTGAAGTCCCTCAAACTGCAAAGAGAGGAAGGTCTCAAAAAAGCTGTAAAGTGTGTTACTGAAGAAGCATATGAGAGGACACTATTTATCAGTGTGACACCTGCTCTGACAAACCTGGTCATTGTATGAAAGACTGTTTCAGATTCTACCACTCATCCATGGACCAATAAATTTATTTCTGACTTAGACAACTCACATATGCCAAACCGATGCACTCTACACAATTCATATGACAACCTGATGGACTCTATTCTACTCACATATGCCAGCCTGATGCTCTCTATACAACTCATGTATGCCACCACATTAAAAAATTCACATATCAGGAAAACACTAGTTCAATTCCAATATAGGGTCACTAGTGGGGGATTTCCACTGTATAGGCATATCAGGGGCTCTCCAGTTATGACCATTCCATCAAAGTCTGCGTTCCAAACGTCATGCCTTCCTTTACAAGCCCTGTGCCCAAAAAGTAGGTTTCTCCCCATAATTGAGTTATCAGTGTACTCAGGAGAAGTTGGTCAAGAATTTTTGGGGTCCACTTTCTCCTGTTACCCTTGTGAAAATAAAAAAAATGGGACTAAAATAAGCCAATGATATCCCTGCAAATGGCGGTAAAAGCAATGGCTTTTTACCAAATCATCTAAAAATAATCTCATTTTTAGTATCAGCAACAGGTAAAGGAAAAAGCAATGGCTTATCAAATAGCCATGGCTTTTTACGTATATATCAAGCAATATATATCACTTTTTGGGTGTGTGCTCTGGCTTATTTATCCTCTGTTCAAAGTTGGTTTTCTAACAGCGATACAATATAACAAGAGAACACAATGGACAAGCAGGAGATGTGTGGCTGTGTATCAGTTTGGTAGACATGGTGGCAGCAACTGCACAGTATAGAATGTGATGAGATAGGCAAGAAGATGTCCTGTTGTATAGGGCCAGCACTGGCAGCCCCGGCAGCAACAGCAGTCCAGTATGGGTAGAGAACACAATGAACAAGCAAGAAATGTTTGACTGTCTGTTGGCAGTGGCAATGACATCAACCACACAATATAGATTGCAAGGAGATGTCCTGCTGTGTTGGGATAGCACTGGCAGCCCTGGTAGCACATTATAGATACAGTATAACATGAAGGACAAGCAGGAGATGCCTGTTCCAATCATTGGCATAAGAAGCGGAAGATTGAAAAGCCAAACTGATGCATGCCTGACTCATTTAGGTAATTTTAAGATTTTCCACACTTTCAAAGGATAATAAAGTCTAATTAGGCATGACAGCAATCTGCCACTCTGAATTCTCTCTGTGTACATACACTAGAGGCTAACACTAGCACAGGAAAGATCATTTTGGATCTGCAGTGTAGAGGGGTCATGAAACACAGCTTATCCTAATAATGCACCAGTTTTCACTATCGCTTTTTGATTTTAGATTTTAGGGCAAGGGTGTAAAAGAATGGCTGCACAATAGTCATCTCTTTGCTTGATGCCAACGATGCACTGGTCATCTCACAAGTCATCAAGCATGAAGCTTGCCTTGCTTGCAAGCATGCCCCAGGGTCCCCTTTGGTTATCTTTCCTCACCCCACGATGATGGTTGGATATCATAGCAATCACAATCAATGCCAGCCTCATTCTCTGCCTGCTTCTGTGTGGGATAACTCAAAGTCCCTCCATATCCACCTGTGTTGAACGTTAGCTCCCTCCTTAACATCCAAATTCATGTGGAATTGTCATTGGAGATCCCCAACAGTGTCTGGACAGCAACAAACATTTAGAAGTTGTTTTTCCTCCATCCCTTGTTGCATCCATGTTTTTTTTTCAATGTAAACAATATAATTGATAATAGTGTTGGTAAAATTAGTACTGGTAGCTTCTTCAAAGTGCCTCAGTAGGCAACACACATCCGTCATCAGCTGCCAATGGTGAGTGTCAAAGGAATCCAAATAGAAAAGAATCTGGCACTCTTAGAAAGATAAGGTGGAAAAATCTTTAATCTTGTTGTTCCATATACTGTATAGTGCACAACATAGAAAAAGATTTTCCAGCGTCTCCAGGAGATAAAATAACAATTGCTTTATTGAAAATATAAAATCTTCTTACCATCAAGTAAAAACAACATAAAGAGGCATATGGAGGGGAGCACTTTCCTACGCGTTTCACCCTGAAAGGGCTTAATCATGGAATGCGTAAAGAAGGTCTCCAAACCTAGGAAAGTGCTCCATATGCCTCTTTATGTTGTTTTTACTTGATGGTAAGAAGATTTTATATTTTCAATAAAGCAATTGTTATTTTATCTCCTGGAGACGCTGGAAAATCTTTTTCTATGTTGTGCATGCACTATACACCCGGGTCAGGGTGTTTCCGTGCGTCGGAGGTGTGATAAGGAGTGAAGAGGGGTGAGCAGAAAATTTCCTTTTGTACATATACTGTATAGTGTGAAATCAAACTGACCTTCATCAAACATAAACAGGTGATCAACAGCAACAACTTGGAGAAGGACTGCAGTAACCTTGCTCAGTGGTTGGTGACAGTTGTCGCTGGGAGATATGCACATAAGCTGTCGCCAGCCACTTGGCAATGACACTAAAGCCTTTTTTTCAGAAGTCATTAGTCACCTGTGTTTGACCAAAACATCACATGATTTATACACTATATAGTATACTGGACAGCACGATTAAAGATTTTTCTACATTATCTATGCAAGAGTGCTAGATTCGTCATTATATCGATAATTACTGCATGGGAACATATCTGAGCAACACTATACAGTAGAAGTGCCATATTCCATAGACATAAAATTTAAGCTAAAGTTACGTAGCTACATAGTTTCATAGGTTGAAAAAAGACCTTGGTCCATCAAGTACAACCTTTCTCCACCAATTATACATTTTGTCACTAATTTATCTATAACCCCCAATGTTATGTGTATCAAGAAAATCACTTTTTTAAAAGCTATTATAGTGTCTGCCATTACTACCTCTTGTGGTAGGGCATTACACAATCTGACTGCTCTAACTGTAAAGAACACTTTCCTATTTAGTTGCCAGAATGTCCTTCCTTCCACCTCTAATGAGTTCCCCCTGGTCCTTAGTATTGTCTTTGGAAGAAATAAAGGCCCCGTCACACACAGCGATCTCACTAGCGAGATCGCTGATTTTGTGACGCCACAGTGATCTCGCCAGCGAGATCGCTGTGTGTGATGGGGATCAGCAACCGGCTCCCCTGCCGGGTATCGCTGATCGTGCTCGATCGGCCTGGGCCATTTTTTGATTGCTGGTCTCCCGCTGGCTAGCACGCATTGTGTGGCAGCGAGAGACCAGCGATTAGCGATGCTGGTTTCTAATGTAAACATAGGGTATTTGGGAGCCGCGGCTCCTGGATACCTGCGGTTACCTTGGAAACCGGCGCACATGCAGGTTTCCAAGTTAAACAGTAGGTATCCAGGAGTCGCGTGACTCTTTGATACCCGATGTTTACCTTTGAAACCAGCGTCCAGCGTCGCTGGTCCTGATCGCTGGGGCTGTCTTGTGACAGCTCACCAGTGATCAGCCTAACAATGTCCCAGCGATCCCATTATGTCGGATCATTGGTGGAATTGCTGGGACATCGTTATGTGTAACGGGGTGTGGTGTAATGACCACTGTGTCCACTAGGGGGCGCTGTGTGGATGTCCCAAGAGAACGGATGAGTGGCAGAATCCTGAAGGATAGTTATGTATCTCAAAGTGGGTGGCTTTGAGATGAAGACTTGGGGATGTGTGATCAGCAAGGACATTGCTGAGGTGTTGTTTCTAAGTATAAGGGAGAAGTCTTCAGGTAACTAGAGAGATGGGCGGGTTCTGGTTACCAGCAAACCCACCCAGGGATGTGTCTGATAACACCTATTGTAAAAGGCTATGTGAGTATGTGAAGGACCTGTGATGAGGTCATAGTCACGTGACCCGGTGGGCATGGCTATAGACCATATAATGTGACCAGGTTAGGTCACATGTGTGAATGCTGGGACCTGATTGGTCCAGTTTGGAAGGTCCCATGAGGAGAAGGATCTCCTCACTAACAGCCTGTGGAGCGGCTGTGTGTGAGCAATGGCGATGTGTGCCTGAGAGCTCCCTGGAGGGAACTAACGCATGCGATGGTGAAGCCGCATAAGGAACCCTGACGGGTGAGATAACGCTGAGGCTGATTAGCCTATCCAATGGACGCTATGCTGATATGACTTGTATGTTGATTACGCTGGTTTATGCTGAACAATAAACCATATGGACTGTGATGGTCTATGAAAATCCTGGTGCCGGATGCGATTTTTGTGGCTGCCAAGCGAGAATCCCCTACTTACATGACAGTGCTACCTCACAGGGGGTTTTACAGTCTCACTCTCTATGTTTACTTTATCTATCTCCTTATTAGCACAACCACCCTCCGCTCCAAAGTAATCCAAGCTTGAGATTTCCTGCTTCATGTTGCTATCAGTCTTTGCTTACTTTGCTTGTACAGATGCTCCAACATATGCAGCACTGAAGTCCATCATCTAGCAATGTCGCAAATTAGGTGGTACTCAGGGAGGCCATTCTCATTTTGCAAAAACTGGAGGATTGAAATGCCGAGAGTGGGGCAGCATGTGTCAAGCATCAGATTCTCTTTAAAATATATATATTTGGGGCCATCACATATGTTTACAATTGGGCTTCATTAAGAATTATGCACAGTTTTGTTTTCACTTTGTTTCCTATGTTTGCCTGTGCATTTAACTTTGATGTGGTCTGTGGACATAAATCAACTGAGAGAAGCTCAGTAAAAGACAAATGAAAGAGTTGCAACCTCTGTATGACTGTCATAAGGTGCACACTGACTGTCATTCAGCTAACTTATTCTGTACTAGCCATAGAAAATGCAGCACAATGCAGCACAGAGGTTCTTGAAAGTAAACAGTGCAGCATTTTCTATAGTTTTTTGCAAACATCCACACATACAGGGCACTGTAATGCAATATTAAAGGGAACCTGTTAATAGAAAAAAACCCACTATTAACCTGCAGAGATGGGGTTAATTTCCAGGTTAATAGACAGAAACAAACACTGCTTGAAGAAAATGATCTTTGTTCCCTTCGGCAATATTCAGGTTCAGTCATGGGGTCAGCGCCGATACGGGTTCAATCAATGCTCTCTGTATAGAGAGAGCAGCAGTTGTGACTGTGCCCCCAGGCACTGACTAACACTGGCCCTGCATTGGGGCTGGCTGTCAGTCAGTGCCGGGGGTGCAGTTACAGCCACTACTCTGTATACTCAGAGCGGTGACTGAACCCGCGCTGGTGTCTGCCACTCGTATTCCGGGAGGAATAAAGTTCATTTTCTCCCTGCAGCATTTGGCTATGTGCGGGCCCCAGGCAGGTTGACAATGCTATTAACCTGCAGATTAACCCCATATCTGCAGGTTAATAACATTTTTTTTTATGACAGGTTCCCTTAAAAATGACATAAACTTATCATTTCTCTTCCACATATATCTAAGGTTTCCTTCATTTAAGCATCTTGTTTGCTGATTTTGCATGTGCAATTATCCAAATAGCTCAAAAAATGAAAATTAAATCTTCCCAGTAATAGACTCGTCATGACATTTTCCAAAACTATAGATTCTGTATCTCAGCCGATTAAACTGGGCTACCGTTTAACTGGGTGGAAACATTGATTTTTCAGCTTTGTTTAGCAGTAAATTGTAACGGAAAATGTATTTAACCATTTATTACACTTGAAAAAAAGGATACAAAAAAAATTATAGAAATAGATTCTATTTACAGTAAATTTCAAGTATAGCATAAAGTAAATTCTGAAGAAATTATGAAGATTGTGTGTTCCCTTTGTTGCACAACTACAGCTATTAGCATATGTAAATTTAAAAAAAATCACGCAGTAAACTTAAAGCAGATTAACATTTTGTCTCAACATAGTTACTTAACTTTAAAGAGGTTGTTTGGCCTTAGGCTGGGGTCACACTAACAGACGAGAAATACGATCCATATTTTCCATGCGTAACACGGAGAAATGTCCCCTAAATAGTGATCCATATCTCTCTCTGAAGAGACAATTTGCATATTTCCCAGAGGAGCACTGCGCCTTTAAGTTTCCTCATCTCGGCATGCTTAGCATGTCATTCTCCGCAAGGAGAAACAATACTTGGATATCGGTAAGACGCCTCTCACACAGCCAAACCAGATCTCACACTTTGCACTGATGGGGGCAGTACCCCAAAACACAGTGTCTGCAAATTGAGATTCTGGTTTTGGCTTTTATCCCAAGTAATGCAGCAAAGCTCATTAAAGGGTCAACATTGACTTTTAGGATAGCTACTTCCAATAGGTGGCACTAGAGTTCTAGTCCTCTTCCTCTCTGAAGAGACAATTTGCATTTAAATATAGAAAAAACAGTAGACAACCCCTTCAAGAGACCATAGTGTAACACTAAGGCTGGCATCCCTGCATGGTTCCCCTTCCATTCAGAGACGCCGACATACTCACTGCCCCGGCCGCATGCTGAGCTTCCTGTCTCCTGGCATGTCTTCCTGTTCTGTGCATTCCTCACAGGCACGCCTTTTGTAGTTAGTTGATTATCCTGATTCTGTTCCTGAATAGTGTGTATGTAAGGAGGTGGCAAGAACCCCCATCTGCCCCCCTCTCTCCTATGTGCACTTCGCTGTATTATGTGTCTGTTTATTAGTGTCTTGTTTCTGTACTGTGCAATGTGTGTATCAGTAATGTAATGTATGTGCTGTGTTTGTAAAGTATGTTAATGTTTCACCATGTTTGTTAAATGTATATTAGCTTGGGGAAATGAACTGTGATGTTTACGTGTGACTGGACACACTGCTTCCAGCAGGGCGAATTTCTCTGACACACGTGACCCTGGATACACCGCCTCCAGTAGGGCAAATTTAAATAATATAACGTGCAGCCGGATACACCGCCTCCAGCAGGGCGAATTTAAATAATAAAGGGAAACACCAGGGAAACCTATACAATGGAGTGCCCTGCGATAGGGAACGGGGACGTGGAGACCTCCTGCACTCCCCTGAGTCAGTGTCTCTACACTCCTGACGGTCCCTATGCAGGTTCCGCACCTGGCAACGAGCAGGATACCTAAAAACCCTAGCTCGCCCTGCACCTAGCCCTTTCTAGTGAAATGGATGGTGTAGAAACTAATCCCACCACTGCACTGAAACACACAAAAGGAAAGGTACAAACAGGGATAACACCACTTAACTTTGCTCTGTTGCTCTTGCTCCCAGCAACAGAGTCCAGAACCAGAATGCTGATTTCCTCCTGAATGTCTGCTTCTTCACCAAGCTTTGTCAGAGCTGCAAGGAACTCTCTCTAGCTCCTTCCTCCACCAAGGATGGTTGGAAATGACCAATATCACCAACAGTGAGTGAGAGCATGTGGTAGGGGGCTGGATTGGGGGGTGGTCCACTGCTTACCACGACCAGACGATGCAAAGACGAGACTGAGGCAGAATTCAGTTGTAACACATCCGGGTTTAATGGCTGTCCTCCTGACGACCTTGGCCATGCACCGCAGTTTCTTTACAGCTCTCCATTTCCAGGCCTGAGTACCTTTCACCTTTCCTTTAGTCATGATGACGTCTCTCACGGATCTTTCGCTGGGGCTGTCCTAGACCCATCTACCACCAGCGCTTCACCTGCCCGAGGTCGTCATCCAATCGGTACTCCCGGGGCCTCGTCTGTCCTGCGGTACGTTCTGTCAGGGCCACCCCCCTGACTGTCTTCTCCTGTCTGTCCCCTGGTTGAGCTTTTCACTGTTCTCCGTCTTCTGTCCTGAGTCTTCCTCTGCTGAGCTCCTCCCGGGACTAATCTAAACTCTGGAACCCCAACCAGTCCTATTTATCCCCTCTTTCACTGGGAATTTCCCTCCTGGGTTCCTATCTCCCCGCCCCCATGACTAAGCAGTTTCTATAGCCGCAAGCTGATGTTAAGTCCTGAACTACACTCCTCCCTGCCATCTTGTGGTCAAATTTCAGTACACTCCCTTTTCTGTCTTTCCCTGCTGTTACCTTTCTGTCATTACTAGTGTTGAGCATTCCGATACCGCAAGTATCGGGTATCGGCCGATACTTGCTGTATCGGAATTCCGATACCGACTTCCGATATTTTTTCAATATCGGAATTCGGCATCGGAATCGGAAGTTCAGTTGATTGACGGCCTGACGTCATCATGATGCGCGGTGTGTGCGCATCATGATGCGCCGTCATTTCGGGCCTTCCGGGGGTCTCTGCCGGCCTGCCGGGGGGCTGTGCCGGCCTGCCGGGGGGCTGTGTGGACTGCCCGGGGTCTGTACCGGCCTGCCGGGGGGCTGTGCCGGCCTGCCGGTGGTCTGTGCACCCTGTGGGGGTCTGTACCGGCCTGCCGGGGGGCTGTGCTGGCCTGCCGGTGGTCTGTGCACCCTGTGGGGGTCTGTACCGGCCTGCCGGGGGGCTGTGCCGGCCTGCCGGGGGGCTGTGCTGATGTCCGGGGGTCTGTGCAAGCATCGTCCGATGGGACTACAAGTCCCATCGGGCGATGCCTGCTACCATGACAGTGATTGACACATTAGCCAATGATGGGACAGTAGTAGTCCCATCATCCGGCTAATGTGTTAAATGTTAAAAAAAAAAAAAAAATACTACATACATACTACATGCATGCTACATACATACTACATGCTACATACATACTACATATATACTACATACATACTACATACATGCTACATACATACTACATATATACTACATACATACTACATACATACTGCATACCACATACATACCACATACATACTACATACATACTACATACATACTACATGCTACATACATACTACATGCTACATACATACTACATATATACTACATGCATGCTACATACATACTACATATATACTACATATATACTACATGCATGCTACATACATACTACATGCTACATACATACTACATACATGCTACATACATACTACATATATACTACATGCATGCTACATACATACTACATATATACTACATGCATGCTACATACATACTACATGCTACATGCATGCTACATACATACTACATGCTACATACATACCACATATATACTACATACATACAATACATTCATACAATACATACATAGACATACAGTACATATAACATAGAGTAACATACTTACCAATACTTGTCACATTGTTCCCCGAAGCCATTGTCATCTACGGAATAAATATTAACATAACAAACCACAAAAATACTCACCCACGATCCGAAGCAGTCCACGAGTGTGTCCCACGACGATCTTGGGTAGAGAACTGCAGCATCAGATGATGCTGCCGTTCTCTACGGGCTGCAGGAATCCAATGACGGAAGGTAGGTATCCTTCCGCACTGTATTCCTCCGCCACTTAAAAAAAAAAAAGTCCCTAGTCTCACTTTATGCCATTGCTGCGTGGGAAATTCCCACACAGCAATGGCATAAAGTGAGACTAGGGACTTTTTTTTTTTAAGTGGCGGAGGAATACAGTGCGGAAGGATACCTACCTTCCGTCATTAGATTCCTGCAGCCCGTAGAGAACGGCAGCATCATCTGATGCTGCAGTTCTCTACCCAAGATCGTCGTGGGACACACTCGTGGACTGCTTCGGATCGTGGGTGAGTATTTTTGTGGCTTGTTATGTTAATATTTATTCCGTAGACGACAATGGCTTCGGGGAACAATGTGACAAGTATTGGTAAGTATGTTACTCTATGTTATATGTACTGTATGTCTATGTATGTATTGTATGAATGTATTGTATGTATGTAGTATATATGTGGTATGTATGTAGCATGTAGTATGTATGTAGTATGTATGTAGCATGCATGTAGCATGTAGTATATATGTAGCATGCATGTAGTATATATGTAGTATGTATGTAGCATGCATGTAGTATATATGTAGTATGTATGTAGCATGTAGTATGTATGTAGCATGTAGTATGTATGTAGTATGTATGTAGTATGTATGTGGTATGTAGTATGTATGTAGCATGCATGTAGTATATATGTAGTATGTATGTAGCATGTAGTATGTATGTAGTATGTATGTGGTATGTATGTGGTATGTAGTATGTATGTAGCATGCATGTAGTATATATGTAGTATGTATGTAGCATGCAGTATATATGTAGTATGTATGTAGTATATATGTGGTATGTATGTAGCATGTAGTATGTATGTAGCATGCATGTAGTATATATGTAGTATGTATGTGGTATGTATGTAGCATGTAGTATGTATGTAGCATGCATGTAGTATATATGTAGTATGTATGTAGCATGTAGTATGTATGTAGTATGTATGTGGTATGTATGTGGTATGTAGTATGTATGTAGCATGCATGTAGTATATATGTAGTATGTATGTAGCATGCAGTATATATGTAGTATGTATGTAGTATATATGTGGTATGTATGTAGCATGTAGTATGTATGTAGCATGCATGTAGTATATATGTAGTATGTATGTGGTATGTATGTAGCATGTAGTATGTATGTAGCATGCATGTAGTATATATGTAGTATGTATGTAGCATGTAGTATGTATGTAGCATGCAGTATATATGTAGTATGTATGTAGTATATATGTGGTATGTATGTAGCATGTAGTATGTATGTAGCATGCATGTAGTATATATGTAGTATGTATGTGGTATGTATGTAGCATGTAGTATGTATGTAGTATGTATGTAGCATGTAGTATGTATGTAGCATGCAGTATGTATGTAGCATGCATGTAGTATATATGTAGTATGTATGTAGCATGTATGTAGTATGTAGTATGAATGTAGCATGTATGTAGTATGCATGTTGTATGTATGTAGCATGTAATTTTTTTTTTTTTTTTTTTTTTTTTTTTACATTTAACACATTAGCCGGATGATGGGACTACTACTGTCCCATCATTGGCTAATGTGTCAATCACTGTCATGGTAGCAGGCATCGCCCGATGGGACTTGTAGTCCCATCGGACGATGCCTGCACAGACCCCCGGAGCCTGCACAGCCCACCGGCAGGCCGGCACAGCCCCCCGGCAGGCCGGCACAGCCCCCCGGCAGGCCGGCACAGCCCCCCGGAGCCTGCACAGACCACCGGCAGGCCGGCACAGCCCCCCGGCAGGCCGGCACAGCCCCCCGGAGCCTGCACAGACCACCGGCAGGCCGGCACAGACCACCGGAGCCTGCACAGACCACCGGCAGGCCGGCACAGCCCCCCGGCAGGCCGGCACAGCCCCCCGGAGCCTGCACAGACCACCGGCAGGCCGGCACAGACCACCGGAGCCTGCACAGACCCCCTGGCAGGCCGGCACAGCCCCCCGAAAGGCCCGTACAGACCCCAGAGAGGCTGTACAAGGGCAGGAAAGGGTTTTTCTTATTCCGATACCGGAAGTCCCATAGACTTGAATGGGACTTCCGGTATCGGAATCGGCGATACCGATACTTTTTTTAAAGATCGGCCGATACCATCCGATACGATACTTTGAAGTATCGGACGGTATCGCTCAACTCTAGTCATTACCAATCTCCATTTGTAGTGCACAAATCGTCCCCTCCTACTTCCAGTCAAGTCTGTCCATCAAGTCACCTTCCCCACAAGCACATGACACACCTTTATAGTTAAGCCAGAGGAATCACACCTATTAGCGATTTGTGTGTAATAACGCTAACCACCACCGGGGGCAAACTAGAACAAAAGACCCCACTGTGTAATGACCGTAATGGCCACCGGGGGGCAAAACTAACTTTAAGCAACCAGCTTAAAGAAAAAAAAAAGGTTACAAGTGCTTTTACCTGTTACAATCTAGCATGGATCATGACAGGAACTATTTAATGTCATGGTTTGTCTGGCTCGGTTTTTCTAGGGTTAATTCTTGTAGCCTCAATCTGACCCTGGGTGGACTTTTTATGGCCTCCAATTGGGAATTTCCCTTGTTGGTGAGACTTTCGCCCTTGCCTGAGTGTGTTAACCCCTGAGTGTGTTTTGTGCAATGTGCTGGTTTGCCTGATACTTTGGCTTTTGATTCAGTCTGATCTCTGGATACTGCTTGTTGGATTCTGTTTCTGTACCTTCTGTACCATTTGGTATTGACCTCTGCCTGGCCCCGACTATCCATTCTGTCTTATCCTTTGGTACTGTCATGCTATCTCGTGCTTTGACCCCGGCCTGATCTGGGTTATCTCCCTGTCTATGCCCCTGGGTAAGTTTGTCCCGTAGTTACCTTTCTAGGAGTTTTCCTTCAGCTCCTAGCTCTCCAGAGCTTAGGCCACGCCCCCAACAGTCAAGTGTTGCAGGTCCTATCTGGCCTGAAGCAATCTCTCTTCTGTCCTGCTCATTCCGCATTCCTAGGAGCCTGAGGCTGTCTTCTGAACCCGTCTTCCGGGAGATTGCACCGGTGAGTTCACTTGCAACCCTTCCCGTGACAGTTAATTTTGTGGGCTGGGTCAGCAGCTTCTAGAGAGCAGGAAGCTGCTGTTCCCAATCAGTATCCCAGGCACGTTTGCCGTGGGCAGATGTGTAGCAACAACCAGAGCCTTGCCAGATCCTAGGAGGGAACAGAATCTTCTGCCCCGGACTAAGGATTTAAGGACCGAAACACAACCCCAGGACTTCGGAAGTCAGAAGGGCTCCCGCTGAAGGGACTAAAAGCATCCAGATCCCAGCGAGTGGACTACTGTTTGATTTCGGCTACCGTGGCCATGGTGGCTATGGCCATGGACAGTGTCAGGGAAAGAGCAGGAAGCCAGTGTTGTACCTCCTTTTTTCCATCACTGTATTATTAAAAGTTCATCCCCTGTTGGACCGCAGCTGTGTTCCTGGACTTTATTTGCCTTGACTACCGTGGCCAGGGAAGTAAAGGTAATCCGTCGGGGAAGCTGTGTCCGTTCGGTGATTCATGTACAAGGGGCCAGGAGGTCTGTGAACTGTGTTTTGTGGGTGATCTCGGTCAGCACTACCACCCCGGTCACCCTTGTTACATGTACATTACCCTGAAGCTGCTCTTTAGTTACTTAAATACTAAAGACACGCCTGTGGCACTTGAACTCTGAATTCGCTCCAGTGGTACCTAAATCGTGAAGCTGATTCGGCTGTGCCTGAACTCTGTAGCCACTCCTGCAGTGCCTGAACTCTGTAGCTGCTCCAGTGGTATCTGAACCCTGAAGTCGCTCTGGCTGTACCTGAATCCTGTAGAGGCTCTGGCGGTAACTGAACTCTGTAGACGCTCAGGCGGATCGCAAACCTAAAGCTGCTCCAGCAGTACCTGTCTGAACAAGCACCAATTCTAGCATTGTCTGTGACTCTGAATCCAGTCCGTGTCAGTGTACCCACCCCTTGGGGGTCAGCAGCTGCAGTACTGGTAACTGCCTAGGAGCGGTACCTGGTGGGTACCTGCAGCTCAAGCCTGACTCCACCATCAGGATCTCCAGTGAAAACCAGGTAGCTGCTTAGCTACACCCCTCTAAGGTAAGCCCTGCCCCATGACATAGTGGGTCCATGAACCAGATGCGCCATTTGTGACAGTGACAAGTGACTAACATTAAAGGCAACTGTTTTTACCAGTGGATTTCCTCCAGTTAGTACACTTCTTTCAGAATCCAATGAACAAACTTCTCTTTCTGCAAGACTAGCCTAGATGACTGTGTTTATTTAAGGTTGAGAAATTACACAATATATGTAGTCACATAAAATACATAGCGTGGCTTCTACTTCTACTTTCCAATTACCTGCTAGGCTTAGGGATGGGCGAATCTACTCGTTAGGACTCGTTACTCTGCGAGTAGTAGGGGACTCGCAGGAGTCGGTACTCTGCGAGTTTCCAAGCGATTACTAGCACAGTAACAAGTCCAATGCAAATGCTAGCGTTTTCCAAGCGATCTATAGCATCGCTTGGAGAACTGATTGACAGGTTGGTCACACTCGTCAAACATAGTGTTTGACAAGTGTGACCAACTTTTTACTACTGAGGCTGCCTATGCAGCGTCAGTAGTAAAAGATAAAATGTAAAAAAAAATAAAAAATATTGTTATTCTTACCCTCCGATGTCCCGCGCAGCCTTCCCGCCTCTCCACGCATCCGTTCCCAGTAGTCCTTTGCGAAAATGCCCGCGATGACGTCTGTTCTCGCGGGATCGCGATGTCTCGCGGTAATTCGCGATGACGTCGCGCGAATGACCTCGAGACTTCGCGATCCCGCGAGAACGGACGCCATCGCGGGCATTTTCGCAAAGGACTACTGGGAACGGATGCGTGGAGAGGCGGGAAGGCTGCGCGGGACGTCGGAGGGTAAGAATAACAATATTTTTTATTTTTAAATTCTATTTTTTACAGGGATATGGTGCCCAAAGCCCGGAGGACAGTCTTCTCTCCTCCGGACCGTGGGTACCATCCGCAATTGTTCTGCTTACTTTCCGCATGGTGTGCACAGCCACATGCGGGAAGTAAGCGGAACAAAAGAAATGGCAGCACAGGAATCGCTGCAATACTCGCATCCCCATTCATTAACATTGGACTCGCTAGACTCGCAACGAGTAGCGAGTTTCCGAGTCGGACTCGTTAGAGTCTAGCGATTCCGAGCATTTCAGGATTCGCCCATCCCTAGCTAGGCTCTGTTTCTTGATATTTTTTTACTTGTATTTCTATTATTAATTGATACTACTTTGATTGTGTTTCTTGTTTATGCCAATTACAATGTTTGGTTACCTTCTCAAATCCTGGCTTGACTTCTTGGCTTTGAGACTTTGGGCCTGATTTATCAAGACTATAGCATTGTTGAGCTTATGCATATAAATGGTCTGTCAGGGCACTTGTTCTGGAGTCAGTACGGTTATCAAAGTATTTGCATACAGAGATACATTGCTTTTGAACAAGCATGCAGTGATTAGAAGAGCTCTGGAAAATACAGTAGCTGAGGGTAATCATCAGTGTCTAAAATTTTACCCAAACTGGAGGTCTGTATCTGGGGGAGACCAGGCAAAAACTGAGAACAAGGATGAATTCTTCTCATCACACAATAAGAGAAAAAAGAATGGATCTACCTGTGGCAAAACATTTCTGTATCCCTGGTCATAGCATATTGGACATTAAATTACTTGTGTTAAAAGGTAACTTCAAATTTCAGAGAAACTGAAGATCTGGGAGTATAAATTTATGACAACCTTTGACACAATCGGTGCAGGAATGATTGTGTCAAATAGATTTCTGTCTTTTTTACATGAATTAAGGAATTTGCTCCTCAGACCTTCTGGGGGCATCACACAACATAGTACCAGACCCCAATCAAAGGACAATAAAACATCCAGACGCCTTATCTATGTATGAACTGTTCCAATATTTATGTTTATCCCTCTCCCATAATGATAATTCTGCTTCATGTCACTTGTCTTGTCTATTGCTTATTTCTGCGCTGTTTTGTGCATAAATATGTGATTCTTCAGATGTTATATTAGTCTTTGCCTGATGAAGAGACCTGAGTAGTCTCGATAGTTTGCAATTTGTTACCATCTTTTCAGTTAGCCATTAAAAGGTATCAACCACTGAGGACTCTCAATTCAAATATTTTTCTATCTACTGGCTAACATGGTACAAATCTCTCCTCTATTAAAATTTTACCCAGAATTTTCTTGCCAATTGAATCTCAAATTGTTCAGATTGCAGTAACTGCTTACTTTATGAAATTCAACTCAAAGCCAATCTACAGAGGATGGATAAGCTCACGTCTCATAGTCATGTCTGGAAAGGATCATATGAACTCCACTAGATCCTAGAAGACCTTGAATGATAGAGATTAACCCTAATGTTGAGCGAGTATACTCGTTGCTTGGGTTTTCCCGAGCACACTCGTGTGCCCTCCCAGTATTTTGGCATGCTCGGAGATTTAGTTTGTGTCAACGCAGCTGCATGATTTATGGCTGCTGGACAGCCTGAATACATGTGGGGATTCCCTAATAAATAAGCATTCCTCACATGTATTCAGTCATAAATCATGCAGCTACTTCGACACATACTAAATCTCTAAGCAGGCCAATATACTCGGAGGACACCCGAGCATGCTCGGGGAAACCCGAGTAACGAGTATACTCGCTCATCACTAATTAACAAGGTTTTGATTGCATGTCAAGTCAGTGGAAACAGGTGTCCAAATCCAATTATCTTTCTTTACATAAAGTTTATTTTCATCAGAGAGGTGCAGCTGTTAACCACCAAGGCAATACATCCATGGAGGTCATTAAATGTAGCAATTTTAAGTACCTAAAAATGGGATTAGCTATCTTTCAGGACAGAAATTATAGATCTTCTTTTGAGGTGCAATGTGTGCGCATCTACTCCCCCTCCAACTTCCAACTGGCTGTCATTTAATGTCCCCCAAGGCCATCCACCACCTTTTTCAACCATTTCACCACTTGGCTTCTTCATTTCCTTTCCACTGATATCCCCACTATCATCATGGTTGACTTTAACATCCCCGTTGACACTTCCCACTGAGCTGTTGCTAAGCTTCTATTTCTTACTTCCTTCTTTGGCCTTCTCAATGGCCACACACTGGACCAGACTTTAAATTGTCTGGCCTGGCACAATTTTGAGCACAATGATAGGCGATCCGTGTGGCTGACAAAACCTAGTGTAAAATATCTGCCCTGTAGGTATTGATTTTTTTAAGCAAACTGGTGTCAAGAACTTGTATAAGACACTCCCAAAAAATTTTACAGTACCCCAAAAATGGCAGAATTTTATGCGCACTCAGATGTGATCACTGTGACAGCCAAACCCCTGTTTAAAATAGCTGGATTTTAATGCTGTACTATGGAAATGATCTGGCTGTATTCTGCAGTGCCAACAAGCAAATGCAGAAAAAAATAATGTTTTATACATAATGGGCCCCATACAGTTAGGTCCATATATATTTGGACAGAGACAACATTTTTCTAATTTTGGTTCTAGACATTACCACAATGAATTTTAAACAAAACAATTCAGGTGCAGTTGAAGTTCATACTTTCAGCTTTAATTTGAGAGTATCCACATTAAAATTGGATGAAGGGTTTAGGAGTTTCAGCTCCTTAACATGTGCCACCCAGTTTTTAAAGGGACCAAAAGTAATTGGAAAGATTAAATAATTGTAAATAAAATGTTAATTTCTAGTACTTGGTTGAAAACCCTTTGTTGGCAATGACTGCCTGAAGTCTTGAACTCATGGACATCACCAGACACTGTGTTTCCTCATTTTTGATGCTCTGCCAGGCCTTCACTGCGGTGGTTTTCAGTTGCTGTTTGTTTGTAGGCCTTTCTGTCTGACGTTTAGTCTTTAACAAGTGAAATGCATGCTCAATTGGGTTGAGATCAGGTGACTGACTTGGCCATTCAAGAATATTCCACTTCTTTGCTTTAATAAACTCCTGGGTTGCTTTGGCTTTATGTTTTGGGTCATTGTCCATCTGTAGTATGAACCGGCGAGCAATCAGTTTGGCTGCATTTGGCTGGATCTGAGCACACAGTATGGCTCTGAATACCTCAGAATTCATTCGGCTGCTTCTGTCCTGTGTCACATCATCAATAAACACTAGTGACCCAGTGCCACTGGCAGCCATGCATGCCCAAGCCATCACACTGCCTCCGCCATGTTTTACAGATGATGTGGAATGCTTTGGATCATGAGCTGTACCACGCCTTCGCCATACTTTGCTCTTTCCAACATTCTGGTAGATATTGATCTTGGTTTCATCTGTCCAAAGAATGTTCTTCCAGAACTGTGCTGGCTTTTTTAGATGTTTTTTTTAGCAAAGTCCAGTCTAGCCTTTTGATTCTTGATGCTTATGAGTGGCTTGCACAGTGCAGTGAACCCTCTGTATTTACTTTCATGCAGTCTTCCCTTTATGGTAGATTTCGATATTGATATGTCTACCTCCTGGAGAGTGTTGTTCACTTGGTTGGCTGTTGTGAAGGGGTTTCTTTTCACCATGGAGATTATTCTGCGATCATCCACCACTGTTGTCTTCCGTGGGCGCCCAGGTCTTTTTGCATTGATGAGTTCACCAGTGCTTGCTTGCTTTCTTTCTTTCTTTCTCAGGATGTACCAAACTGTAGATTTTGCCACTCCTAATGTTGTAGCAATTTCTCAGATGGGTTGTTTCTGTTTTTGCAGCTTAAGGATGGCTTGTTTCACCTGCATGGAGAGCTCCTTTGACCACGTGTTTCCTTCACAGCAAAACCTTCCAAATGCAAGCACCACACCTCAAATCAACTCCAGGCCTTTTATCTGCTTAATTGAGAATGACATAACGAAGGGATTGCCCACACCTGTCCATGAAATAGCCTTGGAGTCAATTGTCCAATTACTTTTGGTCCCTTTAAAAACAGGGTGGCACATGTTAAGGAGCTGAATCTCCTAAACCCTTCATCCAATTTTAATGTGGATACCCTCAAATGAAAGCTGAAAGTCTGAACTTCAACTGCATCTGAACTGTTTTGCTTAAAATTCACTGTGGTAATGTGTAGAACTAAAATTAGAAAAATGTTGTCTCTGTCCAAATATATTTGGACCTAACTGTATAATGCTCCATACAGTATAAGATGGGCCCCATATAATGCTCCAGTATATGATGGGCCCCAAATAATGCTCCATATATAATGGGCCCTATATAATGCTGCATAATAATGAGCCCCATATGATGCTCCAGTATATGATGGGCCCCATATAATGCTCCATATATAATTGGCCCCGTATGATTCTCCAGTATATAATGGTCCCCATATATTCCTCCATATTTAATGGGTCCCTTATGATGGTCCAGTATATGATGGGCCCCATATAATGCTCTATATAATATGCCTCATATGATGCTACAGTATATGTTGGTCCCACATAATGCTCCAGTATATGCTGAGCCTCATATAATGCTCAAGTATGCTGGGACACATATAATGCTCCATATATAAAGGGCCACATATGATGCTCCAGTATATGATGGTCCCCATATATTGCTCCAAACATAAAAAATGAAACACTGACCTCTCCTTGCTGGTCGCTGCTCCGGACTCCTCAGCATCGCCATCTTTCGGCTCTTTGCACTGTGACTGTTCAGGTAGAGGCCACACTAGTGTCTTCATCGCACCCTGTGACCTGATATGTCACAGTCAAGAAACACGGAAGACGCCGCATCAGAGGAATGGGGAGAGGTAAGTATCGCAAGTATCGGGGTCCTGAGCAAGTGAGCCCACTCGTCACCCAGTCATGGTTTTCATCCAGTCAGTTTTCCATAATACCACCACATCATATTCTGTGGCCGACATAAAAGTCCCCAATTCATTCATTTTGTTTGCGAGACTTCTTGCATTTGCTAGCAGACATTTTCTGCTATTAGCACATTTATTACTTCTACTCATCTCCCTACTTTCCTTGCATATCCCAGCTTCCCCTAAATCCTCATTAACCCGTACTGTCTCACTCTCTATGTCTCCTCTATCTATATCCTTTTCTGCAATACTAGCCTCCCTCCTTTCATCCAGATCCTAGTTTAAAAGCTCATCCATCCATCTGGAAATTTTTCCCAAGCACAGCTGCATCCTTACCATTGAGGTGCTGCAGCCCATCCCTACCATAGAATACACCAACAAAGCTAATCCTCTAAATCTGAAGCTATAGCTTTAAAGACGCTACAAGAGTGTTAATCAAGCAGCCAAGATGTGAATACTTAATCTAAAGAGTAAATTAACTACATAGAAATAAGGTCACCATAAAAGGATGTTAATCAATAGTACAAAATTTATTAGAAAAGTACTTACAATGTATTTAATAATAGATCATTACAATAATTGTGAGAGCTGATACATAATATGAGACAACATAACAGGAACGACTGGGTCTACAAAATAGGAGCATAAACCTACTAGGGTTCAATAGAAAGAAAGTGCAATATGACTGGTTTGCTAATACACACACAATTCCATATAATAAAGCAACCAGATCAATGAATAAACCCCCCCCAGACACCAATGCTATCCTAAAAGGATTTTATAATGCCAGAAAAATACAGCATATCGCATATATAGTCAGGTTAAATGGTAATGTGGTTACCACAAAAAGTTTGTGAAGCAATTAGCCTATTCTCATTTCATAAGTGGTAACCTATGCTATAATGCAAAAAAAACCTTTAGAAAAGGGGAAAAGGTATACTTGAAGTCATGGTGTTAGCAGGTGAAGGTAGGTGCCCCTACTGGAGTCCAACTCAGCAGCCTCGACGTACGTTTCGCCAAAAGCAGCTTCGTCAGCTGAGTGGGACTCCAGTAGGGGCACCTACCGTCACCTGCTAACACCATGACTTCAGGTATACCTTTTCCCCTTTCCTAAAGGGGTTATTTTGCATTATAGCATAGCTTACCACTTATTAAATGAGAATAGGCTAATTGCTTCACATAAACTTTTTGTGGTGACTATCTATCCAACATGCTCTATTATTCTGGCATTATAAAATCCTTTTAGAATAGCATTGGTATCTGGGGGGCGGGTTATTCATTGATCTGGTTGCTTTATTATATGGAATTGTGTATTAGCAAACCAGTCATATTGCACATTCTTTCTATTGAACCCCAGTAGGTTCATGCTCCGATTTTGTAGTCCCAGTCGTTCCTGTTATGTTGTCTCATATTATGTATCAGCTCTCACAATTATTGTAATGATCTATTATTAAATACACTGTAAGTACTTTTCTAATAAATTTTGTACTATTGATTAACATCCTTTTATGGTGACCTTATTTCGATGTAGTTAATTTACTCTTTAGATTAAGTATTCACATCTTGGTTGCTCGTCCCCACCATAGAGCCTGTAGCCGACAGAGAAGTCAGCTCAGTTCTCCATGAACCCAAATCCTTCCTTCCTGCGCCAATTCCTAAGCCACTTATTTATATCTCTAAGTTCCTGCTGCCTATCTATTGATGCTCGTGGAACTGGCAGCATTTCTGAAAACACCACCTTGAAGGTCCTAGCCATCAGCTTCTCTCCTAGTTCCCTGTAATTATTTTTAAGGACCTTCCATGTCCCTCTAACTTTGTCATTGATACCGATGTGTACTATGACAGTTGGATTTTCCCCAGCCCCACCCAGAAATCTGTCTATCCGATCCGCAATATGTCGAACCCGAGCACCCGGCAGACAACACATTGTTCGGCATTCACAGTCTGTGGCAGATGACCCTGTCTGTCTGCCTAATTATAGAGTCCCCTATCACCAACATCTGTCTGGCCTTTTCCGCACTCCTATTTCCCTCCTTTCTACAGCAGTGATTTTCCTGGTTGCTAGGAACGTCCTGCTGTAGTGATCCCAGTCCTGGGCTTGCATTCCTAATATCAGTTAAACAGCCATATTTACTAGCTTGTGCCAGATCAGGACTGGGCTCCCTGGCACTTTTCCCCCTCTACCTTCATCTAACTGTTACTAAGCTACCTACTTCTAGGTCCTGATCTTGCCCACCTCCACCCTCCTTCATATTACTGACCCCTGTCAGCGTATGCTCAGTGAAGTCTAAACTCCTCTCCAGATTTGCAATGCTCCTGAGTGTTGCAAGCTGCACATTTAGATCTATTACCTGGGCTTCCAAACATGTAACTTGCTGATATTGAGCGCAGATATATTCACCCTCAAATGGTTGTTCAAGGCATGCTTACATCTCACAAGATGCATACCTGGTAGCATTGTCCATGGAGCACATACCAAATGGGGATAAAATGTACAGATAAAAGCAGAAAAACAAAGAAAAACTGTAAAAAAAAACCACCCCACCAAACTATGCTCTTATATAAGACTATGATATTGTGTTTAGCTATGCACTTATCTATTGTGTTTAAAGGGGGTTTTACACATAGCGATATCGCTAGCAATATCGCTAAAGCGTCACCGATTTTGTGACGCAGCAGCGATATTGCTAGCGATATCGCTATGTGTGATACTTACCTCTGACCGGCTCCCCCGCTGTCTGTCGCTGATCGCGCGAGATCGGCCGGGTCCATTTCTCGTCGGGCGCTTCCTGCTGGGCTTCCTGCTGGCGCTGACGAGCGACGCGTGGACGCGGGCGGGAGGATGTCAGCATCGCTGCGTGTGAAAGGTAAGTAACGACCGCTGCTGCATCGCTGGTGAGATCTTCCTGTTTGGCAGCTCACTAGTGACCTTTTAGCGATGCACCAGCGATCCTGACCGGGTCATATCGTGGTCGGATCGCTGGTGCATCGCTAAATGTGAAGGGGCCTTAGCTGTGCACTTATCTGCAGCCTTGCACTTAATATGCAGCACCTCTCCGCTCAGTTGCCTCACTTTAGTGTCCTTGGAACTTGTATTTCTCCAACCAGCAAAACCATTGATCACAGAAGTTGAATGATCTCCATATCATCCTCCATTGCCATCTTTCACTGCACTATGATAGCTTTTCACAGCAGTGGCGTGAGTTCAATGAAACACCTGTAGTTGACTGTCTGCCTCGTAACCCAAAGTCATGCAATTGCCTTTTGATGGCTTGTGTGGACATTTTTTCACTGTAGACTTGGTATGCGACATCCAATTCACTTGTAGTATATGTGGGAGGAACGGCCCCCGTCGTGTGTCCGGGCCGGAACCGGGGGAGCCATCATCTGGGTTCCGGGGGAAACTGTCCCCGGGGGGGCAGTGTTTGAGGACGGACCGTTGTGACAGACAGATGGGCTGGGGGAGGGACCAGTATAAAGGAGGCGGGGAATCCCCGGGACGATGAGTCAGCAGTCCAACAAAGAGACAGCAGGAGACCGTGGGAGCAGCTGAAAGCGAGAGTGACTCACCAGTGCCAGGGAGGACGCTCACCGAGGACTCCAGAAGGACGGTACCAAGGCAATCATCTGGGACTTGCTGCCCCGCTCCAGCCCACGGCCACTGCGGCCCCAGTTCAACCCGCGGCCGCTGCCGCCTCCCCTCAGCCCGCGGCTGCAGCCTACCCGCGGTCACCTGCGGCTGCTGCCATCTCGCTCCAGCCCGTGGCTGCAGCCTGTTCCCCACCACCCGCAGCCACCCTGCTCTCACCAGTGGCTGTGGCAAGTACAGTGCCGCCGCCGGCCACCACTGTCCTGCTCCGGTCCGCAGCAGGGGCCGAGCCTCTGCTGGCCTCGGACTCCCCATTGCAGCCGTTAGCTGCGCAGGTGGTCTGTGATTCGCCCCCCTACATCGCTGCCGCTTGCCCCAGTCCGGGGACTGCGGCCCACCAGTCCAAGGACTCCGCCGGGGCCTGTGGGGCTTCAGTGTCATCAGCATGCCGGAGCGCATGAAGACTTCGCCAACGCCTCAGCAACTGGGCACAGCGACTACTACGCCAAAAGACCACCATCCCGAATGGCGAGGGATGTCTGGACGGCTAAGTTGACTATATATTTACGGACCCGTAGTCGGCCATACCGTGGCCCTATAGTGACCGGCTATTGCTGGAAGTAGTCGTGTTCTACCCGTTTGTGTTTACTTGTTTTAGAGCCCCTGCGAGGGCAACCCGTGTTACCCCTTTTGGTGATCCAGCCGTGACTGAGGAAAGTTCCCTCTAGTCTTATAAACGTTATTATAGAAAGCACCAAATTGTCTCGCGACTCGTCACTGCATCCTGCGTACCTGCAATTACTATGCTACTATGAACAGCCTGCATGGCCAGCAATTGAAAAGGGTGCTGACGAAAGCGGATCTTGATTTTTCGCAATCTTAAGGGCATTCGACATGGCAGAATACTTCTCAGACAACCATTAATAATGTAATTGATAGCATGCCAAGACAAGTAAGTGGCGGTATTTCTGTCCGTAATGCTTATGCTCAATACTGAATAAATAAAAAGGTTTTAAAAAGTGCTTACAATATTTTCATCATTGGAATATCATCACGTGTCTATTGATCATGTGATTTCCACAATTCCACTATTTTAGCTTCTTGGTGTTACAATTCTAATTTTGAAGAATGTATTTTCATTCCAAAAATATTTTTTGTGTTTTTCAAGCAATTACAAGCTTCCCAGTAATGAGAATCACCTGAAACAACCATTAATAACTTCATTGACAGCAGCTAAGGGGTGTAAGTGCCTGTATATGGGGCTTACTCTCATTACCTAATACATTATATTTCCATTATTTCATTATTTGCGCATCACTAACATGTCTATCTATCCTGTGATTTTCGGAACTCCACGATTTTTTCTTCTTGGTGCCGGAATTTCAATGCTGAAGAGTGTATATAATACTGTACATATTTTTCGCAATATACATTTGCATGTCAATATAATCAGATATATTGATATTTTTCATTTTGAATCTTAAGAATAATCCTGTAAAAACTGAAAAAATCAGGGTCTTTTATCCGTCACACATTTCTGAACAACGGTCTATTCAATTACACTGAATGTAGCTGCAAGGACAAAGTCCTTACAAACAAAAGCATGCAGCAGCACACTGTAAGCATTAATGTGAAACCCCAGAGTCCGGTTGTCACAGTGACATTGCCTCCCTCTATAAGGTGAAGTCATGCTTGGAGGCAGAAAGGGGCCCCCATACTAGGTAACATAGATTAAATCACAATTCCTGCTGCAGATCAGAAAAGGGAGTTGCCTTATAAATTCTGGCCAGCAGAGGGGGTTGGTGAGTCAGCTAGAAGTCAGCTGGGGGGGTTGTCATGGAAACAAGAGCAGCTGTGAGGAGAAATTACAAGGCAGTTAAAAAAAGTGAGGTAAAAAGATCTTTCAGGAAGATCCAGTCAGTTCAGAGGAGGGAGCTGATCTGAGAGGAGTTCAAGACAGGCAGCTGATCTGACAAGAGGAAAAGGACACGAGCAGAGATAAGAGGCTCTGGGAAAGCTAAAACTGCATATAGCAGACCCCTGAGCAAAGTGCTAATAGGGAGAAAAAGCACGTCAGAGTCCTGGGTGGACAGGAGCTGTATGTCCTGCCGCCGAATCTGAAAGTACAGGGAATTGTAAATTCCTATGTGACATTGAATACCTGAGGGCACGACAGCAGAAAGGGAGCCCGGGGCCGATGGTGAAAAGGACAGTACCCGTGGAATAGGCTCATGCTGACAGCCGTACAGGTTAGTGAAATCATCACGCAATTGAGGGTCGCAGCATAGTTATATACAGCGGAGACCCACACACAAAGCGCAGAAGGAAGGTCCAAAATCCCCACCTGGCAAGGTGGATCCCCTGAATGCCTCCAGGTGACCTGGACTCATTCCATCACCTGTATGTGGTACTCTGGATTACAACCAATTACCAATAAAAGGTAAAGAAACTGCACCTCTCTGTGTCTTTCTCTTATTTTTCTGCACCCCAACGTTCACAGCCATTTTGACTATTAATTTAACATCTTTGCCCTGAGGCTATTGCTCTACCTGTGGAGAGCTATTTTCACCTCAGCTGCGACACACCAACAGTCTCAGGGGAACAACACCGCAGCGCTGGTCACCTCTGACCAGAATACCACAGGTGGTGTCACGTATTTAACCATCTATAAACTCTATCTTCATTTTTACCACATAAATACCACACAACTTTCCCCTATTTTATTACTGGACGCCTCTGGGCCATGGACCGGGTCGCCGCCGCCGTGACACCATCCCCCATTGAAGTCGACGGGCCCGGTACCGAGTACCCCCAGGCCCCGCGGGGTGTTCCATTAACATAAATGCAAACATTGGATATATGAAATGTGAACTGCATTACTGCTATACAGAATATACTTAAATAAAGGTACACAGCGCATAAATTGGCCAATTCATGACAGCCCATCAGGTGTACCTTTTTTTGATGAGACCCTAACCTAATATCACGCAAAAAGCCTTTAAATGTTAAAGGCAGGTAGGATCAGCCCTAATTAAAACAGCCTTAGACTGATGGGAGAAGTGCTCAGTCAGAAAATGCGGCAGCCACAACCTCCAGAGGGGCCCGGGAGAGGCAAGAAATTAGATTAGGGTCCCATCAAAGAAATGTGCCTGGTTGTGGTTCAGGGCCAGCTCCAGGTTTTTGAGGGCCCCGGGTAAAAGTATCAGTGGGCCCCCCCTTTAACACATACCATGATTCATTATGCACAGATACAGCAGAGAAGCCCCTTAGTGACCACCACAAAATCTCATATTACTGGTCACTAATGGGGTCAGTGCCCACCTGTTACGGAAGCTTCAGAAACAACGTTCAGAAAAACACAATGAAGATCGTACAGAGCCGATCACCGAAACTAAACTGCTCGATATCTGTAGGGCGCCCGACAGAGCGCACCAGCTGTGCCCTGGCCAGGAAGGCGCCCACCCACATCTGTGAGCCACAGCCAGGAAGACTGATGCCCTTTCAGCCACACGGCACGGCCAAGAAGACCGCTCCCCTCATGCCATGGCTAAGACTGCCCCCCTCATGTCACAGCCAGGGAGACTGCCCCTCCCCCCCTCATGCCACGGCCAGGGAGACCGCCCCTCCCCCCATGCCACTGCCAGGGTGACCCCCCCAGCCACACACAACAACCAGGTAGACAGCCCCCCCAGGTAGACAGCACCCCGACTTTCCTCTCATGTGGCAGAGTACATACACTATAACATCACATGGCCACTGACACGAGAGAACAGACGAGGATAATCAGGACTCGGCTGCCTGAGGACCACCTCACCTTCTCTGAGCCCGGCTGACCCCGCACATCACTACCATATTCTGCCTCGGGGGGTGAGATATTAGGGCTTGTTCACATCAGGCAGAAGCCCCCAAACCCTTTCGTCCCTTTGATCACAGTGCCGATGTGCGGAGGGCTGCCCGTGTGTAGGGGGCGCTGAGGCTCTACACAGCGTGGCAGTTCCCTCCCACTTGTTTCCCCACGTGGATTTCTCTGCACATGTCACATCTACAATCACATTGGACATTTTCAGGTGTAAAATGTCTTGTGGATTGTATCGCGGATACGCAGCAAAAATCTGCAACTATCCCAGGAGGCCTCAAGGCAGATGTGCAGCCGATTTCACGTGCAGAACAGAAAAGATGAAATCTGAGGGAGAAAGCCCCAGACACAACCGACAGTGGCGGAGGCGTGGCACTGAGCCCCCTGCGGAGAGGACAAATCACACAAATCTGCCCAGAAATTTGCAGCCGACCCTCGGAAGTTTGCGCTCATCGTGCAGCCGATCATGACAAACTTTACAGCCAATCACTCAATCTGCATCTGTCAGGTGACCGTCAACCGCATCCCGACCAGCCCACTATTCACACAGTGCCGCCGCTCTGTACTCAGTGCTGCAGGAGCCGCCACTCGGAGGAGCCTCAGCGAGGGCCGGGATGTGCCGGACCGTTTCTCAGAGCTGCACACAAAGCTTTTGTCCTGCACCCGCCTCATCCTGTCTCCGCATCATCACTTCCTCCCTGTGAGAAGAGACAGGGGAGCTCTCTACCAATCACAGGAAGACAATCCTGACCGTCGGGACTCTGATTGGCTGATGACACGCAATCGTTGTCCTGGATCTTATTTTGAATATTTGTCCAATAGAAGCGTGTCTGCTGCCACCGCCACTGGCTGTGACTACTAGGTTATTAGGGTGAGTCCTATTAGGCTAGTGGCAAGGGCCTCCTCTTATGCCTACTGGGGAAATAATGAGGGTTGGCTGTTTTATTACTTATTTCATAATAGACTTTACAGTGCTTCAGAGCTGAACTTGCTATTCAGTTGGTTGTTATTAAGAAGAGTTTTCAAGTCCCTCCTAAAAGTGGTGTAAGACTTGGTATACAGAGGACACTTCCCAAAACAAGAATGGTTGTGATTACTGAACAAGCAGGGGATGTGGGGAGATTTCATCGAGTATACATTTTAATCGATGTTGTGACTATTAGGGAGTTTGGGAACAGACTGCTGTGACTTCTAGGGTACTAGGATGGGGCTTTTCTCTGCCTACTGGGGTAATAAGGAGGGACTTGTCCTCTACAGGGTCTACAGGTCTTGTCCTCTACTGCTTTTCAATGACCCTATGGATGTTTTTTTTGTTGCATTAAATAGGAGCTACTGCTCCCACACTGCAGGGGCAGCACGGAGTGAGATTCCCAGCACATTCCCAGCAGCAGCTGTAATAACCCAGCACATACATGTGCCACAGCAATGCTCACAGTAATGTTTATTGTTTGTTTTTGAATTTGAGAGAAGTGGAATAACACGGGGTCAGGATCTCCCGCTGGAGAGTGGCAGTCTCAAGAGACCCTCAGCGGAAACCCTGATCTGGAGGAAGAAGTAAGAACAAGACCTCAACTACACTGATCAAATCCAATTAACACCAGAGGGCAACTACAGAGAAGAACAAGAAACTCTGTGGGGAGAAAGTAACAGAAGACAGAAAAAACAACAATTTCTATGGGTCACATGATGTCTCAGAGAATAGACCAGTCCTACAGTACCAGGAATACTCCATAGTCACATAATATAAACGTACCAGCCACAGGCTAATGACGGACAGGACACAGCACCTGCCTGAGGAGATGGAGGAGCCAAGAGGCTGGAGTTGCTGGATGCTGCCATGCTGGACAGCTCTGGCAGGCAGGACCTCCCCTATAGCCCATATCGCTGAGGCTGCAGCCTCCCACTACTTCCTGCTCTGTCAGATGACTCACCCTGTTCCTCCAGGTGTCGGTGTGAGCTGCTGTCACCGAGGGCAAGCAACCTGAGCCGGGATGAGCAGTGCACACCTTCCGGACAGCAGCCGGCAGCCTCCGTCCCCTGTGTCCGGTGATTACACAGGCAGTGCTGGAGATGGCAGCGTGCAGGGGGCTGTACCGTGCCGGCCTGTCTGTGCTGCCAGCGGCGTGCAGGGAACTGAAGAGTGAACTTGTGGATGGCATCCAAGTGCTGCTTTCTGCAAACATTGCACAAGATGTGTGTGTGGGCGTGGCACTTTCATTGGTCGCGTTCCCAGACAGCGTGAGTGGGCCCCCCCGTCTCATCAGGGCACCGGCACTTGCCCGGGTGTGCCGGGTGCTGACGCCGGCCCTGTTGTAGTTGATGGGCTCTAATGAATTGGAAAAAATTATGCGCTAAGTACCTTCATTCACAAAGGAAAAAAGTCAGCTCACCTTCACAGAAGACTCCATGCAAGGAAACCTGCAGTGCTGTAGTCCAAGAACCATGTAAAAGAATGGCCATGAATAAGAATTGAAATCCGAAAAGCGTTTGCTTGATTTGCACATTTTTCAAACCCATGCACACTGTTGTGACTTTTATGGATTGCTAATAAAAACGTCTAATTTTATTGAAGGCAATCACTCTGGTTCTTTTCAATTTTTTCACAAAGTGCCTTCATTGTTCTAACTATATTCTATATAGCAGTAATGCCGATCACATTTCATATATTCAATGTTTGCATTCATCTTAATGCTTACAGAGTGCTGCTGTATGCTTTTGTTTGGATATTATGCAGATTGCACCTGTTTACCTTGATTTATTCTGTTTGGAGGTGCTGTTAAGCTTTTTGCTTTTTTTTCCTTATCTTCTAGGGGTAGAATTGATGTAAGTCTAAGGCTCTTACGGTATATCACGCATCGGTTGGTATGTTATCCCAAAACATTTTTGTGAAGGGCACAGCCTTGCCAACGTTTTGCAGAGTAGCCATCTGCAGCCAAATATTTATGACATTTTGGGAACAATATCGCAAAAAAGTCCAATTAAATATGTATTCATAGCAGACAGCCTTGGTGATTGCATATGTTCCAAATCACCTGCTGCAAATCTATTGTTATAAATTACACATTGTATCAATCTTGATTTTGATGAAACCCAAATAGCGCATGTTAGAAGATTCATTGGTCGTAAAGATTTCCCGTCAAGACTAATGATTTGCCTTGGCGACTACAATTCAGTCAGTGGTAGAGTTGAGCGATACCATCCGATACTTCAAAGTATCGTATCGGATGGTATCGGCCGATCTTTAAAAAAAGTATCGGTATCGCCGATTCCGATACCGGAAGTCCCATTCAAGTCTATGGGACTTCCGGTATCGGAATAAGAAAAACCCTTTCCTGCCCTTGTACAGCCTCTCTGGGGTCTGTACGGGCCTTTCGGGGGGCTGTGCCGGCCTGCCAGGGGGTCTGTGCAGGCTCCGGGGGGCTGTGCCGGCCTGCCGGGGGGCTGTGCCGGCCTGCCGGGGGGCTGTGCAGGCTCCGGGGGGCTGTGCCGGCCTGCCGGGGGGCTGTGCCGGCCTGCCGGGGGGCTGTGCCGGCCTGCCGGGGGGCTGTGCCGGGGGGCTGTGCCGGCCTGCCGGTGGTCTGTGCAGGCATCGTCCGATGGGACTACAAGTCCCATCGGGCGATGCCTGCTACCATGACAGTGATTGACACATTAGCCAATGATGGGACAGTAGTAGTCCCATCATCCGGCTAATGTGTTAAATGTAAAAAAAAAATAAAAAAAAAAAAAAATTACATGCTACATACATACAACATGCATACTACATACATGCTACATTCATACTACATACTACATACATGCTACATTCATACTACATGCAACATACATACTACATATATACTACATGCATGCTACATACATACTGCATACTACATGCTACATACATACTACATATATACTACATGCATGCTACATACATACTACATGCTACATACATACCACATACATACTACATATATACTACATACCACATACATACTACATATATACTACATGCATGCTACATACATACTACATATATACTACATGCATGCTACATACATACTACATGCTACATACATACCACATACATACTACATATATACTACATGCATGCTACATACATACTACATATATACTACATGCATGCTACATACATACTACATGCTACATACATACTACATACATACTACATATATACTACATACATGCTACATACATACTACATGCATGCTACATACATACTACATACATACTACATACATACCACATATATACTACATACATACAATACATTCATACAATACATACATAGACATACAGTACATATAACATAGAGTAACATACTTACCAATACTTGTCACATTGTTCCCCGAAGCCATTGTCGTCTACGGAATAAATATTAACATAACAAACCACAAAAATACTCACCCACGATCCGAAGCAGTCCACGAGTGTGTCCCACGACGATCTTGGGTAGAGAACTGCAGCATCAGCTGTTGCTGCCGTTCTCTACAGGCTGCAGGAATCCAATGACGGAAGGTAGGTATCCTTCCGCACTGTATTCCTCCGCCACTTAAAAAAAAAAAAAGTCCCTAGTCTCACTTTATGCCATTGCTGTGTGGGAATTTCCCACACAGCAATGGCATAAAGTGAGACTAGGGACTTTTTTTTTTTAAGTGGCGGAGGAATACAGTGCGGAAGGATACCTACCTTCCGTCATTGGATTCCTGCAGCCCGTAGAGAACGGCAGCATCATCTGATGCTGCAGTTCTCTACCCAAGATCGTCGTGGGACACACTCGTGGACTGCTTCGGATCGTGGGTGAGTATTTTTGTGGTTTGTTATGTTAATATTTATTCCGGAAAGACAATGGCTTCGGGGAACAATGTGACAAGTATTGGTAAGTATGTTACTCTATGTTATATGTACTGTATGTCTATGTATGTATTGTATGAATGTATTGTATGTATGTAGTATATATGTGGTATGTATGTAGCATGTAGTATGTATGTAGTATGTATGTAGCATGCATGTAGCATGTAGTATGTATGTAGCATGCATGTAGTATATATGTAGTATGTATGTAGCATGCATGTAGTATATATGTAGCATGTATGTGGTATGTATGTAGCATGTAGTATGTATGTAGCATGCATGTAGTATGTATGTAGCATGCATGTAGCATGCAGTATGTATGTAGCATGCATGTAGTATATATGTAGTATGTATGTAGCATGCATGTAGTATATATGTAGCATGTATGTAGTATGTATGTGGTATGTATGTAGCATGTAGTATGTATGTAGCATGCATGTAGTATGTATGTAGTATATATGTGGTATGTATGTAGTATGTATGTAGTATATATGTAGTATGTATGTAGTATATATGTAGTATGTATGTAGCATGTAGTATGTATGTAGCATGTATGTAGCATGCATGTAGTATGTATGTAGTATGTATGTAGCATGCATGTAGTATGTATGTAGTATGTATGTGGTATGTATGTAGTATATATGTAGCATGTATGTAGTATGTATGTGGTATGTATGTAGCATGTAGTATATATGTAGCATGCATGTAGTATGTATGTGGTATGTATGTAGCATGTAGTATATATGTAGCATGCATGTAGTATGTATGTAGTATGTATGTAGTATGTATGTAGCATGCAGTATGTATGTAGTATATATGTAGTATGTATGTAGCATGCATGTAGTATGTATGTAGCATGTATGTAGTATGTATGTAGTATATATGTAGTATGTATGTAGCATGTAGTATGTATGTAGTATTTTTTTTTTTTTTTTTTTTAACATTTAACACATTAGCCGGATGATGGGACTACTACTGTCCCATCATTGGCTAATGTGTCAATCACTGTCATGGTAGCAGGCATCGCCCGATGGGACTTGTAGTCCCATCGGACGATGCTTGCACAGACCCCCGGACATCAGCACAGCCCCCCGGCAGGCCGGCACAGCCCCCCGGCAGGCCGGTACAGACCCCCACAGGGTGCACAGACCACCGGCAGGCCGGCACAGCCCCCCGGCAGGCCGGTACAGACCCCGGGCAGTCCACACAGCCCCCCGGCAGGCCGGCACAGCCCCCCGGCAGGCCGGCAGAGACCCCCGGAAGGCCCGAAATGACGGCGCATCATGATGCGCACACACCGCGCATCATGATGACGTCAGGCCGTCAATCAACTGAACTTCCGATTCCGATGCCGAATTCCGATATTGAAAAAATATCGGAAGTCGGTATCGGAATTCCGATACAGCAAGTATCGGCCGATACCCGATACTTGCGGTATCGGAATGCTCAACACTAATATTAACCCATTAGATGTCAACATCTGCAACTAAGTGGTTGACAAAGGAAGGGGGATCCCAATTCCCTGCACTGGATTTGCTGAAGTATGACATTAGGTATGTAACAGGTGTTATTTCTTAGTACACCAGATGCAAGACCTAATAGGTTGCCTGTTATAGGTAAAAGGGGTTTTCTGGTGTTCTCTGCTAGTATCCTGGACAATGAAGTCCCGTAGATGTCATACAGTGTATCACCTAACCATAGGATAAGTCATAAGTCTATGATTGCTCTGGATGAGACCCAGACCTATCCCAAAAAGGGGACCAAAAGTCCCTTTGTCAACGGAGTAGTAGTGAACATGTGTCATCGTTGTTCCATTCACTGCCAAGTGGAATGGTGGTTGCGCTTTTGCTCCACTCATACAAGACTGGAGCACCTTTATCAACAAGATCCCAGTGATCATACATTTGCCATCCATCCTGTGTATATGTGACAAATGTTATTAACTCACTAAACCTTCAACGATATTGAGATGATTTTGCCAATCCCTACAACAAAACTGACAAGTAAGCTGCAGACAGCAAGGAGTGTCAGCCTATTGTGTCAGTTCTAGTGATCACTATGTGTCACACTGTATGAGGGAGAAGTAAGGTGCACAACAACAGGGAGAGAGAAGGGAAGCCCAAACATTAGGGAAGGGGGAAGTAGAGACCGCTAGGCAGATCTAACAGCATCCTGTCTGCCCTAAACGTCCCTAAATATATTGTGCATCTATTACCTGACCTTAGCGATAGGCACTGGATAGGGAGGGGACGGAGTGTGAGCTAGTCTGCCCACACTACAACTAAATACAGAAAGGGTGGACAAATGAGGTGATTCACTTAGCTTGAGAAGACCACCAAGATATCACTCCAGCAATCCTCCAAGAAGACACTAACAGACTTCTAGCACTTCCAACCAGACAGAGGGAAATTTGAGCTAATACCAGCACCCTGCTGAAGCAACTGCAGGTATTTAAACCTTCAGCAAGGTTGTGTTAATTAGCAGCAGAAGGTGAAGACAACTGTTGGGTCCTAGAAGGAGAAATATATCACTCCATAACAAAGATGCAAAAATCAAGAAGGTGCTTGTAGAGCTAATGGCAAAGATCTTCTGCAGCCAGATCCAAGATGACTGTCTGTCACACCTGACACACCTGTGACACTATGAAAGGAATCTATATATATAAACGCCTTATCGAGACTGTCTGTAACCGAAATCGCGGGCTGCAGATCGGTCGCGGCTGCCAGGCTCCCCGCCAGGCCACAACCAATCAGCGACAGGCGCGGCTGTTTGTAACGGTAAGCTGCGCCTGCCGCTGATTGGTCGCGGCCGCCAGGCCACGACCAATCAGTGGCAGGCGCAGGCCTTAATCTGCAAAAAAGAGAATTAAAATAAAAAAAAGTTATTCTCACCTAACGATGGCCTCCTGTCTTCTTTCCACGCGCCCGGCCTCGCGTTCCCAGTAATGCTTTGCGGCTTAGACCGCTGATGACGTCACTCTCGCGAGAGCGAGAAAGAAGACCGACATCATCAGCGGTCTAAGCCGCAAAGCATTACTGGGAACACGAGGCCGGGCGCGTGGAAAGAAGACAGGAGGTCGTCAGAAGGTGAGAATAACTTTTTTTATTTTTTAATATTATTTTTGTATAGGGCCGCGGCAGTGATTGGTCGTGACTACAGGGCCGCGTTGCTGATTGGTCGCGGACAGAGGGCCGCGACGCTGATTGGTCACGGCTACACAGAAAGGGGGGTGAGGGGACCATGCATACCAGGAAAGGGGGGTGAGGGGACCATGCATACCAGGATAGGGGGTGAGGGGACCATGCATACCAGGATTGGGGGGTGAGGGGACCATGCATACCAGGATTGGGGGGGTGAGGGGACCATGCATACCAGGATAGGGGGTTAAGGGGACCATGCATACCAGGATTGGGGGGTGAGGGGACCATGCATTCCAGGATTGGGGGTGAGGGGACCATGCATACCAGGATAGGGGGGTGAGGGGACCATGCATACCAGGATAGGGGGTTAAGGGGACCATGCATACCAGGATTGGGGGGTGAGGGGACCATGCATTCCAGGATTGGGGGTGAGGGGACCATGCATACCAGGATAGGGGGGTGAGGGGACCATGCACACCGCGAAAGGGGGGTGAAGGGACCATGCATGCCAGGAAAGGGGGTGACGGGACCATGCATATCAGGACTGGGGGTGAGGGGACCATGCATACCAGGATTGGGGGGTGAGAGGACCATGCATACCAGGACTGGGTGGTGAGGGGACCATGTATATCAGGAAAGGGGGGTGAGGGGACCATGCATACCAGGAAAGGGGGGTGAGAATACCATGCATACCAGGATTGGGGGGTGAGGGGACCATACATACAAGGAAAGGAGGGTGACGGTGAGCATACATACCAGGATTGGGGTGTGAGAGGACCATGCATACCAAGAAAAGGGGGTGAGGGGACCATGCATACCAGGATAGGGGGGTAAGGGGACCATGCATACCAGGATTGGGGGGTGAGAGGACCATGCATACCAGGACTGGGGGGTGAGGGGACCATGAATGCCCCAAAAGGAGGGTAAGAGGACCATGCATGCCAGTATTGAGGGGTGAGGGGACCATGCATATCAGGAAGAGGGGGTGAGGGGACCATGCATACCAGGATAGGGGGGTGAGGGGACCATGCATACCAGGATAGGGGGGTGAGGGGACCATGCATACCAGGAAAGGGGGGTGAGGATACCATGCATACCAGGATTGGGGGGTGAGGGGACAATACATACCAGGAAAGGGTGGTGACGGCGAGCATACATACCAGGATTGGGGTGTGAGAGGACCATGCATACCAGCAAAGGGGGGTGAGGGGACCATGCATACCAGCAAAGGGGGGTGAGGGGACCATGCATACCAGGATTGGGGGGTGGGAGGACCATGCATACCAGGAGTGGGGGGTGAGGGGACCATGCATACCCCGAAAGGGGGGTAAGAGGACCATGCATACCAGGAAAGAGAGGTGAGAGTACCATGCATACCAGGATTGGAGGGTGAGAGGACCATGCATTCCAGGATTGGGGGGTCAGGGGACCATGCATACCAGGATTGGGGGTTGAGGGGTAGCATGTATATCAGGATTGGGGGTGAGAGAACCATACATATCAGGATTGGGGGTGAGAGAACCATACATATCAGGATTGGGGGGTGCATTATTGCATTATTATTAAATCTTCAAAAATAAACTGCAGGTATATTCTAGAATACCCAATGCGTTAGAATCGGGCCACCATCTAGTGTGTTTATGAATGGATAGACACATAAAAATCACTCTCAGAGATGGAAAAAACATGTATTTAAAGTAATACTGCATTTCAATAGTATATTTTTTTTCTATAAAACATTTTCTTTAAAGACAAATTGTATATAGGATAAAAGAAAAATAAGACTCTTTACAGGAGAACACAATCATAAAGGAAAGTGTTTATATGGATCTCATTTTGTAATGTTATACTGGGAACATCCATCAGGGCATATGATGGCAGACTGCCAAATCCTCTCTCACCGATGATCATGGCCAGGCTCGGTAACCAGTAGTGGATGTAATCCACAGAAAGTAAGGGTAGCTCAGGTGACACCAAATCCAAGTTTAGATTGATTCTATAAACTACCCCTATTTTTCAATGAATTGGTACTTAAACTTTAAATGGGTTATCCACTACTTGGAAAACCCTTTTTAAGCTAAATGTTTGGCCCTGATAAAATAAAAAACCTATACTCACATCCCGTACTGGCTCCGTTCCAGCGTTGTTGGCACTTGCAGTCCCGGAGCTCAGGTGCGGTGGAATGAAATGTGGTGCCCGGTGCCCAATCAGTGCTTGCATCACTGTCCCCATCTTGATACAGATTGAACATGAAGAGGAAGTCCGGGATGCGGCTGATCTCTGACTTCCTCTTCATGTTCAATTCGTACAAGGACAGAGACAGTGATGCAAGCACTGATTGGGCACCGGGCACCACCTGCCATTCCACTGAACCAGAGCCCCGGGAACGCAAGTGCCGACCCAGCGGGAATGGCACCAACACGGGATGTGAGTATTGTTTTTTTATTTTAACTGGGCCAAACATTTAGTTCAGGAATGTGTTGTCCTAGTAGTGGAGAAGCCCTTCAAACAGAACTTTTCACATTGAACAGCCATGATTCAGCACAGCACATACCCGAATCGTGTCAGTTTTTAACTTGATGCAATATGTTTTATGTGCCTGAAACCTTTTAACCTGTACTAATAAATTAGTGAAGTTTTATATCCAAACAGCTAGATATCTTGGTTTTCTGTGTCTGCTTTGAACAACCAGTCTGATCATTCAGTATCAGGTCACTTAGCAGGATAGATACAGTAGATACAGTTTTATTTATAGGTTTGTGGGAAAAGATTCAATAAAACCTGTATTTTATTAATTTAAAAAGAAGACCTGTCATTTGCTCAAAAAATTGAGATAAATACTTTGCAAAAATTCTTGAGCTCACCTGATTCTGAAGTTTTTTTTCCTTTTTCACAGCATCGCTCCATTGTAGAGATATTCCAATTTGTTTCTTCTAAAGGGCACCATGTGACATTTCTGCTTGTAGTGCAACTGGGTGTTTCTTTACAGTCTTCTTTGGGGGCGTGAACCTTCACTCCGTCTCAGGCGTTGTTGAACGGAATCTGTCACAAGGTTTTTGCTACTTCATCTGAGAGCAGCATAATGTAGGGAAAAAGATCCTGAATCCAGCAATTTATCATTTAGTTTACTGGTGCAGCAGTTGTCAGAGTTTTTAAGTGTATCAAATAGCAGAGCTCAGTAAGCTGCCCCCGCCCACAACACAGCTTTCTGTGCACATTGTATATTGACAAAAGCTGCTAATCACACCTGAGGCTAGGTTGGACCAAGTCTCACTTGGGCACCAGTCCAGGCAGTGATAATCTCCTGCTGATAAAACACTCATTATACTGAAACAACAATACAAAGAATAATAAGTGTAATCAGTGTCTCAGCCACTAGCTCATGTTGTCCTCAGATTACATAGAAAAAAACCTGTTGACAGAGTCCCTTTAATCACAGTTCATAAATATCCGATATTGATAGACTCTTAGATTAGCTGCTGAGCTGTGATTGACAGCACCTGGGAGGAAGGCGTAAAAGTGCATGCACCTAGAGAAAACTGTCAAGAAACCCCAACTTCAAATGCAAGCAAAGATTTATTTTAGTGCACTCTAAAATACACAAATGTGAATATTTCTACAATGGAGCGATGCAGCGCAGAATCAGGGGAGCTCATGGATTTTTGCATGTTTAGGTTCGCCTGGTGCAGATAGAAACCTCAGCACTGAAATGATGATAGAGAGAGATCTTGATGTAATACCTGAATATTTGTTTTTGATCCAGGAAGAAAAGGCCCAATGATTTGTCCAACAACTGTTTTTATCAAGCACATTTGTGGTGTGGAAAAGCCGGGTAATGGGTGGATACGGCTGTATGCAGGGTCCACCGGTCCAACAATACACGTCAATGCAAAAATCTTACAGCAAATTTAAAATAAGTAATAACTTATGAAAACACAGATAAATCTATTTTATTGTTTCTATTGCCTATGTGGCCCTGAGCACCTGTGTTAGTTACCCATCTGGCTTCTCTTTTTAACAGCATTTAATAGTGATCCCCACCACTCTGCGGAGGATACTTAACTCTTTCGAGACTTGCAAAATTCAATGTTTTAGGATCGACACCATGATAATCCGTTATGTTCTTGATTCATTTGGGAGAACCTTTGCCTGAGTTAATTGATAATGTTTGCAAAAACGTACATTTAGGGGTCTGATTGTTTTACCTATATAGTCAGATTTACGGGGACGATAAATAATATAAACCACATAATTAGCTCTACAAAAAACAAAATCAGTTACTTGATATGCAATGCGGCCTATTTGCAAGGGATTGCTCATCATAACATGGCAAAAAGAGCAATTCCCGCATTTGAAATTGCCTTTTAGATTAATTCTATGTAACCAATTTTTTAGCTCAGGATTAAATCTATTATGAATCAACACATCTTATAAATTGCGGCCTCTTCTATAGGAAAAAAAAGGTTTCTGACTAGCTATATTGTGTACATCTTTATCACTCTTGATTAAATGCCAATTCTTATTAATAGCAGTACGAATGATATTTTCCATAGGACCATATTTGAAGTTAAAAAGAAATATTCTATTATTTTGATTTGACATTCCTTCAGTTTCAGCATTGTCTACTTTTCTATTTTTATTCCCTTTTAACAATTCTTTTTAGGATATACTGCTTGCCTTGTTCGAGGATTCATTTATAATTGTTAAATCATAACCTCTTCTTAAAAATCTGTTTTTGAGGTTTTCTGCCTGTGCAACAAATATTTCATATTATTATTAATTTTCCATAACCTCAAAAACTGACTGCAGGCTAAAGCACTTTTCACATGTTGGAGGTGAGCACTATTGTAATGAAGCAGGGTGTTAGTGGAGGTTGGCTTTCTATGTTTAAGTGTCTATCTTTCCTTTTCTCCCATTAATTATAAAATCTAAAAATTTTAAAGCATCCCCTTCAAATACTGAAGTGAACTTCATGTTCTCAGAATTTACATCATTTAAAAAAGACACGAACAAGATGAGTTGTCCTTTAGTGCCTGCTCAAACAATAAATACATCATCCAGATATCGAAGATATGTCCTGATGAACTTAATGTAGGGGTTAGAAATTGTTGCACCATATTTCCTTTAAAAATGGGCTTGGAATAAAATAGCAAAAACTCATGCCACTGTTGACCCCATTGCGGTTCCTGTTCGTTGCAAATATCATTTGCCCAAAAATGTAAAGGCATGAGACAAGATTGAATCCAAAGCTTTGGAAAAAAAAAATTATTCTCGCCTTTTGTCTGTATTCTCTAAAATAAATCAAATGGCCTTTATGCCCAAATTTTGTGGAATTCTTGTATTGAGACTTTCCACATAAATAGAAGCTAACGCAAAATCGTCTTGTCAATCTATACCATTAATTACTTTTAGGAAATTACCAATCTCCTTTATATATGAGGGCACACCCAATAAAAGGGGTCTTAAAAGCCAATCCAGGTATTTAGATGAAGGTTTTGTGAGGAACCCTCCACCTGACACTATAGAGCGTCCAGTAGGATCAGTTAAAGATTTATGCATTTTGAGGATACAGTACCAGTGCGGTTTCTGCCTATAATTTGGGGGGAGCTTCTCTGCTCCCTTCCAAGATAACATCCCATTTTCTACCTGTCTTCTTAAAAACATTTGTAGTGATAGATCCTATGATAGAATAGTGTAAGTCTTAATGCTTCTTCCACATAGAATTCTTCAGTTAGTAAACCTATGGTCCCTCCTTTATCAGCCCCCCTAATAACTACATTTTCCCATTTTTTTATTTAATTTATTGCTTTTTGTTCCCCTATACTGTGGTTCCGAGATGGTTCTTGATAAAGCAATGTTTCAATATCTTTTGATGAACCAGTCCTGAAATACATCAATCAGGTTTGCCGGTGTTGTATGGGGCATAAATGTAGATTTAAGTCCATAGAAAAATAAGCTAGCTCACCAGTGTCCATAGGAGAGCATGCCACCTCATGTGAATTTTTAATGTGATGAATGAAATAAAGAAGTTATTTTAAGGAGCTGGAACCAATTCATCTTTTCTAGTAGATTTAAGTCAACCTTTGAAGGGAGGCACAAATGCCGTATCTTGTGTACTAGATGTGAGGGATGAGGGAAAATCCATTTTGGATTATAGGACATCTCCGTCCACTACTGGAATGTGCCCCCACCCTTGTGTCCCCACAGGCCATAAAAGGCAATGCAATGTTTTGGTTTAATTAAAACGCAAGAAAGAAGATCTTTGAAGCTCTTAACAAAATGGTGTGAAATCTTCTGCAGCTGCAGCAAGCTGGCTCCCTTCCCAGTGGCGGCACCACCGACCCATTCAGAGCTTCGAGTGGAAATGTATGGGTCATCCACTATTCTGGACAGAAAATCATATTCTCAGACATCGGAGGCGAGAGACATCCCAGCCCAGGGGTGGCAGCAGAGTATGGGAGGGAACAGCCTAGGAGATATAAGGCAGACCCTCATTTTACATAGTAACATAGTAACATAGTTAATAAGGCCGAAAAAAGACATTAGTCCATCCAGTTCGGCCTATAAAATTCTGTCAGAATAAATCCCCAGATCTACGTCCTTCTAAAGAACCTAACAATAACTGTAAGATACAATATTGTTACGCTCCAGGAAGACATCCAGACCTCTCTTGAACCCTTCGACTGAGTTAGCCATCACCACCTCCTCAGGCATTGAATTCCAGATTCTCACTGCCCTAGCAGTAAAGAATCCTCTTCTATGTTTGTGGAAAAACCTTTTCTCCTCCAGACGCAGAGAGTGCCCCCTTGTGACCGTCACCTTCCTTGGTATAAACAGATCCTCAGAGAGATATTTGTATTGTCCCCTTATATACTTATACACAATTATTAGATCGCCCCTCAGTGGACTTAGTTTTTCACTGGCAGGAGGACCCGTTATCTGACACTTTATAACATGCTTCAAATGGATTGTATATTATTTCTACGTGACATTTTCCCTTTAACTCCCATTCACCACAGATGCAATAAAGCACAAATCGGCATGTATATACCGGTGTGTTTGTGTAAGTTTGGGGTCCCATAATGAGAAAAAAAGAGTAAGAAATGTATCTTTTATAGATTATAGATTATCATACTAATGATAATAATAGTATTAGTAGTACCATCCTGAGTCACTTATAGATGCAGCAGAACTAATTTTTATTAATCTGACTTAACACATTGCAATAATTTGATATGGTGCTTATTGTATTATATAGGGTTGCGTGGAAATCTACCATGTCTTATCTCAGAAAGTTATCACAATACCGGCCAAAATAATAAAATAATACATCTCTATTATATCCATATGGAGTAGCTGAAGACGTGACTCGCTGCATAATCTGCAAGACTCTCGCCTACGAGTATTGCCTATTCATCTTATTATAATAAGGATCAAGAGATCTTTGAGGACCTGCAACTCTGAAAATACAGATAATTATAATCCTGCAAAAATAATTATAAGAGACGTAGATAGGATTCATTGGACATTGCAGTGTAGTATCCTGTAAGATGTACAATAAATTAGTGTGATGGAGCAACAGCTATTCATGAACTGAAAAATTCAGAGTGCTGACTTATGGATTGCAGCTAACACTTTGCTATTGTATGACTGGCTTTTAGAAACTGATGGAGGAGCTTAATATTTTAAAGCAAAAACGAGAATAGAAGTATATTGTTTTTTCATATTAACACTTTATTTTAAGGTTTGCAGTCAGGCATAATAGTGAACTAATTAGTTAAAATACACTATATTTATGCATGTATAGTGGGTACAGGAAGTATTCAGACCCCTTTACATTTTTCACTCTTTGTTTCATTGCAGCAATTTGGTAAATTCAAAAAAGTTCGTTTTTTTCTCATTAATGTACACTCTGCACCCCATCTTGACTGGAGAAAAACAGAAATGTAGAAATTTTTGCAAATTTATTAAAAAAGAAAAACTGAAATATCACATGGTCATAAGTATTCAGACCCTTTGCTCAGTATTGAGTAGAAGCACCCTTTTGAGCTAGTACAGTCATGAGTCTTCTTGGGAATGATGCAACAAGTTTTTCCCACCTGGATTTGGGGATCCTCCGCCATTCTTCCTTGCAGATCCTCTCCAGTTCCGTCAGGTTGGATGGTGAACGTTGGTGGACAGACATTTTCAGGTCTCTCCAGAGATGCTCAATTGGGTTTAGGTCAGGGCTCTGGCTGGGCCAGTCAAGAAAGGTCACAGAGTTGTTCTGAAGTTATTCTTTGTTATTTTAGCTGTGTACTTAGGGTCATTGTCTTGTTGGAAGGTGAACCTTGGGCCAAGTCTGAGGTCCAGAGCACTCTGGAAGAGGTTTTCATCCAGGATATCTCTGTACTTGGCCTCATTCATGCTTCCTTCAATTGCAGCCATTCGTCCTGTCCCTGTTTAATGGGGACCAGGGTGTCAGTTGTGGCGAGAGGTTTTGGTGTTATTTCTACTCCCTGAGGCTAGTTTCACACTTGCTTTTTTTTGCAGCGCGTTTTTCCCGCAAAAAAACGCATTAAAAAAACGCATACAAATGCATACAAACGCTGCTTTTTTTTCAAGCATTTTTGTGCGCATGCAGGAAAAAAACGCAGCGTTTTTGCGCGTTTGTATGCGTTTTTAGCGCGTTTTTACCGCGTTTGCGTTTTTTTCCAACATTTTTAGGTGGCCCCTCACACTACCCAAACCCTGACCCTAACCCTAACCCTAACCCTGACCCTAACCCTAACCCTAACCCTAACCCTTAACCAAATCATACTTAACCCTAACCCAAACCCTAAACCCTAACTAACCCTAACCCTAACCCTAACCCTGACCCTAACCCTAACCCTAACCCTGACCCTAACCCTGACCCTAACCCTTAACCAAACCATACTTAACCCTAACCCTGACCCTGACCCTAACCCTAACCCTAACCCTAACCCTGACCCTAATCCTTAACAAAACCATACTTAACCCTAACCCTGACCCTAACCCTAACCCTAACCCTAACCCTGACCCTAACCCTTAACCAAACCATACTTAACCCTAATCCTGACCCTAACCCTAACCCTGACCCTAACCCTAACCCTAACCCTGACCCTAACCCTAACCCTAACCCTGACCCTAACCCTTAACCAAATCATACTTAACCCTAACCCAAACCCTAAACCCTAACTAACCCTAACCCTAACCCTGACCCTAACCCTAACCCTGACCCTAACCCTAACCCTAACCCTAACCCTGACCCTAACCCTTAACCAAACCATACTTAACCCTAATCCTGACCCTAACCCTAACCCTGACCCTAACCCTAACCCTAACCCTATCCCTGACCCTAACCCTTAACCAAATCATACTTAACCCTAACCCAAACCCTAAACCCTAACTAACCCTAACCCTAACCCTAACCCTGACCCTAACCCTAACCATAACCCTGACCCTAACCCTAACCCTAACCCTAACCCTGACCCTAACCCTTAACAAAACCATACTTAACCCTAATCCTGACCCTAACCATGACCCTAATCCTTAACAAAACCATACTTAACCCTAACCCTGACCCAAACCCCAACCCTAACCCTGACCCTGACCATAACCCTAACCCTAAACCCCCTTAACTAACCCTAACTCTAACCCAAACCCCTAAATTCCATTGTTTAAAAAAAAAACGCATATGCAAAAAAACGCATACATGAGCATGCCAGTGCGCACATATGCGCATCCATAGGCTATAATGGCCATTTTTAGCGCAAAACGTGCGCATATGTGCGCATGCGCTTTTTTGCAGGGCCAAAAAATGCAACATGCTGCGTCTGGAAAATCCCAACGCACACCCCAAAAAAACGCAGCGCATGAAAATCGCATACATGCGCTTACCAGCGCGCATGTATGCGCACCCATGTTAAATATAGGGGAAAAAACGCATGCGCAGGTGTGCGTTTTTTTCCAGCGCTAAAAAACGCAAATGTGAAACCAGCCTGACGCTCCGCTACATAAACAAAAGAATGTCCATTTTGTGGTGTCCTGTGTGTGTCAAGTGTTTCACATATTTGTGGGCAGGGCCATATTTAGAGTTTATGCTGCCTTAGGCACTTTAAGTACTGCCTCTCTCATTGGTGAATATGACTAATCCAGACACTTTGGTAAATATCGCTGATGTGAAAGTAGCCTTTCTCCCTAGTGCAGCCATCTCCGCAGTGCAGTCATCTCCGCAGTGCAGCCATCTCCCCATTGCACCCATCTCCCCAGTGCACCCATCTCCCCAGTGCACCCATCTCCCCAGTGCACCCATCTCCACAGTGCACCCATCTCCTCAGTGCACCCATCTCCTCAGTGCACCAATTTCCCCAGTGCACCCATCTCCCCAGTGCACCCATCTCCACAGTGCACCCATCTCCTCAGTGCACCCATCTCCTCAGTGCACCCATTTCCCCAGTGCACCCATCTCCTCAGTGCGCCTATCTCCCCAGTGCAGCCATCTACCCAGTGCACCCATCTCCTCAGTGCAGCCATCTCCCTAGTGCAGCCATTTCCTTGCTGCACCCATTTCCCTAGTGAAGCCATCTCCCTAGTGCAGCCATCTCCTCGTTGCACCCATTTCCTCAGAGCAGCAATCTCCCCAGTGCAGCCATGTCCTCAATACAGCCATCTCCCCAGTGCAGGCATCTCCCCAGTGCACCCATCTCCCTAGTGCAGCCATCTCCTCAGTGCCCCCATTTCCCCAGTGCAGCCATCTCCTCAGTGCACCCATTTCCCCAGTGCAGCCATCTCCTCAGTGCCCCCATTTCCCCAGTGCAGCCATCTCCTCAGTGCACCCATTTCCCCAGTGCAGCCATCTCCTCAGTGCACCCATTTCCCCAGTGCAGTCATCTCCTCAGTGCAGCCATTTCCCCAGTGCAGCCATCTCCTCAGTGCAGCCATCTCCCCAGTGCAGCCATCTCCCCAGTGCAGCCATCTCCCTAGTGCAGCCATCTCCCTAGTGCAGCCATCTCCGCAGTGCAGCCATCTCCCCAGTTCAGCCATCTCCCTAGTGCAGCCATCTCCTCAGTGCACTCGTTTCCCTAGTGCAGCCATCTCCTCAGTGCACCCGTTTCCCCAGAGCAGCCATCTAATCAGTGCACCCATCTCCTTAGTGCAGCCATCTCCCCAGTGCACCCATCTCCCTAGTGCATCCATCTCCTCAGTGCACCTATCCCCCTAGTGCAGCCATCTCAGCGGTGCACCCATCTCCCTAGTGCAGCAATCTCCTCAGTGCAGCCATCTCCCTAGTGCAGCAATCTCCTCAGTGCAGCCATCTCCCTAGTGCAGCCATCGACTCAGTGCACCCATCTCCCTGTTGCAGCCATCTCCTCAGTGCAGCCGTCTCCTCAGTGCACCCATCTCCCTAGTGCAGCCATCTCCTCAGTGCACCCATCTCCCTAGTTCAGCCATCTCCTCAGTGCAGCCATCTCCCTAGTTCAGCCATCTCCTCAGTGCACCCATCTCCCAATTGCAGCCATCTCCTCAGTGCACCCATCTTCCTAGCGCAGCCGTCACCTCAGTGCACCCATTTCCCCAGTGCAGCTATCTCCCCAGTGCAGCCATCTCCCCAGTGCACCTGTTTCCCTAGTACAGCCATCTCCCCAGTGCACCTGTTTCCTAGGTGCAGCCACCTCCCCATTGCAGCCATATCCCCAGTGCAGCCATCTCCCCACTGCAGTCGTTCCACAGTGCACCCTTTTCCCCAGTGCACCAGTTTCCCCAGTGCAGCCATCTCCCCCATGCAGCCATCTCTCCAGTGCAGCCATCTCCCCAGTGCAACCATCTCCTCAGTGCAGCCATCTCCCCAATGCAGCCATCTCCCCGATGTAGCCATCTCCTCAGTGCACCCATCTCCCCATTGCAGCCATCTACCCAGTGCACCCATCTCCTCAGTACACCCATCTCCCTAGTGCAGCCATCTCCTCAGTGCACCGATTTACCCAGTGCAGCCATCTCCTCAGAGCACCGATTTCCCCAGTGCAGCCATCTCTTCAGTGCACCCATCTCCCTAGTGCAGCCATCTCCTCAGTGCACCCATTTCTCCAGTGCAGCCATCTCTCCAGTGCAGCCATCTCCCCAGTGCACCCGTTTCCCTAGTGCAGGCATCTCCTCAGTGCACCCATTTCCCCAGTGCAGCCATCTCCCCAGTGCACCCATTTCCCCATTGCACCTGTTTCCCCAGTGCAGCCATCTCCTCAGTAAACCCATCTCCCTAGTGCAGCCATCTCCTCAGTGCACCCATCTCCCTAGTGCAGCCATTTCCTCAGTGCACCCATTTCCCCAGTGCAGCCATCTCCCCAGTGCAGCCATCTCCCCAGTGCAGCCATCTCCCCAGTGCACCCATTTCCCCATGGCAGCCATCACCCCAATGCAGCCATCTCCCCAGTGCAGCCATCTCCCCAGTGCAGCCATCTCCCCAGTGCACTCATCTCCCTAGTGCAGCCATCTCCTCAGTACACCCATCTCCCTAGTGCAGCCATCTCCTCAGTGCACCTGTTTCCCCAGTGCAGCCATCTCTTCAGTGCAGCCTTCTTCCCAGTGCAGCCATCTTACCCAGTGCAGCCATCTCCCCTGTGCAGCCATCTCCCCAGTGCAGCCATCTCCCCAGTGCAACCATCTCCCCAGTGCAGCCATCTCCCCAGTGCAGCCATCTCCCCAGTGCAGCTATCTCCTCATTGCAGCCATCTCCCCAATGCAGCCATCTCCCCAGTGTAGCATCTCCTCAGTGCACCCATCTCCCTAGTGCAGCCATCTCCCAAGCGCACCCATCTCCCCAGTGCATTCATTTCCCCAATGCACCCATCTCCTCAGTGCACCCATATCCTTAGTGCACCCATCTCCCCAATGTAGCCATCTACCCAGTGCACCCATCTCCTCAGTGTACCCATCTCCCTAGTGCAGCCATCTCTTCAGTGCACCCATTTCCCCAGTGCAGCCATCTCCTCAATGCACCCATCTCCCTAGTACAGCCATCTCCTCTGTGCAACCATCTCCCCAGTGCAGCCATCTCCCCAGTGTAGCCATCTCCTCAGTGCACTCATCTCCCTAGTGCAGCCATCTCCTCAGTACACCCATCTCCCTAGTGCAGCCATCTCCTCAGTGCACCTGTTTCCACAGTGCAGCCATCTCTTCATTGCAGCCTTCTCCCCAGTGCAGCCATCTTACCCAGTGCAGCCATCTCCCCTGTGCAGCCATCTCCCCAGTGCAGCCATCTCCCCAGTGCAACCATCTCCCCAGTGCAGCCATCTCCCCAGTGCAGCCATTTCCCCAGTGCAGCTATCTCCTCATTGCAGCCATCTCCCCAATGCAGCCATCTCCCCAGTGTAGCATCTCCTCAGTGCACCCATCTCCCTAGTGCAGCCATCTCCCAAGCGCACCCATCTCCCCAGTGCATTCATTTCCCCAATGCACCCATCTCCTCAGTGCACCCATATCCTTTGTGCACCCATCTCCCCAATGTAGCCATCTACCCAGTGCACCCATCTCCTCAGTGTACCCATCTCCCTAGTGCAGCCATCTCCCTAGTGCAGCCATCTCCTCAGTGCACCCATTTCCCCAGTGCAGCCATCTCCTCAATGCACCCATCTCCCTAGTGCAGCCATCTCCTCTGTGCAACCATCTCCCCAGTGCAGCCATCTCCCCAGTGCACCCATTTCCCCATGGCAGCCTTCACCCCAATGCAGCCATCTCCCCAGTGTAGCCATCTCCTCAGTGCACTCATCTCCCTAGTGCAGCCATCTCCTCAGTACACCCATCTCCCTAGTGCAGCCATCTCCTCAGTGCACCTGTTTCCCCAGTGCAGCCATCTCTTCAGTGCAGCCTTCTCCCCAGTGCAGCCATCTTACCCAGTGCAGCCATCTCCACAGTGCACCCATTTCCCCTGTGCAGCCATCTCCCCAGTGCAGCCATCTCCCCAGTGCAGCCATCTCCCCAGTGCAGCCATCTCCCCAGTGCAGCTATCTCCTCATTGCAGCCATCTCCCCAATGCAGCCATCTCCCCAGTGTAGCATCTCCTCAGTGCACCCATCTCCCTAGTGCAGCCATCTCCCAAGCGCACCCATCTCCCCAGTGCATTCATTTCCCCAATGCACCCATCTCCTCAGTCCTCCCATATCCTTAGTGCACCCATCTCCCCAATGTAGCCATCTACCCAGTGCACCCATCTCCTCAGTGTACCCATCTCCCTAGTGCAGCCATCTCCCTAGTGCAGCCATCTCCTCAGTGCACCCATTTCCCCAGTGCAGCCATCTCCTCAATGCACCCATCTCCCTAGTGCAGCCATCTCCTCTGTGCAACCATCTCCCCAGTGCAGCCATCTCCCCAGTGCACCCATTTCCCCATGGCAGCCATCACCCGAATGCAGCCATCTCCCCAGTGTAGCCATCTCCTCAGTGCACTCATCTCCCTAGTGCAGCCATCTCCTCAGTACACCCATCTCCCTAGTGCAGCCATCTCCTCAGTGCACCTGTTTCCCCAGTGCAGCCATCTCTTCAGTGCAGCCTTCTCCCCAGTGCAGCCATCTTACCCAGTGCAGCCATCTCCACAGTGCACCCATTTCCCCTGTGCAGCCATCTCCCCAGTGCAGCCATCTCCCCAGTGCAGCCATCTCCCCAGTGCAGCCATCTCCCCAGTGCAGCTATCTCCTCATTGCAGCCATCTCCCCAATGCAGCCATCTCCCCAGTGTAGCATCTCCTCAGTGCACCCATCTCCCTAGTGCAGCCATCTCCCAAGCGCACCCATCTCCCCAGTGCATTCATTTCCCCAATGCACCCATCTCCTCAGTGCACCCATATCCTTAGTGCACCCATCTCCCCAATGTAGCCATCTACCCAGTGCACCCATCTCCTCAGTGTACCCATCTCCCTAGTGCAGCCATCTCCCTAGTGCAGCCATCTCCTCAGTGCACCCATTTCCCCAGTGCAGCCATCTCCTCAATGCACCCATCTCCCTAGTGCAGCCATCTCCTCTGTGCAACCATCTCCCCAGTGGAGCCATCACCCCATTGCAGCCATTTCCCCAGTGCAGCCATCTCCCCAGTACAGCCATCTCTCCAGTGCACCCGTTTCCCCAGTGCAGCCATCTCCTCTTTCCACCCATCTCCCTAGTGCAGCCATCTCCCTAGTGCAGCCATCTCCTCAGTGCACCCAGCTCCCTAGTGCAGCCATCTCCTCAGTGCACCCATCTCCCTACTGCAGCCATCTCGTCAGTGCACCCATCTCCCTAGTGCAACCATCTCCTCACTGCACCCATCTCCCTAGTGCAGCCATCTCCTCCGTGTACCCATCTCCCTAGTGCAGCCATCTCCTCAGTGCACCCATCTCCCCAGTGCAGGCTCCATTCATTCCCCCCGGAGCTCATTCTCCACCCCCCTGGTTGTCATTGCCCCCCGGTGCTCATTCTCCACCCCCTGATGCTCATTCCCCCCAGCGCTGATTCTCCACCCCCCAGTGCTTATTCTCCTGTGGCTCATTCTCCCCTCCATCACTCCTTCTCCCCCTTGCTCATTCTCCCCCCAGCGCTCATCCCCCCTCCGGCCCCCATTCTTCACCCGGCTCATTCCCCCCGGCCCCCATTCTCCACCTGTCTCATTCCCCCCGCCGCTCATTCTCCATCCGGCTCACCTCTCTTGAGGCTTTGGCCATTCCCTGCTGCTGCATTTCCATGTCTCTCTTTAGTTCTTCCTGTTTGTGTGTGTTAGCGCGCGGTCACATAATACCGCTCATTAAGGTCATGAATATGGGTGCCATGCCTATGAGAGTGGAGTGGCATCCATATTCATGATCTTAATGAGAGGTACCATGTGACCGCTCACTCACACAGGAAGAACAGAGATCGGCGCAGAACCATTGGAGCTCCAGCAGGCATAGCTTGAGGAGGTGAGTATGACGGGGGGGACGAGGGGGAGAGTCGACCCTGGACTTTAAAAAAAAAAGACCTTGCTCAGGTGCCGCCCCCATCGCAGAGTCCCGCCCTAGGCACGTGCCCACAAGTGTCTAATGGCAAATACAGCCCTGCCTGTAGGTCAGGAACCTCTTCAGCATACAAAGTTCCAGTCCTCTACAGGCACACACAAATATAGTCAGAGTTCTTGTTCTTTTCCAATAAAACTTCACTCAACTTAGGATTCTTCATCACAGTTACAGTCCAGTCCTCTTCAAAAGTCAAGAGAACTCTGTCCCCTGTGCTTTCACTGGTTATCAGGATCCTGACAGCGCCGGCGCGTACAGCCTCCGCTGAGCAGCGACTCACCCGCACTGTAGGGACCCCTGGGGACCAGAATAGCCAGAAAGTATAGGTGCACAGGACCTTAGTGATGAAGTTTAGCAAGCCGGCACTGGACCTATGGTCATGTGACTGCAAGGGGCGGGGCTTAGCGTCCTGCTCTCACAGAAGACAGCAGAATCAGGCAAAACAGAGGTCGTTCACAGTACGGACAGCGAGGTACAGAAGGGGTAAACAGATGGGAGGTCAGACAAAGCCAAAGGTCATACACAAGAGGGCGACGCGGTACCAAGGGGATGAGCAGAGAGAAGTCGGGTCACAAGCAGAGAGTCATACACGAGAGGTAGCGCAGTACAAGAGGGACAGGCAGAACTCGCAACAGGGACAGAACCGAATCAAAACCAAACAAGCAAGCAAGATATCAGGCACAAGGCACACGTACGCACAAGGTCAACTAACTCAGCCGAGGGCAGGAGTATAACTGACACCGGACCTAGGTCCAGTGAGCATTAAATAGCCGCCCTCTGCCAGGGAGAGGCGGAATAATTAACCCCCAATCAGACCAGGACGGGCCAAAGCGAAACCCCATCCTGGATCATGACAGTACCCTCCTCTCAATGGGGGACTACTGGACCCCCAGGTCTCTCAGGATACTTGGCGTGAAAGGCCCGGACCAACCGATCTGCATGAACCGATCGAGCAGGAACCCACGAGCGTTCTTCAGGACCGTAGCCTTTCCAATGTACCAGATATTGAAGGGCACGATGGACCAACCTGGGAGTCGACAATTCGTTCCACCTCGTACTCCGACTGCCCGTCTACCAAAACCGGTGTTGGGGAAGCTGATGATCCCTCCCCAGCGGACCTCACAGGTTTCAAGAGGGCCTTATGAAAAACATTTGGGATCCGCAGAGATGGCGGGAGACGCAACCGAAAAGCCACCGGGTTAACTGCCTCGGTAATTTCATAAGGACCGATAAACTTGGGTCCAAGCTTCGCAGAGGGGACCTTGAGTCTCATATTCTTGGTGGACAACCATACCTTATCCCCAATCTTCAACACCAGTCCCGCGGATCGTTTTTTGTCCGCAAAAAATTTAAACTTGTCCTGGGCCTTCGTAATATTACTCTGGACCTCTCGCCATACCTTCCCCAACCGCTGGATCGTCTCATCCGCCCCAGGACACCCAGAATTCAAACGGGAAAATTCTCCAAAATGAGGATGAAACCCATAATTGCAAAAAAAAGGAGATGTACCCGTAGACTGGCTAACACGGTTGTTAAATGCAAACTCAGCCACCGGTAACACAGGACACCAATCATCTTGTCGGTCTGGAGTCAAGCAACGCAGAATTTGCTCCAGAGACTGATTGGTCCGCTCGGTCTGCCCAATAGTCTCTGGATGATAAGCGGATGAAAAGGACAGACCAATACCCAACCTTTTACAAAAAGCCCTCCAAAATCTGGAAACAAACTGCACTCCTCTATCAGACACCACATTCAAGGGTACCCCATGCAACCGCACCACATGCTCAACAAACAATCTGGACAATGTTTCCGCATTAGGTAGAGCTGCCAAAGGTACAAAATGTGCCTGCTTACTAAACCTGTCCACCACAACCCAGACAACGGTATTACCCTTGGAGGGGGAAGATTGGTGATGAAATCCATGGACAAATGCGTCCATGGTCTCTCAGGAATTGGCAGTGGTACCAATTCCCCGACCGGCCGGTTATGGGGGGTTTTTGCACGGGCACAAACATCACAAGCAGACACATATTCCCCAACATCAGAGGCTAAAGCAGACCACCAGAATACTCTAGCAATGGCCTTCCGGGTAGCCTAGATCCCTGGATGTCCACCCAGAACTGAGTCATGGAACTCCCGGAGGACCTTAAGGCGAAGCTGAGCTGGCACAAAAAGTTTGTCCACCAGCTTAGCCGGCGGTGCAAGAGACTGGGCTTCCCGAATCTCGTTCCAACATATTCGAAATACTTGCCACCACCACCCCAGGCTGAAGAATGGAGGATGGAGGTTCCGGCGGGGATACCGGATCTAGACTGCGTGACAAGGCATCTGCTCTGACATTTTTGGATCCTGGCCGAAAAGTGATCGAGACGTTGAATCGGGAAAAAAAAAGTGACCATCTAGCCTGTATAGGAGTCAACCTCTTAGCTGACTCAATGTAAGCTTGTTTTTTGTGGTCCGTAATTACGGTTATAGGATGGACAGCCCCCTCCAAAAAATGCCTCCATTCTTCAAAGGTCAACTTAACGGCCATAAGTTCTCGATTTCCCACATCATAGTTTCTCTCTGCAGGAGAGAATTTCTTTGAGAAAAAGGCGCAAGGTCTTAAATTGGTCAAAGTGGCGGGTCCTTGGGACAATACCGCCCCCACCCCCACCTCTGAGGCATCTACCTCAACAATAAATGGTTCAGACGGGTCCGGTTGAACAAGAACCGGGGCCGACATGAAACGTTTTCAAAAACTGAAATGCTGCTACCGCTGCGGTTGACCAATTCTTGATATCGGCCCCCTTTTGAGTCATGCCTGTGAGGAGTTTAACCACCTGTGAGAACCCCTTTATGAATTTGCGATAGTAATTGGCAAATCCTAGGAAACGCTACAGAGCCTTCAAATCACAAGGTTGAACCCACTCGACAATGGCCTGCACCTTATTAGGATCCATGCGATACCCTTCAGCAGACACGATAAGCCCCAGAAAAGACAATTCCTGAACAAAAAACAAACATTTTTCCAGTTTAGCAAAGAGACAGTTCTCCCGGAGCCTTTGGAGAACTGCCTGAACATGACCAATGTGAGTCTGTTTATCAGGAGAATAGATCAATATGTCATCCAAATATACCACCAAAAAACGTCCAATAAAATCAGAGAACACGTGATTTATGAAGTTTTGGAAGACCGCTGGAGCATCCGTCAAGCCGAAAGGCATGACCAGATTTTCAAACAACCCTTCAGTAGTGAGAAAAGCGGTTTTCCATTCATCTCCATCTCGGACTCGGATAAGGTTATACGCTCCCCGTAGATCTAATTTTGAAAACCACTTGGCTCCGGACAATTGGTTGTATAAATCAGGAATAAGTGGAAGGGGATACGTATTCCTCACAGTTATCTTATTTAACTCACGAAAATCGAGGCATGGGTGTAAACCACCATCTTTTTTCTTTACAAAAAAGAACCCCGCCGCGACAGGAGAAACAGAAGGACGAATGTGTCCCTTACGGAGGCTCTCGGAAATATATTCCTTCATCGCAGCCTGTACTGGACCCGAAAGGTTATACAAGCGGGCCTTGGGGAATTTAGCACCTGGAACCAGGTCAATGGCACAATCAAATGGGCCGTGTAGTGGTAAAATCTCAGCCTCTTTTTCGGAGAAAACGTCCGTATAGTCTATCAGGCACTCCGGAATTTTTTACCAGTGGTGTTTTGTCAATGGCCACAAGGTGAATAGGAGTCTCCAACCTAACTGTCCCTAACTTACACCTGGATACCAAATCAGAGTCAATAAAGTTAAATGTTGATCCGCAATCCACGAAGGCAGAAGTGGATGTGGAGACACTCCCAGAAACAAAGTTCCACCTGCAACAACATTTTAGAGAAGGCAGAAAAAGGTATATGAGAGCCTGGGTGACCTCCACAACAATCACCCGGGCTCAGTCGCTTGGTTAGTGGACGGGAGGGACACACCTTTCTCCGATGTCCAGAATCGCCACAGTGAAAGCAGTCTTTTCCCATGCGCCGTGGTCTCCTTTCATTTTCCTTGAGGTCGATGATTCCCATCTCCGCGATCTACAAAATAGGACTGGGTCCCCTTCCTTGGGAGAATAACGGTCTTTCACTTTGCATCACTCCCCTCGCCCGTAGCCGGCGATCCATTCGGACGGCCTGTGTCATAGCCTCCTCCAGGGAATCAGGCGTAGGGTGGAGAGCCAAGGCATCTTTCAGATATTCAGACAGGCCTCTACGGAACAAACCCCGAAGGGTGGCATCATTCCAACAGACCTCCGCTGCTCAGCGTCTGAATTCTGTACAAAACCACTCGGCTGAGTGCTTTCCCTGGCACACACTCATCACCATGTCCTCAGCCATACGCATGCGATGGGCCTTAAAAAATGCATCTACCGTCATACGCTCAGGGGCCGTGGTCGGAAGGGAGAAAGCCCAAGCTTGGGGGGCTCCCCTTAACAGAGACATAATGACCCCCGCTCTCTGACTTTCATCCCCAGAAGAGTGTGGTCTTAAGGAAAAAAAAAGCTTACAGCCCTCCTTGAAAACTCTGAACTCTTTTTTTTTTCCAGAAAAGGTATCTGGTAATTTCACTGGAGACTCAGGGGAAACTAATGTAATATCCCAAGCCCCCAATGAAAAAGCCCCCTGCACAGTGTCAGCGATCAGCTGCTGAGACTGAGCCAGGACTTGTTGTTCTCCAAGGAGTTTCTGAGACACCTGGGTTAGGTGTTTAACCTGCTCAGAAAGAGCGTGGCATATGATCCATCACACACAGGTGAATGGAAGCAGAGAAAAAAATGGTATCGGTCAGTTATAATATCAGGATCCTGACAGCGCCGGCGTACAGCCTCCGCTGAGCAGGGACTCACCCGCACTGTAGGGACCCCTGGGGACCAGAATAGCCAGAAAGTATAGGTGCACAGGACCTTAGTGATGAAGTTTAGCAAGCCGACACGGGACCTACGGTCATGTGACTGCAAGGGGGCGGGGCTTAGCGTCCTGCTCTCACAGAAGACAGCAGAATCAGGCAAAACAGAGGTCGTTCACAGTACGGACAGCGAGGTACAGAAGGGGTAAACAGATGGGAGGTCAGACAAAGCCAAAGGTCATACACAAGAGGGCGACGCGGTACCAAGGGGATGAGCAGAGAGAAGTCGGGTCACAAGCAGAGAGTCATACACGAGAGGTAGCGCAGTACAAGAGGGACAGGCAGAACTCGCAACAGGGACAGAACCGAATCAAAACCAAACAAGCAAGCAAGATATCAGGCACAAGGCACACGTACGCACAAGGTCAACTAACTCAGCCGAGGGCAGGAGTATAACTGACACCGGACCTAGGTCCAGTGAGCATTAAATAGCCGCCCTCTGCCAGGGAGAGGCGGAATAATTAACCCCCAATCAGACCAGGACGGGCCAAAGCGAAACCCCATCCTGGATCATGACACTGGTCTTTTCCTTCAGCTTATCTTCCAGCACTGTGGCTTCCAGACCCACAGCTCCCTGAGTTATCCAGCTATCTGATACTAGGTGCTCCCTGTCCACTTTCCCCATCCTGGGCGAAAAATCAGGATGCCTCTGCAAATCGTTTTCGGACCGTAAGTCCCGGACATCACGGGAGGTAACCCACAGACTAGCCACTGATTCTGCCAGGCTGCCTCGCTTTTGACGTGCTCCTAGATCAAATATCTTCAGACCTTCTTCTTTCAGTTCTTCTTCTGTCTCTCAACTGTAACTCACTACAAGAACTCAGCACTGTTGTTCTGTTAAACTCTCTGCAACAAATAACTACTCTTCTAAAACCAGCTCTTCTCACCCTTTTACTAACTTCTCCCATACTTCCTTCCTATTGGTCTATCCAGTACCAACATTTAACTATCACTATTCTGGCTGAAACCAGATAACTATTTCTATCTTATCTAAATCTGAATCTAGCATACAGCTCTATAGTGCCCCCCTTAACACTAACCCGAAACTACACTACACCTGTCTGAGTTGCTAACTGTCCCTAGCACAGTATAATGTAAGAGCATTAACACAGGGTACATTCAAATTATACAACATAACACACTATTGTTCAAGGGCATATCATAAACATCAATCATATATGCACATTAATCCACACATTAGGATAAAACACATCAAACGTACCCGATTTCAGTAGGCAAGTATGCACAGGAGTGCAGGGCCCAAATCAGCTGCCCGCACACCCCCTACACCTGCAGCTGAAAAACACCCCCATAGCATGATGCTGCCACCACCATGTTTCACTGTCCTATATGTGTTTTTTAGCAAACTCTATGCGGGTTTTCATATGTCTTGCACTGAGGAGAGGCTTCCATCGGGCTCCTGTGCCTTAAAGGCCCGTCTGGTGGAGGGCTGCAGTGATAGTTGACTTTGTGGAACTTTCTCCCATCTCCCTACCACATCTGTGGAACTCAGCCACAGTGATCTTGGGGTTCTTCTTTACCGCTCTCACCACAGCACATGCATGGAAAGCCCAACACAATCTCCATGCATGTGCTGTGACTGTGACACAGCAGCGACACATACAGCTGTGGCGGCGATCAACTGTTCAGGAAGCTGGGTTCCCGCTGTAGCTTATTAAGTAAGTGCTATAACTTTGTGAATAAGCGGGGAACCGAAGATATTCTCTCAACTCTACTAATGAACAACTACTGTAACTTCCACCTAGTAAGTGCAACATACTGTATATTGGCCTCTTTGCGTGAATCAGATTTCAGTAATTAGACAGTAGTTCAGCAGAACATTCTGACAAGCAAGGCACAATCTTTGGAGCCCATGGCAAAGTTTTTCAAATTAAATCCCTACATCCAAGCTGAATTTACAGGTTAACCGTCTATAGATAAGAACTGTGAAATATTTGTTCATGTAGTGTTTTTGTGTGTAATGTAGTGTCTTGGTTATATGTAAAACAGTCAGATGCATTTTCCACATGCAATGATCATACTGTTCGTAGACACAAATTTAGATAAAAAATGTAATTTCAACTCTCTGCCAAGTGGAGCGATGCCTTTAGAAATCCATCCAATGATGCTCGGACAATTCCAGACAGAACAATGACAAATAGAACAAAAAATGTTTCATTTCAGCACCAATTGAAAAAAAGTAAATTTATTATTTTACTTCCACCTCAATAAAAATCAGATGTACAAATGGAACTCAAAACATGTGTAGCTAGCTTCCTTATGAGTTTGAAACTCACATGAGACTCATAAGGCGGCTTTTATATGTGTCTTCAACTCCAGTTTGACAAGTGATTTTTACTGAGATGGAAATTAAATTTTTTTATTGCTTCATTTGGTGCTGATTTGCAACTTTTTTGTTCTATTTTTCACTGTATGTATACTGCCATAGGTATCTAATGGTTGTGTGACATCTTTGGACATTATGGTTGTGTTTGAAATACTTACTGTCTTTAGAGCAGTGTAGGAACTTAGTACACTACGGTAGATACTGTATAAATTGTCGCTTTCACATTCTTTCAACTATCTGTCAGCGAGGAACCTGTAATCCTGACTTTTATAGATGCACTCAGAAGCACTAAATCTGTCATCAGGCACTTTGTCTAGGAGATAGCAATGTTTGAATCATTTCTATACAAAGCAAATTCATGTTAAATTTTCTTAGCAATTTGATAAACATGGCAAATTTGAACCATTTGTGATTCACTTTATGAAAATCTCCTTTAATGGTTGCAACCATTTTGCACATTTTAGAAGATTACATCAGCCAGGGAAGCATCAAATGACCTCGGATGGTGTCATGTACACACTTGTCAGCATCTCATCTCCTTTCCCTCAATCTCACACTCAGCCTCTGTTATAGGCTGTAAAGTGAGCATAAATCACACCCTGACACAGTCCACATAGCCCAGATACACAAAATACTGCCATTACTCATCAAACACACAGGGTTATCAGTCCCAAAATATATATATTACTGTCTGACAGTCAAAAGGCCACACACTCTCTGAAAGACTATGGATCCTTTAGAGCAAAGATGGACCAAACCTATTAAAGTTTTAAACTTTAATATGAAAAATGCAGTGCTTACGAGAAAAGGTATAAAAGATAAAAAGAGAGACACAAATAAGCAAAGCAGTTCTACAATAAAAAGGGAGAAATAATAGAAATATCTAAACCATTTCCATCTAAAGTTAGTCTTCTGTTTCCTTGAGTGTATGAGAAAGTGTTTATGGATCACATTCTGCAGAAGCTGACCCCGATATGTGATGTACAACCACTGTATAACCCATCATCTATATACCTGGTCCTGGTCTCACATTTCCAGAGTGACCTATATTGTAATATTGAAATTGCTGGTCTTTAACTGGACTGTGGGCTTATTAGCAATGAGCACCTTGCATATTAAATATCTTGTTTCTTCCAACCACTCCTATCCCTACAGTAAATATGAATTGTCCAGCCTGCCAAAACCTCAGGCTCACCAGGCTGAAAGACACCTTGTATAGTCTCAGGGAATTTTCCTTGGTTCTGATTTCCTGTAATCAGGGCAGGTTTTAGACAAAGTGGGGTCCTGGGCAAAAGTTTAAAATGGGGTCCCAAATGCTCACATATTGCACCATCACTCAAATATTTTGGTTGTATTTATTTACATGGCTGAGTTGAGGCCATTAAACGAGCACGATCCACAATATTGAAGTCATTCAATGCTTGTTTCCCGTCCTCTTTACACCAGCTGAGGAAGAATGACGGGCAGAGAAAGATCACTAGTAGATCAATCTGTACCCATACATATAATGTTATCAACAGTATATCTTCAGTTTTCATCAGGCAATGCACTGCTGAGAACAATGATTTTTGTTCAGGCTTAAACAATCCAATCACGCAATGAATGGGCAGCATTTTGCTTGTTTAGTATAATACACTCCATAGTCTTCCACATAGTATAATACACGCCATAGTCCTCCATATAGTATAATGTGCACCGTAATGTATCCCAAATCCCTCTATATTCTTTAATACACTCACAATTGTCCTCCATATAGTATAATACACCACATAGTCTTCCACATACTATAATACACCCCATAGTCCTCCATATAGTATAATGTGCACCATTGTCCATCATGTAGTATAATGTGTTCCATATCCCTCCGTATACTTTAATACACTCACCATAGTACTCCATATAGGATAATACACACCATAGTCCTCCATATTGTATAATAAACTCCCCATAGTCCTCCACATAGTATAATGCTTCCCCATAATCATCCATATTGCATAATGCACACCCCATAGTCATGCATATAGTATAATGTACCTCACATCCCTTGATATACTTTAATCCACTCCCCTTAGTCCTTCATGCAGTAAAATACACACTTCATAGTCCAATACACTCCCCCTGGTACTCCATATATTATAATACGCTCCCCATATCCTCCCTATAGTATAATGCGCTCACCATATCCTTCCTATAGTATATTACACTCCTCATAGTCCTCCATATAGTATAATGCATCCCAAAGTGCTCCATATTGTATAATGCACCCCATAGTTCTTCATATAGTACAATGAACTCCTCATAGTATAATGCACCCCATAGTACTTCATATAGTATAATGCATTTCCCATGGTCCTTGATAGAGTATAATGCAGTCCCCATATAGTATAATGCAGCCCCCATATAGTACATATAGTATAATCAAAAGCAACATAAGCCAGCTCACCACACTTCCACCGCAGACCTCGGAACTCCGTCTGGACTGACGTGAGACAAGTAGGAGAGAGCAATTAGTTCCAGCTGCGTGTAAAAATCTTTCTTTATTTCTTCAATAAAATGCATAAATCTTCATAATGTGTGCCACAACATGGACAACGGCAACGCGTTTCGATCTGTAAGATCTTTGTCAAAGCCATAAAGACACATTGATCTTGTCTGCTTTATATAATACATGTAGTCCAATGGCATTCATAGAATACAATCATGTGACAATCTATAAAACTACAAATCACAATTTTAAATGTATAAATTAAAACATATTTTGAAAAGACAATATTTTGCTCTTTAACAGTAATGGAGCATTAGGTCATTTCGTTTGTTCAGACCTTGCGGAGATCGAGTATTAAGGTGATAAATCCAAAAAGCCTCTCTTGTTAAGAGACGTCGCTTGGAGTCTCCACCACGGAAAGGAATTTTAACCTGTTCTATTCCCTGCACTCTGAAACCAGAGATATTGCGGGCATGGTGTGTGATGAAGTGCTGGGATACAGCTGACAGATTGCGATTTAGATTATTCATGTTATAAATGTCAGATAAATGTTCCCTAATGCGCACCTTCATTTTTCTAGAGGTGCAACCTATATATGACAATTTACATATTGTGCAATCTATTTTATATATTATATTAGTAGAATTACAGTTTATATATTGTTTTATATTGTAATACACTGTCTCCCCAGCATTAGAAAAATTCTTAGTAACGTTTGCATATCTACATGTCTTGCAATTAGTTGTTCCACACCTAAAAAAACCCTTATATGTCAACCATGTTTTATCTGATTTTTTATTATTATTTTCAGAGAATAAATTGGGCGATAATTTGTCGCCCAGTGTAGGAGCTCTCCTCGATACTATATTTATACCCGGCGCCAAAATTTCTGCTAGTTTGGTGTCCTCATATAGAATAGGTAAATATTTGTTAATGATTTTTTTAATATGTGAAAATTGTCGGCTAAACTGAAAACAAATGTAAGGTTTTTTGCCTATAATAGACTCGTTAATGTTTCTGTTAGTAGAAATCATGTCAATTCGATTTTTGCTTTCTATTATTTTTCGTGCTCGATTTAAGGACCAATCTGGATACATGCGATTTTTAAGTTTTTTACTCATATGTACCAATTCACCATTTAAATTACTTTCTTCACTACAATTACGTTTAACCCTCGTATATTCCCCCACCGGTATTGCTTTGAGGGTATGCTTATCATGTCCACTAGTCGCATGAAGGATGGTATTCCCACTATAGGGTTTATGATGCGTTTTGGTGGAAATTATTCGGCCTTCAATACCTGCCAAATCCAAATCCAAGAAAGATATATGATCCAGATTGGATTCATATGTGAATTTAATGTTATACTCGCTAGAATTTAGATAATGAATAAAGTGTGGTATGGCAGATACATCTCCACCCCAAATTATTAGGGTATCATCGATATATCTACCATACCATACCATTTGACTATAAAAAGGATTAGAACTGGAAAAAATAAATTCATATTCCCAATAAGACATAACCAAATTAGCAAGAGATGGTGAAAATTTGGCTCCCATCGCCACTCCTTTTAACTGTAAATAATAACGCTGGTTAAACGAGAAAAAATTGTGTGACATTAGAAATATGACTGCTTGCAAGACATAATTAATCAAATCTGAAGAATAGTTGCTAAATTTTTCCAAATGAAATTGTAGCGCCCTCATCGCTAGTGTGTGAGGAATGCATGTATATAGTGATACTACGTCACAGCTCAACCAAGAATATGAAGACAACCAAATTTTATCAGAAAAAATTTGTAAAACCTGCTTAGAGTCCCTAATATAGCCAGGCATCCTTTGTACAAGGGGTTGCAATAATGTATCCACCCATTGTGATAAATGCTCATGAGCTGAACCAATGCCCGAAACAATTGGACGCATAGGAGGAATGCCAGCATATTTATGTATCTTGGGTACTCCATAAATAATTGGGAGCACCGGTTTATCAACTTGCAGAAAATCTGCTTGTTTTTTGGTAATAACTCCCAATTCTAGACCCTCTGCTATAATTTTATTAGTTTTCTCACTGAACTTCTGAAGAGGATTATAGTGTAAAAAAGACAAAAAACACACCGGCGCTGCAAATGCACAGTCAATGGATATGCTGCTGGCACACCTGGCAAATTAAGTGTGCTATCTGCCACTGGAAAAAACAACTACAACGAAACTGAAGGTGGCCGCGCTTATACCGCTGTGTAATGAATGTATCACCCAAACTGAAAGTAGCAGTCAAACTAAAAACAGGCACTACTCACTGTTGCGAAGACTAGTTATAGCTGATCATGTCGATCTTGTATTCACAATAATTGGAAAGGAAAAATTCCTGAACTGAAGCAAAAACAGGGAGCGTCCTCCCGTTTGCAAAAAGGAACAGCTCCCCGCAAGAGAGCGCGTCCCCCTGGCGGCAGACAGCCACGGCCGATGGCGCTGCCGAACAGTAGCGTGGTGAGCAGGGGGCGTGACTGGCGGGGGGCGTGAATTGTGGGTGGTGACGTCACCATGCAAGAACGAATCCTGACGTGTTTTGGGGAAGCATGTTAAATTGTCCTTAATATGGAACATCTCAGTTTTATCCATTTATCCTTTTTATTTAAAATACCCAAAGCTTTGCCTCTTTGGGCTAAAACATCCAGTTTTTTGACAAAATGAGAAGTGGGGTCACCAAATAATTTTTTGTACGTGATATTGTCACTGAGAAGTCTTAATGACTCCTCATGATACTCTTTGCGATCCAAAACTACAATGCCTCCCCCTTTGTCCGCATTACTGCTTCTAGGAGCAGGTTGATCAATGGAGAGAAACAGGCCTTGGGTATTCCGAATATTAAACAAGAGATTGGTAAATTACCCTTTATCACTCAATTTCATAATAATCCTAGAGCTTTTACTAAGATCATCCAGAAATATTGGCCTATTTTAAAGAGAGATAAATTGGTAGGTGAGCTTTTACCTGAGAAACCCAGGTTTGTTTATAGAAGGGCTCAAAATATTGGCAATTTGCTAGCACCCACCCAGAAGAAGGGTTTATTAAATGGTAGTAATACATTAAATGGGAAATATTCCAACATTACTGGGGGCTTTACCCCGTGTGGTAATTGTTCATGTTGTGTGCAGGTGAAAAACAAGAGAATCACGCAGACCACTTTTTGGAATATGGATAAAACTGAGATGTTCCATATTAAGGACAATTTAACATGCCACTCTACGGGGATTATTTATATAGTAAAATGCCCCTGCAATAAGTTCTATGTTGGTTGTACAAAAAGAAAACTTAAAGAGAGAATAAAAGAACATTTGAACAATATCTCTAAGGGATTTTTAGGACTTCCACTGTCTCGCCATTTTGTGGAGGAACATGGCAAGACATGTGAGGGGTCCACTTTTTTTGGCATTCAAAAGGTCCAAAAAAATCCGAGGGGTGGTGACTTTATTAAGAGTATGTCGAGGGTCGAATCCAGGTGGATTTTTACATTGGATAGTTTGGTGCCAAATGGGCTTAATCATGAAATCGAACTTTATGCTTTGTGACCCATATAAATAAGTATCCTTGTAGATAAGAAGGACCGTCTCTTTGGATATTATTTATTATTTATTGTTGGAATTACAACAACCAATCAAAATATTTTGGGGGGTGGAGTTTGTTTTATTTTTATTTTTATTTTTATCACAACTGTTTATAAGCATTTTTGTAATTAATTGTCCCATTCATTAGTTTTTGTTTGAATAAAGTTCAGCTTTTTATGTATTTAGTATTTCGTTTAAGGAGGTTGCGCCACATAATGGGTTAAGTGTGCGTCATTTTCTTGTGCAGGCGGGGGTATATAGAGTGCGGGTGGCAGTGTATGTTTCATACCTTTGAGGAAGGGGGACGGCTTCCCCGAAACGCGTCAGGATTGGTTCTTGCACGGTGACGTCACCACCCACAATTCACGCCCCCCGCCAGTCACGCCCCCTGCTCACCACGCTACTGTTCGGCGGCGCCATCGGCCGTGGCTGTCTGCCGCCAGGGGGACGCGCTCTCTTGCGGGGAGCTGTTCCTTTTTGCAAACGGGAGGACGCTCCCTGTTTTTGCTTCAGTTCAGGAATTTTTCCTTTCCAATTATTGTGAATACAAGATCGACATGATCAGCTATAACTAGTCATCGCAACAGTGAGTAGTGCCTGTTTTTAGTTTGACTGCTACTTTCAGTTTGGGTGATACATTCATTACACAGCGGTATAAGCGCAGCCACCTTCAGTTTCGTTGTAGGATTATAGTGTAATTCTTTATATGTTTGTTGATCTGATAACATCTCTTTCATTTTATCACAATAATCTTTAGAATCTAAGACCACCACCACCCCACCTTTGTCTGACATCTTTATGACTACATCTGTCATCAATTTAAGTTCTCTCACGGCTACAGATTGTTTCATAGATAGATTTTTAAATTTATCTGATTTACTATTATTCTGGTTAAATAGAGCCTGCAATTCTTTTTCCACTATATCCTGAAAGCGATTCATACATTCAGATCTCGTCTGGACCGGATAAAAATAAGGATTTTTGGTAAGAAAATTTGATGACTGATTTGTATATTCCATATCCCTATCTTTTTCCGTGTCCAAATCTTGTAAAGATACTAGAGAAACCTGCTCCTGAAAATTCATGTGCAGGAATTCATTTGACACTTGCTGAGTGGAATGATTAAATTCTTCTTCCTCAGTCATGTTTGTTGATGGATCATTCATAAAGTGTTTTTTAACAGTCAAGTTGCGCATAAATTTGTTCACATCTAATATAGTTGTAAAGAGGTCAAAGTCTTGATCTGGAGCAAAGTTCAATCCCAGAGATAAGACTTGTATTTGTTCCGTAGATAAATTTCTAGATGACAGATTTAACACATTTTTGACTACTTGGTTGGGTACTTCTTCTTGCGGGTGGTGATTCCTAGCACGTTTATGGTGCTTTCTACCCCCGCGTTTCTTGCGTTTTTTGAATAATGGTGATCTCTACTTGTAGTGCCTGATGCATTTTCATTTAATGATACATCTGAAGCACTTAGATTATTGTCAGAGGAGTCCGGGTCAGAAGACGTGAAAGAAACATGCGGTTTGGGTACTCTAGATTTAAAGTGTTTGCGTTTCTTGTGAGCATGGCTTTGCTTCAGTATAGATTTGGGAGTTAGATTGAAATTATCCCAATGGCCCCATTCGTATACTTTGTTGCTGGTATAATCATTTATATCTCTCGCAAATTTTTTCTTCTTGCGAGTCATGATTTCTTCCTCCAAAGCCGTAACCTTTTCATTCATTTTTTCTATGGAGGAATCAAATTGTGTCAATGTCTTATATTCCAGCATGGATAAATTTATTGCTTCCATCTCCTGTTGAATATCTTTGAGTTTGCTCTCTTCCTGCCGAACAATTAATTTCATTAGATTTAGAGAGCAATTACTTAGAATAGTGTTCCATTGTTCCCTGAATTCATCAGAGTAAAACGTAGTAGGGATTTTTTTAATACGCAGACCTCTTGGTACCATTTCCTTAGATAAATAATTATTGAGCGTTGCATGATCCCACCACAATTTAGTTTCCTGCACGAGGAGTTTTTCCAGTTTACTTAAACACTCGTTGAAACCTGACACATTGCTATTCAGCTCTTGCTGATTGGAAAAAACCTCTGCAGCTTTTTTTGATCGATCTCTTTTCAGGTCTGTGGCCATATCAAATACGTGACCTTAAAAAATACTTTTCCGTGTGGGCAACACTAATTATGATACAATAAAGTTCACAATGTCTGTAATATTGGTAACACGAAGTAGGGGGCAAGGCAATCCACTGTAGACAATCAAAAGCAACATAAGCCAGCTCACCACACTTCCACCGCAGACCTCGGAACTCCGTCTGGACTGACCTGAGACAAGTAGGAGAGCGCAATTAGTTCCAGCTGCGTGTAAAAATCTTTCTTTATTTCTTCAATAAAATGCATAAATCTTCATAATGTGTGCCACAACATGGAGAACGGCAACGCGTTTCGATCTGTAAGATCTTTGTCAAAGCCATAAAGACACATTGATCTTGTCTGCTTTATTTAATACATGTAGTCCAATGGCATTCATAGAATACAATCATGTGACAATCTATAAAACTACAAATCACAATTTTAAATGTATAAATTAAAACATATTTTGAAAAGACAATATTTTGCTCTTTAACAGTAATGGAGCATTAGGTCATTTCGTTTGTTCAGACCTTGCGGAGATCGAGTATTAAGGTGATAAATCCAAAAAGCCTCTCTTGTTAAGAGACGTCGCTTGGAGTCTCCACCACGGAAAGGAATTTTAACCTGTTCTATTCCCTGCACTCTGAAACCAGAGATATTGCGGGCATGGTGTGTGATGAAGTGCTGGGATACAGCTGACAGATTGCGATTTAGATTATTCATGTTATAAATGTCAGATAAATGTTCCCTAATGCGCACCTTCATTTTTCTAGAGGTGCAACCTATATATGACAATTTACATATTGTGCAATCTATTTTATATATTATATTAGTAGAATTACAGTTTATATATTGTTTTATATTGTAATACACTGTCTCCCCAGCATTAGAAAAATTCTTAGTAACGTTTGCATATCTACATGTCTTGCAATTAGTTGTTCCACACCTAAAAAAACCCTTATATGTCAACCATGTTTTATCTGATTTTTTATTATTATTTTCAGAGAATAAATTGGGCGATAATTTGTCGCCCAGTGTAGGAGCTCTCCTCGATACTATATTTATACCCGGTGCCAAAATTTCTGCTAGTTTGGTGTCCTCATATAGAATAGGTAAATATTTGTTAACGATTTTTTTAATATGTGAAAATTGTCGGCTAAACTGAAAACAAATGTAAGGTTTTTTGCCTGTAATAGACTCGTTAATGTTTCTGTTAGTAGAAATCATGTCAATTCGATTTTTGCTTTCTATTATTTTTCGTGCTCGATTTAAGGACCAATCTGGATACATGCGATTTTTAAGTTTTTTACTCATATGTACCAATTCACCATTTAAATTACTTTCTTCACTGCAATTACGTTTAACCCTCGTATACTGTTAAAGAGCAAAATATTGTCTTTTCAAAATATGTTTTAATTTATACATTTAAAATTGTGATTTGTAGTTTTATAGATTGTCACATGATTGTATTCTATGAATGCCATTGGACTACATGTATTATATAAAGCAGACAAGATCAATGTGTCTTTATGGCTTTGACCAAGATCTTACAGATCGAAACGCGTTGCCGTTGTCCATGTTGTGGCACACATTATGAAGATTTATGCATTTTATTGAAGAAATAAAGAAAGATTTTTACACGCAGCTGGAACTAATTGCTCTCTCCTACATATAGTATAATGCAACTCACAGTCCTCACAGAGTATAATGAAGACCCTCTCATAGAGTATAATGCAGCTCCCTCATAAAGTATAATACAGCCCCATCAGGAAGTTTAATGCAGCCCCCTCATGAAGTATAATGCAGCCCCCTCAGGAAGTATAATGCAGCCCCCTCAGGAAGTATAATGCAGCCCCCTCATGAAGTATAATGCAGCCCCCCCTCATAGAGTAAAATGCAGCCCCTCATGAAGTATAATACAGCCCCCTCAGGTAGTATAATGCAGCCCCCTCATGAAATATAATGTAGCCCCCCTCATAGAGTATAATGCAGCCCCCCTCAGAGTATAATGCAGGCCCCACTCATATGGTATAATACAGCCCCCCCACACACAGTATAATGTAGCCCCCACATAGTATAATGCATCCCCCACACACAGTATAATGCAGACCCTCACACACAGTATAATGCAGCCCTCCCACACAGTATAATGCAGCTCCCCCTCAAAGTATAATGCAGCCCCCCACCCCCACACAACATACACAGTAAAATTCAGCCCCACAGTCCAGCAGTATTACACACAGACACTATAATACTAACTTCTACCTGTTCCCCTGGTGCTCCGGCTTTTGCAGTGAGTCTCATTAGCTCCACTTCCGGCACAGCATGGTGCACAATGATGTGATGTCATCATGACCCCGCTGCATTAGGGCATAGAGGGAATGATGAGAGAGGGAGCGTCATCTGATGCTCTCTCCTCCATCATTGCTTTCAATTGTATTGGCATCTATAATGCCAAGAAGTTGAATGCGTGATGCGGAGGGAGGGGGGCGGCACCGGGCCTCCTTTACTCAAGGGCTCCAGAGCGGCCGTGTGGTGTGCTGTTGTTAGTGGCACACCACTGGCTGGGGACCCCTGCATACAGGTTATGCCCTTTGTGTAGTGTCAGTCATGTAAATGGCAGACTTAAGCTAATATTATTTGACTGAGGTTATTGCCTTTTCTTTTCTGTTAGGTTTTAGTATTTGTGTTTCTACTCCTGTGGGGTGTTTTGGAAATATCAAGCACCTTTAAGGATGTCATAATGTACCCTGATGACCGATGGCTATTCCTGACCAGAATTGCGGTTTGGAATTTGCTCTGCGCAGTTCTATATTTAATGTTTATCTCAGTGACTCCTAATTTATTCTGATTTGCTGCTGGATGTTTTCCTACTTTATATACAGTATCTTATATAATGTTGCGTTATGGCACATTTTCATGTTATATGCCTTTATTTTTGTGGACTGTATCCACTGCAGCCTGCATGTACAGTAATTATACAATTTTGCTATCCTGCGTGGCAAGTGCACATGCGCGCTGTCCCTCCTGTCTTCCTCGCATGGGTTCAGGCATCTATGTGCTTTCCATGCACGCATGGAGACTTCCTCCTCGCGAGTGCACTGAGATGCTTGACGTCCAGTGGCCCATGGTGAGGACCTGGAGGTTACATAGCGCATGCGCCGATATTGCTGCACACATTTGGCGGTACATACCATGTGATTAATCATGTGACCAGCCACCCGGGTTACTAAAGGTCCTTGTGATCCTTATCCCTCACTTCCCCTTGAGAAAGCGACCAGTGTGGATGCGAAATGGACGTCGGGGATCACGCACTTCTTTGACTCCTATGCACATCCCTGTTGGTAAGCCCTCTTTGCGTCTCTTTGAATTATTTATCCACTTATTTGTAAGGTACTATAGAGGGCTTTCTGCTAATACCCGTTATACAGCCGGTCCCATTATGGGAATTACATTATGGCTGATTATATAGGTATGGGATATCATGCACGGTTGTTTTACTCCCCTATTTTTGTCTCTGTCCTGTTTTTGCTATTATGCTATTTAATACGCTTATATTGTATTGTAATTCAATAAAATTGTTACAGTTTTACTTTATTGGATCTGTTACTTCTTTTTGTTCTCATTTGGACCATAGAGGAATGGCTGTAGTTATTGCAGAGTCCAGACAATTGCGAAACATTCATTTTCACATGTGGCATAGGCTACTTCTTTGGACAAAAGTTTCCTGCTGAAGTAATGAATTTTGGCTCTTCACCTTGCTGGTTCACCTGAGAACTTGTCCTTTTCACGTACTCACATATAGCTCAGTAGTGAGACCACTATCGATCCTGGCCAAGTTTCTAATGACGTTGGCTCTAATACAACCCCATATCATCAGGCTTCTTCCACGGCACTTCACAGTTCCTACAATATCTTTATCCGTTAGCCCCTTTTTCCCTTGTTTCTTCCAGACCCATTTCACCTATCAGAGCCTAGTCTATTGACTTTCATCTCATTGCTCAAAATCACCATTTCCAATCTTCTACTGTCCACTTTTTGCAGTTTTTTGCAAATCTGAGCCGACTCTTCTGACATTATTGAAGTCAAGGCTTCTTCTCTTTTTTTCAGGCCACTATTCCAAGCTTGTGTGGCATGTGTCGCAAGGTGCTTGTGTGGATGGATGTCTGTGATCTCACTATTACAAAGCAAACCAGCCACCTCCACTGCTGTGTATGTCACTGTAGAACTGATGGACTTTGTGATGAGCTGACTTGTAGACTCCAATATTTTGTGTGGACGTCCACTTCATGGCTTGTGAGTGGACGAACAATCTTCATTTCGTATTCTTCCAATTGTCAAGGCACTCACATGATGCATTTTGGCAATTTTCTTGTGTCGGTTTGTAGAGTCTCCTTATACAACTTTCACTGGTCCCAGTATATTCTATCCTGTCATGGCTAGAGATCGCTATCGATGAGCCGGATGATGCTAATTCTCTTTTCTTGAGAAAGTTTCTTCATAGCTGCTCCTCGATTCAAACCAGAGACTTTTCGCTTGGGAGTCAACCTAAAAAACAACGAGCTTTTAGGGAATGTGAGAACAAGTTGTAATTTGTAGTTTACAGAAAGATAAACATTTTTCAACCACCGGGAGAAAAACAGCAACAATGTAATAACATGACAAGAATCTGCATAACTAATCATTGCAAGTCAAATTTATGTATGAGATAATCAAAACATTTGTCTATAAAAATGATGGTAGTTTCATGGTCCAAGCAGTAGTGGATGGTGAGATAAGGAGCTTGAACGTTAAAAGTTCAATGCATTTTTGTTATCCTTTTGCTCGTCGGTGTTTTTCATTTACATTTAGTTCTCCTTAGTTCTCCCTATCTTCCTTTTATGAACATGTTTTAAGTTTTCTCATCCTGAGTCTTAATGTCCACCTGCGCAGTTTTCTCTTTGTAAGGCCGGTTTCACACTAGCGCATTTTCAACGCGCGCACGGCCGGGGGTAGCTCCGCCCCCGATCCGGCTCTCTGCCCGGCGTGCCCGCCCCTTCCTTGTAGCGCCGCCTCCTAGCGGACAGCGGCGCCTGCGATCGGCGCACCCTATCTTTAGCATAGGGTGCGCCGATCGTGCGCAGGCCGTGCGCTAGTTGCGCTTTGACCTGCGCTGCGCACTTTTGACGGTGCGCCGTGCGCGCCAAAATCAAACTTTTCGGATTTTGGCGCGCACGGCGCACCGTCAAAAGTGCGCAGCGCAGGTCAAAGCGCAACTAGCGCACGGCCTGCGCACGATCGGCGCACCCTATGCTAAAGATAGGGTGCGCCGATCGCAGGCGCCGCTGTCCGCTAGGAGGCGGCGCTACAAGGAAGGGGCGGGCACGCCGGGCAGAGAGCCGGATCGGGGGCGGAGCTACCCCCGGCCGTGCGCGCGTTGAAAATGCGCTAGTGTGAAACCGGCCTTACCAGTGTGTAGTGGCCTACCCACTGGTTCTTCATGAGGTACGAGAAACCCCTTGATGGCATTTTAAGGAGTCAGGTTCGAGTTGGTGTTTTAGTTGTGTGGCTAGTCTGTACAGGGAAGCTTCTCTCTGTAATAGGTCTTCCTTATTCCTTTTACCCATGTGTGAGTTTATCACGTTCATAAAATTTCCTAGTCAGTTCCTGTAGGGAGTTGGTCTGCAAGTCATTTCAGCTTCCCCAGACTGGCATCTTCTAGCAAAGCTCTCTGGAAGATCTGACTGTTGGTCTGCAGGTCACAGTCTAGTGGGGATGCCATACCATGGTCAGACGGTGAGTCTCCAGAATCTCCTGACTGGACCTCAGTAGATCTGCGATGTAGGGAGGCTCCTGGGCATTATTAGGGTCCCCCTGTTCTGACAGTTCTGTCTGGGACTTTTCAATTAACATCTGTGGGGTGAGTATTAGCATCAAGACTTTAAGTCACAGCGCAGCATACGGTAATTACATTCCTCAATATCTCTTCTATGCAGGACCAGTATAGCATCCATTTGGACATCTGTTCTCTGTTCCCCCTCCACATATGTACATTTCCCTGCAGCCCACAGAAAGTCAAACGGGTCACTTGCCTCCACCTTGTGGCATTCACCTGCAAGGCAGGCCATATTGAGATGCCATCTTGCCAAGATCCATGCTTAGAAACACATTGATAGACATAGTCTTTGATAATCCCACTTTCCTCAGTCCTTTCCCTGCTCCCCAGTCCAGATATAAGTAGGCCATCGTATGCAGGGCTGACTCCCCCCAACTCTGATTATGTACATGGTTTTCCTTGGATTATATCCTCAGAGGTCACCATCTTTGAACCCACCAGGGTTATCTCTGCTCCCGTGTCTCTGAGGCCAACTTTTACTTTATTATTAATAGTGACAAATTGACAGTTATTATTATTCCTCATTCAGTGCCACCCACAAATAAGACAGAAGGTGAGGACCCAGATGGCTTTAGGGTCATAGTGAGGCTTTTTTTTCCCATCAGGACAAGTGGTACTAATATATCCTACCTTGTTACATGGAAAGCATTGGCTTATATCAACAAAAGAATGTCTGGTTCCAGGGACCCAGAAAAAATAGACGTAGAATGCCCTGGTGATTGACTGGCAGAGGGAGAGGGTCCTCAATGGGCTTACCTGCATTCGAGCTCTATCCCGATGGCTTCCAAGCATCTGGCATCCTGTTGGCAGTGTAAGAGTCTGCAATCTTTGCAGCCTGGTCAGCAGTTTTTGTCTCTCATTCTCACACAAATTGTCATTTGATAGAACAAATTTGGAGAAATTAATTCTTTAAACAATTTTTATTTGATGAGACAAATTCGACAAATCAGACAAGTTTTTCAAGACATGCACTATTGCAACCAGTACATAAATCCACATGATTATACATAAATGTCAAAAATATAATTTTCTTTTTTGTCATAACAATTAAATTTAGCCTTTTAAAATTTCCAATCTTTAACTAGTCATAACCATAGGAGGTGAGAGAAAGCAAACAGCAAAATAAGCGAAAAAAAAAAATTATATATTTGCGCAGGTTTATTAGTGATAAGTGAGTATAATCGTTGCTTGGGTTTTCCAGAGCATGCTCAGGTGTCCTCCGAGTATTTTGGTGTGCTCGGTGATTTAGTTTGTGTCGACACAGCTGCATGATTTGCAACTGCTAGTCAGCTTGAATACATGTGATGAATGCCTGTTTGTTAGGGAATTACCACATGTATTCAACCTGTCTAGCGGCAGTAAATCATGCAGCTGTGTCGAAAAAAAACTAAATCTCCAAGCAAGCCAAAATACTCGGAGGACACCCGAGCATGCTCAGGAAAACCCGAGCAACGAGTATACTCGCTCATCACTAATGTTTATTCAAAATGTCCCATATGGGTCTGTGCAATGGTAAAAATATAATATTGCAGCAAAGGTATATAACAGCATACTGTAAAAATATATCCGTAAATCTGTGCTGTTAAATAAGGGACAATTAAGGATCAGTCGTTATACAACACAGAGCGGGGATGTGGAAAACCACACAAAACATGACTTCTGGATCCAAATGTTACAAAAAGGTTTACTTTATTAAGGAATATGGACAGAACAGGGAAAATGGGGGAGTATGTGCAGGGGACAATAAAGTGCGACAGTGCTGAAAGACGCGCCAGTCCTGACAAAAAACATACCAGACAATATCAGTACATAAATAGCTGCAAAAAACAGCAATTGTAGAATTGAATTAAATGTGCCACATTAGTATAACATATGGTAACACTCGTAAATGTATTCTCAGTCTCATAATAATGACCATAATAAAAGACTCTAGAGAAATGGGTTAATTTCACATCCTATGTGAAATTTCTAGTTGTGTATAGCTATACTCATTGAAAGTTCTCCATTTGTTAAAGAATTTATTTGTTGACTTTTCTTTGTGTCTTTCTGTCTCAAGTTTATCATATACTAATAACGTCTTTAGAGTATTGATTATATCGGATAGAAAGCGTGTTTCTTTCTTCAGTTAGTTTCTAAGTATACATCTTTTGACCACCAATAGAGCTACATGTATTATCTGGATAGACAGTATTCTGTCACTGTCATCTTGCTGTTCCGTTACAATGTAATGGAATAGACATGTGGAGCGCCCCACAGGGCCTGGGGGTACTTGGTACCGGGCCCGTTGACTTCCATGGGGGACGGTGTCACGGCAGCGACCCGGTCCGTGGCCCAGAGGCGTCCAGTAATAAAATAGGGGAAAGTTGTGTGGTATTTATGTGGTAAAAATGAAAATAAAGTTATTAGATAGTGAAATACGTGACGCCACCTGTGGTATTCTAGTCAGAGGTGACCAGCGCTGCGGTGTTGTTCCTCTGGGATGAATGTTGGGTGCAGCTATGATGTTGTAGCCCTCCACAGGTAGGGCTGTAGTCCCAGGGCAAAGAGGTTAAATAAATAGTAAAAGTGGCTGTAAACGTTGGGGTGCAGATAAATGAGAGAAAGACACAGAGAGGTGCAGTTTCTTTACCTTTTCCTGGTAATAGGTTGCAGTCCGGAGTACCACATACAGGTGATGGAATGAGTCCGGCTCGCCTGGAGGCATTCAGAGGATCCACCTTGCCAGGTGGGGATTTAGGACCCTCCTTTCTGCGCTTTGTGTGTGAGTCTCCGCTGTATATAACTATGCTGCAACCCTCTGTTCGTGATGGTTTCACTAACCTGTACGGCTGTCAGCGTGAGCCTATTCCACAGGTACCATTCTCTTCACCGTCAGCCCCGGACTCCTTATCCGTTGATGTGCCCTCAGGTGTTCAATGTGCACAGGAATTTACAATCCCCTGTACTTTCAGATCCGGCTATCAGGGCATACAGCTCCTGTCAGCCTAAGACTCTGATGTCCGTTTTCTCTTTATTAGCGCTTCACTCAGGGGTCTGCTATATGCAGTATTTAAGCTCCCCTAGAGTCTCTCAGTCTCTGCTCTTGTCCTTTCCCTCTTCACAGATCAGCTGCCTGTCTTGAACTGACAGGATCTTCCTGGAAGATCTCTTTACCTCACGTCCTCACGTTTAAACTGTCATTTTCTCCTCACAGCTCACAGCTGTTTTGTTTCCATGACAACTCCCTCAGCTGACTTCCAGCTGACTCACCAACCCCCTCTGCTGGCCAGAATTTATAAGGCATCTCCCTGTTCTGACCTGCAGCAGGAAATTGTGATTAAATCTATGCTGCCTGGCATGGGGGTCCCTTTCTGCCTCCAAGCATGACTTCACCTCTTAGAGGGAGGCAATGTCACTGTGACAACCGGACTCTGGAGTGTCAAACATGCTTGGGGGGATTTGGGGATTTTAATTTTCCATACTTTGTCTAAATATAAAAGGGACTCTTCCCAAACCACGTGGGGATAGATGGACATTCCCAAATACCGTGGGATAGATTTGCTTTAAGTAAATTGCATTTAGGGCATTTCCTCAAATAGTGTGCTGGCACTGCTGGGGCATCTTTGTATGAGAAACTAAAGGCATATACAGCGTTATCCTTCAATTTATACTGCATTTCTCTCCATTGTTCGATGATCATCGCTTTCTTGACTTTATCCCACCCTACCAGAATTTTACCCCCATCTCATAGTCATTCAGTGTTTTATAACTTGGGTGTGGTCGGAGAAAGAGTTTGTGTTCAATTTTTTTTGGTGCAATGTGGATAAAGGTTCTACCCCTAAGCCATTTCCTATCAAGGAGTCAAAATTTCCTTTCCTTCACGCTCTCCCAAACTCCTTTCCCACTGAGCTATAGTAACCAATCGCTTAACAATATTGCAGGTGTTGCTGATCTCTCATGTTGTACTTCTCTGATAATTCTTGCCAAGTAAGTATCCTCATTGATATTCAGTAGATCCTCTACTTGTATCATCCCTTTCTGTGTCCATTGTTTAAGAAGTTTGTATTGTTTACCCTGAAGAAAACCAGGATCTTCCCATAGAGAGACTATTTTCGATAATCTGAACGGCAGTTTATATAGTTTTCTTAGAGCTTTCCACGCACCTCTGGTATCTTTCAGAAAGACACTATGTTTGACATGAGATGGCAGTTTCCGGAATCTCAAATGTAAGAGCATCTGCAGGTTATTTTGGAGCGCCAATTCCCTCTCCAACATAGTGTTTGAGAAACTACTGATTAAGACCATTTAGGTTGAAACATGTAGGATTTCTTCCCTGCACTGGGATTGTTTTTTCCATACATCTGTGCTTTTTTAATAAATGGCTTAATAAATGTCAAGTTTTAAGAATCATATCTCCTGTGGTCACTGGATGCAATTCTTCTTGCACATTTGAGAAACTGCTAGTTCCATGAATCCAGTCTCTAATGTGTCTCAATAATGCGGCCAGATTATAAGTTCTTATCAAAGGTAATGATATTCCTCCCTTTATTTTAGACAAGGCCAATTTTTTGTATGAAATTCTTTGTCTTTTCGCTTGTCACAAGAAATGTGTAAATGCCGACTGTAGCCTCTGTACATCTAAATGTTTCAGTAGTATAGGTATTGTTTGTATGAGATATAGAATGCAAAAGAAGCTAATCATTTTTAATAAATGTGCCCTCCCAAATCGTGATAACCGGAGTTCTCTCCATTTTTCTAATTCTCTTATTATTTTGTCAATCAGATGCGGGAAATTTAGTTTGCATAGTGATCGTGGGTCTTTTCCAATTTTAATACCCAAGTATGTCAGGGACATATTAGTACTCCTAGTTTTGTCATTAGGACTGTATCCAGCACTATAATCTCCCGAAAATAGTAACTGGCACTTATCCAAGTTTATCTTGTACCCTGAAAAGGATCCAAAATATTGCAGTGTGTTAGTCACCTGATTTAAATCTTGTTTTGGATTAGCGAGAAAAGGCAACATGTCATAAGCAAACCACATTAATTTAACCTCTTTACTTCCTATTTGAATACCTTTAAATACTTCTGAGGTAACAAGGTGTGGAGCCAGGGGTTCAATGTCCAGCTCAAACAACAGGGGTGAAAGGGGGCAACCCTGGCTAGTACCTTTTCCCAAGGAGAACGGTTGGGACACAAATCCTGGTGTGTATATTCTGGATTGTGGGTTCTTATATAGAGGCCATTAGATAACTTCTAAATACTCCTCTTATGCCCAACTTGTCTAGAACTTCCTCCAACCATTTCCAATTCACATTATCAAATGCCTTTTTGGCATCTAAGGCAAGCAATGCTGGGTTCCCTACTGCCGTTTTCCTCAATTTTATCCCATCTTGAACTGCTAAAAATGTACGGATGTTTGTGACTGCCGCTCTGATTTTACAAATCCAACTTGGTGTGGGACAATTAACATAGGTAGTATTACTGCTAGTCGATCAGCCAGAATTTTGGACATTATTTTCACATCTTGGTTTATTAGGGATATGGGTTTGTACGACCCTGGATTGGTGGGGTCTCTACCTTGCTTGTGTAATAATTTAATATAAGCCGTATTTCCTGTTGGCAGATATACTTTTTCTTTTAAGATATGATTAAAAACTTCTAACAGTGGAGTAGAAATCTCTTCTACTAACATTTGGTAGAACTCCACATGCAGTCCATCTTGTCCAGGGGTCTTGTTATTTTTCAGGGACTTAATGGTCTTCACTAGCTCTTCCTTTTTTATTGTAGAGTTAAATCTTTCTCTGTCACCTTCTGAGACTGTTGGGAGGGATAATCTATCTAGGAATGTATTCCCCTCTTCTCTATGTACTGGTTCTTGTTCATTTATGCAAGATGTCATTTATCATTTTTAGGTCTGTTTGTGGTGTACCTTTGTGATCATTCAAGCTACCTATAAATGCCATAGCTGTTCGGCCTTTCGCCAAGCGAGCCAATAATGAACCAGGTTTATTACCGTATCTAAAAAATTCCGATGTTTTTTGGTTCCCCCTTTTTCCAGTCTGTCCAGCCAAATGTCAAATTCTGCTTTAGCTTTGATCCATTTATACCTATTTTCTAAATTGGCGTAGGTTAAGTACTTATTTTATAAGCACATAGGTCTTCACTCGCTGTATTGTAGGTTAATGTAGTTTTAGCCTTAATAGATTTTACATATCCCTCGATGTGACCCCTAACTCACCTCCTTTGCTGCATCCCAAAAGAGATGAGGTTTTTCTATATGTTCTTTATTGTCTAAGTTACGTTCCATCCACCACTCCTTCAACTGTTTATGAACATTTTTATCTCTGGTTAAAAAAGTCAGAAATCTCCAAATAATATCTGTCCCCTTGGAAAAGGCATCTGTCAAGGATATCAGTATTGGTGTGTGATCAGAAATGGCCAATACTTTTATGGCAATATGATTAACCTTGCTTAGTATTTCTTGGGATATTAGAAAATAATCAATTCTAGAACAGGTATTATGAACATGAGAGAAGTTTGTATATTCTCTGCCCATAGGGTATGCTGTTATGATTAGGAAACCGAGAAGGATAGCAGGTAAATAGGCTAGGTAACCAGATAACCATAGAGGTTGGTAGCTTAGCAGATTGCAGACCCCGAAACTGACAAAACAACTAGAATTAGCCGTGGGACATACCTACGATGCCCTAGACGCCTCAGCACAGCCAAAGAATTAACTAAGCCTAAAGAGAGAAATGAGACAGCTAAACTGCCCCAGAGTAGAACCCCAAAGGAATAGATAGCCCTCGAACATATATTGCCGGTGAGACAAGATGAGGCACAAAACACATGCAGAAAATAGAGTAAGCAAATGATGGGGCTCAAACTGTCTAGATAGAACAGGACAGGAAAGGATACTTTCTGCAATCATGCAAAAAACCCTAAGAAAAATCCAACACGTCTGATATGCAAAAATACTGAGGCCACACGACCTCTCCCCCATTAAATCAGAACTCTCGTGTGAACTGGACATAAGCTGTGACAAATGAAACAGAGTCCAGCACAGGTCCCCGCAGGGACCCAGGCTGACTCACAACAGCAAAGCAAAAATCAGAGAAAAGCAAAAAATGAATCACAATGCAAAAAGATTCAAGAAGACAAATAGCTTATCTGAAAGATGCAGGACAGAGCAGAAGGCTAGCAGACTTCCAAAATGCTCAGGAATCAAACCAAATCACCAGCAACAACAGAGCGAAGGTTGCTCACTTTAATCTCTCCAGTCTGTAACACCTGACCTCCAATCATCATCCTCAGGTGATTGACTTCTGTCAGCCAAACCAGTTTCATAACCAGCAGCAACCACCAGAGGGACCCAAACTCAGAGGCCAGGTCAAAAGTGTTCACAACAGTATGCACTACACCATGTGTCTTTGAGATTAGTTGTTTCTAGCAAAGGGTGTACTGTTTTCTCGCCTCCTATATTCTGATACATTTAAAACTGTGTTCAAATCCCTTCCTATGATAATCTTTCTTTCTGTATCTTCCAATATCATTGTTTCCAGACTCTGAAAGAAATGTCTATTAAACTCATTTGGTGCATATATATGTTGTATAGACTAATACAACCTCCTGGGCTGTCCAGCACTACTTTCAGTATTCTCCCAGCATTATCTTTTTCTTGTGATATTGAAATGGAGGCCAGGGGGTAGTCATGACTGACTGTAGCAGAACTGGTACACCCTGGCTCTCCACCACATTAACGCATTGCAGTCCATTCACTTGTAAGTCAGGGTTCATTCACACTGCTGTGACTCCTTTTCTTTTAACACCACACAATGATAGTCAGAGTCCAAGTTCATTTTCAGCAAAACAACTTTACTCAGCTCGTCCAGTTTAGTCAAAGAAACAGCTCAAGATTCTTCGCAGAATATAACCATTCCGTTCCCTGTACTGTCTCTCACTCCTCCAGGAATATCACATTTCTGTACTGTATCCACTGTTATCACAGCTTCCTGACTGGTCAGACTAACCCGCTTCAGTAGTTTCCCGCCCACTTCCCTCTCTGAAGGTGAATTTGAAGGATGGCTCTTCCATTCCTTTCCAGGCCGTAATGTTATGAATGAGTCACCGTAGGAGGCAAAAACAGAAATGCTAGCTAAGTCCAGAAAACCAGAGAAGTTGGCAGCTATCGGATTGCAGACCCCTGAACCTATCAACAACAACTAGCAGTAGCCGTGGGGGGTTCCTACGATGCCCTAGACCCCTCGATCACAGCCGGAGAACTGCCTAGCCTAAAGACAGAAAGGGAAATCTAAACTGCCCCAGAGCAGTCCCCAAAGCAATAGGCAGCCCCCAACATATAATGACGGTGAAGCAAGAAGAAAAAACACTAACACAGATAGAAAGATAGACTGAGCAAATGATGGGGCCCAAGCTAACTAGACAGGACAGGATAGGAAAGCTGCTGTCTGCAATCCGCAAAAAACCCTATGAAAATAAGAGCCAACAGACTGACAGGGAAAAAGGTCCTGAAGACGCTAGGCTTCAAAAAGACTATGTCAGTACTCAGGCATTTTCTGAAGACAGAGCAACTGGCAAAAAAGGAATTCAGCTCACCCCAGCAGGGAATGGCAGAATCCAGAAAAACAAGGCAAACTAAAACCAAAACACAAATGCAAAAAGGCAAAGCAGAAAACTTAGCTTTTGAGGAGCAGGAATCAGACTGGTCTCCTAGAATTCCACAGAGAAGTCACCAGCGAGGAGGAAGGGCGTCGGCTGCCTTATATCCAGTCAGAGATCCCCGTTGCCCAGTCATCCTCTCCCAGCTCAGGTGCTTGGTAATCAGCCTCACTACCTTCCTTCACCAGAAGAGGGAGTTCATCAGACCTCAATGGTGAAGGGGAAAATGAACTCATAACACCGTAGGCCTCAAACGTTAAGGGTTGCTCCCACGAAGTTAGCTGCTACCATTCTTATTCTGCCCTGATATTCCTCCACCACTGTGTGACTGTCAGCTCTTAGGCCCTGGACCACTGGGCTCCTCTGCTTAAATGTTCCCCTGGACACGACTGTCCTGTCCTTGCTCCTGACTCACATTAAAAAACAATAAAAAACAAATCTGAACTGAGAAAAGTAAGTTAATGTGTATGCACAATGTAAGTGCATATCAACACATGACCATTAACCAGAGAAAACAAAAAGCAAAAAACACAAATATCCTGAACTAAAAAGTAAAAAATGTATACTGCAAATAATGCATAAAGGTAATAATAATAAGGGTATTTAGTAAACATAATTTTGATCAAAATAATGTACAAGCCATCCCGCCACGTCACGGCAACCCTTGTGGGACAGTCCCTACTCTAGTATTTAAAACCTTTTCACTTGCCAAGTGGCGTGAATGTGAACAAGGGTCGAGCGGCTGAACCACTAGTAACAGTGTAGGCCAGACTGGATGGCTTTCCCAGCTCAGAAAGAGGGCGGTCACACCCATATATGCACTGAATGCACAATGAAATGATTCTCCAATTACACTTTCTTAGCCCCTCCCAACCAGACAAATCCTATTGGTCTAACTAATCCCTATCCTATTCTATTGTGCGCCCCCTACTGGTCTAAGTCCTACACTATCCCTATATCTTAGCAACACATAAACATAGGTACAATGCAATACACAATATATCAACATTACACAACATGGAATATGCCACTTTTAACCAGGAACATATGCAAAGAGTGCAGGGTATTAAACTAGCTACCTCCCCAGCACTGCTTAAAATATGACCTTACAATTTGCCTGTCTATGGATCAAAAGCAGAACTCCTGCCTTCTTATTCACTGCTGGAGAGCCATATACTTCTCCCACCTATATTTTATTCATTCTGTTATAGTCTTGTTCACCCAGATGTGTCTTTTGCAATAATGCTACATATACTTTAAGCTTTTTTAAGTGCCTCAATACCATAATCCTTTTCTGTGGTGATTGAAGACCTTTTGCATTCCATGTAATCAACATCATACTGTATTGGACAAATTATTTGGTTGTTATAGCAAACTAGCTATGAACCCGTTCTACGCCGGGGAGGCGAGCATTTTTATTGGTATATGGTCTCCCAACCTGGTATGTGCTGCCCCCCTCCTATACTGGTGTGCATGGCACCCCTCATCCCCATCCTTGTATGTATGGTACCCTCACCCCCCCAATCCTGTTAAGCATGGCACCCTATTCCTCATCCTGGTATGCATGGTACCCTCACCCCCCAATCCTGGTAAGCATGGCACCCTATTCCTCATCCTGGTTTGCATGGTCCCCTCACCCCCAATCCTGGTATGCATGGTACCCCCTTATCCCTATCCTGGTATGTATGGTCCCCTCACCCCCCTATCCTGGTATGCATGGTCCTCTCACCCCCCTATCCTGGTATGCATGGTCCTCTCACCCCCTATCCTGGTATGCATGGTCCTCTCACCCCCCTGTCATGGAATGCATGGTCCTCTCACCCCCCTATCCTGGTATGCATGGTCCTCTCACCCACCCTATCCTGGTACGCATGGTCCTCTCACCCCCCCTATCCTGGTATGCACGGTCTTCTCACCCCCAATTCTGTTATGCATGGTCCCCTCACCCCCCAATCCTGGTATGCATGGCCCCTTCACCCCCCAATCCTGGTATGCATGGTCTCCTCACCCCACTAACCTGGAATGCATGGTCCTCTCACTTCCATATCCTGGAATGCATGGTCCCCTCACCCCCCAGTCCTGGTATGCATGGTACCCCCTTATCCCTATCCTGGTATGTATGGTCCCCTCACCCCCCTATCCTGGTATACATGGCCCCCCCACCCACCAATCCTGGTATGCACGGTCTCTTCACCCCACTATCCTGGTATGCATGGTCCTCTCACTCCCGTATCCTGGTATGCATGGTCCTCTCACCCCCCTATCCTGGTATGCATGGTCCTCTCACCCCCCTATCCTGGTATGCATGGTCCTCTCACCCACCCTGTCCTGGTATAAATGGTCCTCTCGTCCCCCTATCCTGGTATGCATGGTCTTCTCACCCCCCAATCCTGGTATGGATGGTCCACTCACCCCCCAATCCTGGCATGCATGGCCCCCTCACCCCCCAATCCTGGTATGCATGGTCTCCTCACCCCACTAACCTGGTATGCATGGTCCTCTCACTCCCGTATCCTGGTATGCATGGTCCTCTCACCCCCCTATCCTGGTATGCATGGTCCTCTCACCCCCCTATCCTGGTATGCATGGTCCTCTCACCCCCCTATCCTGGTATGCATGGTCCCCTCACCCACCCTATCCTGTTATGCATGTTACCCCCTTATCCTTGTATGTATGGTCCCCTCACCCCCCTATCCTGGTATGCATGGCCCCCTCACCCCCCAATCCTGGTATGCATGGTCTCCTCACCCCACTAACCTGGTATGCATGGTCCTCTCACTCCCGTATCCTGGTATGCATGGTCCTCTCACCCCCCCTATCCTGGTATGCATGGTCCTCTCACCCCCCTATCCTGGTATGCACGGTCTTCTCACCCCCCAATCCTGGTATGCATGGTACCCTCAACCCCCAATCCTGGTATGCATGCTACCCCTCACCCCCAATCCTGGTATGCATGGTTCCCTCACCCCCCCAATCCTGGTATACATGGTCCCTTCACCCCCCTTTTCGTGGTATACATGGTTCCTTCACCCCCCTTTCGTGGTATGCATGGTCCCCTCACCCCCTTTTCGTGGTGTGCATGGTCCGCTCACTCCCCTTTCATGGTATGCATGGTCTCCTCACCTTCCTTTCGTGGTATGCATGATCCCCTCACCTTCCTTTCGTGGTATGCATGGTCCCCTCACTCCCCTTTCATGGTATGCATGGTCCCCTCACTCCCCTTTCATGGTATGCATGGTCCCCTCACTCCCCTTTCATGGTATGCATGGTCCCCTCACCCTCCTTTCTTGGTATGCATGGTCCTCTCACCCCCCTTTTGTGGTATGCATGGTCTCCTCACTCCTTTTTGATGGTATGCATGGTCCCCTCACCCTCCTTTCATGATATGCATGGTCTCCTCACCCCCCTTTTGTGGTATGCATGGTCCCCTCACTCCCTTTTTGTGGAATGCATTGTCCCCTCACCCCCATTTCATGGTATGCATGGTCCCCTCACTCCCCTTTCATGGTATGCATGGTCCCCTCACCCTCCTTTCTTGGTATGCATGGTCCTCTCACCCCCCTTTTGTGGTATGCATGGTCTCCTCACTCCCTTTTTGATGGTATGCATGGTCCCCTCACCCTCCTTTCATGATATGCATGGTCTCCTCACCCCCCTTTTGTGGTATGCATGGTCCCCTCACTCCCTTTTTGTGGAATGCATTGTCCCCTCACCCTCCTTTCATGGTATGCATGGTCCCCTCACTCTCCTTTCGTGGTATGCATGGTGTCCTCACTCCCCTTTCGTGGTATGCATGGTCCCCTCACCCTCCTTTCATGGTATGCATGGTCCCCCCACTCCCCTTTCATGGTATGCATGGTCCCCTCACTCCCCTTTCGTGGTATGCAAGGTCCCCTGACTCCCCTTTCGTGGTATGCATGGTCCCCTCACCCCCTTTCATGATATGCATGGTCCCCTCACCCTCCTTTCTTGGTATGCATGGTTCCCTCACCCCCTTTTGTGGAATGCATGGTCCCCTCACTCCCCTTTCATGGTATGCATGGTCCCCTCACTCCCCTTTCGTGGTATGCAAGGTCCCCTCACTCCCCTTTCGTGCATGCATGGTCCCCTCACTCCATACTTAAATGACCGGGAGGAGAGTTGCCGCGGCGCTTCCCTTGGGCTGGAGACCGGGGCAGGAGTGCGGCCAGAATCGCGCATGCGCATAGCGCAATCCAGCGCCATTTTACTGAAGACACATTTGCAGTGTGTCTTCAGCAATATGGCGCCGGACAGTGCTATGGGCATGCGCGTACTCTGGCGCCAGTCTCCTCCCCTGTTCTCCAGCAGAAGGTGACAGCGCTGGAGCAAAGGAAAGAAGGGTGAGTATAAATTTTTTTTGCATGTGTGTAGTTTAATAGGGGTGAGGGGGACCATACATAACAGGAAAGGGGGGAGGGGACCATGCATACCAGTATGGGGGGTGAGGGGACAATGCATACCACGAAAGGGGAGTGAGGGGTAGTATGCATACCACAAAAGGGGAGTGAGTGGACCATGCAAACCACGAAAGGGGGTGAGGGGACCATGCATACCATGAAAGGGGGGTGAGGGGACCATGCATGCTACGAAAGGAGGGTGAGGGGACCAAGCATACCACGAAAGGAGGGTGAGGGGACCATGCATACCACGAAAGGGGAGTGAGGGGACCATGCATACAACAAAAGGAGGGTGAGGGGACCATGCATACCACGAAAGGGGAGTGAAGGGACCATGCATACCACAAAAGGGGAGTGAGGGGACCATGCATACCACAAAAAAGGGGTGAGGGGACCATGCATACCAAGAAAGGGGGGTGAGGGGACCATGCATACCACAAAAGGAGGGTGAGGAGACCATGCATACCACGAAAGCGGAGTGAGGGGACTATGCATGCCCCAAAAGGGGAGTGAGGGGACCATGCATACCACAATAGGGGGGTGAGGAGACCATGCATACCACGAAAGGAGGGTGAGGGGACCATGCATACCACAAAAGTGGAGTGAGGGGACCATGCATACCCCGAAAGAGGAGTGAGGGGACTATGCATACCACGAAAGGAGGGTGAAGGGACAATGTATACCACGAAATGGGAGTGAGGAGACCATGCATACCACAAAAGGGGAGTGAGGGGACCATGCATACGACGAAAGGGGAGTGAGGGGACGAAACATACCATGAAAGGGGGATGAGGGGACCATGTACACCACGAAAGGAGGGTGAGGGGACCATGCATACCTTGAAAGGGGGGTGAGGGGACCATGCATACCACAAAAGGGGAGTGAGGGGACCATGCATACCACGAAAGGGGAGTGAGGGGAACATGCATACCACGAAAGGGGGGTGAAGGAACCATGTATACCACGAAAAGGGGGGGAAGGGACCATGTATACCAGGATTGGGGGGGTGAGGGAACCATGCATACCAGGATTGGGGGTGAGGGGTAGCATGCATACCAGGATTGGGGGTTGAGGGTACCATGCATACCAGGATTGGGGGGTGAGAAGACCGTGCATACCAGGATAGGGGGGTGAGAGGACCATGCATACCAGGATAGGGGGGGTGAGAGGACCATGCATACCAGGATACGGGAGTGAGAGGACCATGCATACCAGGTTAGTGGGGTGAGGAGACCATGCATACCAGGATTGGGGGGTGAGGGGGCCATGCATACCAGGATAGGGGGGTGAGGGGACCATACATACAAGGATAAGGGGGTAACATGCATAACAGGATAGGGTGGGTGAGGGGACCATGCATACCAGGATAGGGGGGTGAGAGGACCATGCATACCAGGATAGGGGGGTGAGAGGACCATGCATACCAGGATAGGGGGGTGAGAGGACCATGCATACCAGGATACGGGAGTGAGAGGACCATGCATACCAGGTTAGTGGGGTGAGGAGACCATGCATACCAGGATTGGGGGGTGAGGGGGCCATGCATGCCAGGATTGGGGGGTGAGTGGACCATCCATACCAGGATTGGGGGGTGAGAAGACCATGCATACCAGGATAGGGGGACGAGAGGACCATTTATACCAGGACAGGGTGGGTGAGAGGACCATGCATACCAGGATAGGGGGGTGAGAGGACCATGCATACCAGGATAGGGGGGTGAGAGGACCATGCATACCAGGATACGGGAGTGAGAGGACCATGCATACCAGGATAGTGGGGTGAGGAGACCGTGCATACCAGGATTGGTGGGTGGGGGGGCCATGTATACCAGGATAGGGGGGTGAGGGGACCATACATACCAGGATAGGGATAAGGGGGTACCATGCATACCAGGACTGGGGGGTGAGGGGACCATGCATTCCAGGATATGGAAGTGAGAGGACCATGCATTCCAGGTTAGTGGGGTGAGGAGACCATGCATACCAGGATTGGGGGGTGAAGGGGCCATGCATACCAGGATTGGGGGGTGAGGGGACCATGCATAACAGAATTGGGGGTGAGAAGACCATGCATACCAGGATAGGGGGGGTGAGAGGACCATGCGTACCAGGATAGGGTGGGTGAGAGGACCATGCATACCAGGATAGGGGGGTGAGAGGACCATGCATTCCATGACAGGGGGGTGAGAGGACCATGCATACCAGGATAGGGGGTGAGAGGACCATGCATACCAGGATAGGGGGGTGAGAGGACCATGCATACCAGGATAGGGGGGTATTTTTGTGGTAAAAAATTAAAATAAAGTTATTAGATGGTGAAATACGTGACGCCACCTGTGGTATTCTAGTCAGAGGTGACCAGCGCTGCGGTGTTGCTTCTCTGGGATGGATGTTGGGCGCAGCTATGATGTTGTAGCCCTCCATAGGTAGGGCTGTAGTCCCAGGGCAAAGATGTTAAATAAATAGTAGAAATGGCTGTAAGCGATGGGGTGCAGATAAATGAGAGAAAGACACAGAGAGGTGTAGTTTCTTTACCTTTTACTGGTAATAGGCTGCAGTCCGGAGTACCACATACAGGTGATGGAATGAGTCTGGCTCGCCTGGAGGCATTCAGGCCAGGTGGGGATTTAGGACCTTCCTTTCTGCACTTTGTGTGTGGGTCTCCGCTGTATATAACTATGCTGCGACCCTCTATTCGTGATGGTTTCACTAACCTGTACGGCTATCAGCGTGAGCCTATTCCACGGGTACCGTTCTCTTCACTGTCGGCCCCGGGCTCCTTATCCGGTGCTGTGCCCTCAGGTGATCAATGTGTACAGGAATTTACAATCCTCTGTACTTTCAGATTCGGCTATCAGGGCGTACAGTTCCTGTCAGCCTACGACTCTGATGTCCCTTTTCTCTTTATTAGCACTTCACTCAGGGGTCTGCTATATGCAGTATATTAGCTCCCCTAGAGTCTCTCAGTCTCTGCTCTTGTCCTTTCCCTCTTCACAGATCAGCTCTGCCTATCGAGCTCCTCTCTGATCAGCTCCCTGTCTTTGTCTCACAGGATCTTCCAGAAAGATCTCTTTACCTCACGTCCTCACGTTTAACTGACATTTTCATTTCTCCACACAGCTCACAGCTGTTTCGTTTCCATGACAACTCCCTCAGCTGATTTCTAGCTGACTCACCAACCCCCTCTGCTGGCCAGAATTTATAAAGCATCTCCCTTTTCTGACCTGCAGCAGGAAATTGTGATTAAATCTATGCTGCCTGGCATGGGGGTCTCTTTCTGCCTCCAAGCATGACTTTACCAATTAGAGAGAAAACAATAGCACAGTTACTGCAGCGACCAGTCCTTACGCTGCTGTCCAGTTATTGTCTTTGTGCTTGTACCTGGAGTTGGGTTGGTGGGAACCGCCTTAACCCACTTTGAGTGTCATCCCTGGGCGTGGCTACAGGGCACTCTGTAGATGGGCCTGATTTTCGGCCACGGCGGCGGCTTATTTCCAAGGCCTTTTTGGAGAAACTATTTACAAATACAGTTCTGACCACACATAGTCCTGTGGCCCAATTGTCCTTTAACTGGTTATTGCGAATACTTTAAAAAAGGTTCTTACAGTAAGTCTCTGTAGGCTCTCATGCTTAACGGTTACAACTATACATTCTTATTACTTTATTTACATTACGTAATCTCTGTAACGGGCAGGGATCTGACCTCTAGTACTACGAGTGGATCTATGCAGTATAGGTATTTCTGATGACCTGACCTGTTCTCTGATGTCTACTGTTGGTGTATTAGTCACTGCGCTATAAGGAGACTTGTATAAGATAGGTATTCTAGACTGCCTTCTCTCTACTCCTAGACTCACCATGAGATTGCCAGATTCGCTGTTAGCAGGGGACAGATTTCCACATTCCTCTGCAGATGTGGTATCTGTTACTGGAACCATTTCATTATGAGTCTCTTCTTCCTCTGGTGCAGTAGGCTGATGAAAGGTTAGTACTGGTACTACTATTGCCTGATTTACTTGTGTCCACATCCGAGGAAATTCTCCAAGTATAGTTTGAATCTATTCTTCCACCTCTACTATGGGTTGTGGAGTGTCTTGGACTTCTTTCTTGTCCTTCAATTGATCAGGGCACATCTTTAGATGATCTCTTGAGACTGCTTCCAAGGTTTCTCCTCCATCTTTGCTGATGATACATACTTTGGTGTTATTAAAGTCTGAAGGTAGCACGGTGTATGGCTCTGCTTCCCACTGGTCATCTAGTTTGTGAACACGTCTCTTTCTTTTAAGTACTTGTTCTCCTGGTGTCAAGGGAACTGCAGAGGCGTGTTGGTTGTAATTTCTTTCCTGTCTCTGTCTTGCTTGGGACAAACTTTTCTCCACACATTCTTGCACTTTGCGGTATTGTTGCTGCCGCTCTGTATTCCAGGCTGCATCTGGTGATGTTGTCTCAGGTGTTAAAACTCCCATGTCTAAATCAATAGGTAACTTGCCAGGTCTCGCTCTCATCAGGAATCCCGGAGTGCAATTTGTAGAGTTTACTGCTATATGATTTTATAGATCTACCAGATCTGGCAACTTCTCTGGCCACTGGTTTCGTTCCTCCAGAGGTAAGGTCTTCAATAAGTCAATTACCACCTGGTTCATCTTCTCACACATGCCATTTGTCTGTGGATGGTACAGCGGCGTTCTGATTTTCTTGCAACCGTACATGTTACAGAACTCCTGGAACACTTCTGCCTCAAAGGCTGGACCTTGGTCGGTGAGCACTTGTTCAGGGTATCCGTGCGGTCGACAAAAGTGCTGCTGAAATGCCTTGGCTGCTGTCTTTGCTGTTTGGTCTTTAACAGGTACGACTTCCAAGAACCTTGAGTAATGGTCCACGATGGTCAAAGCATAGGTGTAGCGTCACGTAATCCAAGGCTACCAGTTCAAGCAGCTGTTTTGTGATGATTGGCTGTAATGGGTCTCGCTGGCTGCTTCGGTCTTCTCTGCGCAGGTTGCATGGGCCACATTCTCGGCAAACCTTCTCAATGGAACTCCTCATACCAACCCAGTAGAATCTTTCACAAACTAGGATCTCCAACTTCTTCCAACTGAAGTGTCCTGCTCCATTTTGGTATGCCTCTAAGACCATTGGCGCATCCCTCTTCGGGACTACCACCTGCCAGACCAGTTCGTGTGTACGCGAGTTGATGTTCCTCTGACACAGTTTACCCTCGTAGATGAACAGTTTGCCTCTCTCCTTCCATAGCTGCTGTGCTTCTTGTGGATCATCTGGACCAGGATGTGAATCAGCTTGTGCCAGCCACTCCTTTACTGGGTGAACAGCTGGATCACTATCTTGTGTCTCTGACCACTCATGATGGGGTAATTGGTTCAACGTTACCTCTCATACGATAAAGCGCTTATTCCTTACTCCTTGAGAGCGCTGGGCTGCAATTGGACGTTGGCAGGCTGGTAACTCGATTTCTTCGAGTTTTTTTGGATCTTCTCCACCGTCTGATGAATTAGGCATCCTGGACAACACATCCGCATTAGCGTTCTTATGTCCTGCTCGGTACTTGATGGTGAACTCGTAGTTAGACAGCTGGGCCATCCATCGCTGCTCAAGTGCCCCGAGCTTTGCCATTTCAAGGTGGGTTAGCGGATTATTGTCCGTGTAGATGGTGAACTTTGCGGAAGCCAAGTAGTGCATGACGCGCTCTGTTTCCGCCTAGACTATGGCGAGGAACTTCAGTTTAAAAGAACTGTAGTTGTCGGGGTTCCTCTCAGTGGGACGAAGCTTCCTGCTGGTGTAGGCAATCACTCTCTCTCTGCCTTTCTGCACTTGTGACATGACTGCTCCCAATCCCACGTTGCTGGCATCAGTGTAAAGTACAAATGATTGGTCATAGTCAGAGTAGGCCAGGACCTCATCTCCTGTGAGGGCCAGTTTCAACTTGGTGAAGGACTATTCTATCCTTTTATTCCACTTGAACGGAAGATTTTTGTTCTTGGCCTTCTTGGATTGGCCCACTAGAAGATCTTGCAGCGGTGCTGCTATCTTGGTGAAGTCCTTGATAAATCTTCGGTAGTAGCCTACTAACCCAAGAAATCGCCTCACTTCATGGATAGTGCTGGGTCTTTTCTAGTCCCGGATAACGGTGACTTTGTCAGGATCGGGTGCCACACCTTCCGCGATCACCACATGGTGTTAGCACCGCCATGACAGGTCCAGCTGTCCCTGCCGTCCCCATACTCACTGCCGCTGCTTCGGCCTCCAGTCCGGGTCCCTCCTGCCTCTCGCTCCCAGCGCGCACCTCCAGTCGTCCTCCGTTCCGGCGGGCGGGCTCCCGGCGCGCTACCCCTCTGCCCTCGGCCGCGCGCACTGTGCCTCTGCGCACGCGCCGGGGGGCCTGACCGCGCGTCCCTGCCGTATGGACGCCCGCTGGCCTGACCTGATCCAGACCCCCCGCCTGGCCAATTGGAGGATACCATCAGGTATTTCAGGCCGCCCTCCCTTAGGGGAGGCGCCTGACTATTGAGTTCTCCTCGCTGCGTTCAGGCCCTGCTTGCTCTTGCTGCTCCCCAGCTCTCGCTCGCTCTCCCAGCTACCGTAGCTGCTTCAGCCTATGCCTCCCAGCTAACCCTCCTGTGTCTTCCTTTTACAGCTCCCTGTGCCCTGCTTCCGTCTGGTTCCGCTGCTCTCCTTCACCCTTCCGCAACTACCTCCATTCCCTGGACCCTGGTTACCCCGGATCTCTCTTCCTCCTCTCCGCTGCTCACCCTCTTGAGCCGACCCCTGGTCCTGGCCGCCGTGACGTTTGAGCTTCCTGAGCCTGCTCCCAAACGGTCCCTGTATAGGGGTCGGTCCACCTGGTGCGCTCGCTCTGGGAGAGTTCGGCGTCACGGTCCAGTGGGTCTACTCTTGTCCTAGCATCCAGCACCGTGACACATGGCCTAGGTACTGCACCTTGGGGTTCAAAAGGTGACATTTGGACGGTTTTATTTTCAGGCCAAAGTTTGACAGGGCTTCGAATACCTCGGCTAGGTGCTTCAAATGGTCTTCGTAGGTTTTGGAGAAGACGATGATGTCATCCAGGTACAGCAGAACAGTTTCAAAGTTTTTATGTCCAAGGCAGCATTCCATTAACCGCTGAAATGTTCCCGGTGCATTGCTGAGCCCGAACGGCATGTAGTTAAACTCGCAGAAGCCCATTGGTGTTGTAAACGCCGTCTTCTCTTTGTCTACCTCTGCCACAGGAACCTGCCAATACCCACTGGTGAGATCTAAGGTAGAGAAAAAATTAGCAGTTCTCTGTGCAGCTAGTGATTCCTCAATTCTAGGCAATGGGTACGCGTCTTTATGTGTAATGCTGTTAATCCGCCTGTAGTCTACACACATTCTCATAGTACCATCTTTCTTCTTAGCGAGGACTAATGGAGCTGCCCAGGGGCTACAGCTATCTCTGATTACCCCAGTCTCCTTCATCTCCCGTAACATACTCTTGGCACATTGATAGTGTGCTGGGGGTACAGGCCAGTGTCTCTCTTTAATGGGTGGATGATCTCCGGTGGGGATATGATGTTGAACCCCTTTTGCCTGCCCAAAGTCTAGAGGATGCTTGCTGAAGACCCGCTCAAATTCTCGAGCCACCCGGTAAGCCCCTTGCTTTTGGTGTGAAGGGGTGGAGTCAGTGCCTATTTGTAGCTGCTGACACCAATCCTCCTCTTGCCCTTCATAGCCATTCTCTTCCATCTTGTCAGACCAAAGCAAGGGTTCTAGTGTCTCTATTGCATTGTTACTGACAGTGAACAATTTAGCAAGGGTGGCATACCGGGGTAACTGGACCTCTCTCTCCCCATAATTTAAGATGCGTATTGGTACTCTCCCCTTGCGGACATCAACTACCCCTCTGGCTGTCAGGATAGTGGGCCTACTATCAGAATACATGGGTTCTACCAGGGCTTGGTAATCTTGACCCCTTAGGCCGATTGCTGCCTGACACCAAATTAACATTTCGCTCCTGGGAGGTACTGCAATAGGGAAAGGATCACTTACTCTGACATTGCTGACTTCTCCACCAGACAGCTCTACCTGTTGTCTCTGAATCAGGACTCTGATCTCCTTTTGCAGGACCCATTGCTGACTGGAGCTGGCGGTCTCGGCTACCTGTTGTAACAAAACAATAATTTCTCCAAGACAATTTTCAATTACATTAGTGCCTAAAGTGATCATAGGATGGCATTCTCGTTTGTCAATATCAACTATTATCAAACCTTGCGATTGCAATTCTACTCGGCCAATTTTGATGGTCACCTCTTTATATCCCATCTGAGGCAAGGGCTGACCAATGCTTGCAAAAATGGTAAGGTCTTTATCTGGGCTATGAGTAATGTCTGAATCTGCCCAGTACTGCTTAAAAAGAACATATGGTATCGTTGTCACCTGGGAACCGGTGTCTAGTAAAGCGTTCATCGGAAAATCGTCAATCACAACAAGCAAGACTGGTCGTCCTCCTACGTACTTGTCTCGCCAATTTGGTGGGCCTGGTCATCTTACTCCTGGGGGTTGGCCCTTTGCCCCAGGAGTTGCTTGTTTAAATGACAGTATCTTGCTAGGTGTCCCGCCTTCTTGCAGCAGCGACAGATGGGCTGTCCGTCCTCGTCGTAACGATCACTGTCTCTCCCTCTGGTCGGTGGGATCCTCTTCTGCTGTCACCACGGGATGTCTTCTGGACTGGAGGCCAGCTGAATCTTCTTCTTTGGAGTCACCTGCAGGGACTGCACAGTTTTTGTGAATGTAGCCACACTTTTAGTTAGTTCTTTGACTTGGAGACGTAAGTCTGCAGCAGAATCCTTATCTTGGGACAGTTTGTCAGTCTCAATAGGGGTCTTTGGAAAGGATGCTGTCTCCTGCTGGTATGTAATTGCAGGATGCTTAGAGGACTCTGTGCTGCTAGAGTTCAGTTCACGCAGCACTTTGATGGCTCTATCCTTAAAGTGTGCTAAGTCCATTTCAGGATTTTGTAGGGCCCTTATACGCAGCTGTGTCCTTTGATTGTTAGACTGGAGTCCCTCTATGAACTGCTCTGTTAATAATCTATCTTCATCTTGCACGCTCTCAGGATCAACCTGCTTTACAGCCCGTAGTGCCTCCTGAAGATTAAGGGCATAGTCCCGTATACTGTCCTGCACTCTCTGTTTGCACCCAAAAAAATCTCATTTTTATCTCTGTTGCAGTACGGGTATCAAAGGTGTCTTTCAGTCTGGCTAAGACGTGTTTGACAGTTCCTTTATCAGTGTCCGGCCAGGACTTTACTTCCCTCTGAGCCGCACCAGTTAACTGGCCAATGAGGATACTGACTTTTTGGCTCTCTGACAGGGGGTACACTTGGAACAAGCTGCATAGTCTTTCTTTAAAATCGCTCAGGGTGTGCGACTCCCCTGAGTACTGAGGTAACCAGGCCGCTCCTGGTATATATGGCATTGATAGCGGCATTATTCAGGCTGCGGTTGTGACCGCTGCTGAATCTTCACCCGCATTGAGCATTTTCTTCCTGTTTTTCACTTGCTCACTAACGTCAGAGCACGGGCAGGGGCTTCGCGTCGTGCTTTATTTCTGGCTCTGTCCACAATTGCACGTCCCTCTCTGCTCGCACGCGCTGTATGACGCAGTTATGGCGGTTATTTGAAAGCTCATTAAAGTCTTTAGCACACAATTTAATAAAGTCTATGGCGCACAGTACCCAGCTTTGCCAGGCTCGTTCATCCAGCTTTGCTAGGCTTGCTAAATCCTGTTCGTGACGCCAGTTGGAGCGCCCCGCGGGGCCTGGGGGTACTCGGTACTGGGCCCGTCGACTTCCATGGGGGACGGAGTCACGGCGGCAGCGACCCGGTCCATGGCCCAGAGGCATCTAGTAATAAAATAGGGGAAAGTTGTGTGGTATTTTTGTGGTAAAAATGAAAATAAAGTTAATAGATGGTGAAATACATGACGCCACCTGTGGTATTCTAGTCGGAGGTGACAAGCGCTGCGGTGTTGCTTCTCTGGGATGGATGTTGGGTGCAGCTATGATGTTGTAGCCCTCCACAGGTAGGGCTGTAGTCCCAGGGCAAAGATGTTAAATAAATAGTAAAAATGGCTGTAAGCGTTGGGGTGCAGATAAATGAGAGAAAGACACAGAGAGGTGCAGTTTGTTTACCTTTTACTGGTAATAGGTTGCAGTCCGGAGTACCACATACAGGTGATGGAATGAGTCCGGCTCGCCTGGAGGCATTCAGGGGATCCACCTTGCCAGGTGGGGATTTAGGGCCTTCCTTTCTGCGCTTTGTGTGTGGGTCTCCGCTGTATATAACTATGCTGTGACCCTCTATTCATGATGGTTTCACTAACCTCTACGGCTGTCAGCGTGAGCCTATTCCACGGGTACCGTTCTCTTCACTGTCAGCTCCGGGCTACTTATCTGCTGCGGTGCCCTCAGGTGATCAATGTGTACAGGAATTTACAATCCCCTGTACTTTCAGATTTGGCTATCAGGGCGTACAGTTCCTGTCAGCCTAGGAGTCTGATGTCCCTTTTCTCTTTATTAGCGCTTCACTCAGGGGTCTGCTATATGCAGTATTTTAGCTTCCCTAGAGTCTCTCAGTCTCTGCTCTTGTCCTTTCCCTCTTCACAGATCAGCTCTGCCTATCGAGCTCCTCTATGATCAGCTCCCTGTCTTTGTCTCACAGGATCTTCCAGAAAGATCTCTTTACCTCACGTCCTCACGTTTAACTGACATTTTCATTTCTCCACACAGCTCACAGCTGTTTCGTTTCCATGACAACTCCCTCAGCTGATTTCTAGCTGACTCACCAACCCCCTCTGCTGGCCAGAATTTATAAGGCATCTCCCTTTTCTGACCTGCAGCAGGAAATTGTGATTAAATCTATGCTGCCTGGCATGGGGGTCCCTTTCTGCCTCCAAGCATGACTTTACCCATTAGAGGGAGGTAATGTCACTGTGACAACTGGACTCTGGGGTGTCACATTCACACTTCTCAGCAAGTGATGTGGGGTGTGACTGCAAGGGTTAATTTCTCTGTTCACTCAATCTTGCATTCAATCTTTGTTATAGGATTAAAAGTGAGCATACTTCCCACCGAAGTACATACAGGATACACAACATGCTGCTTATAGTGATGAGCGAGTATACTCATTACTCGAGTCTTCCCGAGCATGCTCGGGTGTCCTCGGAGTCGTTTGGTGTGCTCGGGGATTTAGCTTATGTCACCGTAGCTGCATGATTTGTGGCTGCTAGACAGCCTGAATACATGTAGGGATTCCCTAACAAACAGGCAATCCCCACATGTATTCAGGCTGACTAGCAGTTGCAAATCATGCAGCTGTGTCGACACAAACTAAATCTCCTAGCACGTCAAAATATACGGAGCTCACCCGAGCAATGAGTATACTCGCTCCTCACTAGCTGCTAACACTCATCAAACACACTGAAATACGTATTATTGTCTGACAGTCAAAAGGCCACAGACTCTCTAAGAATGCTATGGATTCTTTAGAGCATACAAGGACCACACCTTACAAGAAAAGGTATAAGAAAATAAAAATAGAGAGACACACAAAATATGCTAAACAATTATAAAAGAAAATTGAAGAAATAACAGAAATAAATAAACTTTTTCCCTCTAAAGTTATTCTTCTGTTTCCTTGAGGGTAGGAGAAAGTGGTTTAAGGATCACATATAGCTAAAGCTGACTTCCATATGTGAACATCTTTCCATTGTATGATCCATCTTTTATATGCCTGGTCCTGGTCTTATGTTTCCAGGATGGCCTAGATTGTAATATTGAAATTGGTGGTCTGTGACTGGACAATGGGCTAATTAGGAGCGAGAAAAGCTTGCATAATAAATACCTTGTTCCTTCCAACCACCCCTCTTTAATATAGTAAATAGTAAATGTCCAGCCTGACCATATGGCTGAAGTGTCAGGAATATCACCCTCTGTAGTCTCAGGTAAACCCCCTTAGTTCTGAATTCCTGTAATAAGGCTACATAGAGGTCATACCCTTTGTGTTAATAATACGAATAGCAAATTTAAACTAATGCTATTTGACTGATGTCATAATATCCCTTAAAGCTGACATTTCTCTTAAAACTACGCAGCTAACACATCATATGGTGTAGCATAGTAATAAAGAGAGGCTACTATGGCCTGTATAAAAGCACAGGCAGGGAATGCAGCAGACATTTTTAGGGTGAAGCTAAATAGTGAAAGGCTGTCACAGCTCACAGCTTAGCCATTGAGATATGGAAAGAAATTCATATAACACTGAAAAAATTGTACATATAGTGTGCTGACTAGTGATGGGTGAGTAGCATCGTTGCTAGGGTCTCCCTGAGCATGCTCGGGTGATCTTCAAGTATTTTGGCGTGCTCAGAGATTTAGTTTTCCGCATCTTAGCTGCATGATTTGCGATTTAAAGACAGGCTGAATACATGTGGAAATTCCCTAACAAACAGGTATTCCTCCCATGTATTCAGTCTGTCTAGCAGTCGCAAATCATGTGGCTGAGGCGACAAAAACTAAATCTCGGAGCATGTCAAAACACTCGGAGACCACCCGAGCATGCTCGGGGAGACCCAAGCAACAAGTATACTCGCTCATCACTAGTGCTGACAGTACAACCGTAAAGAAGGCTGATATGGGAGAAAAAGAGAATAGCGTCATTGATATTTTTAAGGACAATAGGAGGCTTCAGTGTACAGTGAATAAAATTTCCTGGAAAAATTCATCAAATTTAGTGAATTTTAATTTTACAATATTCTCCCTTCTCTATTGGAAAACTGATGCTTTTATGGGACAGGGTTTACTGTATATGAAGGGGTTCCAGCCAAGGTTATTCGAACAGTTAGGCTATGTGCCCATGTTGCAGAAATGATGCGGAATTGTCTGCAGCATTTCCGCAACTCCCCGCCGCGGGTAAAACGCATGCTGAATTCACAAGCGTTTTGCAAGCATTTTTAGCTTGCAGAATGCTAGCGCTTTTCCAAGTGATTTGAAGCATCGCTTGGAAAAGTGATTACAGACTCTCCTCCATGCCCAGGTACCACATTCCTGTAAAAAATAGAATTAAAATAAAAAATAGGGATATCCTTACCCTCTGTCGGCCCCCGGAGTCCTCCCGGCCCTCAGTGGCGCTGCCAGCAACTTCCATTCCCAGGGATGCATTGCACGAATGACCTCTGATGACGTAGTGGTCTCACGTGACCGTTATGTCATTAGAGGTCTTTCGCGCAATGCATCCCTGGGAACGGAAGTTGCCAGCAGCACCAATGAGGATCGGGAGGACTCCGGGGGCCAACAGAGAGTAAGTATATCTCTATTTTTTATTTTTTTAATTATTTTTAACATCCTATCTTTTACTACTGATGCTGCATAGGTACCATCAATAGTAAAAAGTTGGTCACACTTGTCAAGCACTATGCTTGACAAGTGTGACCAACCTGTCAATCCCATTTCCAGGCGATGCTTCAAATCACTTGGAAAAGCACTAGCATTCTGCAAGCTAAAAACACTTGCAAAATGCTTGTGTTTTGCGGGAAAACGCATGCAAATTCCGCATGCGTTTTACCCGCGGCGGGGAGGTGCGGAAATGCTGCGGACAATTCCGCAGCATTTCTGCAATGTGAGTACATAGCCTAAAGGACATGCTGCAGATTTTACCGCTATGCGATTCCGCAATGGAAAAATCTGCAGCATTGGCACAGCAACTGCGGAATCCCATAGAATAGCATGGGAATGCGTTTTGTTAGCGTTTTTTAAGCGTTTCCGCAACGGTGGAAATGCTTAAAAAACGCAACGTGGGCATCAAAGTGGTTTTCTAAGAATCAACCCTGGGATAAGTGATAAGTCTGATCACTGGGATTCCGATGACTGGGATGATTCCCTTGCTTGAACGGACCATTGGTCAAGCTTGCACTCTATCTAAAGTCTGACGGACTTAGCCGAATACAATGCTTTACTCAAATGGGAGACTTCCAGCTGGAAAAATCCCTTTAGGGGCTGCACTTGCTGTGATTTTTAAATATATATTGTAATTATGAATAATAATACAATTGACAGTGTACATTTGCTCCGTATATGGGGAACATATATTTTACACACATGCACACACTGGATTTTGCTGCATCTCTTTAGCCCTGTTGATGCAGTGTGTGTGTATCTGCGTGAGAGTGTGCGTGTATCTTCATGAGACATCATGTCTTGTAGAGATCTAGTGACTGGAGGCACAGACAAATGCCGGCCAAGGTACTTGAGTCGCCTGTCGAATGGCACATAGGCTGCGATATTTCAGCACCGCGGACAGCAGCGTGAATAATGACATATCTAGGAGCTGTCTGATCAAAACACTCATCCCCCATCACGTCAAGTGCTAACGATGTTTCCGTTAAAGCGTCAAAGTATCATTCATTTATTTTTTTATTAGGAAATTGCTGGCGATCGCAGCAGGGAATGTATCATGTGCAGATTATGGTGTCAGCTACAAATCCAATACAAAAACACCAATTTGTTTCTGTTGCCAAACACACCTGCTGTGTCTCAGTTTGCATAGCAGCCTGGGAGAACTTCTGCAGAATACAGAAAGGATGCTCAGGCTATATTGTACCAAAGCGGCTTCTCTGAACTTGACTGCAGCTCTGGTCGCCTTTGCATTCAATATCTGTGTTCTTTGCAATGCTCTCACTCAGTGGGGTTGAGCTGTAATTCTCTCTCTTACCTTAAGGATGTGTAGCTGACTGCAACCCTCAGTTTTCCCAAAAGCTATGAGGAATACAGAGACTGACTATGCTTTCCTACAATTCTGCTGCAGAAAAAAAACAGAAATCCCCCTAGAAAGAAGAAGGTAGAACCTGGAAAAAAAAAACAGATTTCAATGGAGAATCCTGAATTTCCAGTTGTCCAGTCTGTCCTAAACTTTACCACGGGGGTTGTGCAGGGTCGATTGATGCCGCAATTCCGTGCGATGTGAACAAGTAGCCCTGCGAATCGGAGCTAGAAACAGACTGCTTTCTACTGCTGCAATGATCTGCAAAGGAATTTACTGAAATGACTTTGTGGGTTCTCAGCCTGAGGCTCCAGTGTTTGGAAGAATGCAGTGAGTATCGAGTGTCTCGTTTAGTTCCATTGTAGCGTCCTCATGACTTATTAATTGATTCGAGTGCCGTGTTTACAAGCGTTGGGGAGACGATCAAGTGTCAGCTTCGGAGTGCAAATGGATTTCTGAGATTTTTTTGGGGGGGAATATTTTTCATGCATTTCTTTTTTTTTTTTGCACCGAATACATATTAATCAGATCGCTTGCACGTCAACTTAAATGGCAAGGCTTCGTCTCCCCTTGGGGGCGAATGGGGGGAGATAAAAGTCATAAAACTTAAGCAGGTAACAGTTTGATGCTGTTCTTGTCTTTTGCTTTATGTATCGGAATTGGAATGTCATGTGCCATAGATGTCACTGCAGTCTGATCTACTAACTCTCCTACACCTGTACAGGTATATGTTAGGTCAACTTGGCTGAAAGTCAATGGGTGGAATAATGTATAAAAATGAAATCTGATGTTGCAATTGTCATTTTTTTTCCTTAAGCGTCAATGAGTATTTGAAATGTGAAATGCTCCTTAAATAATCAAAGGATTAGGTTATCGAGGCTATTGGGATTGTTTATGTGTTTGCTGCGATCTGTCGGATCTAATTAAAATTGCCCGTGACGCAGCGATGTTAAAGCATTTTTTTTTTTCAATATGTGTAAGGTGCCAGTCTGTCTGATTGTCTTTCTGTTTGTCCTGTTGTTGGCATTTCCATAGGCAGTCATTGCATATGCACCAACCGGAGAGGCTGGCAGTATTGGCAGCTCTGTGCAAATCTAACTGCAGCAAGAAAAATGTTCTTGGAGGAGAGAGTGGAGGAGCATCCTAACAAACACTGCTGAGCGCTACGCGATGCCAAACTTTGCAGCATGCCAAATAGCAACCACATATTCTGAAGGCTCTGGTATGTTAGCTGTTTTCATAGTAACTTGTTAGGATGCTCATGGCCAGGAGGGGGCGCCTGTGTTCTTCTTCTTTCTCAATATGAATGGGAGCTAAAGCCTTTACAGAAGCATAATGTACGTAATAACAGGAGCTTCCCTGCAATCCCAAGCAAACGCAGACCTAACATACATTCCATATAAGGCCATTTTTCTACCTGTTTTATGTAGCATGTCTGGTGGGAAAAGCTCCTCGGAAGACCCTTACCATGGTATCAGCCATAATAGTAATCAGTTGCATTACCTGGCAGCCACAAAATACAGAAACGATCCCATTACTATAATCTGTACTTGTGCGGAGAGAGCATCTCTGCCAAGAACGGAGGGGTCAATAGGCTCTTGGAGAGGTGATGACTTATGCGCTATCTGCAGTGATAGACTAAAGATATGCCATAGTGATTGGATTGTCACCAAAAAAAAAATGTGCAACTAGCTGTACGTATCCTAGCAATGAATAGACCAACGGAGATGATACTGCAGGGGTATCCCCATGTAGATACAATCTGCAGTGTCTGAGACACAATTGATGCCATGGTGACAAGTAACGGAATGTCATAGGCAAGCTCAACTCAAACTGCCGTCATTACATCGGCGATGCTCTGTCCGCAGTAGAAGCTGCTACTTCTGTTTGCACCGTATACATAATGTATCACACGAGAACTATATGCAGTAAAATGTCACTCAATCCCTGAAACCTGTTATTAAGTAGCAGCCCATGTATTGCTCCTGAAACTATCGCGTAACGCGTCCCCGTTGGAATATTTGCTGACGGTAGACCGACTCTATCATCTGCAGGGGTGCAGCAATTATGCAGAGAGGCACCGCATGTCATATTTAAGTGTTTTCACAATATTGCAATGCCGGAATGGGAGCAATTATATTGTAGTATGGGCTCGCAATGCCCTTCATCATAACTACCCAATGTATCTTCACAACTTAGTCACTAGGGAACTATGGTGGGGGAAAACACGACATATTCTGATATTTTAACAAAGAGGAGCTGATGAGCTAATTGATTGTTCTGCTACATGTATTCACTGCACCAAATGTTCCGTTCTGTTCCTCTCTGTCTTCAGATTCCTGATCAATGGCGGCAAGATTGTTGCGGGACACTAACCTGAGACTTTTTTTTAAATCATTTTCTACAGGGAGTAAGGCTGAAGAAGATGGATACGTTTGGCTGTGCTGTGTTACTGCTCAGTGCTCTGCTAAATATGGTGGATCTGAGTTATGGAGCAGAAAAGACTTTTCCCGTCCTGAATATTGCAGTTATTTTAGGAAGAACACGTTATCTCACAGAAAAAGATATCAGGTCACTTTGGACAAGGGATATGTCCTTGAACTTTGATGTCAATGTGGTGACCCTACTGGTAAATCAGACAGACCCCAAGAGTATAATCACCCATGTGTGTGATCTGATGTCAGGCACCAAAATCCATGGTGTAGTATTTGGAGATGACACTGACCAAGAGGCCATAGCTCAGATTTTGGATTTTGTTTCTTCTCAGACTTTCGTCCCAATTCTCGGCATTCATGGTGGCTCTTCGATGACTTTGGCAGAAAAGGTAAGAGGATCCAGCAACGTCACGTAACCGGTATCTGCAATAGTTTGGTTGCCTTCATATCATCGTCTTCCCAATGCACAGTTTGAACGTCATAGTCTATTAATCACATTGCATAAAGTGCTGAGGTCTGCTCAACTCCTGCATGAGGAGCGTCTACTACTGCTCACACACTTTAATTAGCAATGCAGCACTTAGAGGCCGGGCGAGCAGGGAATAGGATAACGAATGATTATCGGAAAGTAACACTTTATATTAATAGGCAACGGAAGAGAATAAAGGCGCACATGCTCTATGTCACCTGTTTATCAATCAGTGTTTGTATCTGTCATCTATCTATTTATCTAGATAGATAGATAGATATATGTGATAGATAGATAGATAGATAGATATGGGATAGATATGGGAGAGATAGATAGATATGTTAGATAGATAAGATAGATAGATAGATAGACAGATAGATAGATATGGGATAGATAGATACGATAGATGGATAAGATAGATAGATAGATATGGGATAGATATATATAAATAGATACATAGATAGATATAATAGATGGATAACAGATAGATAGATGATAGATCGATATGCGATAGATATCCCATTTCTATCTATCTATCTATCTATCTAGCCATCTAGTATCTATCTATCTATCTATCTATCTATCTATCGTATCTATCTATCTATCCCATATCTATCTATCTATCTATCTCTCTATCTATCTGTCCCATATCTATCTATCTATCTATCTATCTATCTATCTATCTATCTATCTATCTATCTATCTATCTATATCTATCTGTCCCATATTTATTTATCTATCTATCTATCATCTATCTATCTATAGACCTATCCATCTCTCTATCTGTGTGTCTATCTTTGGAAACTGATTGCATTATAGAATGCAGAGGCAAACTCTGCACTATTAACTATTATAGTTTCTTTATATGTATTTAAGACAAAGAAAATGGCAATATAACATTGTCACACATTTGTCTGCATTAAGCACAATGGCTATTTATTTTTAGAAAAAGAAAATTAAAAAAATGAAGTGTTCTGATAAAAGTTTTCATCTGTAGAAGAATTGTCTCAATCCCAAATAGAGACTGGTGTCAGCCGTTCCCTGGTTCCTTCTGTAGACATCACTTTATAAGGTAATGCAGTAAAAATGGAGGAGATGTCAGAGTCTCCATGTAGAAAGCTGCACACAGATTCATATATAATGAGCGAATGACCAGACGGATTGAAATGATGAACTGCCCCACAGAAATGAAAGTCTTTGTACAATTCTTTTTACATCACTCCCATTACTCAGCTGTCAGCAATGCAGCATGGACTATTAACCACTAGAGCACGTTATGGGTTAACGTAATACACTGCAATGAGAAACATTTAGTAATAGCCCCGAAAGATACATGGTAAGATTACATTTACTTCTTTGTTTTCTTTATTTTTCTTTTGTTTACAGGAATTTTACTTTTACATTTATTTTTATTTCATAACTTTCTGGAGCCTTGATTTTAATATAAATCCTTTTAGTTATTATGTTCACCATCATGTCTATGCCGTAAACTCTCCTGAATATTGCTAGAAGCTGGGGGCGCAATTGTAACTAAATTATTTATTGCTTGAAAGTGTTTAAAAGAACACATAAAGGTTTGCAAACAGTTTTCACCACAAAATATCCTATAATTTTGTGTCTACAGCTCCCCTGCAGACTCATGTGTCTCCTAGATAGCAGACTACATACAATCCCAGCATAGTCTAAGGGCGCAATCAGACAGCCGTATAAGTCAGAGGGAGATCGGAACGCAGTGTATGGACTGGCCGGTGGCTCTCCCGACCCGAACATGACGGCTTCATGTATTTCTTTGCAACTGTCACACTTGCTCAGGAGACCCGCCGGCCAGTCCATGCACAGCACTCCAATATAAATGGCCATCTGACTGCGCCCCAATGCTGCTGTCATACTTGGCTCGGGAGAGCCGCCGGCCAGTCCATGCTCTGCACTCCGATATATATGGCCGTCTGACTACACCCCACTGCTGCTGTCACACTTGGCTCAGGTGAGCCTCCGGCAAGTCCGTGTACTGCACTCCTATATATATGGCTGTCTGACTACACCCCACTGCTGCTGTCACACTTGGCTCAGGTGAGCCTCCGGCAAGTCCGTGTACTGCACTCCTATATATATGGCTGTCTGACTACACCCCACTGCTGCTGTCACACTTGGCTCAGGAGAGCCGCCGGCCAGTCCATGCACAGCACTCCAATATAATTGGCCATCTGATTGCGCCCCAATGCTGCTGTCATACTTGGCTCGGGAGAGCCGCCGGCCAGTCCATGCTCTGCACTCTGATATATATGGCCGTCTGACTACACCCCACTGCTGCTGTCACACTTGGCTCAGGTGAGTCTCCGGCAAGTCCGTGTACTGCACTCCTATATATATATGGCTGTCTGACTACACCCCACTGCTGCTGTCACACTTGGCTCAGGAGAGCCGCCGGCCAGTCCATGTACTGCACTTCGATATATATGGCTGTCTGACTACACCTCAGTGCTTCTGTCATACTTGGCTCAGGAGAGCCTCCGGAAAGTCTGTGTACTGCACTCCTATATATATGGCTGTCTGACTACACCCCAGTGCTGCTGTCATACTTGGGTCAGGAGAGCCGCCGGCCAGTCCGTGTACTGCACTCCGATATATATGGCTGTCTGACTACACCCCAGTGCTTCTGTTATACTTGGCTCAGGAGAACCGCCGGCCAGTCCGTGTACTACACTCCGATATATATGGCTGTCTGACTACACCTCAGTGCTTCTGTCATACTTGGCTCAGGAGCGCCGTCGGCAAGTCCATGCACTGCACTCTGATATATTTGGCCATCTGACTGCACCCCAATGCTGCTGTCATACTTGGCTCAGGAGATCTTTTGGCCAGTTCATGCATTGCACTCCGATATATACTCTATGGCCGTCTGACTGCGCCCTAACGCTACTATTATACTTGGCTTGGGAGAGCCGCCGGCCAGTCCGTGCACTGCATTCTAATATATATGGCCATCTGACTGCGCCCCAATGCTGTGTCATACTTGGCTCGGGAGAGCTTCCGACCAGTCCGTGCACAACACTCCGATATATATGGCCGTCTGACTGTGCCCCAATGCTGCTGCAGCTCCTCTTCAGACTCATGTGTCTCCATGATAACAGACCAGAGTAGTCTAAGGTTGCAGTCGGACAGCTGTATAAATCAGAGTGAGATTGGAACGCAACGCATGGACTGGCCGGTGGCTCTACCAACCCGACCATGATGGCTTCATGTATTTCTATGGAACTATCACACTCGGCCAACTACCACACTCAGCCAGTTGATGCACTGCGCTCCGATATATACGGTCGTCTGACTGCGTCCTAATGCTACTGTCATACTTCTTTTTATCAGGCCTCCTACATATTGGCTACAACATATGGTTGCTGTGTAACCATGAAGACAACACAGGGGAGTTGCTATTTAATTTATTTTTTATTATTTTTATTAGTTTAGATACACTGCAGCAATAATAAAAAAAAACTGCTTGCAGGGATACACGTAGCCTACAATGTGAGATTGAGCTGGGAGCCGCATAGTAAGAAATTCCTTAATATTGTCAAACTTGCTGCCCTTTAAATTGGGAATGATCTACTAAACCTTTATGCCTGTAAAGAGCGTTAACTTTTCCATCTCTGGTCTGCAGCACTTTTATGGCGACTATTGTTTACATTTCGCTGATGATAAAAGCTGCCATAATGTGCTAAAGTGTTGTCTCCCTATAAGAAGTACATTACGAACACAGGCTGCAGTAAACAGCAGTACGTTAGGCAAACGTCACGCCATGTTTGCCTATTATGTTTGGCATATACATCAGATCATTCTCACAATACAATTTATATACTGTATAAAGTGTCCACAAACTTCTGATCCACAGACGTATGGCAATAAAGTGACCGTGTATTTTGCTGTCTACCAGATACATAATATACACTACATATACCATTAAAAAAATAAACTTGATGAGGCTGATATGCTTACTTTGAAAATCCATTTTAGGAATATCTATCGAATTCCATTTAAACTTTTCCTGATATGCTTTTTTAAATAAAATTTTTCAAAGCGCTTTATACTGCCACATTCATATGGATTCTCAAGGCAAGTAGATCAGCTTCATCAGGTCTAAAGCCCCCACAAATTTTAAACTCATGTCAGCTGAACCCCCCCAATAAGGGAGCATTGGTCAATTTACTGTCGGGAGAGTTAAGGATCCTACGTGTCTGGTTTTAAATTAATGATCCTTTTGTTCTCCCAATGATAAGCCTCCAGAGATGTCTATTGGTAGCTCTCATAGATAACTCGGGAGCGCTAAAGGGCCCGTCACACTAAGTGAGATTGCTAGCGATATCGCTAATGCGACACCGATTTTGTGATGCAGCAGCGATATTGCTAGCGATATCGCTATGTGTGATACTTACCTCCGACCGGCTCCCCCGCTGGTTATCGCTGATCGCACGAGAACGTCCTGGGCCGTTTCTCATCGGCTGCTTCCTGCTGGCACTGACGAGCCATGCGTGGACGCTGGCGGGAGGACGTCTTCATCGCCGCGTCTGACAGGTTAGTAATGACTGCCGACCGCTGCTATGTCGCTGGTCAGATCTGCCTGTTTGGCAGCTCACTAGCGACCATTTAGCGATGCACCAGCGATCCTGACCGGGTCGTATCGTTGTCGGGATCGCTGGTGCATCACTAAATGTGATGGTACCCTGAGTCGAGGAGCGGCTCTTGTGTATGGGAGAGATGGGCAAGATAGCTGCCAGATGAACAATCAACTGAGCCATCATTTGGCCTCCTAATTTGTATGAGGGGCTTACAAGATCTATTTAAAGGGAACCTGTCATGGTGAAAATGGCATCCAATCTTCAAGCAGGAAGAACTTATCAGATTTATATACTAAATTTATCAGTAAAAATTGTATTTTATTCATTTAAATCCTTGGTGATAGTTCAATTTGGAGTCCAGTGGGCGGCCCAACTAGTGATTTACTATTAAGACCACAGCCTAAAATACAAGTAAAGTAGTTAGCGTTGTTGCTTCAAATCCCACCAAGAACAACATCTGCATGGAGTTTGTATGTTCTGCCCGTGCTTCTGTTTTTTCTTCCCACACTCCATAGACATGCTGATAGGGAATTTAGATTGTGAGTGCCAATGGGGACAGTGATGATGTCTGTAGCGATGATGTTATGTAAGAAAAAAGTTAATTTAAAAGATGATACTTAAAGGGAACCTGACATCTGATACATGACATCTTATCCATGTATCTGGCATCGGCTGTGTGATCTCAGTGAGGTATGTTTGGCTCTGAAACACTGTGCTATAGACTAGTCGGATAGGTGGGCTTCCAAAGGACTTTTGTCGACAGGTGCCAGTGACTGACAGGTCTCTGCCTATACGCACAGAGGGAGTGACTCCTCACTCCAGGTCAGCGGGCGAGGAGAAGCCGCCAAGGACCCATCTGTCCAACTAGTCTACCGCGCGGCATGGTCTCAGGCAGCTATAAAAAGTATGTCAAGTGAAACATACCTGGCTGAGACAGAATCATAGAGTTGGAAGGGACCTCCAGGGTCATCTGGTCTAACCCCTTGCTCAATGCAGAGTTCACTAAACCATCTCAGAGAGATGTCTGTCCAGCCTCTGTTTGAAGACTTCCATTAAAGGAGAACTCACCACCTCTCGTGGCAGCCTGTTCCACTCATTGATCATCCTCACTCATACATGCTGCTCATAGAGTAAGACATATGTATTGGATGTAAGGTTCTCATTAACCATTTCCCCCAAAAAAACAATAATTTCCAACTTTTCCAGCAAACTGTCATTCTGCTCAGCTTCTCCTTCTGCATACCATGCAGCCACCCACAGCTCGGACTGCAACAGGCAAGTTCTCTTAAATATGCGGCCAACTATTTTTCTCAATTAAACTGTACGAAAATAGAAAGCATATTTTGCATCATTAAATTGAATGCAAATGATTAGATTTACAGCTTTTTATGCCCGGACTCAATATTCAGCTGCAGTTTTAAAACATTCCTAACACACGTGGTGTGAATTGTGCCTTTAACCCACACTATTGGAAATCATCTAAAATATTTGGATACAGTAACCTACATGTTTAATAGACTCATTATATACACATTCACAAGCAGCATCATATCATTTTGACATTTCTTTTTTATTGATATATTGAATTAAAATCATTTTTTCTATCAAGAATGTAGATTTTGAAAGAACAGAAGCTTAAACAGTGCGTCTTAGACTGGGATTTAAAATGTATCACGCCGGCAATTAATTTTGTAAACATCATTCCCAGCATTTGTCATGGTAATGACTATGTGATTGCAACATGCTTCATAGAAATTCAGTTATGCATTAGGCTACTTTCACACATCAGGTTTTCGGCGTCAGGCGCGATCCGGCGTCGTGCCGGAATGCCGGATCCGGCAAATGTTTTGTAAAACCTGATGTGCCGGATCCGGTTTTCTGCCGGATCCGTCTTGTTCTTGACAGACAAAACCGGATCCGTCTCATCCGGTTCATCCGTTTTTCTATCAGTTTTTCGACGGATTACGCCGGATCCGGTTTTTAAAATTGACCCTTGTGGCCTTCCGAACGGGATTGGCTACTGGAAAACTATATATAGCATGTTCCTACAGCCCTTCTTTGACAGGTTGTAGAGAAGAAAGTGCAGGTTGGAGAGAAGAGCAAGTTACTGGCGAAGATGGATGTTGTCATTGGAAATATTACCACTAGAAGTTCTGTGACGGTTTCAGTAATGAGGGACAATTTTCCACTATACTTTATGTCACCTCAAGGCAGAGTACACTGGCAGGATGACAGAGTGTGAAAGATTTGTGCCCTAACCAAACTTGTGTACCTTCTGGACCAACAGTATATACCTTTGCCAACCAAAGTTGGCTATCTTGTCATGGTCTTACTATTTTTAGCTTTAGGCCACAGGTGTGTACCTGGTTGTGTTTTATGCAAAGTATTTCACCTTTTAACAAAAGTTGTGTACATTGTTAGGAAATCACCAACAATAAACACAACTTTTCAGGTGAAATACTTTGCTTCAAACACAACCAGGAACACAACTGTGGCAAAAAGCTAAAATTTACCCACAGTTATATACCTGGTTTTGAATACCTTTTTACCTTTTAAATACCCTGTATTTAACCTTTTTTTTAAACATATTTCGCCGCAGAAAGAAATGACAGACAACCAGTGTAAACAATAATTTAACTTTTATTTAAAATATTTTTTTTTGTGTAAACTGATTTTAAAGTTAAAAAAACTTTTTTAATAAAGGTTTGAAACCAACCAAATGGGCATTTTTATTACAAAAAAAACATTATAACTCGGTGTAGTGTGGGGTGGAAATACTGCTGGAGGGGCTGCGGGACACTTCGACAATGGGAGTGTGGAGAGAGGACTGGGATCGTGGTGGGGAAGGAACAGTTAGAGGTGATGGTGTGGAAAAAGCTACAGAATGGGTGGACATGTGGGAGGCAGAAGAGGTGGTGGGCGGTGGAGTGGAGGGTTGGGCAGGGACTGTAGGAGCAGATGATGTTGATGGAAAGTTGTATGGGGAAGGAGTTTGGTACGGGGAAGGAGTTTGGTACGGGGAAGGAGTTTGGTATGGGGCAGGTTGCTGGAAGTGGGGAGATGTCTGGTACTGGGGAGGTTGCTGGTACTGGGGAGGTTGCTGGTACTGGTGAGGTTGCTGGTATGTAATAGGAGGGGGAGGATGGAAAGTGGCTGGAGGGGGTGCAGATGTAATAGGAGGGGGAGGATGGAAAGTGGCTGGAGGGGGTGCAGATGTAATAGGAGGGGGAGGATGGAAAGTGGCTGGAGGGGGTGCAGGTGGAGGAACTACAGTGGTGGGAGGTGGAAGTTGGGAGGTAACCTGCTGTAGAGCACCGTGGCACGAATGCATTACATGCATCTGCTGGGTAGGAGATAGTGTTGCCATGCGCTCCACAACAGACCTGAAAAAGGTGTGGTTTGGCGAAGATCTTGCTTCTGAATGCATGGTTTGCAGAAGTGTCTTCACCTCCAGAATGCTGGAGTTGATCTGCTGAAAGCCTGCGGAGATTTGCTCTGACAAGACTTTTAGACAGTTCTGGAAAGATGCATTCAGATGCAAGAACTCTGGCGCATAACTCTTTTCCTGACCCCTCTGCCGCTGCCGCCCAGTACCCGCAGGTGTACTAGAGGTGGCAGGGGCAGAAGGGTGGGGTAAAGGGAAAGCGATCTCCTCACCAGCAGCTTCATGTAATGTAGGCGGCCACGATGCTCCTGTGCTGGTGGATGGGACAGATGGGTCAAATGTGTGGGAAGGCTGGGAAGGTGCAGATGTACCGGGGCGGTCGAAGTGTCCCTCGGTGCCGGTCTCCTCAGGGATCGCCTCAGAAGGGTCCAATCGTGCAGGCTCCCGAGTGCTGCTCACCGTGCTGTGGAATAAAGAGAAAAAAAACAATTAAAATACTGACATGGTATGGCCCTGGCTGAAAAAAAAAAGTTACATCTAACATTTTTTTTCACATGTGGTGTGTAATATTTACCTTCTAGTGACCATTGTTTCCCGGAGGAACGACAGGGCTTGTGCGTACTTGTACTTGCTCCTGCGTCCTCCAGATCCACTCGGGGCCCGCATCTCTTTATTGAACTCCTTCTTGAAACGATCCCTCACAGACCGCCACCGATTCACAATTCTGTTCCCTGAAACGAGAAAGGAGTGGTTAGTATACAACATCAGTGTTTCACAAACTCCAGTCCTCATGGTCCCCAGGGGTCATGTTTTCAGGATTTCCATAGTAAATAGAAATCCTGAACACATGATCCGTGGGGACCACGAGGACTGGAGTTCGGGAAACACTGGTTTACATCAAGCAACCGGTACTGTATATACTTACGCTCTTTAATCTGGGCCCGAACATCGAGGTCCTCCCAGCGGCCCACAAGGAGCGAACAGATTTCCTCCCAGAGTCGTCGGGTAATGATAAGGTCAGCGTGGCGGCGGTCAGCCATATTCCAGAGCGGCTCCCTTTCTCTGACGAGATCGATGAGGTGGTCCACATCGAGTCCTCCATCCTCACCGTCAGAGTCGGGAGCGCGCTGTGAAGGCTGTTAAAGAAAAAGACAAAAATAACATAATTAGGCTAGTTTCACACTTGCTTTTTTTTGCAGCGCGTTTTTCCTGCAAAAAAATGCATTGAAAAAACGCATACAAAAGCATACAACTGCTGCGTTTTTTTCAAGCATTTTTATGAGCATGCATGAAAAAAACGCAGCGTTTTTATGCGTTTGTATGCGTTTTTAGTGCGTTTTTACCGCGTTTGCGGTTTTTTCCAACATTAGGTGGCCCCTCACACTAACCCAAACCATGACTTTACTAACCCTAACCCTGACCCTAACCCTAACCCTAACCCTAACCCCGACCCTAACTCTTAACCAAACCATACTTAACCCTAACCCAAACCCTAAACCCTAACTAACCCTAACCCTAACCCTAACCCTGACCCTAACCCTAACCCTAACCCTGACCCTAACCCTAACCCTGACCCTAACCCTAACCCTGACCCTAACCCTTAACCAAACCATACTTAACCCTAACCCTAACCCTAACCCTGACCCTAACCCTTAACCAAACCATACTTAACCCTAACCCAAACCCTAACTAACCTTAACCCTAACCCAAACCCTAACCCTGACCCTAACCCTTAACCAAACCATACTTAACCCTAACCCTGACCCTAACCCTTAACCAAACCATACTTAACCCTAACCCTAACCCTTAACCAAACCATACTTAACCCTAACCCTGACCCTAACCCTTAACCAAACCATACTTAACCCTGACCCTGACCCTAACCCTAACCCTAAACCCCCTTAACTAACCCTAACTCTAACCAAAACCCCTAAATTCCATGGTTAACAAAAAAATGCATGTGCAAAAAAACGCATACATGAGCATGCCAGTGCGCATGTATGCGCATCCATAGGCTATAATGGCCATTTTTAGCGCAAAACGTGCGCATACGTGTGCATGTGCTTTTTTGCAGGGCCAAAAAATGCAACATGCTGCGTCTGGAAAATACAAACGCACACCCCAAAAAAACGCAGCGCATGAAAATCGCATACGTGCGCTTACCAGCGCACAGGTATGCGCACCCATGTTAAATATAGGGGAAAAAACGCATGCGCACATATGCGTTTTTTTCAGCGCAAAAAAACGCAAATGTGAAACCAGCCTTAGCCTCCACAAAAGAAATGAAATAAAAAGTGCAAAAAAACAAAGCAAAAATATTTATACTTACACGCTGGTGACCGCCGCGTTGCTGTCGCCGACGACCCTGGGAGGCACTGCGAGGACCTCTTGGCCGAGCACCAGATTGGGAAGACTAGAGAAGAAAACAAAAAATGTTATGTCTTTGGATGTAGGCATTTGTTTGCTGTGTGTGGTCTGCAGAACATTGTTTTCTATGTGTTGTGTGTAGTGTGATGTTGTGTTTCTGCGTTTGATGCAAAAAACTTACCAATTGTGAGCCCACTCCAAGTGTCTGTCCACCCCTTCCTTCTTCTTCTGGGAGCTCCTCTTCATCTTGTGAATCCTGTTTTGAAATAAAAGGCAATGAATAGACATATATTACAGAGATGATGGATTTTGGAAATAAAAACTTACCGTCAAACGCTGACGATGCGAGGGAGGGCTCCCAGAAGATGATGTGCTGTCTTCCTGGTGGCCACACTCCATGCCTGTGGGTGGTGTTCCAGCTGCTGCCATTGCTGCTGCTGCTGCTGCTGCATCTATTGGGCGGCTGTTGAATAAAGAGAAACAAAGGGCCAATGAATATCTTGATATTCAATAGCCCTAGTTTGGAGGAATGGGGGATTTGATAATTACCGTCTCTCATCTGCTGCTGGCCTCCCCTCCTCAGCATGTTCCATTTGCTGCTCCATTTGGGGTGGTGGTGGTGCTGATGGTGCTGCAGTGGTCTCCTGCCTTCTCCTGCTGCGCTTGGTTGCTTTCTTGGGTGGCATGTTGGGTGTGGCTGTGGGTCCCACTGTCTTGCTTTTATATATGTCTTGTGGGCAGAGCTACTGAGCATGCTCAGACCAAAAAAAAACGGATCCGGCCACCAGATCCGGCTTTCGCCGGATCAGGCGCATTGCGGCGCTCATAGGCTTTCATTGTGTGAAAAAGCCGGACGCGCCGGATCCGGCGTGTCCGGCTTTTTCGCCGGAGACAAAAAACGTTACAGTAGCCGTTTTTTCCAGACGCCGGATCGCGACACATTGCAGGATCCGGCGAAAACCGGATGAAATGCATGGCCATCCGGCGCGATCCGGCGCAAATGCAAGTCAATGGGGGGGAAACCGGATCCGGCATTGCATTTCGCCGGATCCGGTTTCTGTCAAAAGAGCCGGATCGCGCCTGACGGCGAAAACCTGATGTGTGAAAGAGGCCTTAGAATGCTTAATTCCATTGAAATGTAAATGCACAATGCCGTCCAATAGAACATCGCACTTTATATGCAGAATTTACTTGGAAAGAGTTTTGAAAGTTGAATTAAAGTAGAACTGTGACTATTCTGACAATAGATTTTATATAGCTGGAAAATGGTAGAGTTTAAGGGATTATGTTCATCTTTTAGTATATAAATATGTAGAATTAGAAGAGCAAATGAATGTTTATATATTATTATATTACAATGCCATTCTCTCAAAGTCACAGCTTATACATATGGCCGTATTGCATGCAGCCTATGTAGAACTACAATATGTCACACACAGACTTTTCTGGGTCTTACTTTATCTCCATTTGCCTCTAATTTCAGAGCCACCTGGGCTTTGTGTAAAATAGAGATGGGCAGATAGATTCTTGGGATTTCACTTCATCAGCCAGATCAGTAGTCTCTGGCCGCTAGACGGGAGGCTCTCAAATCTCTTACATTCCATAATCTCCAGTGCGATTTTTGATTAGTCCGAGCTGGCACAACGTCATCGTTACGGCGTATCGTACAAATTAAGACGTGCCAGGCCTACTAATCACAAGCCGTTCTTAGGTCCTGGAAGGTAAAAATCTCTAATTTGATGACAAGTCTCCAATCCGACGACCAGAGGCTAGTAACTTGGCCGATGAAGCGGAGTCGTGCGAATCAATCCATCCATCTCCAGGATATAACTTTACCTAGGGCTTGAATCCTAACATAGGCTGATAAATATATAGTATTTAAAAAAACAAAACAACAGATAATCTTTTAGCTAATCTAAACTAATATAAAAGTCAAGAATCTCAAAACTTAAACCCCCTTATACACATAAGACAGCCGTCAACCAAACGTTCCTTCAGCCAACAGCTGTCTCCCCTGAAACTTCCATATACAGGAATTCTCAGCTGAGTGCTTCCGTGTCTCTCTGAAAGAGCTGCTGTCGCATTCATCTGGCAGTGGCTTATGACTAAGAGGACATGAAGATCAACCTTTGAACATCCAATGTGCTAGAACCTTCACTCCCTCGACATCATCAGTCGGGGGTTGAGTCAAGGGGCCCATACACAATAGCGCTCGGCCAAACCCACCACTACCAATTTTTGTTTAATGGAAATTTTAAGGACATAAATTAATTTACTGCTCGTCTGCACGTCTGATGGTAATTAAGTTATATACCGTATGTAAAACTGCACTTTCAAGCACATAAATCGGTTATCTAAAATACTTTGTAAGACATGTGTTTGGACACTGTGCAGAGTATGGTTTGGTAAATGTTTGAATATTTTTATATTTTGCATACGTAAACTTAGTACAATATAATAGCTGTAGTCGATTTTCCTACATATCTTTAAAAAAGCCTGCAATAAATTAGCCGTCAAAAAATGCATGAGTTACATGGAGATTTGTTGCATTGAGTGAAAGTATGTTTTGGGTAGCCCTCTCCTAATTATGTGTTTTTTCTTTACCTTTTTTCTTGTGTTCCACCTTCGAAAGTTAAGCTCATTTATATAAAAAGGAAAACTTTCCTAACAGCCATAGCAAAGACAAATGGTTAGCACTTAACTTTTTGTGAAACGGTGCTAGTGAAAGGAACCAAAGGTCCCATAGGCATAAATTCAGAAAAAAATCACTGCACATGTACAAGAAAAATAATGCTTCAGGTGAGTATTTATTTGATGCTAATAGGTGAAGCGACAGGTTAAAAGACATTTCGTCCAATTAATGGCTTTTATCATATAGTCGCCTTTTCAAATAAGCATCATGTGAAAAACAGGTAAGTCGTGTCACCACAATGAAATATGTCATAGAGCATATTAAGCCCCGATAGAGTCAATACCCAGTGTAAGCAATGGGTTCAGGAGGGGCCGGTCTCCAGGGAGTATGGGCTTGAGTCATTGGTGGCGCAGTGGTGTCTGCGTCCTCCACTGCGCCACCAATAACTCAAGCCCATACTCCCTGGAGACCGGCCCCTCCTGAACCCATTGCTTGTACGTGTGCAATGATTTTTTTCTGAACTTTTTTACTAATAGCCAATCTGGCCTATCACAGCTCTTATTTTTTGTTGACTTTTTAAATTGGATAACGAAGAAAAGCAGAGCTTTCGTAGGACGTTGGGGCCCCCAAGGCTACATTTTCAATCAATTTTAGATAAATGAGGCTCAATATTTTAGTTATTTTCCTTATATTAACAACTTAACTGAAATGATTTTGGATAAGCTTTAAAACTATGTGATCTAGAAGATACATCCATGAAAGCAGAATTTGTTTGTCTCCTGCACAATTTCCAGTGTACTTGAGATTGATTTTCTCAACATGTTTGGGTATCTTTTGGGCAAGCCTATCCCTAAATCATTTACTTTGATATCACATGAACTGCTACATATCTGAAAGGCCAAATGTCACTTACGTCAGTGTTCAGTTTTTTTAGGCTTTAAAATGTTGGAAATTCTATGTGGGGTGATAGAATAGCAGTGGTTCATCAGAACTGAAGAATAAATGATCTTCATAGGATTTGTTAATGAATTGATAGCACAAATAATATTTATCATTTTATGGGTGATAAATAGTGATGAGCGAGTATACTTGTTGCTCGAGTTTTCCGAGCATGCTAGGGTGATCTCCGAGTATTTTGACATGCTCGGAGATTTAGTTTGTGTCGACACAACTGCATGATTTGCGGCTGCTGGATAGGCTGAATAAATGTTAGGATTCCCTAAAAAACAAGCAATCCTCACATGTATTCAGGTTGGCTAGAAGCTGCAAATCATGCAGCTGCTTCGACACAAACTAAATCTTCGAGCACGCCAGAATACTCGAAGGACACACGAGCATGCTCAGGAAAACCCGAGCAACGAGTATACTCACTCATCACTATTGATAAATGTTTGATCACTGGGTGGCTTATTGCTAGGACCCCCAGAATTCAGAAATTCTAGATTCCTGGATCTTGTATGAATAGAGATGGAGTACAAAAGTTTGGTCACTTTGACATTCCCTTCTATGGGTCTATAAGATGAAACCACTTCACTTATAGACAGGGAAAGGAGCAATAAAAATACTGCTCCCTTTACAATGGTCGGTGGAGGTCCCTCATTAATCAAAAATTAATCATCTAAATGTGTGAATATTTTTTTTATGTGTGATAATAAGAAAGGTATTCCCATCTCAGTCATTTATAGTATTTCCACAAATGTTTGTATAACGCATCCCCAATCCACACCTACGTGGAGAATAGGGGTCATCTGACCTGTACCAGCGACATTAATCATGGTCATGCTCAGTTGTTTTTGTGGTTCTGTACAAATTATCTCATTATTAAGTGTCTCCCTACATGTTCTAATTGGGGGCTACCTAATTAAGAGTGGTGGCCTAAATCGGACCCCATCGATCAGATATTTAAAAAATAGCCTACATTCACACCCTAAATGTCTAGTATGGGTATGCAACTTTTTTTTAAGTTATTAATTATTCATATGTTTAGCAGAGTCAACAGACTTTGGACAAAGTCACATGATTGGCTCCATGTCACGGAGCCGTAGGAAGCCTATATAATGCATCTGCAAGGCACCATATTGTCATATAGCAAAGTATCGGCATTGTATTAGAAAATTGACAGAATAGTCATGCAGTGTCAGAATGAGGTGGCAAGGGCCCACCATTAACAGTGACTTTGGGGGCCTAATGTTCAGTTACATTCAAATATTGCATTTTCCGCTTTTACAAATTTACCTCTGCTTCTATGCTAGGTAGTTTGTTGGGTGAATGATAAGATGCTGCTTTTGTCTGTTCATAGTGAATGAAATGTATTGGGCCATCTACTGCTCATGTTGTGGTATAAGTCCCTTACTCCTCCACATGGGCCCGCCAAGGGATTTACCTGGTGGCCTGTGGGACAGTCCAAACTTGCAGCCATGTGTATAGTAAGCCTATTTGAGGGTTTTGTCAGTTTAGATTGAGTAGGAGAATTAGTAGTTTTGTCTCACGGGGGTTTGTGTCCAATGTATAACATGAATTCGATTTTAGTGTAATTTTTCTAGGTTAATATGGGAGTAAAATGCTGAGTTAAAAGTGGACTTCTTTCAACTTGGTCAACAATTAAGCTATAAAAATAACATTGAATAATGCGATAGAAATATAACAAAATCAGGTAACAGGTTTACTAGATGAGGTGGCGAAGTCTACAGTGACATTTATGACCAATTCCCTCAAACACTGAGCTGTGGCTAATAGAAAGTCATTATTCTCTGTCAAACATGGTCTCGATTTCTCCTCTTGGTGGGCATTATTATTCCATCATTAGCCACTAGCTTGGCACAGTGTGACTAAGGCTGGGGTCAGTCTTTTGATATTGGCCCTCCCCGGTCTTGTAATTATGGAGATTGATGATTTTTGGCAGGCTTCCATCTCTTTGTAAGAAATATGCTATGTGTTGCTAGTAATCAATAGAAAATAGAAGCCTTCTCTGCCATTTTTAAGATGAGATGCAGCTAGGATTTTCTATATTTGTGATGTTAATTACATGCTTTGATTGCCGCCTGGTATGGTAATACATTTTTACGACAACAAACATGATAAATACAGTATAAGCACATTTAAAGAGTTTGCACAAAATTAAGGGCTTCAGTTTTCTTTGATTCAAATTAACTTTATAGCCTGTTTTGATCATCATAATTACTTTCTTATAGCTTAGTTAGTCCTGCTATATCATATGAAGTCTTCATTCAGTGTAATTTTGAGTTCACCTAATAGGTCGTCCATGGATATTTTACTTTCCTACAACAAGTAGAATGGCTTATAAAGACCTCAGCTCCTACTTCAATGGACGTGACCCATCCATTTATTCTTTGGTTGCCTATTCGTTCGATTCGACCCCATATAATACTCAAAAGGGGTTTTCTAGTCTAGAAAAAAGCATTAACCTACCAGGAAATTGTATTTCTACAGAGATTTCCCTTTTTAAATTCTGTACAACTACTGGCTTCTGGATATTAACTTGAAATAGTTTTTTGCTAAAGATTTTGCACACAATTTATGACTATTTTAATAAATTGCTTACATAGACAAGATAAAATCAATCAAATAATATGTTGATTAATTAATAACTCGATCACTAAACTACTTTTACTACCCTTAAATCTTCCAAAGCTGTAAACAGTTTTTTTCAGACTGCTTGAAACAGTTGATCAGTCTAAAACAAGTCTGCATTCACTCTACAAGACTGCAGACTTGTGAATCTTCACATCACACACACTAACCACTGTAAGGATTCTCCGGTGTCGGCGCTGGGAATGGCCGTCATATGACAAGTACGCAATATTGATACTCCCGACCACATTTCAACAAAATTCTTTCCAGCCTCGTTCAATACACTTGCATTGAGCGAGGCCACACCGGTCTACTCGGATTGTGATCGGGAGTAAGCATAGCACATACTTGCAGTCACAAGATCGCCGTTCCCGGTGCTGACCCCAGAGAATCCTCACAGTGCTCAGTGTGTGCGATGTGAAGAATCACAAGTCTGCAGTCACATAGACTGACTGCAGACTTGTAGTTATAGATCGGGCAGCCCCTTTTCACATTAAATCTGAGAGTACATACAATGATATGATTTGCTATGAAAGGGTTTGGAAAGCTAGAGAACTGAGTGGCACAATATGTCCCAGTGGATGGTTAATTTTAGATGGCAGTGCTTATTAGTTATCGAAAATGCCAAAATGTGGATAAAATTAAGAAAGCAATTTCTTGTATTCTTGATATATTTGTAATTGGCATACCAATGTGCTAATTCACATGATGTTGTAATAGAAAAGAATCAGATTTATTGCATCTCTTGCTTCCCTCATTCTAATGAACCTAATCAATCATTTTATTGTGCTGCTGCTTGCTCCATTTTTGTGCTCCGTCCACTCTTTCAACAGTCGATACAAACATCAGAGGGCCCTTGTGCAATAGCAGTATAAGGGCCCTTTGCGCCTGAATAGCTACTAATCATTAACCAAATCAGCACGGTTCTTTTAGGCTGAGTGCAGACGGAGTTTTGAGCCCTGCGGATTTTTCCGTGCAGAATGGAAGAAAACCGCAGGTCAAATGACCTGCATTTTTCCTGCGGATTTCTTCCATTTTTCACGCGGTTTTCATGCGGTTTTTGTGCGGTTTTCCATTGCGGTCTTCCCCCTGCGGATTTGGTAACAGGGGAGATAGAAAACCGCACATTAGAAGTAACATGCTGCGGATTTTGTACCGCAGGAAAACCGCGCGGAAAAATCCGCAGCGTCTGCACAGCGTTTTTTTTTTTCCATTCATTTTAAAGGTACTGTACATCACAATGCGGATATGCAACGTTTCTGCGCTGTAAAATCCGCTGCGGAAACGCTGCAAATCTGCATCGTGTGCACATGGCCTAAATGGTTCATATCTTTTCAACAAACTTTGCAGAAATCGAAAGTACAAGTGAATATAAGAAACTTTATGATGTATATTATCCAGAAAAAAAGGCTTCTTTCTTCACTTATGAGCCACTTCTCATTCTACCTACTGATCTATTTATCCACTTTGAAAAACAGCTCAAAATTGCTTTGGTCAAAACAAGATGTACAGTCAGTAGTGATGAGCGAGTAGCATCGTTGCTCAGGTTTTCCCGAGCATGCTCGGGTGACCTCCAAGTATTTTGGAGTGCTCGGAGATTTAGCTTTCGTCGTCTCAGCTGCATGATTTGCGACTTGTAGACAGGCTGAATACATGTGGGGATTCCCTAACAAACAGGCATTCCACACATGTATTCAAGCTGTCTAGTAGTCGCAAATCATGCAGCTGAGACGACAAAAACTAAATCTCTGAGCATGCCAAAATTCTCGGAGACCACCCGAGCGTGCTCGGGAAAAACCGAGCAACGGGTATATTCGCTCATCACTAACAGTCAGTTAACTGAAGTATCTGGTTACAGCTTCTATAAAAGTCTTGAGAGAGAAGAGGAGGAGGAGGCACAGACACAGGAAGGAACTCACAGATCATGCTGCAGATACTAGCAAGTGATTTGTTGCAATTCAGTGCTTTATTCAAAGGTTTACTGCTCTTTCTGCTGTATAATATTCTTTCTTCTTGTGGCTGGACTTTGTTTTCCATGCTGCTGCTCTCTGTATGTAAAAGAGAAAGAAGAGGAGAAACTCTCCTTTCTTTTTGTGCTTTGTTTAGGATACATCATAGCAGCTTAGTCTTAACCCACTTGCTCAGAGATGACTGGAAATTAGAGAAAGAGCCTGCAGAGCGTAAAAATAGTGAAAAATGTCATATAATGGCTTAAGTGCAAATTTTCATGCAGACTTAAAAGGCAATATATTCAGAAATGTCCCTTTGAACAATCCAACAGAAAATGTTCACTAGGAAATTCATGACTGTGATCCTCTATATGTAATAGAATATCATTTGAATTTTTGGGTAACAATTTCCTCCCTCGTCTTCTAGGCCCCTCTGTAACCGTACATGTTGCACATTCGGTATGTCCACCCCTGCATTCTTTTTTTTAGAACTTGGATGATGGATATATAATAGCAACCCTTTTACGATTATTATAAAGGTGATTAAGGATCCCAAGTCCTTTGCGTAAACGATGTTTATCTTCTTTTTAAATAATGTGATCATTGACATCGAATAAGTACTGTATTTAACGTGTTGGCAAGCAAATTATGGAATAAACATCATGGCTGGTTACTTTCTACTCTAATTAGTCTTGGGATTGTTAGAAATCAGAAGAAGCTACTATTTTACAATTTAATTGTAGGACTGTAGTTAGAGAAATGAATACCTACTTGCAGAAGACGTAATGATTTTACCTCACATCTCGTTGGCTAAGCCTTGTCTAAATATTAGCACGTTGCATAAAAGTAATAGCACATCAGTTAAGCATATTGATTCGATCGATCTTCAATACTACATGTGTCAACATTTTGGACTAACTGTAATCTATAGCATGTTCTACTGAACACTAAAGAGTCTTTTGGGAGTACAGGTCATATAAACCATAACAGAGATGCATAAAAAGGGCTTACAGACAGTTTATAATTACAACACTTAGAATGGCAATTACATTTAACCAAGAAGTGATGCGTTTTAGTCCACTTTTACGCTGTATACTTATTTTAGCCTATTTAACCAGTACATATAATGGATTTTTACTAGTGATGAGAGAGTATACTTTTTGCTCGGGTCTCCCCGACCATGCTCGGGTGGTCTCCAAGTATTTTGGCATGCTCGCAGATTTAGTTTTCGTCGCCTCAGCTGCATGATTGCGACTACTAGACAGGCTGAATACATGAGTGGAATGCCTGTTTGTTAGGGAATTCCCATAAGTATTCAGCCTGTCTACAAGTCGCAAATCATACAGCTGAGATGACGAAAACTAAATCTCTGAGCACGTCAAAATACTTGGAGATCACCCGAGCATGCTCGGGAGACCCGAGCAATGATGCTACTCGCCCATCACTGATTTTTACCTAGAACAAACATGACGATATATATATATATATATATAGAGAGAGAGAGAGATTCCTAGGAGAAGAAATTGGGGCCCAAACTATGAATATCCTGAGGGCATTGTAGTCCGATATTCTTATGTGCACTTTATGGTATATAAATGAGGGTGCTGCCAAACCCTATTTCCTCCTATTAATATTGGTAGCAAAAATAACAGTAATAATATAATATATGCAATAGTAACTTGCAAAAAAAATTCACAAATGAAGCCTACTATAAATATTCCAATAGTATTTATAAGTATTAATTATATTAGCTGTTTCTGTTATTAGCGTCCTCAATGGTTGACATGGTCGTTATCAGTAATATGCAATACACTCTATCATGAGTATTTGGGCTGTGGGCTTTATTTCTTGCAGCATAAGAAACATGACACACCTAGGGAACATAACGACTATTACCTGGAACGTGACTCAACTGTCATTCATAGAAATAAAATAGTAAATTATTATTTCAAAAGTCTGTTTCATCTCCAGGTTTGTAAATCCTATTAACTGTTAAATGAACACAAACCATTGCCAGATGAAGTTATGGCTCTTGCATTCATTTTAAATGCATGTATCTATTACAATATACTGTAGACATATTGGATGTTTATAATGTATATAAAGGATTTACATATTTGTATTACTTTACCAATAATAAACTTAATAAACTAAATTGTGTATCATGCATATATGAGCCAAGGCTAAAGAAAAAGTGTAGATCACGTTCAGGATGAATTCTAGGGGGCACAAGTTCATCTTTGTTAAAATGCCATATTTCTTTCAAATTGACCAATTTTTTTACTCATTAAGTACACATCAGTCCCTCTTTTCTCCGATCTACCATGTTCAGCTCACTTGCAGTGCTCACAATCTTACAACACTCAAAAGAATCCATTCTCATAGTATGTTGCATTATACAATCACAAGTCTCTGAACCATCTGCTGTCACTAGCTAATCCTTCTCGAAGCTGCAGGAGACATCTCCACCTACCCTGGCCCACCTTATATTGCTATATTTAACTAATTTTTTGCTGAGCGCAGAAAGCCTGCTAATCTCATTAACATTCCTTGAGTGTCTTCTGGTCCCCCTTAACTCTTCCATCTAAACTCCTGGCTACTGTAAGGGCCCCCTCACACATAGCGACTCACCAGCGATCCCGACAGCGATATGAACTTGAAAATAGAGGGGGAAGCCAGCACTGCTTAAGGTTAGAACGCATAAATTGGAGTGCATATGCACATAATGTCTAGCTGTATTCAAAAATGAGATATTTAGCCAAAAAAATTGATCAATTCAATTGAGCCACCCCGCCGCGCCAAGGCAATCTCATATGGGGGTCCTACTCTATATATTTTTAATAAATGCTGTGCCATTACGGCCTCCTAAATACATTTAGAGCATGACCACATCAAGTGCAATCTGTACCTGAACGTTACTGGATCGCTCCCATGAAGCCAGATGGAGCAAGTGCAGATGAAGGCCAACCAGGTCTGAACATAGACATATCAGGAATGGCCTCCACACATTGCCTGACCAGCAAACATAGATGAAGGGCGATGTTGGTCCAGACACAGGTGCACAATTAAATAAAGCTTGGGGCAGGGCGGGGCTGCCGTGTGTGCACAGCAGCCTAATCCATCACAATGAACACAGAAAAATTATGGCGGACATAACCAAGCGTGCACGGCAACAGTGGTGGTGAGCCACAAACCAACAGCAAGAAAATAGAGGGGGAAGCCAGCACTGCTTAAGGTTAGAACGCATAAATTGGAGTGCATATGCACATAATGTCTAGCTGTATTCAAAAATGAGATATTTAGCAAAAAAATTGATCAATTCAATTGAGCCACCCCGCCGCGCCAAGGCAATCTCATATGGGGGGTCCTACTCTATATATTTTTAATAAATGCTGTGCCATTACGGCCTCCTAAATACACTTAGAGCATGACCACATCAAGTGCAATCTGTACCTGAACATTACTGGATCGCTCCCATGAAGCCAGATGGAGCAAGTGCAGATGAAGGCCAACCAGGTCTGAACATAGACATATCAGGAATGGCCTCCACACATTGCCTGACCAGCAAACATAGATGAAGGGCGATGTTGGTCCAGACACAGGTGCACAATTAAATAAAGCTTGGGGCAGGGCGGGGCTGCCGTGTGTGCACAGCAGCCTAATCCATCACAATGAACACAGAAAAATTATGGCGGACATAACCAAGCGTGCACGGCAACAGTGGTGGTGAGCCACAAACCAACAACAAGAAAATAGAGGGGGAAGCCAGCACTGCTTAAGGTTAGAACGCATAAATTGGAGTGCATATGCACATAATGTCTAGCTGTATTCAAAAATGAGATATTTAGCAAAAAAATTGATCAATTCAATTGAGCCACCCCGCTGCGCCAAGGCAATCTCATATGGGGGGTCCTACTCTATATATTTTTAATAAATGCTGTGCCATTACGGCCTCCTAAATACATTTAGAGCATGACCACATCAAGTGCAATCTGTACCTGAACATTACTGGATCGCTCCCATGAAGCCAGATGGAGCAAGTGCAGATGAAGGCCAACCAGGTCTGAACATAGACATATCAGGAATGGCCTCCACACATTGCCTGACCAGCAAACATAGATGAAGGGCGATGTTGGTCCAGACACAGGTGCACAATTAAATAAAGCTTGGGGCAGGGCGGGGCTGCCGTGTGTGCACAGCAGCCTAATCCATCACAATGAACACAGAAAAATTATGGCGGACATAACCAAGCGTGCACGGCAACAGTGGTGGTGAGCCACAAACCAACAACAAGAAAATAGAGGGGGAAGCCAGCACTGCTTAAGGTTAGAACGCATAAATTGGAGTGCATATGCACATAATGTCTAGCTGTATTCAAAAATGAGATATTTAGCAAAAAAATTGATCAATTCAATTGAGCCACCCCGCTGCGCCAAGGCAATCTCATATGGGGGGTCCTACTCTATATATTTTTAATAAATGCTGTGCCATTACGGCCTCCTAAATACATTTAGAGCATGACCACATCAAGTGCAATCTGTACCTGAACATTACTGGATCGCTCCCATGAAGCCAGATGGAGCAAGTGCAGATGAAGGCCAACCAGGTCTGAACATAGACATATCAGGAATGGCCTCCACACATTGCCTGACCAGCAAACATAGATGAAGGGCGATGTTGGTCCAGACACAGGTGCACAATTAAATAAAGCTTGGGGCAGGGCGGGGCTGCCGTGTGTGCACAGCAGCCTAATCCATCACAATGAACACAGAAAAATTATGGCGGACATTACCAATATGAACTTGTCAGGATCGCTGGTGTGTCGCTACATGATTGCTGGTGAGCTGCCAAACAGGCAGCTTCACCAGCGATCAGGACAGCAACACGCGGGTAACAAGCGACGTACATCACTTAGTTACCCGCAGTGTACGTTAAGATACCAGCGCGCTGGTGCAGGGAGCTGGTAACCGAGGTACACATCAGGTTTCTAAGTGCCGCACAGCACTAAGAAACCCAATGTTTACCTTGGATACCAGCTCCCTGCAGCAGCGCGCTGGTAACCAAGGTGCACATCGGGTCTCTAAGCGCCGAACGGACCAGCTCGCTGATCGCTGGTCTCCCGTCTGCCACAAGCAGCGATGCGTGACTCAATGCGTGAAAACTTGTGACCCAGCAGCGATCTCGCTAGCGAGATCGCTGTGTGTGACGGGCGCTTAAAGCAATCTCCCCTACCAGTGGGGTACCGCAGGGGTCGGTGTTGGGACTTATTCTCTTCAACATATTTATTAACGATCTGGTAGAAGGTTTGCACAGTAAAATATTGATATTTGCAGATGATACAAACTATGTAAAGCAGTCAATACAAGAGAAGATAGTATTCTGCTACAGATGGATCTGGATAAGTTGGGAACTTGGGCCGAAAGGTAGCAGATACGGTTTAACAATGATAAATGTAAGGTTATACACATGGGAGGAAGTAATCAATATCACCATTACACACTGAACGGTAAACCACTGGGTAAATCTGACATGGAGAAGGACTTGGGGATCCTAGTTAATGATAACCTTACTTGGAGCAGCCAGTGCTAGGCATCGGCTGCTAAGGCAAACAGGATCATGGGGTGTATTAAAAGAAGTCTGGATACAAATGATGAGAGCATTATACTGCCTCTGTACAAATCTCTGGTTAGACCGCACATGGAGTACTGTGTACAGTTTTGGCCACCGGTGCTTAGGAAGGATATAATGGAACTAGAGCGGGTACAAAGGAGGACAACAAAATTACTAAAGGGGATGGGGGAACTACAATACCAAGAGAGATTATCAAAATTAGGATTATTTAGTCTAGAAAAAAGACGACTGAGGGGCGATCTAATAACCATGTATAAGTATATAAGGGGACAATACAAATATCTCTCCGAGGATCTGTTTATACCAAGGAAGGTGACGGTCACAAGGGGGCATTCTCTGCGTCTGGAGGAGAGAAGGTTTTTCCACCAACATAGAAGAGGATTCTTTACTGTTAGGGCAGTGAGAATCTGGAATTCCCTGCCTTAGGAGGTGGTGATGGTGAACTCAGTCGAAGGGTTCAAGAGAGGCCTGGATGTCTTCCTGGAGCGTAACAATATTGTATCTTACAGTTATTGTTAGGTTCTTTAGAAGGACGTAGATCTGGGGATTTATTCTGACAGAATTTTATAGGCTGAACTGGATGGACTAATGTCTTTTTTCGGCCTTACTAACTATGTTACTATGTTACATTCATTACATCTTCATTTCATATACTCCAGTCTTTTTGCTCTTACTAGAAACTGAATCCAACAGTTGGACACCACCTACTTATGGTAAACTTTATTTTTCTAGTTCCACAGACCTGAGGTCATATGAGATGAAGATGTTGGCCTGCTTCTTTCTTCACAATGTACGTTCTCATAATCAACCCAGTACTTTCACTTATGTCAAGTACTGGTTCACTCATTTGACATCCACACTGTCAGATTCTTCCATCCCTCCTCCCTGCAAAAGGTAGTTGTGTACTGCCCTCTGGATCAGCATCACCAGTCCCTGAATGACTTTGCAACTGGCTTCTACACCTTTTGTCCTTTGACATTCTCACTCTCATCATGGGGGACTTTAATATCCCCTCTGATAATCCTATCTCTTCATCTGCCACCCAACTTCTATCTTCAACTTCCTCTGTAGGCCTTTCATAGCTTACTCACTCTCCTACACATGAAGATGGGAATACTTTATACTTAGTCTTCTTTGGACTTTTCTCAGTGTATAATTCTACTATCCTTCCTTTCCAACACTTTAAATTTAACTTTCTTTCTTTCTCTGTTAGGATTTGTTTCCCCACTCGCGACAGCCCTACTTACAGCACACTTGTCTACGTATCATCAATAACCAGCAACATATGAAGAATTTAAAGCCATCATTGTCCCCAATGCTCTCTCTATCCTGTCCTGACAGCTTTGAAAGCATTAACAAAAGACACTCAGAAGTGACTTGGATGAAGCAGCCCTTCTCCTCGAATAACACCTCACCACTGATGACGGAAACTCTGGCAGACATTGCAAACATGTTTCCTCCAGCAGTACTGCAGGTGTATCGAACGTCTCTAGAGAAAAACACTTTTGGCAAAAAACTTAATCTACTACAGTATATGTTTATGCATAAAACATATTTACGGTGCCATTAACTTTTCCAAACAAGCCTACGTAACCAACCTCACTGCCTCACTGTCCTATAATCCATCCTATAATCCAAAACAACGTAACACTTTCCCCTCTCATCAACCTCAGCGCTGACAATGTGGAAACTTATTGCAGGCAAAATTATCTACCAAACCTTTAAAGGAATGGATCGCATATCCTCCTGCTCTAAATCCAGTTCACTTTCTGCCTTCGAACCAGTTGCACAGCAAGTTATCATTCCGCTCTCTTCTTCTTGTCTTACAACCTACATCAGTGATCCTATTGCCTCAAACCTCCTCTTGTCTGTCTCCCCAGTGGTCACTACCCACCTAGCTGAAATATTCAACCTCTCTCTTTCTTCTGGTACTTTTCCATCCTCTTTCAAACCTGAAGTCATAACCCCATTGTTAAGAAAAAAATATCTCTTGATCAGAGCTGCCCTGCTAATTACAGACCTGTCCTTAACATACTTTTGATCTCTAAAATATTTGGTCTACACCCATCTAATATCTTTCAAATTACTCTCTTTTTGACGCTTTACAATCTTATTTTAGCTTTTTAAACTCTACAGACACTGCCCTTAGTAAAGTTTTTAATAATCTACTAACAGCTACATCTAATGGCCACAGCACTGTTCTGATTCTCCCTCATCTCTCTGCAGCATTTGACACCAACTCCTCCTTACTATGCTCCACTTTATTGACCTCAGTTCTGGCTCTTCTTCCTCCTCTCTTGCCCTTAATGTCAGGGTCCCTTAGGGTTCAGCCTAGGTCTTCTCCTTCTATTTTCTCTGTACTCAGCCCTTTTAGGACAAATCATCAGCAGATTTGTCTTTCAGTATCATATCTATGACACCCTACTATATACATCTTCTCTTGACATTGCCTTCTGCTTCTAAAAAATGCTAATGGTTGCTTGTCTGCTGTCTCTTACATCATGTTCTCCCTGTATTTGAACCTGAATCTTTCCAAAATTGAATTTCTTGTATTTCCACCCTTTACTGATCTGTACCTGATATTTCCATTTCTGTACGTAGTTCTGTAACTCCCAGGCAGCATGCCTGCTGTCTTAGGGATATATTTGACTCAGATCTTTCCTTCACTCTCTAAGTAAAATCACTCACTCATGCTACTGCACCTCAATAACCTCTCCAGAATCTTGGAACTTCAATTGGGAGCCCAATTGGGGACAGTGATGATGATGTTTATAAAGAGCTGTGGAATTAATGGTGCTATATAAGTAAGTAAAATAAAAAAAATAAAGAAAATAAAATCTGCTTTTTTCTTACCTATATCACGAAACAATCATTTTTCTTACCTATGTAAGACTAGACCACTGCAACCCTCTACTAACAGGTCTACCCCTTGCTAAACACTTCGCTCTCTAATCTGTCCTGAAAGCAGCAGCCAAGCTCGTATTTCTCTCCAGCTGGTGCACATATGCCTTCACCCTGTTACAGTAATTGCACTGGTTGCCCATACGGTTTAGAATCTCTATAAAGATGAGTGTATGTATGTGTATATCAAGCTCCACCAATTACACATAGCCCGCCCATGCCACATAGCCCCGCCCACTCAACATAGCCCTGCCCACTCCACACACAAAGTCTTGTATAATAAATCTATATACTGTATATAAAAATGATTGTATGTATGTGTGTGTGTCAAGCCCCTCCCACTCCACATAGTCCGACCCACTCCACACGCAAAGCCCTGTATAATAAATATCTAATGTATAACACAGAGCTGCACACAGAGCCGCACACAGAGCTACACTGCCAGGTTACACAATAGCACATCTCCAGGAACTCCCTGCTCAGCGCCACCCAGCTCGGGACTGTGGGATGGAGGATGTGTGATGGGTATATGGGCACTGGACTATGGGATGGAGGATATATATGATGGGTATATGGGCACAGGCCTATGGGATTGAGGATATGTATGATGGGTCTATGGGCACTGGACTATGGGATGGAGGATATGTATGATGGGTGTATGTGCACTGGACTATGGGATGAAGGATATGTATGATGGGTATATGGGCACTGGACTATGGGATGGAGGATATGTATGATGGATATATTGGCACTGGACTATGGGATGGTTGATGTGTGATGGATATATGGGCACTGGACTATGGGATGGAGGATAATCATTATAATTCTCTGTTTTACCTTTCTAGGTTTTTTACACTATCTAGAGCTATCATAGTTTCTCACACCTTCCATGCACTCATTAGCACTTGCTATTTAGATATCTACAGATACTGACTTATAAGTGACTAGTATGTGCAGCTTTACTTTACTTTTACTTGTCAACAGGAATGTGTTCAGTAAACTACAGACAGAGGCAGGCTGGCGCTGTTATACTGATTGAAATTATACCTTTTTATCTCTACCAAAATGGTGCAGGAACGTTATAGATGCCACAGCACAGGCGCGTCCGCTTGAGCCATTTTGATTAAGATAATTTTTTTTCCAACAAATCCATGTCTAAATAAAATGAAAACAGTCAAATTATCCACTGTACCATGCTACAGCGCAGGTGCCGCCACCGGCGCCTGCCTAATGAATGTGAATTTTTTTTCTTAAACCATATTCTAAGCAGTATGTATACTAGGGGGCAGGTCACAGAGGGATCATTGACCTGTCTTAAGCCATAAGGATGAATACATAAGCAGAGCACCACGTGAAGACCCCCCCCCAGGCCGTGCCAGAGCACGAGAATCTCACTGAAAACTGAAAATAAAGATTGAACAACAACCACAAGATGTAGGTTCACCAGGTATCATGCTAATCAGTATAATGGCACCAACCTGTCAGTGTCTGTAGGATACTGTGCACAATCCTGCTGACAGGTTCACTTTAATACCTTTATTTATGGCAATGATGGCTGGACCAAACATGCCAAGTGTGTTTTACCTTGTGTGTTTCCACCTACTTCTTTATAAATTGTAAGTTTGTGAGTAGGTCCTTACTCCACTTGTTTAAAGTTTTGAATTGTGTGTCACTCTGTAATGTCTGATTTTGTATTTATATGTATAGTCTGAATTTTAACCCCTTAATGACCGGACCAAATTTTTTAAATCCGACTAGTGTCAATTTATGTGGTAATAACTCTGGAACACTTCAACATATCCCATTGTTTTTTCGTGACACAATATACTTTATGATAATGGTAAATTCATGTCGATATTTTCTGTGTTTATTTATAAAAATATCAGAAATTTTACAAAAATTAAAAATAAATTGCACTTTTCAAACTTTGACTGATTATCCCTTGAATCCAGATAGTCATAACACACAAAAACATTGATAAATTACATTTCCCTCATGCCTGCTTTACAATAGTATTATTTGTGAAATGTTCTTTTACTATGTTAGCATTTTAGAAGCTTTAAAAATGTAGCAGAAATTTTTCATTTTTTCAAGGAAATTTGCAAACTTATTTTTTTAGGCATCTATTGAGTTTTGAAGTGACTTTGGGAGTCCTATATTTTGGAAACCCCCCAAAAGTGATACCTTTTTAAAAACAGCACCCCTCAACATAACTTCTGGACAGGCTGCTAAAGCCGAGAGACTCTAAAGCCCCCGTTACACACTGCGATATCGCTAGCAATATCGCTGTAAAGTCACCGATTTTGTGACATAGCAGCGATATTGCTAGCAATATCGCTACATGTGATACTTACCTCCGACCGGCTCACCCGCTGGTTATCGCTGGAAGGTCCTGGATCATTTCTCGTCGTCAGCTTCCTGCGGCGCTTCCTGCTGTGACGACGAGCGACACGTGGACGCGGGCGGGAGGGCGTCAGGATCGCCGCGTCTGACAGGTAAGTAGCGACCCCCGACCTCTGCGATGTCGCTGGTGAGATCTGCCTGTGTGGCAGCTCACTAGCGACCACTTAGCGATGCACCAGCGATCCATATCGTTGTCGGGATCGCTGGTGCATGGCTATGTGTAACGGTACCCTAAGGCCATTAGTTAGCCATGAATTGCCATGACAAACATCAGGATCGCACAATGAAGACCTCAGGGTGCCGATGGGGTTAAATAGGGAGCCCCACAATCTATTAACCATCTAGATGCTGTAGTCATTATTGACAGCAGTATTTAAGGGGTTAAACGACAACAGTCGGTACCAACACTGATCATGGCTGATGCAGCAAGTTGTCAGCTATAGTATACAGCCGACAGCTGCCAGATTGTCACCTGTATGGGGATGATATTCTCTTATATCTCAGGTCAGTAAAAAGACGTATTGGTGGTCACTAAGGGGTTAAAATAACACAGAATATGTTGAGATATACAAACAAAATTGTTTAGTTTTTCAGTAGAAATATCCAGGCCACACTATTATACAGATCAGTATGATTACAGTGATACCAAATTTGGTACTTTTTTTTCATTTAAATAAGAAAACAATTAAAAAAAAATTGTATTGAAAAAAAGTGGTTTGTGCTGCTGTTTTTGAGACTCATAGCAGTTTCATTTTTACGTCAATGGAACTGTGTTACGGTTTTTTTTTTATGGCGAGCTGACTTTTCTATTGATACAATTTTGTGGTAAATACCTTTCAATCAATCTGTGTATCTACAGACATTTGATTATTATCTGTCCTTATTAGCTTTCTGCTGGGAGACGTGTGTGGTGCTCTTTCCTATTTAAAGAGAATTTGTCAGCAGGTTTTTGCAGCCTCATGTGAGAGTAGTGTAATGTAGGCAAAAAGAAGCTGAATCCAAAGATGTATCATGTAGCTTACTGAGTGCAACCGTTCTCAAACAATCAGAGCTTTTAGATTTACACTGAAGCACAGCTGAGAAAGTGAACCGCACCCACACCAGGCTCTCCATGTACAAAGTCCATGGACAGTGAGGTGCTTATCACGGGAGGGGTGGAGCAGTCGTCAATGTTAATGTCTTAGTGATAAATTCTTCAGTTAGTAAACTACAGCATTCACTTTGACAAGTGACACATTCCTGAATTCTGTGTTTCAGTCTCTACCTCCTGCTGTCTTCAGATTACATAGTGAAAACCTGCCGACATATTCCCTTTAAACCTCTAGTACTCTGTCTCAAGCTGCCAGTTATAGGTTAAACCTGACCCTGTTCAACCCCTTTACCTTTGCTATCTTTAACCTGCTTGACATATTCTGTTGCTGACCTTGGATTGGTTTGACTCTTGCTCTGTCTGATAATCCTACCTTAGATTTTACCCTGTCTGGTGTTGAGTTAGGTCATAGGATCTTCCTCTGCCAGTTTTCTCCACCTGCCAGCAGCCACTTCTCAATCACCCCGGGGGACTTTATGTAAATGCAAATCCCTGTATATGGGTTGAAACGTGAAGGCCAGGGTTCCTCTGGGAAATATGTAGCATAATAGCTAGTGAAAAATCTTTCTAAGGAACCCTTTTAAGAGTTACCAGGCTACCATGCACTATGGAACTTTACAAAAGATCATCAGAATCTTAGTCGTAGAAAAAAACTCATTAAAGTTTTTATGGAAGAACATCTAAACATCAAATCTAATCATCAACTCTTTTCCTCTACCCCTTGTAGATGCCCCTAGTGTAACTTTTTCATCTAATTATCATAGATATTTCTTTATACGCATTTTATAGACAAAATGGCTTAAAACAATTGGACTGAAATTGAAATGTCATTTTTCTTCTGTAAACTTTTCGCACTCCCTTTTTCAGTGGGTGCTGTGTAAGCATTTCACAGTCACTTTCTCTGACGTTAACAGCTTATCATGGGAAATCCCAGGAAACGAACCCTCCAGCAATTATCTAGTTGCCTGGGAAACTCCACATTGAAATACCCCATTCATTTTGTCATTAGTTCAAGTAGGTGAAATCACACATTTTACAGAAAAAAAGACTTAAAGACTTAACGTTAAGAGTAACCCATTGTAAACCTCATTGTTGTCTTTTCTGATTTTTATAATTTGACCTCCGTTGCCTTAAAAGCTGTAAATACAGGGACATGTTGGTGATGTGATTGCACACAGATGTATTCATCTCTAGTAGATGATCAATGGGGGATTACTCTTTTTCAGCTCTGGTTATCTATCCCATAAAGCAATTACCACCTCTACCATAATGGCTTTTGAGTCTCAGTGTCTTGGTGGTCTCACTCAATAGTGCTCTTTTTTATATGCTCACTTTAGTATTTTTGAGTAGTAATTTTCTATCACTGCCAAGAACTTGAAAAAGAAAAGCATGGATTTCAAATCACATTCTTTGCAATTTGTATCATCTCATAAGGTCCAAGGTCATAACTCATATATGCTGTACATAGAAATTCAAACACATATATTTTAATATTTTACAGTCATTTTAAACATTGGATTGATACAATAAAACTGATTTGAGACCACATTTCACAATACAAACTGCATACATTATTATATAGTATTCTTAGACCAGATAAGACTGCTGTATTTACTTCGGGAATTCATAGCTGAATGCCTTTATCATCTTAATATTAATATGTGAATTGTATGAGTCAAGCTATGGAATAAAGTGGAAATATCAAAGACTGACCGTCACTTCAAAACAGAGAGCAGGTGTGAACAGGTGCATACTAAGAGTAACCTTCTCCATATATAACTAACAAATAAAGTTGCACTCTGTAGCGCTATAGCATGCAATAATGAAATATATGGAATTGGAATTGAATTACTGCTCTAGAAAATTGGAAAAAAACAAGATAGTTAGCACATAAATTGGCCAATTAATCTATGCCCAGCAGCCACAACAAGGTGATCTTCTTTGCTAGGGACCTAATCTAATGTGATTGTTTTCCTGGGCTGATAGCATACATTTACATGGGTAGGTAGGATCCTGCTGTGACTAAGACTGCCATAGGCTGATGGTTGTAGTTCTCAGTCAGAGAATTTCTGTAACAAATATTAAAGACTGACCGTCACTTCCAAACAGAGAGCGTTTGTGAGTAGGTTCATACTAAGATTAGCCTGCCCCACATATAAGTAACAAATAAAGTTGCACTCTGTGATGCTATAGCATGCAAACATGAAACATATGAAATTGGAATTGCATTACTGCTCTAGAAAATAGGAAAAAACTAAGATACATACAGCATAAATTGGCCAAGTTATATATACCCAGCAGCCATGACAAAGTGATTCTTTTTGCTGGGAGCCTAACCTAATGTGATTCTTCTCCTGGGCTGATAACCTACATTTATATGAGTATGTAGGATCCTGCCAAGATCAAAATCATTAGGGGCTGATGGATGGAATGCTCCATCAGAGAGCCTATGTATACAAATATCAAAGACTGACCGTCACCTCCAAACAGTGAACAGGTGCATACTAAGAGTAGCCATCTCCATATCTCCATATATAATTAACAAAAAAAGTTGCACTCTGTGACGCTATGCTAACACGAAATATATGAAATTGGAATTGCATTACTGCTTTAGAAAATAGGAAAAATTGAAGATATGCCCAGGAGCCATGAAAAGGCTATCCTGTTTGCTGGGAACCTAATCTAATGTGATTAATCTTTTGGGCTGATAGCCTACATATATGGGGAAGTAGGATCCTGCTGTGATTAAAACTGCCATAGTCTGATGAGTGGAGTGCTAGGTCAGAGAGTTTATGTATGTGAGTTGTATGAGTCAAGCTATGAAATAAAATAGAAATATCAAAGACTGACGATCACTTCAAAGCATAGAATAGGTGTGAACAGGTGCATACTAATAGTAGCCATCTCCATATACATCTAACAAATAAAGTAGCAGGTTCCTAACTCCCCATATAAATGTATGCTATCAGGCAAGGAGAGGAATCACATTCAGTAAGGTTGCCAGCAAAGAGGATAGCCTCGTTGTGGCTGCTGGGCATACATGAATTGGCCAATTTATGCACTAAGTGTCTTTGTTTTTTTCAATTTTCCAGAGCAATAATGCAATTCCAATTTCATATATTTCATGACTGCATGCTGTAACATTACAGAGTGCAACTTTATTTATTAGTTATAGATTAGGAGTCCAAGTATACTTAGTCTACCCACCCACTCAGTCTGACTGACAGCTGCAGCATATAATCTGCAATGTAAGGTCTCCACAGCAAGGAGGTGGGACATCTAGACATGGTCATTCAAGCTAGGTGGGCAGAAATTGAGTTAAAATTTTAAAAGGAGTTTAGCCACTTTGAATTAGATTTATAAAGTAAGCAAAAGTCACGTCTAAGAGATCTATTTAATAATGTATGCAGTTTCCAATGCGATGACAGATCAGCTTAAAAAACTTCCGCTAGAGATGAGCTAATTTGTTCAAAGCAAATTTATTTCAACTTGAATCTTATAAAAAAGTGGTTTCTCCCAAATCTGATATTTATTGCAATTCGCTTTGGACAAATTCTGTAGTTTAGTTGCCAGTTGGCTACTAAACTGTGGGAAGTCAAGAAAGGGGTCAGGATTGTAGAGGGCTAGTCAGCATTTTTGGGGATGCACAGTGTTACATTGATGAGATGTCATGCAGCACAGGAATGAGAATAAAAGAGTCTGGATGAAGAAGATAGTCAAATAAGTTGGTTACAAATGGAATTTCTCTAGCAAATTCAAGGAATCTGCTGAATCAGAATCTTAGCAACTATGCTCATTTCTAGTTTCCACAAAACAGCAAAACAATTTTCACCAGAATTCTATTATCTGCTACTCTCTACCAAAAGTGCACAATGGTTGCATTATTTGAGGGGCTGCTGGTAAGTCTTTGGCTGTACCCGGAAAGAAACGAGATAGGAAGATAAAACTTTACATTTATTCCACATACTCTCCACTGATGTCAACACACTTCTTACATCGGTATTCCAAGTTCTGTAAGCCTTTCAAAAAGAAGGATTTCAGGTGTGCCTCAAACCAGGCATCCATAACAGCCATGGTATCAGAAATTATGTGAAATTTGGTACCCTAGAGGTGTTTCTACAGGTTTGGAAACAGATGATAGTTGGAGTGAGCTAGATCTGGTGAATAAGGTGGGTGGTCAACCAGCTGGAAGCCCAGCTCCTCCAGTTTTGCCTTGGTCGCTTGTGCAGTGTGAGCAGAGGCGTTGTGTTGCAGGAACAAGATTCCTTTGGACAGCTTGCCACATCTTTTGGCCTTCAGAATATGAAGGGCATTGATCCTTCAATGTCTGCGTCATTTCACCATGAATATCCTTCGCAGATTTTCCTTGCAGAAACAAGAATTTTATCACTTCTCTGCTCTCATTTGCTGTGAATATCGCATTAGACTCCGCCATTTTGTTTTCCTCGCGTGCGTAGAATACTGTTGCCTTAAGCTAAAAACACAAAATTTTGAAAACATACAGTATATTAGACACACAAGGCATTCATGTGATGTAACATTTGTTACCATAGAAGCAAAAAAGATGACAAAGCCAAAGACTTATCAGCAGCCCCTCGTACTAATACTGATCATGTTTTGATAATATTTTATATATATTTATTCTAAACTGTATGTAGATCCTTTTCAATAATCATCTGCTAACCAACAAGAGGTACCTAAGAATGTTTGTGAAGAACACATATGAAAGCATGCCTAAAGTGGTTGTCCACTGCTCAGACAACTTAATCTCAATCAGCAAGTTTGCACCAGTAAAATAACAACATGTATACACACCTTTGGTACAAGCGTCAGTTCAATCGGTGTCAGTACTCATTCTTGGGGCTCATGTTACATTGTTATGTCATGAAAGCTCTGCACCCAATCAGCTCAGGATTCACTCTCCTTCCTTCGGACGAATCAGACATCAAGGGAAGTCAGGGCTGCGGCTAGCCACTCAATTCCTTTTGATGCTTGATTCATCCAAGGTTGAAGAGAATGAAGCTATTGTTGATTGGCTGCAAGGACCTCATGACTAGAGTTGAGCGAATAAGTTCGGAATCAGTCACCGAATCTGAATTTGCCAGATTCGTGCCATATTGGTACGTTATTTGTCCTGAATTTATGTTTTATGATTGGCTCCAAACATATTCGTTCATTCCTACTATCATTGACTCCAATAATGGTCAGATGTGTTCGGCAAATATTGCAAAAATAATATTCACCAGCGATCATAATCGGGACCGAATTTTGAAAAATTCGCTCAACTCTACTCGTTAACTTAACAATGGGAGAGCCATTGCCGACACCGCTGGAACAGCACTTGCACCGGAGGGGAGTATAAATGCTGTTATTTTACTGTTGTACACATGTTGATTGAGACGGGATTGTCCGAGAAGTGGACAGCCTTTATAAAATCTAATGAGTGCATAAATGAGGAATTTTATTTTTTATTGGACTTAGATGTATTGATTCTGTGATACTGTAAACCAGGAGCGGACACAAACAGAAGAGGGCCACTGTGCAAGAACATTATATGGGCCCATTAAAGTTCAATAACTCATAATAATGCATAACGTCTTCTGCTTTGAAGATGGAAGTGGGCCCCTGTACGGCTACACAGATTTCACCAATAGCATTTCTGCCCCTGCTGTAAACGATGGTCATGAATTACTTAGGAGAAAAGTTTGACGGGTGTACAGTTTTGATTTTTTTCTAATTCGGAGCAAAACTGTAAGATAGCATAACTGTCAAGTAGATGCCGCAAAGACTTAATTACTGTAAACCATTTCTCATTATTCAGGAAAAAAAAAACATTTTCTATCCAAGTTAAACTGAGCCATATGTTTACCACGCATTAAAAAGAATGTAAACCTTATTTGTAAGTAGGACAAGGCTTTGTTCAATTAAAATATTCACCAGTGGGAATGCTCGAGCCACTGATTAATTCATGCATGCCTTAGAGAGTAAGGGTGGGTTGTTTGTAGATCATGTTGCTGTGAAATGTCACACTAATCTCTGGTAAATTTAAGAAGTCGTTATTTCATTTTTTTTTATTTGTAGGAAAACTATATTGTTAACCCAGTATGAATGCTTATTAAACATATTGCCTTCCCATGCATCAACTACTGCATTAATATTTCCCACATCTGTTCTGTGATCCAGTCATAAGCTGTCAAAATATTTTACATTGTTTGTAATGCTTCTTAATGACCTCGAAAACCTTTCACATATTGCTTCTGAATACTGCAGGGGACGCGTGCAGCAATCAGGTAGACAATTAGCTCAGGAAGTGGGAGCTGGGAGCAGTTGGGTAGTAAATTAATGTATTTTGGAGATAGGAAGCAGAAAACAGCTGTGTAGAGACCTTTTCAGTCTTTACAAAGAGTCTTTCTTATATCAAGAATTATTTATTTTCATTACAGGTTTTGGATAATACAGTACATCGAAATGAGTATCTGAATATAAAGATTCTCGTGTCCACTATTAGACTTTCTTACATTAAATCTTAAATTAAAGTGAGAGTCACAATATTAATTATAATAATAGTACTGTTTAATTTCTTCTTCCTGAGACTGGCATTCATCTTCAGTGAAAGGCAGAGCCTACAATTGCTAGTATTTGTTTTCAGAACTTCTGCTTGCTCCTGATGACTCTGCTAGTTTCAGTCCTGTGGGGGATCAATTACCGTCACATAACTGCAGTTTGTTATCTGATACGACTAATATTAATTCAACTCATTGAGTTAAATCTAAGTCTACATGATGACTTTGGCCACTATATCAGGGCGCTTGAGAAGTTAATGTGGTCACATTGCGACCCTTAAATTGCCGCAACTGCATAAAAAGCCAGCTGCAAAACATCAGACTCAGTTGGATTTTGTGTGACCTGCTTATCACGATCACAACTCCATTCATTTTTATAGCACTGCAATGTAGCAGCAGAATCAATTGAATTTCAGTCGTGTGACAGTTGTTGTGTAGGCTTAGCCTAAGGACTCCGTCGGGATGACCGCAATTTTGTTCCAAGTGCAATCAGTGAAACCATCAGATCACATTCTGACCAACGTTATTCAAAGAGTCAATGTACATATTCAATTTGCTTCTGATAATCAGATGGCACTCGCCCATTTATGTCTATGGGTCCATGGAAAACATATGACCACACTTGGATGACTTCCTAGTGTGGTCCGATGTTCATGGACAGACTGAATGGAGAACACAGAGAACCTTTTTTTTTAAATTCTGCACACCAGAGAAAATCGGACACTGATCACATTCTAATCAAACTTTGATCACCCTCTGATCAGAGTGCGATTAGCATAATCAGACTATTTTTCTCAGATGAAGAGCACCTGCTCATCTGCACTTGCCCTAAAGGTGATCTGTCACCACTAGAGTTGAGCGAAACAGGTCGGTCAGATTAAAAAGTCGCCGACTTTTGCCAAAGTCGGGTTTCATGAAACAAAACCCGACCAGAGTGTGAAGTTGGCCATGCGGTCGGCGCCCCAAGCGCCAAAGTCGGGTTTCGCCGAATGCTTGCACGTGACTTTTTTCAGCCAATGAGAAAAGCGGAGGGTACCATAGCGGGAGAATAGCAGGAGCGTAGCTGGGGTGGGAGTGGGAGTGGGGGAGAGAGAGAGAGAGGGAGAGGGAGAGGGACAGGGAGAGGGAGAGGGAGAAGAGAGAGAAGAGAGAGAGAGATTTCGCCGCCTCTAGGGTTAAAATTCATGCCAGGTGTGTTTACTCACTGCCGACTTTTTTCACCTTTGACTTGCATTGGGTTTCGTGTTTCACGACTTTTCCCTATAGTCGGCCGATTTCGTTCTACTCGACTTTTGAGAAAGTTGGGTTTCATGAAACCCGACTCGACCCTAAAAAAGGCAAAGTCGCTCATCTCTAGTCACCACACCTGACACAATTGATTTCCCATGACATAGTAATATTGAAGCATTGTTTCTCATAACCATTGCATTGTGTTATTTTGCTATTTTTCATTTTAAAATGTAAGAATAAATTGACAATTAGGTATTACCATTCCTCTTATTCAAGGGGTGTGTTCCCACACAGTCTAGTATTGACAGCTGCAATTGGACAGAGAATACAGGTTCAACCCCCTAACTGGTAACGACCAGTTGTCCATTTATTCATACGTTACTTGGAGGAATTACAAGGAAAAATTGCAGAGTCATAAGAAAAGAGGGTCCAGAATCATGTCATGTAGTAAAGGAGAGCAGAAGGTCTGACAAAGTGTACCGCAAGCTGTACCCTTTCTAAATATTTAAGTTGACCCGAGTAGAAGTTTTGGCTTTCAACCTTAATATTTCAAGTCTTATAGCGAACTTGACGATCCAAAAAAGACCCTTTATAACTCCTTCTGCTATCATTTATTACTCCACCTCAGTTAATGAAGGCTTTCTTATTTTAATTGGAAATATGCACATTACAAGACCAGAGAGAACATAAAACTATCAAATATTTATGACTGATCGAGCATTTCTCATTTGAATTTTCAGCAGAGAATATAGTGAAAGACAATGTATATCTTTAGCCAGAAGAATCTTGCTAAGAATGTTTCTGCTTTCACAGTTACTATCATCATGAGAAATAAATCAGCATTCAGATTCTTTGCTGGTCACTTTTAATGTTCATTAATGAAATGTAAGTTAACATTTCTGTAGCTTCTAAAACAGAATGTGGACCACACTTTAATTTGGACAATACTTATTTTGGTTCATGAGAAGTGAGAGTGCAATGAACCTTAGTGACGAGAAACATTCTCGCGCCAAGTGATCTCATCAACTTGTTGCCCCGCCTTTCTACAGGTCGGTAATTTATGTGTGGCACCTGCTTGTCATGCCTGCTGAATTTCTTTTCCACTTGTTAACAATGTATAGATACAGGATGGAGGATCGTGATTTCATCGTGAAAACTTATTAGAGAACTGAGTCCTTAAAGAAGTGCCAAAGTGGGTTTCTAAAGAAGTTTGGAGGTTGAAATCCACCATCCAAATAGTTTATTCTGTCATTGGTGAACAAGCTGGAATGTACAGAAGCATTACTGAATAGACATGATGGAGGATGTTTCTTTTGGGGCCATTTGAAAGGTCGTGTGTATGATTACAAGCCACGAGTTTTACAAGCACCCTATTAAAGCATACAGCGAGAAATTCAGGCTATGACCCCAGACAATACAGTCAACAATATGGAAGGGTGGATGCTGGCGTGCTTGGTTGAGAACGGTGGAAATTTTCAACACCTGCTTTAAAACATCAGTTTCTCATGAGCTAAAGTATATACAGTCCCCGTTTCAGTGCTATATATCAACTTTTTAGAAGTTACAGCAATTTTTCTGAGTAAAGTATGATTTCTTTTTTCTTCATGATGATGTGTCATTTGTTACAACAATCTCTTTGATTAGACTCCATCTTTTCATTTTACTATTTAAACCTTCACCTCATATCTCTCCAAAACACCTATGAATAACAGTAAACCCAAAATGCGTACGTTATGGATCCTTAATCTTATTGACACTTTTGCTTCTTCTCACTTTTAATTGTGCATTTAAAGTTATATATTAACATTTTCCAGGTGGTGCTGGAGCTCAGTCCTTATGGACCCTTCTTGCATTTGTCACCGGGATAAAAGCTTGGAGTGCTCCAACACTCCTTGCACCACACCATGACAAAACAAAGTCTACCAGGGTTCCTATGTGAATACAAGTGGTTTTTGCACTGAATTGTCCTCCCTGGAGGGTGCCTTGATTACCTCTTTTTTGTTCCATTCAAATATAGGCCCTGGAATCAGAGTCCAAAAATGTAACTAAGTAATGGAGTATGTGCAAGGAATTGAAGCAGCAATATAAAAAAGATAAATATAAAAAAAATCACAAAACATAAATGAGACATGTGTGCTATTGCTTAAATATAAAGTGCAAATATCAAATTAAATAAAGTGCAAGTGCACATTTTTATCCATAAGTATATGAAAAGTATATAATATTATTGAGTATATAATACTCAATAATACGATAACATATATATATAATCGGTGTAAATCCATATAATTATCTAGTAAAGATAGAGACCCTAAGGCGTATTGCTGCTCAGGGAAGCTTCATCAGGGGTGAGAAGGTTAATGAAATGTAGAGGCTTTGTGAACCAAACTAGTGAAAACTCATATGCTGAGACCTACCTTCAAGTACATATTTGAGTTTAGCTTATAGTATTTTATACAGTTTCACATTGTTTCCCTATAATCACATATTGCTGTGAAACAGTACATACAGTAATGGTATGTAGTCTTGTACAAATTTGATATTTTGACTTTGACCACTGACTCAGGTGTTACCATATTGTGACAAAAGCCAGAGAAGCTCAAGTCCCCATCCTAACGACCAAAAGTCAGGTGTAGAAAATCCTACATTTTTATGGATGCCCTGCTCTGTTTCTTAAACCCTCTCCGTTTTATTAGGAGAGACACATCCAAAAGTGAAATTCTATATCAGAAATGTTATTGCTTTTAAAACAAAATAAAATAATACTCAAAAACAACAACAGCATGAGTAAATCAGTTTGGAAATATTTATGGTCCTCAGTAGAGAAAAAAAAAGTATTTTTGGTTATACAGGTAGAAACTCAGGTAGCACATTCAACAAGAAGAAATTCACCCTAAGACTAACATAACAACATAGAGCACTGTATATTCTGAGTATATGAAACAAAGCCTACTCTACGTTACCTAAGGCTGTGTTTAAACATAAATGAGATTATACAAAAGTTTGATGATAGATTCCCTTTAAATGTGAGTTTCACATATTCAGATAGCTGGAAAATACTATACGACAATCCTTTCCCATGTTGTCACATTACATTATGGAGATAGCCATTTTTTTCAGTGTTTGGGTTTGCATGTCACAAACTGCTTTCTTAATCTATTATCTGTGCTTCCATTAATTCATTTTTTTTTCTGGCAAAACCCCCAGAGAAACTGTGTTACGGTTTGCGGTGTATTTTAGAGTACCAGTCAGACATCACACCTGTACACTGCTTCCCTCTGCAATCACACACAGTAATAAGGAAAAAAATGAAAGCCACATATTGTATCTGTCAGAGATACTTTCATTCTGCTCTAGCTCTTGACCATTAAAAGCACTTGAGAAGTTGCTCATTCTAATTTGAACTGACAGTTTAATAGTTTGCATTTTCTTGTTTAGCTACATACTTGACCAATCTTTAACAAGCAGCCAAACTCACTTTAGCAGGTTTTTATTTATTTTTTTCAAAATTTATAATGAGCGTTACTTCACCTCACCGATAAGACAACAGGAGGGAGGCTTATCCTAAAATCACAAGGCATCGTCAATGTTTATAAAAGCAACTGTATGCTCCTTTTGGTACAAAACATTTTATATACTCAAAAATAAGTATTCACCTTAAAGTGGATTTTCAAATTTTAAGAAAGATGGTTAGATATGAGGAGAATTCCAAGCTAGTGTAATGAGACTTATAGGCCATGCAAGGTACTCTTGAATTCTTAATATGCAAATAGACTCTTGAACTTGAACTTTAGGGCCACCTATTGGATCTAGCAATCCTTAAAGTCAATATCAATTTTTTATGAGCCTTGCCATATGATTTAGGATAGAGAGCCAAACCAAGCACTCCATTTGCAAACATATGTTTCGGGGTATTTGACCTTTATCCGTCAGTATCGAACTTCTGACCGTTAGAGACCACTTACCTAACCAAATCATATTGTGTGCTTTGCACTGGTGAGGGGCAAACACCTCAAAAAATGTGTTAGCAAATGTACTGTAGTGTCTGGTTTGGCTCTCTATCCTAAATTGTATGTTGAAGCTCGTTATATTGACTTTTAGGACTGATGCATCCAATAAGTGGGCCAAAGCCTCAGCATTCAGATGATAGGTGAAGTTACCAGTGAAATATCGTAGAAGATTGATAGCAGAAAATTAACGTTTCCTATATTATTCCTTTTTAATATTAGGATGACAATGTTTTTTTCCAGTTGTAATATCTGACCAATTCCATCAGTTCAAAAGGTTGCCTCTGACAGTTTTGACACAAGCCACTCCATCTTGCAGACTTCAGAGAAATCCTAATACCCTTTAATCCCTGTAATCTGGCTTTACAATAGGACCCAGTACAATGCTACCATGGAAGGGCCGCCATATAAGGGTTGGAGTGGTCGCTATGCAGGGTCAGACCCGAGATGTCACGTCAAGGACAAAATCATGATCAGTAAGAATAGTCAGAAACAAACATGAATATACTAACCAAAACAGGTGCAGAAGATGCACACCTAGCCAGGGGAACACTAAGCTATATTGGACAGCTTCAAGCAGCAAGCTGGAAGCTTTAGTAGGGTGTGGTGCTCTCTAGTTCACAGTCCATACTGAACAACTAGTGTCCATGCACGGACCCCAAACAGGGAATTTTCCACGAAGTCCATGCTACTGTTCAGGTTTGGCACCCCAAACATTGGCAGTTTCCATCTGTGTGACAGCAAGATAAACACGGGTGGCTCTGATCAGTGGTAAGTTGCTGGTCAGAGCGCTGTGGTTCCCACGCTGTCAGATGACAGTGTTGACCACCATATGGTACTGGTGGTAAAAAGGTTACCCTTACCACCAGTCACAGGTGATGGGTGATGAGAAAGTACTACTCTACACAGATAAAAATTAAGTTTTATTTATTCATATTAAAAGTTCGCAAAACATACATAAAATTTAAATATTACCAGATTTAATAAAATGATACCTTGATATCTGCCATCCATCACCTTACTCCACAGAAATTTAAGTTTTTCTTATTATGTAATTGAGCTCTTGAGATTTTTGAGATGGACACAAATCTCTCCTAGAATCTGTCATCAGAGTGAGACATGTAATGACTGACAGTCAGCTCTCCCAATTTACATCTCTCACACTGGTAATGCCGCCTTTCTTTTAGAATAATCTCTGATGGCAGATTCTTAGGGAGATATCAAGGTGTAATTTTATTCAACTTTCTATGGCGCACATGCCCATGTACATGGCTTGGGAAGGTTGATCCTACTGACACATTCCCTTTAAAGTTATTCAGCCACTCTACAAAATCTATATGAATGGGAAATTTCTGCAAATGTGCATTGTAAGGTCGTGAAGATACCCGGGGCTTTCGGCATATACCAGTGATAAGGAGAAGCTTTGATGACAGTATGAGGAGAAGAAGCAGTGGAGGTGAGTGGTGAGGTGTGTATATTTTTTTTTCTCATGTTACATTCATAGGGTCTGTGTACACCACAGAGCATAATAAGGGACATTCAATTTACATAAAATAACTTCCCGGCAAATTAAAAATCCGTGCGCTTTCCCGAATTTGAATCTTGTCAGATGTGCTCATCTCTGTCTAATACAGTAATGCTGAAAACAAAGTAGAGAAAGTAGAGAACAATTTTTTGTCTAAAAGATTAGAGAATATTGATCCAAAAATTTGGCAAAAGTAAGGTAAAAAATTTAATTTTAAATGTGAAATTTTGTATACAGAATATATCTATTTCCACAGTCGCTATAACTGATTAAACACTGAGTAGCAATGTCCTGTCTCTACAATGGTAAAAGCAACGTTGATATTTCAGAGTTTATCTCTTGAGCCCCAATGTTCCAAACAAAGCCTGATCTATACTCATCGATTCCTTTATAAGAACTCTTAGCCTTATTTCATCCCTAAATTTGCAAACAATTAAGTGCCTCTTTATATAAAAGTCCTGCACCCTGTAGAAAAAAGTATAAACCCAATCACAGCTGAACCTCTTTCTTCAACTATACTTAACAGCCACTTCAGCACCGATTCTTCATTGCGTTGGTGCCTTTTTGTTGTTTGCACCCAGTTCACTTTTCTATTTTTTGTCCTTTTTAAGCCTATTTTATGTGAGCTCGCCTGTTTGTTTTTTGCTTTCCGCTTTGCGAGTGAAGTTTAGCGGTCCCATAAGTTTTTGCTTTTTCATAAATTTCCACTTTATAAATTACTCCAAAATGTGGCACTTTTCCACTCCAGTTAACCCCTGGTGTGTTTTCAGTGCACCAGTATCTTGGCCCAATTTTTGTGCAATTTTGCAAAACGTGTAACTTTTTGTTGTAAAAGGTTGCAAAGACAGTTCAAGACAAAAAAAAAGACAATTGTTTACTTTATGCCAAATTCATGCCATTTTCAAGAATTTGGCACAAAAAAACAGCAACGAACACTACAAGAAAAACAAAAGCAAGTGGCTTAAAAAAAAATTGCAAATCATGAATCGGGGCCATAAATCTTTCTAGGATTATCACACTCAATTTATTGATTTGCAACTTTGCTGTAGAATGCTTTATTAGACTGAAAGAAAAAAAATCAAAATGTTCAAGTCAGTTTAATGGCTATATAATACTCTTTATATTGCAATGTTTTTAAGATCGTCTCCATTCCTGTTTGGCTTTCATTCCTTTATTTCCTCGACTACAGATGATTTCACTACTTTTTACGTTTTCACTAAAAATTGGTTCATCTGAGAATGAAAAACAATGATGGAAACAAGATTTAGATTGTTGATATAAAGAAAGATTTTATCGAAATAAAAAAAGAGGGTGGTTTATTTTCCGGCACAGAGGAGCTCATGTTATATACATAGTGGTGATGATATCGGATGCCTGGGAACATTATCAGTAAAACCTAATTTTGTCCTCATGCTGTTCCAAATGATCTTGGCGTGAAGCTGGTTATTAAGTGTCACCTCTCTGGAACAGTTTATATGATCTTTCCTTGGCTCTTTCATTCAGTTGCTGCAAGTAAATGGTAATTTAACAATAAATGTTGATGTCTGCGGGAATACGGCATAGGTTTCTGTATCCAGGTCTGGACAAGCTTTTATTTGTCGTTCTATATCTAGGGTAAGATATAATAAGCTAGGACATAGCTTCCCGTATAATACAAGAATAATGAATAAAATAAAAACATGGACTTATCACTTTAGTAGAATTAACCTGATATCAGTAAGCCAGCAAGCTTTTATCAGGATAAGTCCATGTTCACACGTTCAGTATCTGTTCAGTATATTCCATTAGTATCTGTAAGCCAAATCTAGGAGTGGAACAATCAGAGGAAAAGTATAATAGAAACACGTCACCACTTCTGTATTTATCACCATCTCCTGGTTTCGGTTTACAAATACTGATGTAAAATACTGACCAAATACTGAACATATGAATGTGGCCTAAAGGTACTGTCACACTAAGCGATATCGCTAGCAATATCGCTATAACTAGTGACGTTATAGCGATATTGCTAGCGATATCGCTGTGTGTGATACTTACCAACGACCGGCTCCCCAGCTGGTTATCGCTGATCGCGCGAGAACGTCCTGGACCGCTTCTCGTCGTCAGCTTCCTGCGGCGCTTCCTGTGGAGACGAGCGACGAGCGTGGATGCGGGCGGGAGGACGCAGGATCGCCTGGTGTGACAGGTAAGTAGCGACCCCCGTCCCCAGCGATGTCGCTGGTGAGATCTGCCTATGTGGCAGCTCACTAGCGACCACTTAGCGATGTACCAGCGATCCTGACCCCGTCATATCGCTGGTCGGGATCGCTGGTACATCGCTAAGTGTGACAGTACCTTAAAAGGTAATAATGGAAGTTTGAGCGCTGAAGTCCTACCACATTACCAAAAGAAGATGATTAGGAGCTTACTTTGGAGCCAGTCCCTTGACTCTACAAACTATCTGTTGGGTTGATTCACAAATAATTGAGAAATCATATTAGTTGTTCAATAGATGAAAAATAAAGTATTGGGACACACACCTTAATAAAATATAGACTAATATTTAAAGACGAGAGAAAGGTTATAACATGGAGGACCGTGAAACCAAGTATAAACACTATAGAGAAAAAGGTCCTCCAAGGATATTATATAAAATATTCAAATTTTATTAAATAACACAAAAAATAAAAAGAAACAGCAAACCATACAGAAAGTGGAAAATAGCATGACACTGGGTGACAAACATAAGAACCTGTGAAACATCCGCTCCAGCCAGCTGGATCTCGTCATCCTGGTCCCGATCCAGCTGGCTGGATCGGATGTTTCACAGGTGATCGGCATTTCTGAACCTGCACTCATATATAAAAAGGTGGTTGTTAGCAATGGGAGGTAAAGCACCCCTTCTGAGGAAGATATTCATCGAAACGCGCGTTAAGGGGGACCCTGGGTGATTCTTTCATTCTGGTAAATATGTTATTGTTTTAATTGTCTAGCCATGAGGTGTATTTCCCTTACTTAATCCTCTCTATACCCACATCATTTATTTTTAGGAAGGATTTTTTCCTTCTGAGGAGATCAGCTATGGGAAAACCAGCAATGTCTGGGATTCATCTATTTCATTGTGCATAATGTCGCTGCAGGCTTCATTTAACATGCTATTAGGCTCTAATATGTGAGATTATATCCTTAATAATATCTATTTCTGCTTGCTGCACCAGCACTTTAAGAATTGTTTTCTATTCCCTCATGTGCTACATTATTGTACCAGTCATTTTATAGTTCTTATGTTTGCCACTCAGTGTCATGCTATTTTCCACTTTCTGTATGGTTTGCTGTTTCTTTTTATTTTTTGGGTTATTTAATAAAATTTGAATATTTTATATAATATCCTTGGAGGACCTTTTTCTCTATAGTGTTTATACAAATATAGACTAAGTCTATATTAACTTAATTTTCACCCTTTTTTTCTCACTGTTTCATTGTCACATTCCAGAATCTACAGGTCTTTTTTGTAATTAATGTACCTGTATTAGGGCTTTTTTTGGGGGGCTTGAGGGGGGGATGAGTTCTATTTGTCAGAAGTACCATATTGGGGTACATGCAGCCGAATATCTAACTTATGTTTATTCTTTCTGGGAAGAAATAGAAAAAAAACAGCAATTCTGCTGGATGTTTTTTAACTATTTCAATTGAACGTGTTATATTTGGTGCACAAGTAAAGTGTCAGCTTTACATTGTGGGTCGGCATGACTATGGTGATACCAAGTTTATGTAGTTTTGCTCATGTTCTTCTTTTAAACAATAATAATTTATTTTTGTGTCACCATATTCTTAATTATTATAATAATTTTATTAACATGGGCATGCAGGTAATAGATATGTTACACTAGTTCCACCTGTCTGCCTCATATTAATGCTCTTGTTGCTGAGAAATGTTATATCCTTTCCTTATATTAATGATTTCTTTGAGTCTCCAGGGTGTGCAGTGCCTAGAAGAACTCCCTGCCTCCTCTCCTCATTACAATACTACCCCCCTCTCATGTACGTCAGTTACGGCCCCAGAATCCCGCACCTGCGCCCTGCATTCCCTCAAAAATACATACCTCATCCTCCCTTCTATAGGCACTGCACTGAGGGATCTCCTGTGTAGACGCCAGCCACTTCCACACTAGTGACCTCCGGTGTGTGCGCCGATAAGGTGCTCTCCCCACTTCCTCCCTGCATAGTCATCGCTATATACACATGGTTCCTAGCAATGACTATGCAGGAAGGAAGTAGGGAGAGAATCTTATCAGTGCACACACCAGAGGTTACAGTGATTCGGGGGAAATAACTGATGTACATGGGAGGGGGTAGTATTGTAATGAGGAGAGGAGGCAGGGATTTCTTCAAGGCACTGCACACCCCAGAGCCTGGAAGAAATCATTAGCATAAAAAGAAATATAAGATTTCTCAGCAACAAGACCATTAATATGAGGCATTCAGATACATACAGATGCCCATATTAATAGGTCATATATGTCTCAGGGGTGACAGTTATCATATATTCACTTGCATAGTTGTTAACTTGTTATTCTGAAATACCCCTTTATTTTGAATGCAAATATGGGTATTATAGTTTTATTTACCATCCTAAAAATATGTACCAAGGGTTTAAATTGCATTAACTATGCACATCCCATGTCTGTATTCAACAAAGGTACAGGTACCCAAAAAACTATACAGTTGGGAGTATATACAGTATTCTTAAGAATTTCCTATTTTAACCTGAGATGTGAAGAGGGCAGTTTCTTATTTCTGTAATATTTATTCTGCGATTAGAAACATTTTAGGGAAATAAATACTATCGTAAGATAAAATGTAAAAACATTTTTAAGCAAAATGATAATCTACCTGTATACTTTTGTGCTGTCGCATGGGCTCTGTTTGTAGTCATGTAGCAGCTGCAAAAAGGCAACCTCGAACAGACGTGGCGCATTCTACTCCATTTCCCAGAATCTAGGGTTTGCCCCCGGTACAGGGATTTGGACTTACACAGGGGTCCCGGGGATGGGGCCACAGAGCCAGCTGCTGTTTGGTGGTGCAAGCTGGCAAGAAGGATAGACAGGTATCAGGATCAGATCCAGGAGGTCATGTCATGAACAAAATCGTAAGACAAGAGGATGGTCAAAATTCACACCGAGGTCAGAAAACAGGAAGAATAAAGAAAAGAGAAGCAGCAACTAGAGCACAAGTCAGGAAGCAAAACTAATCGACTGGACTCAGGGGTTTAAGTATTGGGCAACCCTGCCCAGGGCTCTCAGAAAGGAGAAATAAAAAAAAACCCAGACAGTTATCCCCATAGCTCCCTGATCTCCCTGAAAGTAAAGGAGTTCCAAACTCATCCTTTTAGAGTCTTGTTTGGGCTGATTAGAGGAGCAGAAAAACTCCAAAAATTTCAAGATTGGGCCCATTTCCGCCAAGAGATCTGAGTGTTCATTCAAAACGTGGTTATTTGCTATTGGGCTTTATTGAGTTATGAATGTTTAGAATTTTCTCCAAAAGTAAAGGAGTTCCAAACTCATCCTTTTAGAGTCTTGTTTAGGCTGATTAGAGGAGCAGAAAAACTCCAAAAATGTCCCCAAATTTCAAAACTGAACAATTCCTCCGCATTCATGCTTCACATTAGTGTGTGATCGTATTTTTGAACCTTGTGAAGCGTGTACCATATTCCTCATTTATTACACAGCTGTTTTGGCACACACACTATCTGTGCATCATATTCATTTTCAGAGTTTTCTCTTTATTGCTTGTGAGAATCATGTGGGAATAGTGGATGAGGGCAGGTATATCTCGCCCAGATTCCTTTCCTATGTGGCCTAGTCTGGTCAGTATCGCACCTGCTTACTAATGGATAATGGGAGGTGGATATAAAAGGATGCCAGGTGGTTGTGTGAGTGTCTCAGCCTGGGAACACAGAGAGCCTGTCTGTGTGAGAGACACACGTGAGTGGAAGCAGTGCCCACTGCAACTGTGGTTTGGCTGGACGGGAGAAGCCCGCCAGTTGGTAGTTAGGTTGTCCATTGTTTAGTTAGTGCCGGACAGGCAAGGATTTGTTTTATGTTTTATTTCCTTTTGCATTGCTTTCACCGTTAATAAACCTGACCCAGGGTCAGTTATACACGAATCCCAGCTCTGCGCCTGAGTTTCATGCTGAACGCAAGTGACCTTCGACCCCAGCAAAGGCGATCCCGGAGTGTTTTATCACATTGTGGTGGAGAACGCGGGCATCACGTTGCAAGCATGAGCATGGAGGACGTGGTGAAAGCGCTGGTACAGTCCACCGCCGTCCAGCAAGAAGCTAATTGGGTGATGATGGCCCAGCTGAAGGAGTTGGTGGACATGACAGTTACCGATCGTTCGCTTCTCCAGCAGGTGGCGCAGCGCTTGGCAAGCTTACCTGAGCTTAACCTGGAAGCCGAGTCGAGAGTGATTCACGTGAGTCGGTACTGGCAGAAAATGACGACCGAAGATGACGTCGAGGCATACCTGACCACGTTTGAACGGACGGCGGTGCGAGAAAAATGGCCGAAGGCACGATGGGCCGGCCTGATTGCCCTGTTTCTTTCCGGTGAGGCCCAAAAGGCATATTATGACTTAGAGCCTGAAGCCGCGCAGGACTTTGACAAATTGAAAGCCGAGATCTTGGCCCGGCTGGGAGTGACGACCGCTGTCCGTGCACAGAGAGTGCATCAATGGACTTATCAGCCAGATAAACCACCGCGGTCACAGATGTTCGACCTGATCCACGTGACGAAGAAGTGGCTACAACCCGAGGTGTTGACAGCGTCAGAGATAATCCAGAGAGTCGTCATGGACAAGTACCTGAGAGCTCTACCTCCAGCCCTGAGGAAGTGGGTAAGCCATGGAAATCCTACGACGGCAGATCAACTGGTGGATCTGGTTGAACGTTACTCCATGGCGGAAGGACTCCGAGACGACGCTACCCCACCTCGTTCTTCATCGTCTCCACGTGGAACCGGTAAGACTGTTCCAGGTAGTAGGGGAGATGGAAAAATCCCTAAGAGAGTGGGGGAGGAAAACGGGACTGCCCGCACTGCGAGGCCGAAAGTAACGAACTATGGTCTAAGCAAGGGGCCCGTTAGGTGTTTCCGCTGCCAAGAGATGGGACATATTGCTGCGAACTGTCCGGTCACTACTGAACCCATGCAGTGCGACGTCACAGACTCTAAAAACCGCATGTCTATGGTTGCACGGGTAGTGAGTGTAAATGCCGGTCAAAAGGATGTGGAAAAACACTTGTGTGATTTAACTGTTGATGGCAAAAATGTGGTGGCATTGTTAGACTCGGGAAGTGTGGTGACTCTGGTGAAGGCCAGTCTGGTGTCAGCCCCAACTGGACCATCAGACAAATTTTCTGTAACGTGTGTGCATGGAGACACCTGTTCATACCTCACCACGTTCATATGCATTACTACTTCCTATGGGTCTGTGCAACATAAAGTGGGACTCGTCCCGGCGTTATTGCATGATGTTATCCTGGGCCGGGATTTTCCCCACTTCTGGCAATTGTGGGAGAATCAGTTGATGCCCTCAGGTAATAGTGTACATGATTCTTCTCCCAGGGAGCGTGTGGGTCCCGAACCCCTGGAAGAGGTCTCCCCGGAAGACTCGGGGGAAGAGTCTGCGGGAAATGACCTGCAGTTCCCGTTTTCAGTCATGGCGGGTGATAATGAGGAGACCGGGGAAGAGGAGGAGGCCGACAGCCATCCACCTCCCCGTTTGCCGGATTTAGAAGTTCAGAAAGATGACTTCCAAAGCGAGCAAATAAAGGATCCTACCCTTTCTCAGGCTAGGACAAATGTAAAAGTGATAAATGGGGTACCCGTAGAACCTGGCTCTAGGCTGGCATATCCTTACATGGTTCTGGAGAATGATTTACTCTATCAGATAGAGAAAAAGGGCGAAGATACGGTGCAACTATTAGTCGTGCCAAAACCCTACCAGCGGCAGGTGCTGGACCTGGCCCACGGACATGTGATGGGAGGTCACCTGGGAGTCCAGAAAACCACCGAAAGGATATTACTCTGTTTTGTTTGGCCAGGCATTCATCACGATATTCGTGTATATTGCGAGTCTTGTCCTGACTGCCAAGCCTCTGCACCTAAGCCCCGGTTCTGTAGCCCTTTGGTACCCCTACCTATTATTGAAGTCCCGTTTGAGAGGATTGGGATGGATTTAGTTGGGCCCCTTCCACGGTCTGCACGTGGACACCAACATATCCTGGTCATCTTGGATTATGCCACTCGCTACCCGGAGGCCATCCCTTTGCGTAACACGGCCACCAAGACGATTGCCAAGGAACTGGTGCATGTGTTTAGTCGGGTCGGTATCCCAAAACAGATACTCACCGACCAGGGGACCCACTTTATGTCCAGGGTAATGAAGGAGCTCTGACGATTGTTACAAATCGAACCGTTACGCACATCCGTGTATCACCCTCAAACAGACGGGTTGGTCGAACGGTTCAATAAAACTCTGAAGCAGATGCTGAGAAAGGTGATAGACAAGGATGGGAAGAACTGGGACTATTTACTTCCGTATTTGCTTTTTGCCATCAGGGAAGTACCCCAGTCTTCCACGGGATTCTCGTCTTTTGAGTTATTGTACGCCCGACGTCCTCGTGGACTGTTAGACGTTGCAAAAGAAACCTGGGAGGGTCAGGTCACTCCGTTTAAAATGGTGATAGATCACGTCACACAGATGCAGGGCCGTATTGCGGCTGTTATGCCTATCGTCAAAGAACACATGATGCAGGCTCAAGGAGCCCAAAAAAGAATCTATGATAGGGGCGCCAAGATCCATACGTTTGCACCCGGAGATAGGGTGTTGATCCTGGTCCCCACGGTGGACAGTAAGTTCCTGGCAAAGTGGCAGGGCCCCTATGAGATTAAGGAAAGAGTTGGTGAAGTAAACTACAAAGTATACCAGGCAGGTAAACGGAAACCTGAACAGATTTATCATGTAAATCTGATAAAACCCTGGAAAGATCGGTCTGCCTTGTCAGCGGAGCGGGCCCGTCCCGTCTGCTCGCATACCGTACCGGAGGTACGGGTTGCAGAGACTCTCTCGGAGCAGCAAAAGACTGAGGTCAGGCAGTTTCTACTTCACAACCAAAAGTTTTTCTCAGAAAAACCCGGGCAGACTATGCTAATGAAACATGACATCGTAACGGAACCTGGTGTCACAGTTCACGTAAAGCCCTACCGAATCCCGGAAGCACGCCGTGAAGCCGTTTCCTGAGAAGTGAAGGCAATGTTAGAGTTAGGAGTCATTGAGGAATCGCACAGTGCGTGGTCCAGCCCGATTGTGCTAATACCTAAACCTGACGGCACCATCCGGTTCTGCAATGACTTCAGGAAACTGAATGCGGTCTCAAAATTTGATGCCTACCCTATGCCCCGGGTCGACGAGTTAATAGATCGGTTAGGAAAAGCCCGGTATATTACGACCCTAGACCTAACAAAGGGGTATTGGCAGATCCCTCTGACGGAGGCTGCCAGAGAAAAGACGGCATTTGCTACGCCGGAAGGGCTATTTCAGTATGTGTATATGCCGTTTGGACTGCACGGGGCACCGGCGACCTTCCAGAGACTGATGGATCGAGTCCTGAGGCCACATAGGCAGTACGCTTCGGCCTATTTGGACGACATTGTCATTTACCGCTTGGACTGGGAGACTCATCTCCAAAAAGTACAAGCTGTGATTGACGACCTGTGGGAGGCAGGTCTAACCGCGAACCCCAAGAAATGTCACATCGGGCTAGAAGAAGCCCGGTATTTGGGGTATGTAATTGGGAGGGGTGTTGTTAAACCCCAGGTTGATAAGATTCAGGCGGTTCAGGACTGGCCACAACCTGTCAACAAGAAGCAGGTGCAAGCCTTCCTGGGGATCGCCGGTTATTATCGCCGGTTCATACCCAATTTTGCAGCCATCGCTACCCCTCTGACGGATCTTACAAAAGGGAAAGACTCCGTCATGATTAAATGGAGTTTAGCGGCTGAAGAAGCCTTCCATAGCCTAAAACGGGCACTTTGCTCTCAGCCCGTACTGGTGACTCCGGACTTCCGCAGCGAGTTTGTGGTACAAACGGATGCCTCTGATACCGGTATCGGGGCCGTACTCTCACAAGTGAGGGATGGAGGGGAACACCCAGTCCTCTATCTCAGCAGGAAGCTGAATAAACACAAGCAAATGTATGCAGTCATAGAAAAAGAGTGCCTCGCCATTAAGTGGGCTCTAGAGGCCCTCAAATATTACCTGGTGGGCCGAAAGTTCAGGCTGATCACTGACCATGCCCCTCTCAAGTGGATGCACTTGAACAAGGAACGGAATAGCCGGGTGACCCGGTGGTTCCTTGCCCTGCAGGCCTACACTTTTACGGTGGAGCACCGCCCAGGAGTACAGATGGGAAACGCAGATGCCCTGTCCCGAGTGCACTGTTTGGCGGGTGTCATTGCTCGACCAGAGTGGTCTGAGCAGAGGGGGGGGATATGTGAGAATCATGTGGGAATAGTGGATGAGGGCAGGTATATCTCACCCAGATTCCTTTCCTATGTGGCCTAGTCTGGTCGGTATCGCACCTGCTTACTAATGGATAATGGGAGGTGGATATAAAAGGATGCCAGGTGGTTGTGTGAGTGTCTCAGCCTGGGAACACAGAGAGCTTGTCTGTGTGAGAGACACACGTGAGTGGAAGCAGTGCCCACTGCAACTGTGGTTTGGCTGGACGGGAGAAGCCCGCCAGTTGGTAGTTAGGTTGTCCATTGTTTAGTTAGTGCCGGACAGGCAAGGATTTGTTTTATGTTTTATTTCCTTTTGCATTGCTTTCACCGTTAATAAACCTGACCAAGGGTCAGTTATACACGAATCCCAGCTCTGCGCCTGAGTTTCATGCTGAACGCACGTGACCTTTGACCCCAGCAAAGGCGATCCCGGTGTGTTTTATCACATGCTATTGTTAAGATGTGAGCGGTAACATCCTCTCACTGAACAGATTCTCCCAAAGATGGTGGCTGGGCTGCATTCCCTGCCTCAGCTTTTATACAGGCTGATAAGCTTAGCTATACTATGTGATGCGCTATACTGAGTGATGTGATAGCTGCAAAAATTATTAGGAAGCCTTCCTGATAGCAATCGAGGTCATGTGAGCCTTCTTTGGCTGGTATAATATTTTACATTGTATAAATAGAAGCGGACAATTTTGACAATTCAGCAAACAAATCACAAATTATTCGATCTTACAATTTTCCTAAAATTCAACCCAGATTAATTTAGCATCTAATCGATTGCCTCATCTCTGTTATTCAGCCATTGCTTTGCATCTGATCATTATTTTCATTACTGCAGTCAAGACATGAATATGTTTGACGTAGCTTTGGCAATTTAAAAGCCATGTAAATCAGCTGCAAGAATTTTTTTCCTTAGCTAAAGTTTGCTTTGTCAATCCCAATAATCCTGATCCCATCCTAGACATTTTCCCTGTTGGAGCTGAACAGTTATCTTGGATATAGACCACATGTCTTTCTGATAAATGCATGTATATAACTATGCAGTTATAATGACCTGTGAGAATTTCAGCGGTGCAGATAAAGGTACAATTTAAAAGATGTTCATCAAAAAATAATATTAACTATAATCCATGCTAAAACCAATGCAAATATTCCTTTATTCAATGTGCAAAGCTTATTTGACCTAAGAAGTCGGCTTTATTTCACCTTTGTTCCTCTGACTATTCAAGAGACAATGGCGTTCTTTCATATCCTTGACAATCCCAAGTGAAATGAGATGGTGGCAGGCAGAAATGAATGAACTAATATGTGAAATGAGGAAATTAATATTGCTGCATGGTTTGTCTGAAACCTAATAGCTGTCCAGTGGACTGGCTAATGATATTTTATCTATTCCTCTTGCTTTGATGACTTCAAAGTGATAAAATGTTCCAATGAGCTGTTATGGGAATATGTTTATTAGCTAGTTAAAAGATTCAAGATTATTACAAGATGATTAGGAAAAAAGTGAAAACAGTGCGAGAGGTATGATATGGCATAGCACTGCGAAATACTGATATAATACAGCCTAATGATATTACAATAATAATCTGCAGATCAGAGCAGGAGAACCATAATAATATGTTTTATATACAGAGAATTTGATGTTTAATAGGTCTAGATTGTAAAAGAAACCCATTTAAAAGATGGATTTCTTAGAGAGTATAAACCAATTAGTGGCACATTATAGGATAGTAGCATAGACCTCCACTGATAACAAAATATGTCCATAGAGGGGGATCTATTACATATGAAACCTGCAAAATAATGCAAAATCCTGCCCCAGAAGGTTTATCTCCGAATCTTTGATAATAAATTAGTAACAGATCTTTAAAGCGTAACTGAACTTTAATTTTAATAAAATAAAAGCTTTATGCAAAAGTATAATATGTAAATACATGAAATATTATATATGTATAAATATAGATGAATAGATAAATATATGTATATACAGTATATATATATATATATAATAAAAGTTTTACAAAAGTCCAGCAAGAAAACTTATGAAACTTTGCAAATTACTTTTTTAGACCATTTGTCTTCATTCCTAAAAAAAAAAAAAAATCATGTATATGGCTTCCAAACCCCTGATATTTACCACTTTGCCTTCTTTTAACTGTTTGATATCAGAACATGCTCATTTGGAGTACAGATGATGGCAGTGAAGGGTAAGCTCCTGTGTCTCACTAACACTGGGAATAAGCTGCCGCAGGAGATTGTTCTGATAAGCACAACACTTTGAGGAAGAGACTGTGACTGACCCATAAGTGTCATCAGTTGTACTCCAAATGAGGACATTCTGATATCAGTGCTGCTGAAGGCAGGTAATAGACTGGGAAAAAAGAAGAGGTTTGGAAGTCACTTACAGTCATTTTTTTTAACGAGAATGAAAACAAATCCCCTAATAAAATGATTTCAAAAGTAATAATAACTTTCCATGTTCAACTAAATCTTTAAAACAAATGAAAGTGAAGTTACTCTTTACAGTCCTGGAATTCTTCACATAAAGCATTATGGTGCCATATTTTTCCTAAGTGTTGCCCTCCTATTCAGGCATCTATTTGTTATAAAAGAAACATTTTTATTTAGACAAGGCTATCTTTTTCAGTTGCTCTATGGCCCAGTTCTGATGTCACTATTTTTGCTACCTCATTTGAGAGCAGTAAAATGTAGGAAAAGAGACCCTGATTCTAGTGATGTATCACTTAGTTGACTGGGTGCAGAGGTTGTGGTACAATCAGACTTCATAGATGTATCATGTATCAGAAAGCTTAGAAAGCAGTCCTGGCCCACACCACAACCTTTTTTGGACATTGTCTATTGACAGTAAGCTGCTAATCAGTGGTGGGGGCGTGGTCAGACCAGGAATGACTTGAGCTACAGTGAGAATCCCCTGCTGATAAAACCTTCATTGTATTGATATAACAGCACACAGCTTAATAAGTGACACATCACTGAAATCAGTCATTACATAGCAAAAACCTGCTGACAGATTCCCGTTAAACACTACTGAAACAGTCCTGGCAAAATAGGATCAAAAATAATATTTTTCAATGAAAATGTGATGAAACACATGGATTTTATACATTATTCCTGCTTCGTTTCTCTTGTACTTTAGTAAGAAAGAACTTTTGAGAAGTATGGAAGCAATTTGAGAATGCAAATACCCCAACCACAGTTGCTGTTTAGTATTGACGCCTATATTGTTTGTCCAAAAAAATTGTTGATACCAGTTTTACCTGGTGCAAAAAAAAAAACGGGGTCAATTTATCAAGACTGGCGTAAGGACGGCACAATTGATGAATTTGATAGAAACACTGCCGTCCTGCTCCAGCTCCTCCCCAGCTCTGGAAGAAGGGTACATGAGGACTGGTCTCAAGAACCAACGGGAAAATGCCAAAAGTTGCCAAATTTTTGTGCAACTTTTCAAATCTTTTCCCCCAATTTTCTGAGGTAAAAGCTTTGATGTATCAGCCCCGATGTCAACCTTTTTATCATCCAAGTAAGGGCATAAGTAGCCCCACCTGTTTGATTTTCTCGAGTTTCATCACCGACTTTACTTTCTCTTACAGTCATATAATTGATTTTATGTGGCCAAAAGCTTCCAAGTAAAATGTATTCTCCAATACTTTTCTTCAGGAAGCCATACGTTGATGAATGGTCTTCTAGTTCTGTTTGCCTTCTTTCATTCAGCAGATGGATCGCTAAAATGACTTTTTACGACTGCGGAACAAATTTAGTATGAGCCCTCGCGTAAGAATATGTGCGTTTTAATAAATCAATGACCAAAGTCATTTTTACTGTACAATGCCGGCCGATATGTATTGTCGCTGTTTCCTTTGTTTACATACTGTAGCTGACAAAGGGCTATGAGATGGTACGCCTGGATGACACTGCAACTGCAAGAAGGCGATAAGCAAAGAACGTAACATAATGAATTAAGGCTGTTTAATTACATAGGGTAGTAGCAGAAGGGCACCTCCTGTGAGTGATTCCCGGTCTATCCTGACAGTTGGATACCGTTCCAACTAATGTAAGCATTACAAAGCGTCTCATGATCAGATCACCAAGAAAAGGAAAAATCCTGGTGCCCATTATTTCATGTTAATTCTCTAATTGGCTCAAAACTTTTCATGTTTCGTTGGGCCCAAATCCCAGGGTTTGGGCAGAGAGCAGGATAAGATGTGCTTTTGCTCTCTATAGAGATGAACAAGAGCGTCAAAAACAAATTGATACCACTAACTGCTAGAACGCAACATCGTAGCTGGCAAGTCAAGGAGTAAAGTGTTAGGCTGGTTTCACACTTGCGTTTTTTTGCGCTGTATTTTAGCGCTAAAAAACGCATGCGTTTTTTTTCATTTATTTTGCATGGGATGCGCTTATGTGTGCATACACATGCGTTTGTATGCGTTTTTACGCGCATGCGTTTTTTGTGGTGTGCGTTCGGGCGCACAAAATGCATCCTGTTGCATTTTTTGGGCGTCCGACTTGCCTCAAAAAAACGCATGCGCGTGCAATGCGTTTTTTACAGCAAGACACCAATTATAAGTCTATGGGTGCGCATATGTGCGCATTGGCATGCTCATGTATGCTTTTTTTGCGCATGCGTTTTTTTGTTGACCATTGGTTAGACAATGGAAATTAGGGGTTTGGGTTAGAGTTAGGGTTAGTTAAGAGGGTTTAGGGTTAGGGTTAGGGTTTGGGTTAGGGTTAGTATGGTTTGGTTAAGGGTTAGGGTTTAGAGTTAGTTAGGGTTTAGGGTTAGGGTTAGGGTTTGGGTTAGGGTTAGTAGGGTTTGGTTAAGGGTTAGGGTTAGTATGGTTTGGTTAAGGGTTAGGGTTAGGGTATGGTTTGGTTAAGGGTTAGGGTTAGGGTATGGTTTGGTTAAGGGTTAGGGTTAGGGTATGGTTTGGTTAAGGGTTAGGGTTAGGGTTAGTAAAGTCATAGTTTGGGTTAGTGTGAGGGGCCAACTAATGTTGAAAAAAACGCAAACGCGGTAAAAATGCACTAAAAATGCATACAAACGCATAAAAACGCTGCGTTTTTTTCATGCATGCGCATAAAAATGCTTGAAAAAAAAGCAGCATTTGTATGCGTTTGTATGCGTTTTTTCCATGCATTTTTTTGCAGGAAAAACGCACTGCAAAAAAAAGCAAGTGTGAAAGTAGCCTTAAATTGTTATTTTTACCTTATTATTATTTATTATTATAGGTCCATTTATTCCATGGCGCTTTGCATGTCAGGAGGGGTATACATAATGAATACAAGTGCAGTAATCTTAAACAATACAAGTCACGACTTGTACAGGAGGAGAGAGGACCCTGCCCGCGAGGGCTCACAATCTACTTTATGTCTGTATTTAAGATTTTTTATGGTTATTTTTTGCTGCATTCAGCTATTGACGGTACACCGCGTCCCATATTCAGCAGAATGTTTAAGAAGTGGTAAAAATGTGTATAAATTTCCTATCTTTTTGCTTTATTATTAACCATATTTATAGGCAATATATATTTCAGCCCTTTATATCTTGTAGTTAGCAGTGATATAATTGATGTTTTCTCACCCATTTCTAGTCCCAGTCATAAGTCAAGTGACTGAATACTGAATATTATACTAGTCAGTACTGAATAAGAGCCATCACAAGGAGAAGTCAGAAGTATTGTTTTATTTCTTGAAATATCTGCAAAAATTGTGTTAAAGAAACATAGGCTGTGCCTCCCTCAAAATAATACAGGTTCTTTTATTATTTTTGGTTCTGAAAAATGGGTTAGGGATTATTTTCAAGGGATGCCTTTTTTTTCCATGAACAACAATCCACATGTATTCTTGTACAAAAAAAATCAACATTTATTCAAATATAATCATGTAATCACACTGCACATACACATGTATATACACACACTGCACATATGGTACATACCAGCCTAGTTCCTCTAGACTCTGGCAGTTAAGGACCCTTAGTTATATCATGATCACATGACCACATGATACCAAAGGTCCTTAAGCAGTTTTAAACTTGGAAGAGAAAAGCTGGGGTGTTTGCCACCCCAACACCAGCCCTGACTGTAACTAGGCCTTATTTTTGGAGTAAAGCTTTTATTTCAAGGATGTTCAAAAATCCTGTAAAATCCTGCTAGGGATTATTTTCTTAGAAACACAGTGTATGCATAGCTAACTTCCTTCTCACCCCCAATGGGGGTGGTCTTTGTTGTCCTTTCCCTTTCTCGGGTCCTTTACCAGAGGCCTGGGAGTTTGACGGTTCTGCGCAGGATCTTAGTTGTTTCCAGTATTTCGCTTTTCTGGACAGAGAGCTCAGATATTGCTCCAGGAATCTGTTGTAGCTATTCTTACAACTTAGAAGCACTTGGAGCAGTCACCCCTATCACCACTGGATTCACTGTGGCCTTCACCTTCCACATCTTCTCCAGTTCTCCTTTGAGGCCCTGGTATTTCTCCAGCTTCTCATACTCCTTCTTTCTCATGTTGCTGTCACTTGGCACTGCCACATCTATTATCATTGCTGTCTTCCTTGTCTACTATGACAATGTCTGGTTGGTTAGCCAACACCTGCTTATCCGTCTGGATCTTGAAGTCCCACAGGATTTTACCCCTTTCATTCTCCACCACTTTTTCTGGGATCTCCCACCTGGACTTAGGGGACTCAGCCCTTATGCTGCGCAGATGTTCCTGAATACAATTCCCGCTACTTGGTTGTGGAGTTCGGTATATGCTGTTCTTGCTTGCATTTTGCATCCTGCCACTATGTGATGGACGGTTTCTGAGTTTTCTTTGCATAGTCTGCACCTAGGGGCTTGTCTTGTGTGGTAGATTCCTGCTTCACTGGATCTAGCACTTAGTGCTTGCTCTTGTGCTGCTATGATTAGTGCCTCTGTGCTGTCTCGGAGTCCAGCTTTCTCCAGCCATTGGAAGGATTTCCTCATGTCAGCCACATCCATTATTTGTCAATGGTATATGCCATGCAGCGCCTTGTCTTGCCATGGCGCTTCATGTTCCTGTTCTTCCTTCCAGATCTGTTGTTGTTGCTGCCTTAAGCCCCCTTCTCACATTGCGAGATTGCTAGCGAGATCGTTGAAGCGTCACCGATTTTGTGACGCAACAGCGACCTCGCCAGCAATCTCGCTACATGTGACACGCAGCGGTGACCGTCCCCCCCGCTGGATATTGCTAATCATGCTTGAATGTCCTGGGCCATTTTTTCTTTGTCGGCGTCCCACTGGCCTGCGCGCATCACTGTGTTTTACGCTGACGAGTGACCTCGTTGGCAACGCAGAACTCAGGGACGCAGGCGGGAATCGTCTGAAAAGCTGCTGTGTGACAAGGTACCAACGACCGGCGAGGTCGTTACACAGATCGTCGGATCGTTGCTGCATCACTGAAGAGATCTGCCTGTTTGACAGCTTACTAGTGACCATTTAGCGACGCACCAGCAATCCTTACCAGGTTGTATCGTTGTTGGGATCGCTGGTGCGTCGCTAAGTGAAACGGGACCCTTAGGCTTTCTATCAGCATCTCATATTTTGGCGCCATTTTTCTGATGTATTCCTGGATACTCCTTGTTTCATCCGTGATGGTGGCTGGGATGCTTATCAAGCCTCGACCACCCTCCTTTCTGGTGGTATACAATCTTTGGTTCTAGACTTAGGGTGGAGACCTCCATGCATTGTGAGGAGCTTTCTTGTCTTCACCTCAGCAGCTTCCATCTCTTCTTTTGGCCAGCACATTATGCCAGCAGGGTATCTGATAACTGGCAAGGCATATGTATCGATGGCACGGATTTTATTCTTCCCATTGAGCTGGCTCTTCAGGATCTGTCTTACCCTTTTATGGTATTTGGATATTGCTGCTTTCCTTGCCTCCTCATCATGGTTACCGTATCCCTGTGGGATGCTGAGGTACTTGTAGCATGTCGGTACACCTGCTATGTACCCTGCTGATAATTCCACTCCATCAGTCTTGACTACCTTGCCTCTCTTTATTACCATCCAGCCACACTTCTCCAGTCTGAAGGACATCCCGATGTCTTCACTGTAGATCCTTGTCAGGTGGTTCAGTGAGTTGATGTCTCTTTCATTGTTCACATACAGCTTGATGCCATCCATGTAGAGGAGGTGGCTGATGGTGCTTCCACTCTTTAATGTGTATCAAGAGCCAGATTCTGTAATTATCTGACAGAGGGGGTTTAAGCCTATGCAGAACAGCAATGGGACACCTTGGCATATGCCGCATTTGATGGTCACTTGTGCTAGTTGTCTTGAGTTGACTTCCAATGTTATTCCCCATAGCCCCATTGAGTTTCTGAGGAAGGTTCTTAATTTGCTGTTGACATTGTAGAGAGCCAAGCATTCACAAATATATTCTTTTAATTTTCTTCTTTACTGTGTTTCTGAAGCTACTGTCTGAAAGGATTTCGAAATACTGGATGGACTTCTAAATATAATTTTGCAAATTCAGATAGAGTATCCTTAGGCCAGGGTCAGTGCATTTCATCCCTCCTTGAAAGATTACATGGTTTATCACAGCTTCCATATTCTGGCCAAAGATTTGGTGAAAAAAAGCTCTTTTCCAGTGAAACAATGTGTTCTACAAGCCCAATTAAGCCAATATATTACATTTGATAATTGACCTTTATAAAGCTTCCTCAAGGAAGCTTTGTGATCACATTTGTTTAATCACATTACAGTAGAAGATGTCACTTAGAACCTTGCCTTTGCTAATTAGTGGGCACTTTAAGGCAATATCAGCATTATAATTTATCAATGTCCATTTAAGAAGTTTATTGTTTTTCTTTTTTTTTTCTAAAAAGGTATATTATAAGTAGGTCTTACAGTCTAGTAAAGAATCTACATATCTCATTAGCGTATTTAACTTTATAGAATGAGGTCTCCAAGCTTGGGACTTCCCTCTATAAACTAATAAGTTACAGCGACTCATAGTCTTCTGGATCTATTCTCTTTATGTATTAAATGGAAAGGCTTTATAAAATGGCCCAAATTTGTGATATTTAGCTGATCATCAGGGCAGCTGTCTTTAAATAGCAATCACATTCATAATAGAACTATTTTAAAGGACTTAATATTCCGTACTCTTCGTTGCATCAAATGGAACCTGTCACCATTTTTTTCCGATATAACCTATGGCCACTAACTTTCAGCCCCATGTGACAGCATTTTATAATGCTACACATATGACTCCAATTCACCCTGCAAGGCAAAAAAACTACCTTTTATTATACTCGCCTGCGGGGCGGTACCGGTCTGATGGGTGTCTCTGGTCTTGGACTGGTGCCTCCTCTCTTCTTGCAATGCTGTCCTCCTTCTGTGCTTCATGAGGATGACACTTCCTACATCATCCAAACAGTGTACCCTTTCGTGCTTCTGTGCATGCGCACTTCTCCCTGCCATGCCGCGGGCAGAGTGAAGGAAGTGCAGTGTGCATGGACTGGGATAGATTAAAGATGCACCTGTGCATGTGTATTGCAGTACTTTGCTCTGTCCGACTCTTAGGCTAGGGTCACACCACCGTATTTTCTCTCATTCAAGAGAACCGGGCCGATTATACTAAACACACTCTGATCAGAGTGTGATCATAGTGTGATCTAATTTTCTTGGATATGGAAAAGATGGACATAAAAATTTAGCCATCTACTCCTTTTTGTCAATCCGCGAAAGTTGAACACACTCAGATGTCTTTCCAAGTGCGGTCCAACTTTCTTAATGGACTCATTGACTTGCAAGTCCGAGTGCAATCCGACTTATGGAGGCAAATTGTGCATGCTGGATTTTAATCTCTAACAGATTTGGTCTGAGTAAACAATCGGATATATGTGCACGACTCCTTAGAATAACATTGGTTGGAACTCACTCAGATTGAAAATATGGTCGTCTGAATGAACCATTAATCACATAATGCAAAAAATACCTTAAATCTCATTTTTACTTCAATCTCTTTTTTTTTCCTACCAGCCAACTATGTTCACTAGATTTTACCCTTAAAATGCCAAAATCGAATTTCAAACTGGAGATCTTAAGATCTACAGATGTTCTATTAATGAGGAACAATCTAAACAGCTAAGGCCTGTTTCACACTTACATTTTTCAGATCAGTTGTAATCTGCGAAAATGGCGGAAAACGGATCCGTCGCTGTTTTGACAGCAGCGTGTGCCACCGGACCGTTGTTTTGACGGATCCGGCGAAGGTTGAATTTTAAAGGGAGGGAGAGAGACTTTTTCTCGCTCCTGGAATAGCATTCAGGGTTAAAAATGTTCCCGGAGCAGAGTTTCCGGGCATGCGCAGTTAAAAATAGCGGACCGTCAACAAAAAAAAACGTTGCAGAGTCCGTCTCATCCCCCCTGGGAGAGGGTAAAATTTTGGCGGATCCGTTAAAAAAAGGGTGTGATGGACGACCGTCAGTCAAGATCCGCCACTAATGTAAGTCTGGGGGGGGGGAAACGGATCCGCCCCTTTTTTGGCGGATCCGTTTTTTTCCGAAATTGGCGGAAATTGACTGACGCAAAAAAACTGAAGTGTGAAACAGGCCTAAGTTGTGCTGGCATGGTACAAGACTTTAAATGATAATTGGAACTCAATGGCTTTAAATTGCACAGGTTTTTCAATAAGGAACCAGAAATAAACTACAGATGTTCTTCCTCTGAGTGTTTAACGTGTGCTGCAGTAAATCATTTCGACTCTACTTCTCAAATACTAGGGAGCTACAATATATTTTGCAAATGATATCAGATCACTGTTTGTTTAACTTTTTATTGAAAGCATTTATCTGAATGTTGCTGGGGCTTTTATCAATCTTATACATTGGATTTGGAAATGCTTCGGAATTGTACGCTATGAAGGAATAAACATTTTTACTGTGTACAATGTACTTATAAATAGTGGCGTTATTTTTACAATCCTTATTAACACTTATGGCTGCATATTATATGTGCATTTTCATGTCCTGTACAAAAATATTTTCAGATTCGCCAGATGCAGGAAAAACCTGATAACATTTTTAAAGTGAATGTATAATTTGTTTTCACTTGAAATATAATCCTTTATTTTTATTTTTTATTTATGTTTTGTTTTTCTGATTTCATTTTACTTTTCTATTATCTTTACATATATTTACATTTATATACATGTATTTATATAGAAAGCCACCATGCTCATGAGATGTGCTTTATGGCTGACTTCACACACAGCATGGTAACCTATTTTTGTTGACATTTTAATGTGTTTTTAATCATTTAAGAGTTATTTTATCTGTCTACCTATCTATTTACATTATAATATACAGTTGTGTGAAAAAGTATCTGCCCCTTCATGATTTCCTATTCTTTGGCATGTTTGATACACTTAAATGTTTCAGATCACCAAGCAACTGTAAATATTAGACAAAGATAACACAAGTAAACACAAAATGCAGTTGCAAATGAAGGTCTTTATTATTAAGGGAAAAAGAAATCCAAACCTACAGGGTCCTGTGTGAAAAAGTGATTGCCCCCTAAACCTGATAACGTGTTGGGCCACCCTTAGCAGCAACAACTGCAATCAAGTGTTTGCGATAACTGGCAAAGAATATTTTACAACACTCTGGATGAATTTTGGCCCATTTATCTTTGCAGAATTGTTGTAGTTAAGCCACACTGGAAGGTTTCCAAGCATGAACCGCCTTTTTAAGTTCATGCCACAACATTTCAATTGGATTAAGGTCAGGACTTTGACTAGGCCACACCAAAGTCTTAATTTTGATTTTATTAAGACATTTAAAAGTGGTTTGCTGGTGGGGTTTGGATCACTGTCCTGCTGCATAACCCAAGTGCGCTTCAGCTTGACATCCCAAACAGAGGGCCGGACATTCTCCTTCAAGATTTTTTGTTAGTAGAATTCATGGTTCCATTTACCATAGCAAGTCTTCCATGTCCTGAAGCTGCAAAACAGCCACAGATCATCACACTATCACCACCATGTTTTACTGTTGGTATGATGTTCCTTTCCTGAAATGCTGTGTTACTTCTACGCCAGATTTAATGGGACATACATCTTCCAAAAAGTTTAACTTTTATCTTGTCAGTCCACAGAGTACTCTCCCAAAAGTCTTGAGGATCATCAAGATGTTTTCTAGCAAAGCTGAGACAAGCCTTTATGTTCTTATTGCTCAGCGGTGGTTTTCATCTTGGAATGCTGACATGCATGCCATTTTTGCTATGCTTCTTTCTTAGGGTGCAGTCATGAACACTGACCTTAACTGAGGCAAGTGAGGCCTGCACTTCTTTGGATATTGTGGGGTCTTTTGTGATCTCTTGGATGATGCTTCGCTGCCCTCTTGGGATAATTTTGATTGGCCGGTCTCTTCCGGGAAGGTTCACCACTGTTGCATGTTTTCATCATTTGTTGATAATGGCTCTCACTGTGGTTTGCTGGAGTCTCCAAGCTTTAGACATGGCTTTATTACTTTTAACAGGTGATAAATGTCAATTACTTTGTATCACAATCCATGTTTGGATTGTGGCAGATCTGGCTCACATATAACCTTTTTTTTTCTTCAAACCTCTGGCTTAATGTTAGTTTTGTCCCTGGTGGCCGCCGAGATTATTACAACCTTAGTGGCTGCTAATGGGTTTTTGCCCCCAGTGGCCGCTGGGGTTATGGCAACCTTGTTTGCTGCTAATGGGTTTCCCCCAGTGGCCGCTGGGGTTACTACATGTGTTAATTAGCCAGTAGGTGTTAACCCTCCCCTCCTTCCTATAAAAAGGTGTCAGGTGCTCTGAATCACTCCCCATCCAACCTTAGAGGAGAGAGGAGCTATTGGAAGCAATGCTTTGCAGCTCATCCAGAGCTTTGGTGTATCAGCTGTTCAGGAGGAAGCTGTATCCGGGTGCCATACTCTGTTTCTTGGAGCAACTGCAGTAGAGCAAAGTTAAGTTGATTATTTTTCCCTGTTTGTTGTTTTCCCTAATGTTATATTAGTACAGCAGTGAGACCAGTGTCCGCACTAACCAGTTCCCTAGCAAGGGATAGGTGCAGGGCTAGTGAGGGATTCAGGTATCCTGGTCGGCGACAGGTGAAGAGCCTGTTTAGGGAACGTTATGAGTGTTCAGGGACACTGCCTCAGGGGAGTGCAGGAGGTCTCCACGTCCCCATTCCCCATTGCAGGGCCCACCGTTGTAACTGTGTTCCCGATGTCCCCTTGTTTGTCTTGTCGTTTTAGTTACCGACCTGTGGGTCGCGTCACACAGGACAAGTCTACGCGACACTTTGCTTTTCCTTTGTTGCAGAATTTCTTTGGATCGCGGCATGATGTTAGCTTTTGAGAATATTTTGGTCTCTTCACTTTAACAGGCAGGTCCTATTTAAGTGATTTCTTGATTGAGAACAGGTGTGGCAGTAATTAGGCCTAGGTGTGATTAGGGAATTTGAACTCAGCTTCATAAAGAAGCAATAAACCACAGTTAATTTATGTTTTTCTTTGTGTGTGGGGGGGCAATCAATTTTTCACACAGGGCCCTAAAGGTTTGGATTTCATTTTCCCCTTCACAATAAAGACCTTCATTTAAAATCTGCACTTTGTGTTTACTTGGCTTATGTTTGTCTAATATTTAAATTTGTTTGGTGATTTGAAACATTTAAGTGTGACAAACATGCAAAAGAAAAGGGACAAACACTTTCCACACATCTGTAGGTAGTTTTGGAATGCCTCCTCCTGATGGTAATAAGATGACGGCTTGGAAAATTTGCAAAACAGTGATTGTTCGGTTACGGCAATGTAAAAATATGAATATTTCCACATTTGTTTAGTAAAGGGATTTAGATTTTCTCTTATAAGAAAGGTCAAGTTCTGCTTCTTGTCATGAAACAGCAACATCAGGAACAACTCTTTATTTACATCTTATATGTCTTGACAAAACAAACGAATTTGCTTCTCCTGCCAAAGATTAATACAAACCCTAAGCTATAATGAGCCGCTTGTCACTATAATCAAAATGTAACTATACAACATCTCTTACAAATTAAGTAAAAGGAGGTTACATAGAGAGCAACAATATTACTGGCATCATGAATTTAACAACTTTACTCCACAATGCTACCTTAATAATTACATTTTTTCTTTAACATGGACAAATTTGGTGAGTGATATATTGCCTCTACAGTGCAGGAAAAATACAGTAGCACAAGCTGGTCATTTAAGTCAACAGAATTTTCCCTTATACTGTATATCTCTCCAACATAGGTAAATGTTTTCCAGACAGTGCCAAAACTTTTAAATGGTTGTACATTTGCTCCGAGGTATATTCGGCGTTTCAGAGACAATATACTTTTAGAATCCGACCACTGACTATAGCCGCAGACTAGACTAGGTTGGTGTCACCTTTGGCCGGCTACTCCCAGCGGCACTACCAGTGATTGATAAGTCTGTCCCATAGCAAGGAAAATATTGATTCAACTTTTAGTGTTCCCTTTATTTTTTTGAGCAGTATACTTTGCTGCAATTCTGCAGTAAGGCTCTGATTCATGTTTCCAATGGTTTTGGAAGCTGACAAGTCCCATAAGCCACCATTACATTACATAGCCCTATTCCTGCATTATTTTGTTGCCCTTCATGCCCCAAACAAATGTTTATTTCCATGCTAAAACGTCTTTTAATATACCCATCGGTATAGGATAATTAGGTAGCACCAGTCTGGGTGGATGTCGTAGGTGTCTCCCATGCTCGGCTGATTCAGATTCTATAATCATGCTTGACATCATCCCCACTGGTCATGTCTTCTTGTGACTAGCATTGCTATGTTTTATCCAACAAAGTGATGCCAGGTGTTCTCTAACAGGCTTCAACAGTGCACTTTGTCAAGAAGGCATAGTGAGGTCGTTCTTGAGACAACATGGCCAGTAGGCATGAAGTCAGTCATACCAAAGAAATGAGTTGGAGCATAAGTTGATATATGCGCAATGTGTAGGAGCATGTTCACTCTGTGGTTATTTCACAGATAAAACCTTAGAAAAAACAAAATGAGCATATACCCTGAAGTAAGTAAGTAAGAAAATAGTAATCGCATATATCTAAATAACATTAGGTAGTTTAGTTAAAACTATTTTGATCAAAAAAAGTGTAAAAGCTATCCCACCACGACAAATTGTACCATATTGAGACAGTCATATCCTTTCTTTGGGATTAAAACATTACTTTGTGTCCTACAATCTCAATATACAGTGGCATGTAAAAGTTTGGGCACCCCTTGTCAAAAATACTGTTATTGTGAACAGTTAAAAAAGTTGACGATGAAATGATCTCTAAAAAATACTTAATGTTAATTTTTAAATTTCAAACAATAAAAAAAAGGAAAATGGATAAATACAAAACTTTAGACACCCTTGGAGATAACTTTGACCAAGGTTTTAGACCTTAATTAGCCTAGTTATGGCTTGTTCACTATCATTGTTAGAAAGGCCAGGTGATACAAATTTCCCATTTTTATAAAAGCCCAGACTCCTCTAATCCTGTGCCAAAAAGCTGCAGCCTTGGGTTCTTCTAAGCAGCTTCCTAAAACTCTGAGAATGAAAATAGTGGAGGTCCACAAAGCAGGAGAAGGGTAAAAGATAGCAAAGTGTTTTTTTAGTTACCCTTTCCTCAGTTCGAAATATAATTAAGAAATGGCAGTTAATAGGAACAGTAGAGGTCAAGATAAGGTCTGGAAGACCAAGCAAACTTTTCAGTGACAGCTGCTCCTGGGATTACTAGAGAGGAAAATCAAAACCTCTGCTTGAAAGCAAAAGCTCTACAGAAAGATTTGTCAGAGTCTCGAGTTGTGGTACATTCTTCTATTGTTCAGAGATACCTGCAAAAATACGGCCACCTTGGAAGAGTCATCAGAAGAAAACCTCTCTTGAGTCTTCAATATTAAATGTAGTATCAGAAGTATTCAAAAGAACATCGAAACAAGCCTGATGCATTTTGGAAATAAGTCCTGTGGATCGATGAGGTTATAAGAGAACTCTTTGGCCACAATGATCAAAATTATGTGTGGAGAAAAAAGGGCACAGAATTGCAGGAAAATAACATCTCGCCAACCATTAAGCTTGGGGGTGGATCAATCATGCTTTGGGGTTGTGTTGCAGTTAATGACCCTGGGAATATTTCATGGGTAGAGGGAAGAATGGATTCAATGAAATTTCAACAAATTCTTGATGCAAACATAACACTAGCTATACAAAATCTGAAATTGAAAAGAAGATGGTTTCTATAAATGGATAATGATCCTAAACACAAGCTAAAATCCACAGTAGACTACCTCAAAATATGCAAGATGAAGGTTTTACAATGGCCATCACAGTTCCCTGATCTGAGCATCATTGAAACTCTGTGGCTAGACCTCAAAATAGCAGAGCATGCAAGACGACCCAGGTATCTCACAGAACTAGAAGAATTTTCCAAGGAAAAAATGGATTAAAATCCCTCAAACAAGAATTGAAAGACTCTTGGCTGACTACAAAATGTGTTTACAAGCTGTGATACTTGCAAAAGGGAGTCGTATTTCTACCTGCAGTGTACCCAAACTTTTGCATCTGCTCATTTTCCTTTTTGAAATTTTTTAAATTTAAAAAGTGATAATTTTTTTTTGCCTAAAATACAAAGTAAATGTGTCATCTTTAACTCTAGCCCTTTTAGAGATATGTGGCAACACAGTGTTTATTCTTAATTATGCCAGACGTATTATTTAATAGATCACTGGACATGAACCAATGTTTCAGGTGAGAGTGCACATTGACGCTTGCTGTGTCTTGTTCTTTATTCAGTAGGTCAAGAGACATGAGCCATTGTTTTATATGAGCCTGTAAGTTGACTCTTGTTTTATGTTTAACTTGTGAATGACTGATTACGTACTGCATCAGCCCCCTGTAGTTTACTAGTCTACATAGTTTAGGACAAATATGCAGGTTACTTGAACAATTCGAACAGTGAGGGATTACCTCCACCAAACCATCCCCCAATACCGTAGAAGAATGTCTTGAATGGGAGGTGTGGGTATAAAGTCTCTGGATCCCTCTGCAGAGGAACTATTCAGGGACAGCCCAAGGGAACCATGGCTCCATCTAGTGTAATACAGATTTTCTACAATGCCAATTACTGAAACCACAAAAGCGTTTGAAGAACCTAAGCTGGGACAATCAGGTCACCTGGCGATATACCTTATTGTGTTTGGTCAGCCTCTTAAGCTTTCCGTTACCTCCTCTCTGTGAGTGCCCGCCAAAATCGTGGTGCTTCTGGTTGGGGTAGTTGGTCCTGGATGTCACAAAGTCACAGATGTTCTAATCCTGTGAGAACCAGCGGATGGGTGAGACTCATTTGAACTATCTTGTATACTTGCTGGGACTGTACTACATGTTGTTGCCAGCTGCAGCTGGTTACATGCTCTATGTTTGTCGTATCCATCATCTGGAGGAACATGGACTGTGACTGCAGACTATAGTGGTGAAAGATACAAAAGCAGGGGGCTAACCAAAAGTTGAGAGACTGTTGGTATCACCTTGTATGGGAGCAGTGGAACTACCTGACCCTGGATGGAATCTTGCGGACTGGGGTCATTTTATTTTGGACATCTACCCGGAGTTGCTGTAGGACCATGAACAAAAGGAATAAAAAATAGTTGTAACGTTAACCTGCCTAGGTGATTATTTTGACCCAAAACCTCAGATCCTCACATGATAATTTCATCTTCAGCTGGCTTAAGTGTTAACAATAACAGTAATTTTGACCAAAGGTGGCCAAACTTTACATGCCAGTGTGATTAAGGGAATACCAGGGCACAGGCTAGGCTGATCAGATAGGTGCCCATGGAAAACTATATAGATGAAATGCCTTGCTCAGAAAGGCGGAGCCATGCCCCCATTTGCACAAAGTACAAGAGACTTCAGCAAAAATAAAAGAAATGATTCGGAGCATAAGATGGAAAATGTGCAATGTGCAAGAGAACGTTCACACTGTGGCCATTTCACAGACAAAAAAACCCTAATGAGCATGATTACAGCATATGAAGCAGCTAGTATGGGGGAAGGGACAGCCATCCAAACTAATCCTACTGAATTAGCACAAACCAAGAGATACATTAAAAAAATTTTCATTGCAGAAATAGTTTTTGGGCTGTATTAGGGTATGTGTCCACAGTCCGGATATTCAGCGATTTAGACGCAGCGGAAACCCGGCTCCACCCAAAGCGCTGCCCCCTTTTGTATATCCGGTGATTCTGCATATGTTCATTGAACACATGCGTAATCACCGCATCCAATTCATATATTGGGTTACTTATCTTGCAGAGACTGAGCGTCTCTGCAAGCTAAATAGACATGCTGCGGTCTATAAAGGCACGCCGCATGTCCGGTTATGTAGGGCCGCCGGATGCGGCTGTACACGCATAGTGGAGACGGGATTTCATTAAATCCCCTCCACTATGCTGTAACATCTAGACGATGCGGATTAGACGCTGCCACTGTATGCAGCTTCCAATCCACAGCAAATCCTGAAGGAATCCTGACTGTGGAAACATACCCTTAAAGTGAAGAAATAGGGTTATGTAATGTAATGATGGCTTTTTCTGGCTTGATTTAACCCCTTAGCGACCGCCGATACGCCTTTTAACGGCGGTATTTAACTGTACTAAATCCACAGCGCCGCTAATTCACGGCGCTGTGGAGAAAATGAATAGCTCCCCCCAGTGTCGGATTTTCTCCGGGGTCTCGGCTGCCGGGGGTAGCCGAGACCCCAGAGAACATGAATCGGTCGTTTTTTACCGACTCCACTTTTGCGATCGTCGTTATTAACCCTATAACGGCGACTGCTAAAAAAAAGCCGCGATTGTGCATTAAATTTCTCTTTCCTCTGATGTAATCGCACATCAGAGGAGAGAGAAAGAGGGTCCCCGATCCCCCCCGGTACCTTTCCGTGGTCCTCTGTCCCCTCCCGGTGGTCCTGCCTCCTGCCGACGTCCTCTGGTGGGCGCTGCCATCTTGGATCCGGAGAAAATGGCGGGCGCATGCACAGTGCGCCCACTGGGAATCTGCAGGCTCCGGCTGGCAGATTACATTCATTCATTTTGATCACGATGATAAACTATCATCGTGATCAAAATAAACAAAATAGTACTTAATCCCCCCGTTTATCACCCCCTTAGTTAGGCCAACATAGCGAAATAAAGAAAATATTTTTTTTTCAGTTTTCCATTAGGGCTAGGGCAAGGGCTAGGGTTAGGGTTGGGCTACGGGTAGGGTTGGGCTAGGGTTAGGGTTAGGGTTAGAGTCAGGGTTGGGCTAGGTTTAGGGTTGGGCTAGGGTTAGAGTTAGGGTTGGGCTAGGGTTAGGGTTAGGGTTAGGGCTAGGGTTAGTGCTCGGGTTAGAATTAAGGTTAGGGTGAACTAGGATTAGAGTTAGAATTAGGATTAGGGTTGGGATTAGGATTAGGGTTGGGATTAAGGTTAGGGTTGGGATTAGGGTTGTAGCAAGAATTGAGGGGTTTCCACTATTTACCAACTTTGGGGGTCTAAAAATTGGGTCTAAAAAATCACTTTTGTGGAAATAAAAAAGACTTTTTATTTTCACGGCTCTGCGTTTATAAACTTCTGTGAAGCGCTTGGGGGTTCAAAGTGCGCACCACACATCCAGATAAGTTCCTTAAGGGGGCTAGTTTACAAAATGGTGTCACTTGTTGGAGGTTTCCACTGTTTAGGCCCATCAGGGGCTCTGCAAACGCAACATGATGCCCGCAGACCATTCCATCAAAGTCTGCATTCCAAAATGGCACTCCTTCCCTTCCAAGCTCTCCCATGCGCCCAAACAGTGGTTCCCCCCCACATAAGGGGTATCAGCGTACTCAGGACAAATCGCACAATAACTGTGGGGGTATGATTTTTCCTGTTACCCTTGTAAAAATAAAAATTTGGGGGAGAAAGATCATTTTTGTGGAAAAAAATGGATTTCTTATTTTCACGGCTCTACGTTATAAACTTCTGTGTATCACTTGAAGGTTCAAAGTGCTCACCACACATGTAGATAAGTTCCTTAATGGGTCTAGTTTCCAAAATGGGGTCACTTGTTGGAGGTTTCCACTGTTTAGGCACATTAAGGGTTCTCCGAACGCAACATGGCATCCAATCTCAATTCCAGCCAATTCTGCGTTGAAAAAGTCAAACGGCGCTCCATACCTTGCAAGCTCTGCCGTGTGCTGAAAAAGTGGTTTACCCCCACATATGGGGTTTCGGCGTATTCAGGAGAAATTGTACAACAAATCTTTGGTTGATTTTCTCTTTTAACACTTGTGAAAATAAAAAAAATTGGTTCTGAAGTAAATTTTTTGCAAAAAAAAGTTAAATGTTAATTTTTTCCTTCCACATTGCCTTAGTTCCTGTGAAGCACTTAAAGGGTTAATAAACTTCTTGAATGTGGTTTTGAGCACCTTGAGGGGTCTAGTTTTTAGAATGGTGCCACTTTTGGGTATTTTCTGTCATGTACACCCCTCAAAATGACTTTAAATATGATGTGGTCCCTCAAAAAATGGTTTTTACAACAAAATTTACAAAATGAGAAATCGCTGGTCAACTTTTAACCCTTATAATTTCCTAACAAGAAAAAAAAAATTGCTTCCAATATTGTGGTGATGTAAAGTAGACATGTGGGAAATGTTATTTATTAAGAAATTTTTGTGACACATTTCTCTGATTTAAGGGCATAAGAATTTAAAGTTTTAAAATTGCAAAATTTTCAAAATTTTCGCCATATTTCCATTTTTTTCATAAATAAACAAGACTTATCGAAGAAATTTTACCACTAACATGAAGTACAATATCTCACGAAAAAACAGTCTCAGAATCAACGGGATCCATTAAAGCGTTCCAGAGTTATAACCTCATAAAGGGACAGTGGTCAGAATTGTAAGAATTGGCCTGGTCATTAATGTGCAAACTGGCTCTGTCGCTAAGAGGTTAAGGGACCTCACTGGTATCCTTTCAACTTTTCTACCACAGATTAATTTTAGAGTGACCCCAGAGTAATTTTTCTTGTCTGCCAGAACTTTAGGATTCATGCTTAGCTTGGGATACTTGAAACTCATTCACAATAATGTCTGCATTGTAACACGTCCTGAATAATGGAGAACAAATGACTGAGCTATCTGCTCTTCAGAATCCTAGAATAGAACTGTTTGTTAATGAATGCTTCATGCTGCTTGCAGCACATGGACGGTATAGATTATAAACATTGTTGACATAAAATTAGCTGAGCATTGAAAACTATTGTAAGGGATGAAGCACAGGCTCTAATGTTCCTCCCAGAGCTATCTGCACTATTTCCAGAAGTTCATTAAGTATTAGCATAAACTATTTGCCTCCTGCAGCTGTTTGCCTATGAAGAGGTCTTGCTTAAACCAATTACTTTACGCTGATGCCTTTATTATTGAAAGCTGCTTTAATGAAAGGTTATAAAAACAGTGAAGAGGTGGAAGAGTAGGAGGTTTTACTTCACATTTGTGCAATCTTCATATCGATGATTAATCATTATAAAAGGCAGTTGAAATTTAGAAATCTAGTAAAATAAGTAATTTGCAATGACAAAATTTTTACATTGATGTTTGGAAGTTTGTGAACCCTTAGACTTTTCCATATTTTTGCATAAATTTGTCCTAAAATAATATCAGATTTTCACATAAGTTGTAAAAGTAGCCCATTCTCCTCTACAAACCAGACTCGACTGTGTTATGTTGGTGTGACTTGTCATATAAACCTCAGGACCTGCCACAACATTTTTATTGGATTGAGGCCAGGACTTTGACTTGATCGTTGCTATTCTTCTTTAACCATTCATTTGTAGAGCGATTTGTGTTCTTTGGGTTTTAGTCTTGCTGCATGACTCACATTCACTTGAGATTTAGCTTGTGGACAGATGTCCAAACATTTTCCTTTAGAAATTGCTGATAAAACTCCTAATTAATTGCTCCATGAATTACTGTAAGCTGTCCTCGTCATGATGCAGCAAGACAGGCCCGAAACATGATGTCACACTCACTGTGTTTCTCAGACAGTATTAGGTTTTTAATCCTGTAATTCAGTGTTTTAAACTTAAAAACCTTTTCCAGGTGTACTCTAGCGAATAGCAGACAGGCATTCATGATATTTTTGGAAAGCAATGGCTTTCTCCTTGCAATCCTGCCATACACACATAATTGTTTAGTTTCTTCTTGAAGTTGTGAACATTAACATTAGCTAATGTGAGTGAGGCCTTTAGTTGCTTAAAGGTTACCTTGAGTTTCTTTGTGACCTTGAAAAGAATTATACACCTTGCTCTTGAAGTATCCTTTGTTGATCGACCACTTGTGGGGATGGCAATAAGGTTCTTACTCCATTTGTACACAATCTCTCTGGCTGTGGATTGTTGGAGATCAAACTCTTTAGAGATGGTTTTGTAACCTTTTCCAGACTGAAAAGAATCAACAACTCCTATTTTAAGGTCATCAGAAATCTCCTTTATTTATACCATGCTATACTACCATAAACTTGTTTTGAAGATCAGACTTTGAGCCCTGTTTTTCCCCACACACACCTGATTTTGAAGGGTTCAAGCACCAATTTATGTAACTTCAAGTTCAGGCCAGTTAGAAAAAAGTTTTCAAATATTTTTACATTAATACAAAGCATGGTTTCAAGTAAATGTATTTTTTGCTAATTTTAATATCTGTAGTATGCACATGGCTCAAGTTTTTTTTTACAGTTCTCCTCAGCTTGATCAATGTTATCAACAATACACTACATGTGGTTGTAGTCCACTATTTGGGTGCCCAGCTGGTAATAGTAGGAAAGAAGCATATGTGACTTTTTATCTTCAAATTTTGCTGGATTTGTTTTAATTTGCTATATCATATAACTGTAGTATATATTGGTTCCATTTTTCAGGTGATTTTTTTGACAGCTTTTTATTCCATTTTTAAAGTGAAGCGACCTATTTTAATAGTATTTACGGTGTGCATTAAATTACAAGCTCATCTTGCAGTTATTATTATTCATTTTTACAGCGCCACTTATTCCATGGTGCTTTACATGTGAAAAAAATGTTCATATGGGTCGCCCTCACACCCAGGGCAGTGGGGTACTTGGTACCGGGCCGGTGTCAGGGGGGAATATGTGTCACAGCAGCGGTGACCCGGTCCGTGGCCCTGGGCGCCCAATATCAATGGCGGTGATGTTAATGGTGTAATAGTTTATTTGGATAGTTCGTGACGCCACCCGTGGTGTTTGGCAAGTAAGATGTTGAGCCAACGCTGCATGCAGATCCACTGGGACTGATGGTGTAGTGCAGCAAAGATGGTGTAGCTCCCCACAGGTGGAGCTGTAGTCCCAGGGCAGTGTAAGTGCAATGGATGAGGAGAGGCGCAGAATGGTATAGATGCTGGTACCCAGGTGTAGTGGTGCTGGTATAACTGGAGGACACCAGAGTATGCGGTTCCAAAGCTTTACTCACTGTTCGCAGTTCACACAAATGCCTGCCTCCGCACTGTGTTCTTAAGGTCAGGGCCCCAGTCAACCTCCAGGCAGGATAGGATTCTCCCCTCCACACTCCGCCAATATGTACCTTACTGAACGACTCCTCCAATGCGCCTTTAGGTGCGAAGCACTCCAGTACTTAGTTACCCTGGAATGCCTCTCTCTAGGTGTTCCTAGTCTCTACTTGTATGACAGACAGCTGTAGCCTGCTTCGGGGACTCCTCTCTGCGTCCCGGCTCACTATTCAGTTGCTGTTGTGTCCCAAGTCTATGATGGGAGTAAGGCGTTAGTGGCTCACTACTCCTGTGTCTGTTGCCGGACATAAAGATCCAATCAACCTCGGGGACCGGGCCCCGGCCTTTGCGCTATGGACTGGAAGGGTTCTCTCTTTCTCAACCTGCTTCCCACCGTCATTCTATTCTCCTTCGTTCCGATCTGTTCTCTCTTATGGAATCTGTAGTCTCCAGTCTACATCTCTTTCTCCTTCTCTTCCTTCCCCGTGCCAGCTGGCTCTGGTCACTGAGGCAGCAGCAGCACTCCTTCCTCCATCCCTCTTCCAGGGATCCCCACTCCTCCCGAGTGGCTTCCTTCCTCACTGACCTTCTGTCAGACTGCCCTGACTGACCTGAAATCCTACACCTTCCCTCTCTTTTATGTCTAACTCCACCCGCCTCCCCAACACCTCTCATGTTACGAAGCCAGGGACCACACAAGGCACCCTATGACCTTTCCAGGATAAAGCATGGATGGGTCCCTGCTGAACTATCCTGTGTGTGGGGTGCAGGTGTTGGAATGTGGAAGGGAGTTCCCACCCTACCTGAATGGTGGGGTACCACACCTTAGGAGAAGGTGCAGTACCTCTGTGGCGACTGAAGCCTCAGGGGCGCCACACATACATAGAAAAGTACAATAAATATGAGCAGTACAAGGCACACACAAGTACAAAAGGAGAGAGGACCCTGCCCGTGAAGGTTCACAGTCTACAGGGGAAGGGTGAGAAGAGGGTAGAGCTGATCATGCGGCATTTCAGTAGACTCAGGATCACTACAGGTTGTAGGCTTTTCGTAAGAGGTGGGTCTTCAGGTTCTTTTTCAAGGTTTCCGTGGTAGGCAAAAGTGTGATGTGTTGAGTTAGAGAATTCCAGAGTATGGGGGAAGCGCGGGAGAAGAGTTTTGTATACAGTTGTGGAAGAAGAGCGAAGAGGGGAGTAGAGAAGGAGATCTTGACAGGATCGAAGGTTGCGTGTAGGTAAGTACCGGGAGACCATGTCACAGATGTATGGAGGAGACAGGTTGTGGATGGCTTTGTATGTCATAGTTAGGGTTTTGAACTGGAGCCTCTGGATAATAGGAAGTCAGTGAACGGCTTGGCAGAGAGGAGAGGCTGGGGAATAACAGGGAGACAGGTGGATTAGTCGTGCAGTAGAGTTTAGAAGAAATTGGGTTGTGCAAGGGTGCTAGAGGGGAGGCCAGAAAGTAGGAGGTTGCAATAGTTGAGGTGGGAGATTATTAAGGCGTGCAAGTGCATTTTTGCAGTTTCTTGGTCAAGGAATGTACGGATCCGGGAAATATTTTTGAGTTGGAGTCGGCAGGAGGAGGCAAGGACTTGGATATGTGGCTTGAAAGAGAGGGCAGAGTCAAGGATCACCCCGAGGCACCGAGCATGTGGGACTGGGGAAAGTGAGCAGCCATTGACATTGATGGATGGGTCTGGTGGAGTTGTAAAGTGAGATGGGGAAGATGATGCATTCTGTTTTGTCCATGTTCAGTTTTAGAAAGCAAGCAGAAAAGATGAATTAGTGGACAAACATTGTGGGATTTTGGTCTGTAAGGAGGTGATGTCAGGTCCAGATAGGTAGATCTGCATGTCATCGGCATAGAGATGATACTACAAACCATGGGATTCTATGAGCTGACCCAGGGCGAAGGTGTATATGGAGAAGAGTAATGGTCTTAGAACTGAACCTTGGAGAACACTGACAGACAGGGGGCGAGGTGAGGAGGTGGTGTGGGAGTCACTGAATGTCCGGTCTGTTAGATATGATAAGATCCAGGATAGGGCCAAATCTGTGATGCCAAGAGATTAGAGAATCTGTAACAAGAGGGAATGGTCCACAGTGTGAAAGGCAAAAGACAGGTCCAGGAGAAGGAGGACAGAGTGCCACGCCGCTGTCGGACTCAGGGGCTGGTGTTCCTTCCTCGGCCACTGGGAGGCGCCGGACTGTCACGTCCCGTTGGACTTGGGGGCTGGTGTTCCTGACTCGGTCACTGGGAGGTGCCGGACTCTTTCGACTGTTGGTGCCGGCGATAGGAGGGCTATATCCTCATGTGGTCCCGCTCCTTTGATGCATGCATCTGTCGTTGGGCATTGCCATGTTTCTCCTGTGGGTGATGGTGGTGACTGAGAAGGGGCCCCTGCGCAGGCGTCTGGTGGGCACAGGCTTCGCTCTTCTGTCAGAGGTGAAGGGGCTGGTGCATTGCCATCTGGCCTGTTTCTGGGGGCAGTCCAGATTAGGTCATCAGGCTGTGAGCCTGTGAGGGATAGCCGTTTCCTTCAAGTACTTTGGAGCCTGTCCTGCAGGCCGCCAGATATAGTCTTGGTTTCCCCAATATGCTAGTGTTTAAATTGCTATTTTGACTCTGACCTTAGCCTGGATTTCTGAGCCTTCTACAGCCTGCCGATTTTGTACCTCTACTGCTCTCCCGATTTTTGACTCTGACCTTGGCCTGGATTTTTGACCCTTCTTCAGCCTGCCGATTTTGTACCTCTGCTGCCCGCCCAGTTTTGACTTGGACTCCTGACTATGCTTTCAGTCCTGTTTATTAATACCTTCCTGGAGACCGTCCTGCTCCGGTCCGCTGCTCTCATAGGCAGCTAACTCTTGGGCTCCACTGTAATTCCAGATCCCTGTATAGGGGTAAAGGGTCTCGGGGTTTCTTGGGGTGCTGTCTTACTTGCAGCTCAGACTCGCACCAGACGGACATCACACAGGGTAGTGTCGCTTGTTCTTGGTGGTTAGTAGGTCATTGGTGACTTTAGTTAGGGCAGTTTCAGTGGTGTGATGTGGTCAGAAGCCAGATTGTAACCGGTCAAAGAGGGAGCAGCAGGAGAGGTGGGAGGACAGTTCAAGATGGACTTGCTGTTCCAGTAGTTTTGAGGCATAAGGGAGAAGAGATATCGGGCGATAGCTAGACACAGAAGATGGGTTGAGGTAGGGCTTTTTGAGGATTGGTGTGATTGAGGCATGTTTGAAGGATGAGGGGAAGACACCATTTGTAAGTGAAAGGTTGAAGAGATGTTTTAGGATTGGGATGAAGACTGTGGCGAGGTTAGGGAATGGGAGTGGGTCAAGTGTGCAAGTGGTGAGATGTGATCTTGACAGAAAGGTAGAGAGCTGATCTTCTGTCATGGTGGAGAAGCTGGTTTTGGAAGAACAGAGCTGAGCAGTTAAGAGGAGGGTTGTTAGGGGCTGCAGACCAAAGCTTGCTCCGATGTTATTGATCATCTGCTTAAAGACAGAGTCAAAGTCTTCAGCAGAAATGAGAGGAGAGGAAGGAGGTGCTGGGGGTAGGAGTAGAGAATTGAAAGTGTTGAAAAGCTGTTTATGGTTGTGAGACAGGGAGGATATGAGAGAGGAAAAGTAAGTTTGTTTTGCAGCAGAGAGAGTGGACCTGAAGCTGGCAAGAGACTGCTTGCAAGCGATAAAGTGCTCAGCAGAACAGGATCTCTTCCATCTCCTCTCAGTAATGCTGGAAGCCCGTCTCAGTTCTTTGGTCAAGCTGGTCAGCCAGGGTTGCCTGTTGATTGTATGAGTTTTGCTGTGCATGAGGGGGGCAGCCAAATCGAGTGTTCCTGTTATTGTGGTGTTATATAAAGTGGCAGCAGCATCTGTGTCATGTAATGAAGCTATGTCTGTAAGAGGGAGAAGGGAGGTGTTTGAAATTTCTGCGAGTGTGAGTGAGTTTATGGAGTGGGGGTTGCGCACTAGGAGAGAAGAGGGAAGAGAATGTCAATAGGTTGTGGTCACTTTTTTGTGGTAAACTTTTTTTAAAAAAGTGATACATACCTATTCTTACACAGTGACAGGAGGAGATCACATATCATCTGCGTACTGTCCTTGTTGTAGTTTGTCTGTTGCCCCACAGTCAATCCTCTTGCTTAACACTTTCTGAAGGGGTTGCCATTTTAAGGGCAGAGATAGACTTCTGTATATCTTGTGCGATGATCACATCGTAAATCTTGTACTGACTGTCTGCTCTTATCATCTGAGCTTGGCAGCTGCATATATATCATGCTGTCATGCTCAGGTCAGGAAAGATGTCGGGCCGGTCCAGTGCCGTGTGGGTGATGCAATCATTGCACGAGTTATACGGCAGTCTGTCTCTGCCCTAAAGGTCAAGTAAGAAAAAAAATCATACCACTATCCTGGATGAAAATTGTGTTACCCCCATCCTTAAGCCAGGGTAACACAAGGGTATATTCTCTTGGGGAGAATTCAATCGATTATGTAAATGGAATTCTGATTAAATATTGAACAGCGTTTGATTCGAGTGTTAGCTTAGTGTGATCAGATTCTCTAGCATGAGAGAATAATAGCACAGGAGAGGAGAAGAAGGAGAACAAAATGTATCCGTGTTCTCCTTTTTCTGAGTCCATGGACATTGGACTGCACTTGGATGTCATCAGAGTGCAATCCAATGGTGAATGGCCAAGAACAATCTGAAACCATAAAATCAAATGAGATTCAACGTAAAGTCACAGCAATATATCAAAACATCCAAATGTTACATAATCTGCAACTTACTATTTAGATGACTGAGCAACGCATGAAAGTAATTCTTTATTGTCTCTTAAACTTCCAGCATTGGTGAAAAACATTTTCTGAGAAGGTTATTGAGCCTGAAAAGTGCATTTTCACTGATAGGTATAACTATCTTACATGCAAAATTAAGTTGACATTAATTTTCCTTTAATTCTGAGTTGAGATTCTCAGCTGCTGATCCATTAATTAATTCAGACCCAGCTGTGCTTACAGTGGGCTCATCACAATATATTACCATAATCTAACTCATCAGTGCATAAAAACTAAATATATATGTATTTATTTGCATAAAATATATTTATACAGTGGATGAAAGAAGTATTGAACATGTCACCAATTTTCAAAGTAAATATATTTCTCAAGGTGCTATTGGCATGAAATTCTCACCAGATGTCGGTAACAGCCCATCCAATCCACAGTGGCAAAGAAATCATATCATAGATGCCATAAATTTTCATGCGTAATAATGAGAAATGACACAGAGGAATGGTGTTGAACACATGAAGAAAAAGAGGTGCAAAAAGCCATGGAAAGTCATGACACCAGCTGAAATCTATCAGCAATTAGAAAGCAATCCTGCCACTTAGTGAAAAATAATATCAGTTGGTTCAGCTGATGGCCTATAAAATGGTCTCATTACCAAGGGGCCACATAAGAAATATCTCATGATGGGTAGTACTAGTGAGCTGACTCAAGACCTTCACAGCCTTATTGCTCCAAAAGATACTGATGGCATTGGTTACAATCGTCAACTCTATCCTTTACTATTTCATCAGCACTGACTACCACAGCGAGGAGAATATTGATCAGCTGCAGCCAACAACGGTCGCTCATTTAACATACAGATATGGGGTTAATCTCCAGGTTTATAGCAGTCTGAGCCTGCCAGGCACCTGCTGCAACCGCGGCTTCCTGCACTGACTGACAGCCAGCACTACTGCTGAGCGAGCTGTCACTCAGTGCCGGGGGGTCTTTATACACAGTGAGGTACCTGAACCTGTGCTGGTGCCATCCACATGACTTAAACCAGAACACCGCTGGAGATAATAAAGTTAATTTCCTCCTGACAGTGTGCTTTAAGTGCGGGCGCTGGGCAGGTTCAGAATACTATTAACCTACATATTAAACCCACTTCTGCAGGTTGTTAGCATTTTTTCACTTGACAGGTTCACTTTAAGGAGCAATAACACTGATACAATAACCAGATATCTGAAAGGCGTAGTCACTAGTGGATATAGTAGATAAGAAGAAGACACCACAAATACTGGTAAATCCTGAGGATACTTACAGTGACTCAAGAGGCAAGGAGGTTCAGATCATCGGAATACTGACCAGAGCAGGAGACGCATACTCTCAATTGTTGAAAAATAGATTCATCAGTACATCAGAAATTCAGCACGGCTGGCTATATGTACTTTATGACTATATATACTGTAGAGACAAAGTCTCCCCTTTTTGAGAAAGCATCTACACGAAACGCGGATCAAGGGGGCCAACGGGGAGACGCAAGGACTGTGCCAGTTACAATGGGTGAGCAGGATTAAGTGATATATACAGTACACATGCATTGGGTGATTTATGTATCTCACTGATTCTATTGATGTTATGGATTTTTTATATTAGAATTTGATCTGCCTCACCCCTGGATACTTTTCTGTCCTTGTTTATCTCCTTCGCTGTACCAGTGTGTCTCCACACCTATTCCTCTCCATGTTGCCAATATGTATGGCTATTACTATTTATAAAGGGAATCTGGCACCCTTTTTTTGTCCTATCAGCTGCCGGCATCGACATCATGGGGCTTATCTACAGCATTCTGTAATGCTGTAGATAAGCCCCCGATGTAACCGGAAAGATAAGAAAAAAAGAGTTAGATTATACTCACCGGGGGGCGGTCCGGTCTTGGTCCGGTGGGTGTTGCGGTCCGGCACCTCCCATCTTCATACGATGCTGTCCTCTTCTCTTTCTGTCGTGGCTCCGGCACAGGTGCACTGCTCTGCCCTGTTGAGGGCAGAGCAGAATACTGCAGTGTGCAGGTGCCTTACATAATGTTGTAGATAAGCCCCTGATTTTGATGCCAGCAGCTGATAGTCCAAAAAAAGGGTGACAGATTCCCTCTACTAAACTTTTTGTATTTTATTATTTTTGTGGTGGTTTCATGTACTCAAATTTCTTTGGTGTTTTTTGTGACTATATAGTAGACTAAAAAGGGTAAGAGTTATATTGAAATGCAGCTTTCACAGAGCTTTATAGGGTCTGTGTTATCCATCACCACAATGCCTCATTTGGCAGATAAAATGTATCCAGGTTGCAAGCACAATGTCGTCTATTCCCCATAGTTAATATTTGACACAGTCCCCTGGCCACATTTAGTTTTTCATTTTTTCATTTCACGCACTTCAACACTTCTCTTACTCCCCAATTTCATATGTGTGGTCCATGCTTCCTAAGATGCTGGTTGGCACAATAGGAGAAGAGTCCAACAGAGGCAACCCGTATCGGAATGTTCATATAATAAGGGAAGTTTGAGTCAATTGGAAAATCACATTAATGTGAATTACAACTACAGTATATTACACTTAGCAATGATTTTCGTTTTGCTGTGATTTTCTGTTCTTGTCTATCTTTTAGACTAAAAGCAAGTTCGGAGGAAAAAAATTCCATTTGCCATCAAAATAAAATGATTGACAACTTTTGTAATTGTCTTGCCTAAAGCAAATTGTGACTCTTTCATGAACCACGCAGAGTCCAGTTATTTTATCTTTTCAATTTTCTAGCCATTTGAGCAAATTGGAAATTGCTTATTTTTACATCGGCTAGATTACTGATAAGTTTTGAAGACAAATAATCCTGTTATTTGTGAATATAATAGTGGACAATGTGTTGCTAATAAGGATGGGTGGATCGATTCGCAGAACTCTGATCCATCGGCCAAGTCTGTAGTCTCAGGGTGCTGGACAAGAAGTTCTCGAATCTCTTCACTTATGGGATACCCATGGAAGTAGGAATGTAGGAGGATTGTAGGAGTCATGTTAGGAGTCATATGAAAGTGAGAATGGTGAACCCGGGTGTATGTGTCCAAATCTGCGCTGCTGATAAAGATGGATGGCGGACGATATTCTTCAAAGCTTTATTTCAAACAGGTTAATAGTCAACGCATTTCAAGGTCATGCAAGACCTCTTCCTCAGGACAAAGCCTTACTAAACACCTGAGTTACCTGCTGTTTACCTTGGATACCAGCTCCCAGCACGAGTACGCTGGTATCCAGGGTACACAGTGGGTAACTAAGGGATGCGTGCGCTTAGTTACCCTCTATTTACCCATGCTCGCGCTAGGAGCTGGTATCCAAGGTAAACAGTGGGTAACTAGGTGCCGCGTGCACTTAGTTACCCGATATTTACCTTGGATACCAGCTCCCAGCGTGAGCACGCTGGTATCCAAGGTACACAGCGGGTAACTAAGCGGCGCTTAGTTACCCAATACTTACCTTGGATACGAGCGAACTCGCTGGTCCTGATTGCTGGTGAGATCTGCCTGTTTGACAGCTCACCAGTGATCATGTAGCGATGCATCAGCAATCCTGAGCAGGTCGTATCATTGTCAGTGTCGCTGGTGCATCGTTTGGGGTGACAGGACCCTTAGCTCTGTATATACCAAAGAAGAGAGATCGGTGGATGTTGCCGATCCCAGTGCTCTTAGTATGCAATCTAATATACTTAGTCTCTGCACTTCCGATCATGAGTAGTGCGCCTCTCTAAAGTCGGGACACATATCTCTGAAGGAAGGTAAGGGGCATCCACATTCCCTTATTAAACCCTAGTACAAAATTTCATACAGGCAACCTGCACTATCAAAAATATCAGTACGTAAACTTTTACGTCTTGTTCACATGCAACATTTGTGCCACAGAAAAAAAAAATGCAGAATTTTACAGTACCAGCAAAGCAAATAAGATTTCCGAAATCTCATGCACATACTAATTATTCTTTCCTTGCAGATTTGAACCGTGAAAACGTTTTTTCCATATCTGCAGCATGACAATTCTTTTTATGTTTTTGCAGCGTTTTTCAACCATCCAAATGAATGGGAAGAAAATGCATCAAAAACAAATCCAAAATTAATTTAAAAAAAAAATTATATTTCCCGCAGCGGTTTTCCTGCCAATCTTCTGCAAAAACTCAGAATGTGCACATAGCCTTATTGGGCAAGCTAACTAATAAAGAAAAGAAAAAAACAAAGAAGCAAGCTAGATTTTAATAGTAGATCTATTTTAATAGAACAAAAGTTAGGTATAACTATAGGTAAAGAAATGTATTTTCACTATATCGTGTCTAATCATAGATAAATATTCAATACAGAGACAATGTCATTTAGTATTCAAGCGAGAAGCAATTCTGCTCCAACGTCAGCATGTAATTTGTACCTGATTAGAAGTCATTTAGTTTGCAGTAGCAAAAATTCTTTAGCGTTGTTGGAAAACAACTAGTCTTTGTTTCCGTGAAGTCTGCTTACATATCATATAGGATGGATTACATTTAGTGGCCACATGTGCAGCATTTAGAAATATGTCTTATGTTGCATAGACCAGAATTAGGATCATTAAAGTTATGATGCAGAATTTATTTTATTCATAAATGCTTATCTATTTAATGTCATAATTTAATCTCTTTTCTAATATACTTTTATTAAAAAGTCCATACTGTTCCCCCGCTACACTATCTAGGTGCTTTAGAATCCTAGTGCATGCTGGGAAAGTCCAACGAGTTGTCATCAGGGACTTCCGTAGCCTCTGCCAGCTCTATAGAAGAGAGTGTCATCAGTGACATCCTTTTCACAGGCTGGGCTAATCCCAGCTCTATTGAGCATGCATCTGTGGTCAATCTCCGATTTGTGCTCAGTTGATTCTGGTGTAATATGCAAAGTGACAGTGCGCTTGCTCCCCAGCTTTGTTGAAAACTAATGAGCCAGCAAGAGAGCGCACTGTCAGTGAGTGTTGTCAGAAGAATACCCAATATGCAGGAAAAGCAGCGACAAGCCAATCTAGTGACATCAGGATTAAAATAAATTTTACTTCCGGATCACCCTTTTATCTTCTATGGAAAAGATCACTCTACAGGGAAAGGGGTGAAATCGTGGGTTATCTTTAAAAAGAGGTCATTGTTACCATGCTTGTAGTAAAAATTAGATGACTTCTTAAAAGTGATTACCACTAAAAGGAAAGTGTTTTCCTATTATGAGCACATAGAACAAACGGCGGACGCCGCGTTCACAGCTCAGACACGCACTGTGCACCTAAGGATCGGTAAGACACCGCTTTATTCCTTTGCGGCATTTTTCACAATTCCAGGGGCACTGCATGTAACAATGTGGTTCTTTTTTATACCCTCAGGAGAGTGGCTATAAGCATTCCATTGCATATTTTTGTGGTAAGGCTTGCAAATTACCTTTTCACATATTCTGGCACTAGTGATGATATTTACCACAGCCTCACTGATCTGTCCTCACAGGCTTTTGCTCACACACTCAAGGCGTTCAGTACAATACAGGGGTATGTGCATTTTTCTTATTACCTGCTCTTTTCATTGTAATCCTCAGCATTATATGGTTTTTCACTGCCCGCGTGCTATCTTGTTGTATGATGTTTTACGGCATACATTACTGTATCTGTTCATGTACCCAGCATTCTGTTGTATATACTTTATTTTTTGGTAAACAATTGATATCTACTTACTTTCAGTACTTTGATGAAGGTCATAAGACCGAAACGTCACTGACTGTATGTACTATACCTTATTAAAATACCACTTCTCGTGTCCACAACAGACGTGTGTGTGCCAAGTTTATGTATCAGTTTTCCTATTATGAGGCTCATTGGCCATAGTGAAAAGTACAACATTTCAAGAATTTAAAAAAAAACCAAAAAAAAACAGTATATACATGAAAACTAAATAATAAAAAAGTAAAAATTAAATACAAATTCTTCAAAAATATTTAACATAAAAATGTGAACATTTTATGACAACACATTTAATATAACATTTGGCTGTAAGCTTGGCTTTCAAGGCTCCAGGCAAACAACTGACATAGTTGGAGATCGTGGTTTTCATATGAAATGGGTAAAACAGCACCTTTAATTATTTTCCTTTAAAAGGTTCGCCAAAAATATAAATATATGACTTCAAAAAGAGCTTTGCAAAATAGGGTCCATAAAAAGGGCTCAGTCTTAATGGATCTATTTTCACGCTTAGCCCCTTTCCAACATCAGGCGTAATAGTATGGTGATGTCGGACTCCCCATTTCTGACAGCGGCATTTCACTCGCCCGGTGGTCGGCGCTCATAGCAAGTGAGCAATTCTGCTACATACAGGAGATCTGATCATCACCTGTATGGAGCAGTGCTGATCGGGTTACGGCAGCTTCTAGTCTCCCATGGTGATTATTGAAGCATGCCAAAAGTAAAAAAAAGTTTTTAAAAATATTAAAAAAATGTAAAAAATATAAAAGTTCAAATCACCCCCCTTTCACCCCATTCAAAATAAAACAATAAAAAAAATCAAACACGCATATTTGGTATCGTTGCAGTCAGAATCGCCCGATCTATCAATTTTAAAAAGAATTAAGCCAATCGTTAAACATTGTAATGAGAAAAAAAGTAAAAACGCCAGAATTACTTTTCTTGGTCGCCGCAACATTGTATTAAAATACAATGACGAGTGATCAAAAGATCGTATCTGCACCAAAATGGTATCATTAAAAACGTCAGCCGGCGCACAAAAAATAAGCCCTCACCCAACCCAAGATCATGAAAAATGGAGACACTACAGGTCTCGGAAAATGGCGCAATTTATTTTTAACAAATTTTCAATTTTTTTTCACCACCTAAATAAAGAAGAATCTAGACGTGTTTGGAGTCTATGAACTGATAATGATCTGGAGAATCATAATGGCAGGTTACTGTAAGTATTTAGTGAACATAGAAAAAAAAACAAGTGTGGGATTGCACCTTTTTTTTTGCAATTTCAGTGCACTTGGAATTTTTTTCCTGTTTTCTAATACACGACACGGTAAAACCAATGGTGTCATTCAAAAGTACAACTTGTCCCACAAAAAACAAGCCCTCAAATGGACATATTGACAGAAAAATAAAAAAGTTATGGCTCTGGCAAAAAGGGGAGCAAAAACGAGAACGCAAAAACGGAAAATGGCCCCGGGTTTAAGGTGTTAAACAATACATTTAAACAAGTGTAGAGAGAATCTAAAAAACTCACATCATGGATAGTGTTCTCTAAACTTAGGGCCGTTTACATTTTCTCATAGAACCTGAAATTCCAACCAGCCAAAAAAGGATTGGTTTGTTTATCCGGAGGTATAAATTGCATTTTCTCGATTTCAGTTCCAAGTAGTTTGTGTGTCCCACTATATTTCATTACCTTAGCACAGCTATGTTTTCTAGGACACATCTGGTATGAAGGGAATTCAATTTCCATTGATTGGTTTGGCTATTTTTGCTGACTAACTTGACATTTTTCTCTAGTTTAGAAAGTGCCTTGGAAGAATAGAATGAATGTAATGTAATTGGGCGAAGTATACCGAGTGTGTGGGTCCGTCTTACTCGTAAATGTAATTAACTGGCCCTTTTGAGCAATTTTTCAGTAACCCTAGCATTTTTTTCCAGCTAAGTTTACTTTCAGGCCAGTATTTAGTGCGCATGCCGTGACTCTTTAAATGCCAACAGAGAAGGTAATGTAGAGGTTGGGATGAAAATATTTCTGGATGTATTTTTACTTTCATAATAAATAGTTAAGTACAGAGAATTGTCCAAATGTGTCAAACTTTTCCCTTCTGGATTTATTAAAGGCAATATCTCAGCAAGACTTTACCCTCCAACCTATATTAATGCACATGTAGCTCTTTCAAAGACGAGTCCAGCAGTACCTTTACATGGCCAGTTTGTTTCTCTGATGCTGAGAAATCAGCGTTTGAATTGATATGCATATGGCTATGGTAGATCTGAAGCCTCCGTCACTCCAGCTCTATTCCTATTCCTGCTTGACTGACGGCTTCTATTTTGGGTGACTTTAGGCAAAGACCCAGTCAATCATGAAGGAGGAGGTGGCGCTGGGTGGGAACAGAGCTTCAGTGACAGAGTCTTCAGATCTACCTTAGCCATATGCATAGTAATTAAAATGCTGATTTCTCAGTAACGGAGGAGCGGACTGGCCATGTAAAGGTATTGCTGGACTTTACTTTGAGAGAGGTACATGCACATATAAATAGTTTGGGGGTAAACTCTTGCTGATAGATTAATTTAAGAACTGCAATCTAAAGCAAAATTCTCAACAAATGGTAATACCAATGTGAAACTATATATCACAAACATCTCCTGGCAGAGTATCAGAAAATCATATTTTATATTCAATGCTGGTCATTTTGTGCCACTGTTTTGAGTCAAAAGGAAAGTTGATAAAGGACACATCTATAGGTAATTTGTCTTTTATAATATTTATCTGTAGATGTGACATGCAACAACATTTACAAGCGAAATGAAGGCAATAAGGTTGAAAAGAGGTTGTAGAATTGAAATGGGCACAATTTACCAACACACGAAATATTATTCATTTTACAATGAATTATACTTTGAAATCTTCTGTCGTGCTCTGGATAAAAGGTCAGACATTTGGCTGATGGGCACATTAGATGTATGTGTTGGGAGAAATACCAGATGTACTCACTGAACAATGAGTCTGGACATGATGTGATTCTAATTAGAAACATGTTTTTTGACCAGTGAAGATTTGTTAGATTTCACCATTGTGGAGAAGCAGGCTGATTTGTCAAAAATCAATGTTGAAATGTTTAAATATTTGCTTATCTATACAAGAGAATTGATTTTCCATGTTCAAATTTCAAAGCAACTGAGCTGATTTATCTCCTGGGGAAGTGACAAGAACTGTCAAAAACATGTTCGTCTCTATTCTTTATTAAAATGGAAAAAAAAAACTAAAAAAATACAAAAAATAAAAGGGCTTTATAGATGATACAATAATAATAATTTTTTTCATGCCATGAACTCACTAATAGATAAGTACTTATAATTCCAAGATTTGTTATGGATCCTAATAAATTGCTAAAATTCGGACATAGTCTTGTTACGTGGTGCATAGATCTTTAAAGTACTTCCATGAACACATCTCCTCTGAATTGAGAAAAAACAGAATGGAGCAACCATCAGCTCACCATGTTGAGAAATTTCTAGAATAGGGGTGCAGTGAACGGAGACTTCAGGCTGGTTTCATGAGTAAATGAACCATTAAAAAAAAAATGGGAAAATCCAGCTACCACAAAAGTCATAAAACATCACATTTGTTAGTAGATTTAAAACATGAAAAGGAAAAATTTAAAAAACTTGATAACAGTCGACGCGTTTCGAGCTACTCTATTAACATGAAAAGGAAAAATTTTAAAAAACATGATAACAGTCAAGGAGTTTCGAGCTACTCTAGCCCTTAATTATGATTTAGAGCTAGAGTAGCTCGAAACGCCTTGACCGTTATCATGTTTTAAAAATGTTTCCTTTTCATGGTAAGAGCTAGAGCAGCTCGAAACGTGTCGACCGTTATCATGTTTTATAACGTTTTCCTTTTCATGTTTTAAATCTACTAACAAATGTGATGTTTTATGACTTTTGCGGTCGCTGGATTTTCCCATTTTTTTCACGCTCCACTGAATTGATGCCTGAAGGTCGCATGACCATATGATACCATAAAAATTGCAAACGGTCATGCTAGATCGAGCTGCCGTACACACCATTGTACGAACAGAGATAAATGATTTATGCAAAGTTGAGTTATATGATAATATATAGCTTTTCCCGCAGCTTAAGGCCATGCCTTTGGTCATTAAAGGCGCCATCCTTTGCTTTGAAGTTTACAAAACTATCTATCATAATAGCAAGTTCTATTATTTTTAATAATTATATGAAATATGAAGTTTTATTTCGTGAAATGTAAACGTTTGAGCAATCTGAAAAAAAAAAGACGAGACCGGAAAAAACTTGTCAGTCAGACCTACTTTTACAGGAAATATCTTTAAAATTACCACCTAAGGAAATGTAAAATAATCAGATGAAGTGGATAGTGCAATGTTGGCGCTTTCCCTTCTGCTAGGTTTTTTTTCCCCTAGTATCTCTTTGATCATATCTGATTCATTAATGAATCCATTACAGCTGAATGGGAATAGTGTTGAGATGGAAAGAACAGACATAGTTTTACATGCATTTATTTTCTGGTAAAATGGAAATAAAAATTAGTTCAATCATGTAAGTTAAATAATTAGTCAATACAAATGAGTTCTAGCCGTTTCATATAGAACATAGTTCAGTAAAACTCCATTGCTAATCTCCTGGTTAGTGTTTTAATTGGATACTCTACATTCTTCCCTTACGGAGTTAGCTTTCCCATTATGTATAGAGATTAATATAGTATGGTCGTCAATTTGCATGTGTAGGACCTGTCCAGAATTTGATTTTAAGGCCAGGTTCACACATGCGAGGAATACGGCCGAGTCTTGCATGTTAATACCCAGCACTGCTGCCGGCACTCAGGAGCGGAGTGTGCACCTCTATGTATTGTTATGCGGCCGCACGTTCCACTCCGGGTATTAACATGCGAGACTCGGCCGTATTCCTCGCATGTGTGATCCCGTCCTAATTCAATCATCAGGGTCACGAGTTATTTGAGAATAGCAAAGAGGGGGCTTTGCTTAAGAGGTTACATGCTACAGGAGCGGACCGTGTGATAGCGATGGGGCCCATGGAAAGAAGGAGCTCAAATTGGCGGCAGTCCTTATTCTAATGGACTGAGGGACCTTGGTGTCTCACAAAAACTGTTGGACCAAGTCATTAAGTTGTTTAAGCCAGAATTCTGGTGTAAAACACTTTAATAAGTCACAATATATTTGCCTAACTCATAAATAGCGCAAAAATATTGTGGCTCTCGACATTTTCACACTAGTCCCAGCCAACTTGAGCAGATAATGCATGGGATGGGGCATGGCTAAGCTCGCCCATCAAATTCCTGAAAAGTTGTGCCACTTTACTTACTTTACTTACTCGAGAAGTGTATTCCAGTCTATTATTAGAGAACATAGATGAGTGGATCTATTCTTCGTGAATCGATTTAGTAAAATTTCCAGAAATTCATGGTTTCACACATATTTGAAAACTTTGAGATACAATTCCCAAAAAAACTTGCCTAGCACCCCATTTCCCAACATTCTGAAGCATCAGAGCGCAGGCAAACATTATTTTCTGTTGTTGCAAAGGCTTCCCCACAGTGCACTATAGCTAAGACATTTTATGGACTATCATAAGAAAGGAGCAGACATGAACTTTAAAGTTTGGGGTTCATACTGTGCTGAATTGCAAACACAGACTTCTCCTGGAAGTCCATTTTAATGTTTGGAATTCTGAGGGAAGTTCGGGAGGAGAAAAAGAGAGGGAGGGTTTTCCAGCTCTGAAGTTCGGTTTCCCATACATTTCAATGGAGTTTGAGTTCATGATTAAGTTCTGGTAAAGTTTTGGTACCCGAACTGAACATTGGACATAAAGTGCGGTTTGGGAGCCAGAACCTCAACTTCCACGGGTCCACTCAACCCTAATTATCATACCTTGTAAGGTGATTGTCAGTACCTGGGACAGCACAAGTCAGCGGTTCCTACCAGAGCACAGTTTGTATGGCAGAGTTATTTTTCATCTCCAGAGTCACTGGGTAAGTCTCTCACTTCTGCAGATTGTAAGTTCTTAAGGTCAGCAGGGTCATCTTTCTACTGTAAAGAAAAAGCTCTTCTGGCTAGTGGTGTCTTCTCTGTCTCTCTCCTGTAAAGTGTAAGCTCTTCTGGCTAGTGGTGTCCTCTCTCTCTCTCTCCTGTAAAGTGTAAGCTCTTCTGGCTAGTGGTGTCTTCTCTGTCTCTCTCTCCCCTGTAAAGTGTAAGCTCTTCTGGCTAGTGGTGTCCTCTTTCTCTCCTGTACAGTGTAAGCTCTTATGGTCAGAGGGGTCCTTTCTGTTTTGCCTGTACAGTGTAAGCTGTTATGATCAGGAAGGTTCTCTCACTCTCTTTCCTCCACCACATGTATTTTAAGAGCAATCAGAAGTTTTCCACTATTGAAATTCACACAAATTTATTAGCCGAGAAGGATTTTTTTTTAATGTGGCAAAGTACACAAATTCACATTTCAAAAGATGCGCCCATCTCTATTAGAGAACATTTCTGGTGGAAGTACATGACACGTGTAAACTGTGTTTAATTCATTTTAGTAAGTGATGTGCGCCTCTCAATGAATTAAGTCTATCATACTCCAGTGCCCGATCATTAATACTGACACGTTAATGAATCGGGGCTTAAGACCTTCTAGTAAAAGGAAGCCAATGTATATGTGCCCGCAGCTTCACTATTTACATCCAGTTATTGATAGATTAGCAGATTTTTAATACAAAATTACAACATTGTAGCAATAAATTTTAAGGCGGTTGTGTCGTCTTGTAGAATGATAAAAATGGCAAAGTGCATGTAAAAAAAAAAAACTTTGCCATTTACCTCTTATTAAAATTCCTCTCCATTCTCAAGGACGTGGAGCGCAATCAGGCACGCTGTTTGCTAAACAGCATGGTAGCGCTACTTTAGACTCAAGGCAAGGAGCACAAACTTGTAAGTTGTTTTCTAAACAGCTTAAAAGCAAGAACTACTCAGAATCTGGCTGGTTAGCTGGATCCTGACGGCTTCAATGCCTTTAAGCCACGTTCACACTAACAGTATTTGGTCGGTATTTTATATCAGTATTTATAAGCCAAAACTAAGAGTGGGTGAAAAATTCAGAAGTGGTGCAGATGCTTCTATTATACTTTTCCTCTGGTTGTTCCACGCCCGATTTTGGCTTACAAATGCTGACCATTTCTGAACATGTGAACATGGCCTTACGCTTCTCAGATGCCGCAGAGGGAAAGCTGCTTCATCTTGCAGCATTGTAGTGCCAGTAGATTGAGCCAGCAGCTCAGCCATGGTGCCTGTATAAACTGTCTTTTGTCAGAAGCGCACCGCAAGCAGTGAGCGGCTTGCTCCTGAAGATATGAACTTAAGACAATCCTTTAATCAGCTTAGATCACCTTATTTTTTTTTAAAAAAAAGCTTGTAATCCCAAGTCATACTTCTATGAATATGTATAGCTGAGAACAAAGGAAAAGACGGAAACATGATTTCATTGTATACCGATAAAAATGCAAGCCAAGCACACACATCGTGAGGTGGCCAATGAGAATGAAAGCCCATTTATTACAATGTCCTACACATTGCGTGAAGCTGGGAAAAAAAAAAAGTCTGAATCCCAAGAATTATTATCCGAAAAAAACATGTAAACAGAAACCAAGATTACAAAAAGAGACATATAAGCTTTATTTCAATAGAAAAACACACATAAAAAAAGTTAAAAAAAACAGACAAGGCTTTAAAAAGTGGGAAACCACAAATAGGCACCACTACCCACTATACAGCCATGAGGAGGTTGCACATACTATATACATTGCTAAACCCACACTAGTATAGGAAAACCCATGTGGTCATGGTATAACCACTCAAGACATCCATAAATGATTTCAGCAAAATAGAAAAGTGCAAATACACATTACCTCCCGTGGGTGATGGTGCCAGCCCCAACGCACGTTTCAGCAAAAACACCTTCCTCTTGAGTTTTATATGCTGGGTTGAGTGCCTCAAATTTTCGATTACAACTAATTTGTGTCTGAATCCCAAGAATGTAGATGGAAAAACGTTGATGATAAAATATCACACTGGCTTATTTTTTGTTGCGTTTGCTTAATTTTTATTTTTTTCACGAATGACACTTATCCACCTCTAGGATCCCTACTAATTAATAGAAATAAGATCCAAAGACCTATTTCTTTCCACTTCAGTGTTAGATTGAGTTAAGCCGTATGCTTCATTGTAAAATGGGACAAGGGGAAACAGTTGACTAGACATCTTTTTCAATCAGTCCCAAAACATTGAACGGAGCATCAAACATGGGTGAATGTGCGTAATGAATTTATAACCAGAGTGAAGAAGTACTGGACTTGGGATGCTTGTTCTAGTGATCAAGTGGTGTCCACAGTGGAATCTGTAGAGATCAGAAATGTATCACCTATATGTCATTCAATCCTTTGGCTACCCAGAAAGCAGCCGTTGCTTAGGGAGTACTAAACTCTCGCAAACAAAAAATACACAAAAAATCATATATCTAGTAAAGATTAAATGAACAGTGATTTATTTGGGGTCCAAAATAAATGTTACACTAAGATATTGATTTGACCAAAGGAAATGACCATCTGTGATACATCAGAGTCAGTATCTATGATTTATTGACTGCATAACTGAATATATGATTTAATCTGTTATATTAGTTTTACACCTTTGAAATAAATTACTCTTTGCTGATAACATCATAAATAAGGGTTACTATTACTAATACTGTAGAATTATTCTACTAACTGTAGAAAGATCGGGATGATAAAAATGATTAAGACAATTTTAGGGCACTTTTAACTGAGAATGTAGTGTTTTATCTTGTAAGAAATCCTTAGTCTATTTAAAAAATGTGGACATGTTTTTTTATTTGATGGATTATCAGTGCTTGAAGTGAAGTGTCTGATGCCTGTATCTCTTCAGTTCTCGTGAACCAATGACAAATATCCCTGCACTTTGCGATGACAGGTCAACATTGACATCGGTATTGTGGACATATGATTCACCATTCATATTTTTATTATTCACATCCTTTATAGCGTGAAGAGGAGAAGTGAGGATGCGGACATGGACGTGAATGGTAAATTCTTTAAAATCCATTATGTTAGTAGGTACAGTATATCAGTGATCACAAAAGTGATTACACCCCCACATTTTTCTAAATGTTTTATTATATACTAGATGGTGGCCCGATTCTAACTCATCGGGTATTCTAGATCTAGAATATATATGCAGTTTATTTTTGAAGATTTAATAATAATGCAATAATGCACCCCCAATCCTGATATGTATGGTTCTCTCACCCCCAATCCTGATATGTATGGTTCTCTCACCCCCAATCCTGATATGCATGCTACCCCTCAACCCCCTATCCTGGTTGCATGGTCCCCTGACCCCCCAATCCTGGAATGCATGGTCCTCTCACCCCCCAATCCTGGTATGCATGGTTCTCTCACCTCTCTTTCCTGGTATGCATGTTCCTCTTACTCCCCTTTTGGGGTATGCATGGTCCCCTCACCCCCCCCAATCCTGGAATGCATGGTCCTCTCACCTCTCTTTCCTGATATGCATGGTCCCCTCACCCCCCAATCCTGGTAAGCTTGGTCCTCTCACCCCCAATCCTGGTATGCATGGTCCCTTCACCCCCCAATCCTGGTATGCATGGTCCCCTCACCCCCCTTTCTTGGTATGCATGGTCCCCTCACCCCCCTTTGCTGGTATGCATGATCCTCTCACACCCCAATCCTGGTATGTATGCTCACCATCACCCCCCTTTCCTGGTATGCATGGTCCCCTCACCCCCCAATCCTGGTATGCATGGTATCCTCACCCCCCTTTCCTGATATGCATGGTTCCCTCACCCTCCAATCCTGGTATGCATGGTCCTCTTACCCCCCTTTCGGGGTATGCATTGTCCCCTCACCCCCCAGTCCTGGTATGCATGGTCCTCTCATCCCCCAATCCTGATATGCATGGTCCCCTCACACCCCTATCCTGGTATGCACGGTCCCCTCGCTCCCCTTTCTTGGTGTGCATGGTCCCCTCACCCCCCTTTGTTGGTATGCATGGTCCTCTCACACCTCAATCATGGTATGTATGCTCACCATCACCCCCCCTTTCCTGGTATGCATGGTCCTCTCACCCCCAATCCTGGTATTCATGGTCCCCTCACCCCCCTTTCCTGGTATGCATGGTCCCCTCACCCCCTTTCCTGATATGCATGGTCCCCTCACCCCCCTTTCCTGGTATGCATGGTCCCCTCACCCCCTTTCCTGGTATGCATGGTCCCCACACCCCCTTTCCGTGTAGCCGTGACCAATCAGCCACGCGGCCCTGTAGCTGCGACCAATCACAGCCGCGGCCCTCTAGCATGTAAAAAAATATTAAAAAATAGAAAAAATTATTCTCACCTTCCGACGGTCTCCTGTCTTCTTTCCATGCGCCCGGCCTCACATTCCCAGTAATGCTTTGCGGCTTAGACCACTGATGACGTCGGTCTTCTTTTTTGCTCTCGCGAGAGTGACGTCGGTCTTCTTTCTCGTTCTCGCGAGAGTGACGTCATCAGCTGTCTAAGCCGCAAAGCATAACTGGGAACGCGAGGCCGGGCGCGTGGAAAGAAGACAGGAGGCTGTCGGAAGGTGAGAATAACCTTTTTTTATTTTAATTCTCTTTTTCACAGATTAAGGCCTGCGCCTGATTGAGCGCTGCGCCCGACTGCGCCTGCCACTGATTGGTCGCGGCCGCTAGGCCATGACCAATCAGCGGCAGGCGCAGTTTACCATTACAAACAGCTGCGCCTGTCGCTGATTGGTTGCAGCCTGGCGGGGGCCTGGCAGCCGTGACCATTCAGCGACCCGCGATTTTGGTTACAGACAGACACGATGAGGCGTTTATATATATAGATTTTCATGGGACATTGATGATATGACACTTTGACACAATGTAAAGTAGTCAGTGTATAGCTTGTATAACAGTATAACTGCCAATATTTTTTGTGGCTACTATTATTTTCAGGCACTGCCGTAACTCGCTTGGTCATGGAGTTCAGTAGAGCTTCACAGGTTGCCACTGGAATCCTCTTCCACTCCTCCAAGACAAAATCATAGAGCTGGTGGATGTTTGAGGCCTTGCATTCCTCCACCTTCTGTTTGAGGATGCCCCACAGATTCTCATTAGAGTTTAGTTCTGGAGACATGTTTGTTCAGTCCAGCACCTTTGCCTTCAGTTTCTTCAGTTAGCGTGATCAATGAGTGGAACAGGCTGCCACGAGAAGTGGTGAGTTCTCCTTCAATGGAAGTCTTCAAACAGAGGCTGGACAGACATCTGACTGGGATGATTTAGCGAATCCTGCTTTGAGCAGGGGGTTGGACCAGATGACCCAGGAGGTCCCTTCCAACTCTACGATTCTATGATTCTATGATTCTTTAGTAAGGCAGTGGTCGACTTAGAGGTGTGTTTGGGGTTAATATCATGTTGGATTACTGCCCTGTATCCCAGTTTCCAAAGGGAGGGGATTATGTTCTGCTTCAATATGTCAAAGTACATGTTGACATTCATGGTTCCCTAAAAGAACTTGAGCTCCCCACAGCCAACAGCACTCATGTGTGAGCAGGTTGCGGGATGCAGTGACAGACAGGAAACAGAGCAAGGGTTAACTGGGTTTAATTTACAGTGGGATACTCCATGCAGGGAGATAAAGCATTAAACAGGGGATGAAGCAGTTCAAATGTAAAATTGTAGGTAGGATTAAAGTACAGTAAATATAGCAAGGGCTGTTCTTGAGGGGTTACCTTATCCTATCTGCCGATTCTCAGGCCGTGGGTGTTGTGAAGTGGTGATGGCGCCAACAACGGCTGGCGCGATGCTTGCGTAGGTCCTGGAAGTAACGGTCATCCTTATTCTTGCAGCAGCGGTTGGTCTGCGGTACCTTCCACTGAGCCCCAAGTCCATGTACCAGTGTGGCTGAAAGGATAGAGGGCACAGCACTGTCTGAGCCCAACGTGGACCAGCAAAAGTATACTGGAGAAGCAGCACGCAGATCACAGTTCCACCCTCGTTCTCTCTCAGGCGGCACGTGAATGGTACTCACGGGCCCGGAGCACTCAGCTCATTGCTTAGTAACAATCAGTGAGCACACTGCACGTCCTTTCTCACAGTCTCTGCTGGCAGTGGTGGGGATGCTCTGGCGCGGGCTCGCATCGTACCGGTGCTAAAGGGAAGGAGCGTTCGCTCCTGTCTGCTTCGCTCTATTTCTTCCCGCCAAGTCTGCCTGTTCCCGCACACGCTGTCATCTCAGAGCCTTAGCCACGCACCCTGCTGCTAAGTGCAAAGGTTGGTCTGGTTCACTAAGCATTCCCCCAGACAACAGAAGAGACAGCCCTGACAATTCCAGACCCGGCGAAAAACAGGTACCCCTGGTCCGGTCCTTCTTCTTACACATGCATCCCCAAACCATGACACTCCCACCACCATACTTGACTGTAGGCAAGACACACTTGTCTTTGTATTCCTCACTTGACTGCCACCACACATGCTTTATCTCATCTAAACCAAATAAGCTTATCTAGTTCTGATCAGACCACAGGACATGGTTCCAGTAATCCATGTCCTTAAGCTGGTGTCACACATAGCGACTCACCAGCGATCCCGACAACGATATCAATGTGTCAGGATCGCTGGTAAGTCGCTATGTGATCGCTGGTGAGCTGTCAGACAGCTTCACCAGCGATCAGCACAGCGACGGCGAACACACGGCGTCGCTGTGTACATTAGTTACCAGCGCGCTGATGCAGGGAGCTGGTAACTAAGGTACACATGGGGTATCTAAGGGACGTGCATCACTTAGATACCTGATGTGTACGTTAGTTACCAGCTGCCTGCATCAGCGCGCTGGTAACTAACGTACACATTGGGTATCTTAAGGGACGCACATCCCTTAGATACCCGATGTGTACATTAGTTACCAACTGGTCGCTTGTCTCCCGCCTTTCACATGCAGCGATGCGTGCTGGCCAGCGGGAGACCAGCGACCAAAAAAATGTCCAGGGCTTTCCACAGCGATACCGGCAGGGGGGCCGGTCGCTGATTGCTGTCACACACAGCGATCTCGCTGGTGAGATCGCTGTTGTGTCACACAACTTGTGACTCAGCAGCGATCTCGCTAGCGAGATCGCTATGTGTGACGGGGCCCTTAGTCTGCTTGTCTTCCAAAAGTGTTTGCTAGCTTTCTTGTGCATAATCTTTAGACTGTGTTCACACACAGCGTTTTTTTAGCGGTATATTTAGTGGATTTTCCAATAAAACCGCTATAAAACCGCTAAAAATAAGCTTCCCATTCATTTCTATGCATTTTGCACTTTTTGTGCATATTGATACGTTTTTACTGCAAAAAAAACACTTTGCGGTAAAAAACGCAGCATGCTCATTAAATTCGTGGATTTTTCCATGTTTCTGGCTATTTCTATGCGTCTTGAAAATGCGCAGAAAAAACGCAAAAAACGTGCATTTTTGCGCAAAAACTGCGCGGAAAATGCGCAGAAAAAAACGCACGGTTTCTGGGAAGGGAGTCAGGTTTTTCAGCAGAAATTTTCTGCTACGTGTGCACATAGCCTTAGAGGAGGCATCCTTCTGGGACGACAGCCATGAAGACCAATTTGATGCAATAAGCGGCTGATGGTCTGAGCATTGACAGGCTGACACCCCACCCCTTTAACCTCTGCAGCAATGCTGGCAGCACTCATATGTCTATTCTGAAAAGATAACCTCTGGATATGATGCTGCCACTTGCTCTCAGCATCTTTTGGTCAACCATGGTGAAGCCAGTTCTGAGTGTAACCTGTCTTGTTAAACCACTGTTTGGTCTTGGCCAATGTGCTGCAGCTCAGTTTCAGAGTCTTGGCAATCTTCTTATGGCCTAAGTCATCTTTATGTAGGGCAACAATTATTTATTTCAGATCCTCAGAGAGTTCTTTGTCAAGAGCTGCCATGTAGATGAAAGTGTGAGAGCGATAACATTAAATTTATCACTTCTGCTCCCCATTCACATCAGAGACCATGTAACACTAATGAGGCACATGACATCGGGGAGGGAAAATGGCTAATTGGGCACAAATTGGCCTTTTTTTTTACTTAGGGGTGTACTCACTTTTGTTGCCAGCTGTTCAGAAATTTAAGGGCTGTGTGTTGAGTTATTTAGAGGGCTCACCAAATTTATACTGTTATACAAGCTGTACACTGACTGTTTTACATTATACCAAAGTGTCAGATCTTCAGAGTTGTCCCATGAAAAGACATAACATATCTACAAAAATGTGAGGGATGGACTTACTTTTGTGATATACTGTAGATGTCAATATGAAAGAATTTCCAAAAAAACCCACCATGGATGTTGAGTAAAAGCTCAGTTTGTTGTTTTATATGTTCTTGAGCCTATGGAGTTACAAAAGAGAACAAAAGGAAAAGTAATGAATTCTGACAACTCCTTTAAATGGAATCTATCTGCTGGCTTTTCCCATTTAATCTGAGAGTTGCAGAATGTAGGGAGTAGTGATCTTGATTCCAAAGATGCGTCACTTGCTTGTCAGCGTGTTGTAGTTTCAATACAATCAGTGTTTTATCACCAGGAGATTATCACTGCAGGACTAGCTGTTGCCAGGCAGTCCAGCCAATCTATGTAACGAACTCTGCCCCCCAACACTGATTGGCAGCTTGCTGACAGTGTACAATGTACATAAGAAGCTGCCAATCAGGGACATGGGAAGAGTTTTACAGACCTCCACATTCTGACTACTGCTACAACTAGCAGTGAAAAAAGGGATTATGTCAAAACTGCACCAAGCAGTCCAGTAAGTGAGAGATGACTGGAATCAGGCTCTCTGCCCCTACATCGTGCTGCTCTCAGATTCCAAAACAAAACCTACTGACATATTATCTTTAATCAACAATTTATACTGGTTCTATGACCCTCTACTCCAGCACCTCAATTTGGGAGATCGCTGCCTTTCTGCCGACAGTGTCCTGTCTTTTGCTCCTAACCATGGAAGCCATACCAGCAAGTGTCACCGCCGAAGCCAGTGATAGGCTGCAGTGGTCATGTGACTGATAGAACTGACATCATTGCTGATGGGGATCACCAAAGCAGCAGATAGACGTAAGCAATAGTAACAATTCAGTGACTGAAAATTCCTGACAACCCATTTTAGGTAGCAAAAGGAAAAGGGAATATCAAGAAATATATACATACTAGCTAAAGAGCCCGGTGTTGCCTGGGCATAGGAACCAACTGTGGTTAGTTATAACAAATTATAATGATTATATTGCACATAAAAACCGTGCATCTAATCCTATCCTGTGTGATACTGACTGCTGAGCCGTGTATCTAATCCTATTCTGTGTGATACTGTCTGCTCAGCCATGTATCTAGTCCTATCCTGTGTGATATTGTGTGCTGAGCCGTGTATCTAATCCTATCCTGTGTGATACTGACTGCTGAGCTGTGTATCTAATCCTATCCTGTGTGATAATGACTGCTGAGCCGTGTATCTAATCCTATCCTGTGTGATACTGACTGCTGAGCTGTGTATCTAATCCTATCCTGTGTGATACTGACTGCTGAGCCGTGTATCTAATCCTATTCTGTGTGATACTGACTGCTGAGCCGTGTATCTAATCCTATCCTGTGTGATATTGTGTGCTGAGCCGTGTATCTAATCCTATTCTGTATGATACTGTCTGCTGAGCCGTGTTTCTAATGGTATTGTCACACTTAGCGATGTACCAGCGATCCCGACCAGCGATATGACGTGATCAGGATCGCTGGTACATCGCTAAGTGGTCGCTAGAGAGCTGCCACACAGGCAGATCTCACCAGCGACATCGCAGGAGTCGGGGGTCGCTACTTACCTGTCACACTAGGCAATCCGGACGTCGCTTGTCTCTCCACAGGAAGCGCCGCAGGAAGCTGACGATGAGAAGCGGTCCAGGATGTTCTCGCGCGATCAGCGATAACCAGCGGGGGAGCCAGTCGTAGGTAAGTATCAGACACAGCGATGTCGCTAGCAATATCGCTATAACGTCACAAGTTATAGCGATATTGCTAGCGATATCGTTTAGTGTGACAGTACCTTAATCCTATCCTGTTTGATACTGGGCTCCCCCTGCAGTCTGTGTCAGAGGGTGGTCTGTGTTGGCACTGTAATAAATTGTGTTATTTCCAGCTTTACAGAAGGACCATAACACCATAGAAATGATAAGAATACTAGGCCTCAGTTACCACAAATGTCTACAAAGAAAACTGTTGCTGATAGCAACCAATCACAGCTCATATTTCATCTTTTAAACAGCTCTGGGACAGCGTGGCGAGTTTTGAGTGGCGACTTTTGTGTTTGGACTTTTATTTGGCGAGGTTGTTGTATGTGTGGTGAAATGTGTGCTGAGGGTGGTATATGTGTTGAAGCACGTGGTAGTGTGTGTTCATATCCCCGTGTGTGGTGAGTATCCCATGTCAGGGCCCCACCTTAGCAACTGTGCGGTATATACTCTTTGGCGCCATCGCTCTCATTCTTTAAGTCCCCCTTGTTCACATCTGGCAGCTGTCAATTTGCCTCCAACACTTTTCCTTTCACTTTGGTGAAAATTGTTTGGTGAATTGGAACGCGCGGGGTTAAAGTTTCGCCTCACAACATAGCCTAGGACGCTCTCGGGGTCCAGACGTGTGACTGTGCAAAATTTTGTGGCTGTAGCTGCGACGGTGCGAATGCCAATCCCGGACATACATACACACATTGAGCTTTATATATTTGATTTATATTTCTAGAAACAATGGGTTCATATTAAAATTAAAGATCTGTTTAATTATTTTGTAAAGTCCTGCAGAATATGTTGGGGCTATAGAAAATAAAATTACGTTTATTATTTTTTGGTGAAAAGAGCAGAAAACCGCCTTTAATATTACGTGCCTGTCATAGTTATAGATTGCATACACCTAGAAGAGACAGGTTAGACGAGATGTCGAAATTAAAAGTATTTCTAAAGGATTTCTCTTTACTTCCAATTAGTTTATGAAAACACAGCGCTGTTAGGGGGCTGCAGTCAGAGTACAAGCAGCGCGATCTACATATTCATGGGACCAGCTGTTTTAGAAAAAAGGATCTGCATAAAACATGCGCTTTAACGGATGTATAAATCCTTTTAGTGGGCTGATTTTGTTGCTTCTTTAGCTTTCGGAGTAGCTGTGTGTCATGCATTTCTAAACACACCTGAAGGGATCTGCCTAATTCATAAGTCTGATTGCAATAAAAGAAAAGCATAAACAGTTTAGTGCACCAATATAGTATCGAGCCACAGTTAGTTAAGGCGCTTAAGAAGGTACGTAAACAAAATTACTGCAAAAAAGTTTCATTGAAGAAACAAGTTAGAAAATTCTCCAAGTTCCAAGCGTTTAAAGGGAATCTGTCAGCAGGTCATTTATATGTAATCCGAGAGCAGCTTGATGTAGGGTCTGAGACACCGATTTCAGTGATGTGTCACTTATTAGGCTGTGTGCTGCTGTTTCAATGCAGTGAGTGTTTTATTACCAGAAGATTATCATTGCCCAGACTAGATGCCCTGTGCCTCCTAGTCCAACCGTGTCCCCACCACTGATAAACAGCTCATAATCCACACACAATGTACACAGAAGTCTGTGGCGTGAATGGGGTCAGCTTTCTGAGTTTTGCTACATCTAAAACGCCAATTCTGTCACAATGGCTGCAGAGAGCAAACTAAGTGATACATCACTGGAATCAGGTTCTCTTTCTCTATATTATGCTGCTCTCAGATGAGTTTATATATATGACACACAACGACATTAGTACGATGAAATATAAAATCTTTATTTATTACATCTAAACAGAAATAATTATACAATCAGTATGGGAAAAATTATCCTCAGAATAAAATTTTGCTGGAAGTGGGGTATCAATATATTTTACTGACCAATAAAAGGTATAATAGCAAGGGTCCAAAGAATTACTATATATATATATATATTAGGTATATACAGTGTATATATATATATATATATATATATATATATATATATATACATGTAGATATTATCAGGGATGAACAGATGTAAAAGTATATATAATTATTTATAAAAGTATAATAGGATCTCACCTGCCTACATCATCTAAATGACCAAAGGGTCAATATTAATAAATATCAACTGGTGTATCACAAAATTATAAAGGCAGCAAAAAAAGTACATGTGTTTAACACATGATAAATAGTAATAACTAATATATGAATTGAAAATATACTATATATCTATTTAGAAAAAGAAATGTATATCTATCTATCTATGTATATTTACATTTATATATTTACATATATATATATATATATATATATTCTCGTCCCTGCAGCTGCATGTTTTGTGGCGGTAGACAGCCACAACACATGTGGGGATTGCCAAACAACCTGGAATCTCTGCATTTGTGGTCAGTGGTCTACTACTGCAAAACATGGAGCTGCAGGGACTCAAACCTATTATATGAGCAATGGCATGCCCAAAATACCCGGATAACACCTGAACATGCTCGGATAACACGTTCATCATCATTTATTTAAAATAATCTCTGGAGGCAGATTTTCCTACAGATCTATGTCCGGCCCATAGTCCTGAGCAGCCCATTTACATATTAGAAAAGCAAGGATTTCTCTGGAATAATACATCAGATCACAGATATCAAGGTATCATTTTATTCAGCGTCCTATGACCTGCATGCCCATATTGATGGCTTTGGAGGGTTGTCCCTACTGACAGATTCTCTTTAGTAACTTAAGCGCTCCATATAAATTAGAGACAATCGAAACTCACCTCCCACATTGTCGCCATTCCTGCGATGTCAGCGCTGCTATTCGCTCTAGGTGGATGTGACGGCACTGAGTCGCTGAGAATAGCAAATAGCAGCACTGGTTTCTCATGAATAGCAGGAGGTATCTAATAAGCAGGGATTGTCCAGGTGTGGAGGACCCCTTTAAAAAACATCCTACTGAACTTTGCTAGCAATCAATTTTCCCTCAATGACGACTTCTGAATATCCAATTAAACATTTTTCACAGTTCTATATCCAAAGCAGTAATGTGCATCTTAATTTCTCAGTTTCCAATTCCAGCCATTAGCGGAGCCTATTATCTCTGCTTTATAAATGGCCTGCTGCACAGCCCCAGCATGGGATTTTAGCCCTATGGCACTTTGCTGAATTATGGCTCGCACTTTTTGAAACAAAATGAACAAAATGTGTCCTAATAACACAGTTTAAGTTTTTATAATATGCTGATTTGAATTAGGATACGCTCCGGATATTAGCTGTAAACTAGAAGGCAAAGTGGGTAATTCGGAAAATTGCGTTAAACCCCGCTGAAATGCTACCTGATTTGTCTCACAGTCTCATTACAAGCTAATGCGCTGAAAAAGATATTAACATTGCGCTAGTGGTTTCGACAATAACAACTAAGTTTGTATGTAGGCCTACAGACGGGTAGTAATTGGCGTAATATATCTAGGAACAAGTTGTAGAGATTAACAGGTACGCAGCACGGACACATTACAATCACATAATGTTGTTATGCAAAGTCCTTAGCTAAGCATAATACCGAAATCTCGTTACTTTTCTTCTAAATCAATAACAAAGCAAAATAAAAAAAAATCAATGTTACTTTTAAAGAAATATATTGAGTTCAGAATTCTAGTTCTGTGCTGATGTTACACGATTACGTAAGGGATATTTTCACCAAACACTGAAATCAGAGTTGAGTGAGTCTTCAAAAATTTGGTTTGGCCAGATTTACTAAATTCAGGGGGAAAAAAATCAATTTGCATTCCTTTAAGGCCTGTTTCACACTTCCGTTTGTGACCATCAGTCAAAATCCGCCGTTTTGCAAAAAAAACGGATCCGCCATTTTGTTTTGCGGATCCTTTTTTTTCCCATTGAGTTGCATTACCGGCGGATCTTGACGGATGGCCATCCGTTGGATCTGCTTTTTTGCGGATCCGCCAAATTTTTTGCGTCCGCCGACATGCCCGGACGGACCATGCAACTTTTTTGTGCTGCAGGATCTGTATTTTATAGTGCGCATGCCCGGAGGAAAGAAGTCAGCTGGAAATTTAACCCTGAAATCCTCTCCGGCGGCCAGAAAAATTCTCTCTCTCTCTTCCCCGGGCTACGGTTCCTTTAAAATTCTTCATTCATCGGATCCATCAAAAAAACGGTCCGGTGGAATTCTCTCTCTCTTTTCCCCAGGCTACGGTTCCTTTAAAATTCTTCATCGGATCCGTCCAAAAAACGGTCCGGTGGCATCCGTTCACATCAGTTTAGCTACGGATCCACTTTTCGCCATTTTGGCGGATTTTAACTGACACAAAAAACTGAAGTGTGAAACAGGCCTTATGCACATTGATTATGCTGAGAAGAAGTTAGAATCTGTATATTCACCCCTCCGGAACTTTGCGTCTACCTGTCCTCCTTTTCCGCTTCTATATTCGGTTTTGCGTCTACTATCTTCTGTCTTAAAGCCCTCAACCCACTTCTGGCCAGGTCTTCTGTTCACTAGACTGTATAACACCAGAGGTGGCATGATTCATGGAATTGAGGTACGACAGGCCACAAAGCATGCCAATAACATTGGGCCCAGTGAACAGAAGACTTGGACAAACGAAAATGGAAGAGAAAAGACAATGATCAGAAGACAGAAGAGTCGAGCAAAGGTTGGAAAGTTTGGAGGAAAATTAAGGAGAAATGGCGCGCATGTGAGTTTGTTTAACGATTTTGCTGCATTTACCAGCAAAGAGTCACAAAAAAATTGGAGATGAATTCGATTCACATCAAATTGATTAGACAATTTTTAATTGAAACCTCTGTATTCAACAGAATCCTAAAATGGATTCTGCATTTTCAATGCGTTCTGCTGATTTTCAGCTATGCTAATGTTATCCTAAAATGTTTGGGCAGCCCTTTCGGAATATGTAATTTTTATTATTGTACTCACTTAATTTCTCGCCTCCCTGTAAGCCTCTGAACCTAATTAGTAGAGATGAGTGAATTTGATCGGACTTTGTCCCTGAATCTGATTTTGACATATTCGTGCCATATTCGAACAATATTTGTGCCGATTGCTTGTCTTATGATCGGTTCCGAACAGATTCGACAATTTCTCCTCCCATTGACGTTCGGCTGTGTTCGAAAAATATTGCAAAAACAATATTCGATTCCGATCATATTCGGAACCGAATCCGAACAAATTCGCTGATCTCTACTAATGAACACCACAGGTCTAACTAGTCCGGTCCTTCACAATCGTGTACCACCCAGTCCTGCATACAGTAATGAGGCGTCAATATACAGGCCTATCTATGCCCATTTTATTTTTGCCATCCTTCTCAGTAGACAAATTCACTATTTGTATCATGGGCAAATCTCACACATGCGGGGTAACACTTATTGGAGCACATGTGCTGCTAGTTTTCTAACTTTCTTAGAGGCAGCTCCTTGTGTTCTTGCACCACATGACTTGTTAGTGCCTACTGAGAGGGAACATGAAGCCAGTACATATAGAAGGGTAGAGCACTGCGCAGATGCTAAGTGAGCGGCAATTTGTGAACCCCAGAGATTTAGGTCACATATGCTTATAGGCGTGAAAAATCGAAATGAGCTGTAGAGACAGACTACAGGAGATCGATCTCCTGCCCAAAGATCAGAACAGCTCATTTACATATTAATAAATATGCAGATTTATCAGCAATAACCCATCGAATCACAGATATAAAGTAACAATTAATGAATTTTTCCATGACCTACATGCCTATATAGATGGATTAAAAGGGTTGAACCTGCTGACTGACTCTCTTTAAGTATAATACGCTAAGCTGAAAGTATTTGTTGTGCTTCGACTCTTTGATTTAGGCTCTTCCATGATGAAGAAGCTATTGGGTGCACTTTGGGAGGCAGAAGAAGACTAGTTTATATGATTCTGAGGCATATTTGGCTTTTATTCACTAGTTAAAATGTACAGGGTCATTTTGATAGGAGAGAAGCTTTAGTTGTCATGTGTACATGTATGGCACATCATCACTGATGGACAAGGAAAAAATTACGAGAAAAATTATCTGCCTCAACAGGGCAGATAAGTACGCCTGCGCAGGAGAGAGATGCCGAGCCGACTGTGTGGATGATGCAGGGACCCATTTGTTGTGAGCTCATTTTTCCCTTCACCATTGAGGTCTGATGAACTCCCTCCTCTGGTGAAGGAAGGTAGTGAGGCTGATTACCAAACACCTGGGCAGCTAGATGATGACTGGGTGGCTGGAATTGAGGACTGGATATAAGGCTGCCGACACCCTTCTTCCTGGCTGGTGATTTTCCTGCTGGATTCTTGGAGCCCAGTCTGATTCCTGCATCTCAAAGCTAAGTTTTTCTGCTCTGCTTTGTACTCTTCAGATTTGTTTTTGTTTTGCCTTGTTTTTTGGGAGTTCTGCCATCCCCGGCCGGGGGTGAGCTGAATTCCATTTTTGTCTCTGATCTGTTGATTTTTTGCTCTGTCTTCAGAATATACCTGAGTGCTGATATAGTCTTTTGAAGCCTAGCGACTTCAGGACCTGTTTTTCCTATCAGTCGGTTGGCTCATTTTGATAGGGTTTTTGCGGATGGCAGACAGCAGCTTTCCTATCCTGTCCTATGTAGTTAGCTTGGGCCCCATCATTTGCTCAACCTATCTTTCTATCTGTGTTAGTGTTTTCATCTTGCTTCACCGTCATTATATGTTGGGGGCTGCCTATTGCTTTGGGGTCTGCTCTGGGGCAGTTTAGTTTTTCCCCTTTCAGTCTTTAGGCTATGTAGTTCTCTGGCTGTGATCGAGGGGTCTAGGGCACCGTAGGAACCCCCCACAGCTACTGCTAGTTGTTGTGTATAGGTCCAGGGGTCTGCAATCCGATAGCTGCCAACCTCTCTGGTTTTTCTGGACTTAGCTGGTATTTTGTTTTTTCCTCCTTCGGTGACTCATCATAACAGAATCACCAGCCATACCGCAGATCCTAGGGTGCTCAATAGCAGGAGAGAATTGTAAAAAAAAAAAAGTGTCAGAATTTTTTTTTTTTGTGTGCATATTTTCTCCTCTATATCTCTGAGGCCGTAGGGGGAATTTTTCTCTCAATGGAGATGAAGCAATTGTCTGATCATGTGGAGCAGCTCGCTGCTGAAGTGCGGGGAATTTCCGCCTATCTTGCTCATTCACATGCTGCTGAACCAAAGATTACCACTCCTGATGTGTTTTTTGGGGATCGGTCTAAATTCTTGAATTTCAAGAATAATTGTAAATTATTTTTTGCCTTGAAGCCTAACTCGTCGGGGAACTCCGCGCAGCAGGTTAAAATTGTCATCTCTTTGCTGCGCGGCGATCCCCAGGATTGGGCGTTTTCTTTGAAACCTGATGATCCTATTCTGAATAATGTGAACGCATTTTTTCAAGCCTTGGGGCTGTTGTATGATAAACCTAATGCTATTGATCAGGCTGAAAAGACCCTGTTGGCATTAAGTCAGGGTCGGGATTCGGCAGAGTTGTACTGTCAAAAATTCCGAAAGTGGGCAGTCCTTACTACCTGGAATGATGGTGCCTTGGCAGCCCTCTTTCGGAAGGGTTTGTCAGAAACTGTAAAAGATACTATGGTGGGATTTCCTGTTCCCTCTGGTCTTGACGATTCTATGTCATTAGCCATTCAGGTGGATCGGTGTTTACGTGAACGCAAAACTACACGAGAGATGTTGCCACCTGTTGAACAAATGTCTGAACCTATGCAATGTGATAGAGTTTTGTCTAGGGCGCAACGTCAGGAGTTCAGAAGGCGTAATAAGCTGTGTTTTTTTTGTGGAGATGCCTCGCATATTATTTCTGTCTGCCCTAAACGAGAGAAACGTTGTGCACACACGTTTTCTGTGGGTGGTGTTCAACCTAAGTTTCTTCTGGCAATTACTCTGATCTGCTCCCTGTCCACATTTTCCGCCAAGGCTTTTGTGGATTCAGGAGCAGCTCTTAACCTGATGGACTTGGATTTTGCTAAACGTTGTGGATTTCCTATGACACCTCTGCGGACGCCTATCCCTTTGAGGGGTATTAATGCTACTCCTTTGGTGAAGAATAAACCTCAGTTTTGGACCCAGGTGGTAATGCGGGTCGCCCCAGACCATCAAGAAAATTGCAGATTTTTGGTGTTGCATAATTTGCATGATATTATTGTTCTGGGGTTTCCCTGGTTGCAAATCCATAATCCAGTTCTGGATTGGAAATCTTTGTCTGTGGTGAGTTGGGGTTGTCAGTGTGCCCTTAGTGATGCTCCTGTTTTCTCCACCTCTCCCCAGTCGCATGATGTTCCTGACTATTTGGCTGACTTTTAGGATGTATTTAGTGAGAATGAGTCTGTGTCTTTGCCTCCTCATAGGAGTTATGACTGTGCAATTGAGCTGAACCCGGGGTGTAAATTCCCCAAGGGTCGGCTTTTCAATTTATCTGTACCCGAGCACGAGGCTATGCGATCCTATATTAAGGAGGCATTGGAGAAGGGTCATATTAGACCATCCTCTTCACCCTTAGGTGCTGGGTTTTTTTTCGTGGCTAAAAAGGATGGTTCATTAAGGCCTTGTATTGACTATCGTGCCCTCAACAAAATTACTGTTAAATATCAGTATCCGTTACCCCTGATTTCTGATCTATTCTCCAGAGTTAAAGGTGCTTGCTGGTTTACCAAGCTTGACCTCAGGGGGGCGTATAATCTTATTTGCATTAAGCATGGGGATGAATGGAAGACGGCGTTTAATACTCCGGAGGGACATTTTGAGTACCTGGTGATGCCTTTTGGGCTCACTAATGCCCCTTCTGTCTTCCAGTGCTTCATGAACGATATATTCCGAGACTTTGTGGATAAATTTTTGATTATCTATCTGGATGATATTTTGATCTTCTCCAAGAATTGGGACTCTCATGTGGAACATGTTCGGACTGTGTTCCGGATTTTGAGGGAGAATTCCCTGTATGTCAAGGGATCGAAATACCTTTTTGGGGTACAGAGGATTTCATTTTTGGGATTTATTTTGTCTCCGTCAACTATTGAAATGGACCCGGCCAAGGTACAGGCCATTTATGATTGGGTTCAGCCCACTTCTTTGAAGGCCCTCCAGAAGTTTTTGGGTTTTGCTAATTTTTATCGGAAATTTATAGCTAATTTTTCTGGTATTGCCAAGCCATTGACGGATTTGACTAGGAAGGGTGCTGATGTGCTGAATTGGTCTCCGGAGGCTGTTTCTTCCTTTCAGGAGCTGAAGCGAAGATTCACTTCTGCTCCGGTTTTGCTGCAACCTGATGTCTCACTCCCGTTTCAGGTGGAGGTGGACGCTTCTGAGATTGGTGCAGGAGCGGTGTTGTCCCAAATAGATCCTGTGACATCTAAAATGAATCCTTGTGCTTTCTTTTCCCGAAAGTTCTCCCCATCCGAACGTAACTATGATGTGGGGAATCGGGAACTGTTGGCCATGAAATGGGCATTTGAGGAGTGGAGACATTGGTTGGAGGGAGCCAAACACCAAGTCGTGGTCCTTACTGACCACAAGAATTTGATTTACCTGGAGTCGGCCAAGCGCTTGAATCCTAGACAGGCTCGGTGGGCCTTGTTTTTCACACGTTTTGATTTTGTGGTCTCTTTTCTTCCGGGCACTAAGAATGTCAAGGCAGACGCCCTCTCTAGGAGTTTCCTTGCTGATTCTCCTGTTGTGACTAAGCCTGCTACCATCTTAGGCGAGGGGGTAGTTCTTTCTGCCATCTCACCTGATTTGAGACGTGCTCTGGAAGAGTTTCAGGAGGACAAACCTGAGCATTGTCCCAGTGGAAAGTTGTATGTTCCTGACCAGTGGAGGAAGAGAGTGATGTCTGAAGTTCATTGCTCTGCATTGGCTGGTCATCCAGGTATTTTTGGTACTAGAGATCTGGTGAGTCGGTCTTTTTGGTGGCCCGCCTTGTGTCATGATTAGTGATGGGCGAGTCCTAAATTACTCGGAATCGCTTGACTCTAGCGAGTCCGAGCCCGGGACTCGCTACTCGTTGCGAGTCTAGCGAGTCCAATGTTAATGAATGGGGAAGCGAGTCTTAGCGAGTAATGTGCGATTTACAAATTACAAAGGAACATAACAGATTCTATATTTGCGAGTCCCGAATCCAGTATACAGGACTCGGGATTCGTAGACTCGCTCAGACTCGCTCACAATCGCTGTGTGTTGACATAGGCTGTCTTGGAAACTTGTAGGAACATAACAGATTCTGTATAAGCGAGTCCCGAATCCAGTATACAGGACTCGGAATCGTAGACTCGCTCAGACTCGCTGTTGACAGCGATGTGATATAGCGAGTCTAGCGAGTGAGAAAAAAAAACTCTGACAAAACTAGGATTGCCATTGACTTGCATTGGACTCGTTACTGTGCGAGTAATCACTGGGAGACTCGCCGAGTAACGAGTCCAGCGAGTCCCTTACTATTCGCCGAGTAACGAGTCCTAGCGAGTAGACTCGCCCATCCCTAGTCATGATGTCAGGAATTTTGTGCAGTCCTGTGGGACTTGCTCCCGGTCTAAACCTTGTTCTCGCTCTAGTGGCTTGTTGATGCCTTTGCCGGTGCCCAGGAGGCCATGGACCCATATTTCAATGGATTTTATCTCTGATATGCCTGTCTCTCAGAGAATGACTGTTATTTGGGTGATTTGTGATAGATTCTCTAAGATGGTCCATCTTGTACCACTCCCTAAGTTGCCATCTTCCTCTGAGTTGGTGCCCCTGTTTTTGCAACAGGTGGTTCGCTTGCATGGGATTCCTGAGAACATTGTATCTGACAGAGGAGTTCAGTTTGTGTCTAGATTTTGGAGGACTTTCTGTTCCAAGCTGGGAATTCAGTTGTCCTTCTCCTCTGCGTTTCACCCTCAGACCAATGGGCAGACGGAGAGAACAAACCAGACTTTGGAGTCGTATTTGAGATGTTTTATTTCTGCCGATCAGGATGATTGGGTTTCATTTTTGCCCTTGGCCGAATTTGCTTTAAATAATAGAGCTAGTTCTGCCACTTTGATGTCACTTTTTTTTTGTAACTTTGGTTTTCACCCTCGATTTTCTTCAGGGCAGGTGGAGCCTTCTGCCTGCCCAGGTGTTGACACTGTGGTGGAGAGAATGCACCAGATCTGGGACCAAGTAGTGGATAAGTTGTCTCTCTCCCAGGAAAAGGCCCAGCGGTTTTCCAACCGGCGTAGGACCGTTGGTCCCCAGTTTAAGGTGGGTGATATGGTTTGGTTGTCATCAAAAAATATCGCTATGAAGGTGGCTTCTCCTAAGTTTAAGCCTAGATTTATAGGACCTTTCAAGATTTTGGAGATTATTAATCCGGTCTCTTTTTGGTTGGCTCTTCCTGTCACATTTAAAATTCATAATGTGTTTCATAAGTCCTTGTTGAAGAGGTTTGCTGAACCAGTAGTTCCTGTGTTGGCACCTCCTGACCCTATATTGGTTGAAGGTAACATGGAATATGAGGTAGAGAAGATACTGGATTCCCGTCTGGCTAGACGGAGACTACAGTATTTGGTTAAGTGGAAGGGTTATGGTCAGGAGGATAATTCCTGGGTCTGATATTCATGCCGAAAGATTGGTGCGTGCCTTTCATCGGGCTCACCCGGATCGCCCTGGTGGCATGGATGAGGGTTCGGTGACCCCTCCTCAAGGGGGAGGTACTGTTGTGAGTTCATTTTTCCCTTCACCATTGAGGTCTGATGAACTCCCTCCTCTGGTGAAGGAAGGTAGTGAGGCTGATTACCAAACACCTGGGCAGCTAGATGATGACTGGGTGGCTGGAATTGAGGACTGGATATAAGGCTGCCGACGCCCTTCTTCCTGACTGGTGATTTTCCTTCTGGATTCTTGGAGCCCAGTCTGATTCCTGCATCTCAAAGCTAAGTTTTTCTGCTCTGCTTTGTACTCTTCAGTTTTGTTTTTGTTTTGCCTTGTTTTTTGGGAGTTTTGCCATCCCCGGCAATATACCTGAGTGCTGATATAGTCTTTTGAAGCCTAGCGACTTCAGGGCCTGTTTTTCCTATCAGTCGATTGGCTCATTTTGATAGGGTTTTTGCGGATGGCAGACAGCAGCTTTCCTATCCTGTCCTATGTAGCTAGCTTGGGCCCCATCATTTGCTCAACCTATCTTTTCTATCTGTGTTAGTGTTTTCATCTTGCTTCACCATCATTATATGTTGGGGGCTGCCTATTGCTTTGGGGTCTGCTCTGGGGCAGTTTAGTTTTTCCCCTTTCTGTCTTTAGGCTATGTAGTTCTCCGGCTGTGATCGAGGGGTCTAGGGCACCTAACCCCCCATGGCTACTGCTAGTTGTTGTGGATAGGTTCAGGGGGGTCTGCAATCCGATAGCTGCCAACCTCTCTGGTTTTTCTGCACTTAGCTGGTATTTTGTTTTTTCCTCCTTCGGTGACTCATCATAACACCCATCATCCATACGAGCCAAGAAGTAGGCGCCGGACCAAGAAGAGCGACACCCCTTTGACCAGTTCACCCCACAGGTGAGTAAACTGAAACTTTTTTTCCTTCTCTTACAGGTTGGATTGGGAGAGATATACAGCATTATAGAAAACTGGTGACAGGTTCCCTTTAAAACAACATCTATAAAACAACATCTTTCAGACCATTCTAACAATATCTTCAAACTTAGCCTTGGATTCTTTTAGCTGAAATGAAACATGATTTTATAATGGTGGTATATAGCTGACATATAACAAGTAATATATCACATTGGCAAAATATGTGTTATGATTGCTGTATCAATAATTTTCCTTAGCATTTTTTAATGCTGACACTATGAGAATGTATATTTTTAATAGAAGGCAAGCAGTTGGGAATACCTAGGTTTTGGCTTATAACAGGATCAAACTATACCACAAAGCCAGCACCAAAAATGTAGTGTTTCTGACTACACGAAAGATATATATTGAAGCAATGTTTTGATACCAATAATACAAGGATTCCAATGGAAAAGTGAAAAATCCCATTAATGGGAACCAGCCAAGTTCAATGTTAGGCCGGGGTCAGACTTGCAAGAAACTCGGACGAATCTCGTACGTCAATACCCAGCACTGCCCCCGGCGCTCCGGAGTGGGGCGTGCGGCTGCACGTATTTTTATGCAGCCGCACGCTCCGCTCCCGAGTGCCGGCGGCAGTGCTAGGTATTGACGTATGAGACTCGTCTGAGTTTCTCACAAGTCTGACCCTGGCCTTAACCTGATAAAGGTATGAACAAGTAGTGTGATGAAAGGCTACTGTCATGATCACGTGTGTCAGGTCGCAGATGATGCCGCAAGGCGAACCCATAACACACGTGACCCTGGATACACCGCCTCCAGTGGGGCGAATTTAAATAATAAAACGTGCAGGTGGATACGCCGCCTCCACCTGGCGAATTTAGGTATTACACGTTATACATACATTTCTGGAAACACCGCCTCCAGTACGGCGAATTTAAATAATAAGGGGGGAACCTGGGTAACTTTAACAATGGTGGGCCCTGCGGTAGGGCATGGGGACATGGAGACCTCCTAAGCTCCCCTGAGCCAGTGTCCCTGCACTCCTAACATTCCCTATACAGGCTCCGCACCTGTCGCCGCACGCGTACCTTAACCCCTTGCTCGCCCTGAACCTAAACCCTCACTAGGGAATAGGTCGGTGCGGAGACTAATTCCACCACTGCACTAATAACACACATGAGGAAAGAGACAATACAGGGGGAACACCACTTAGCTTTGCTCTGTTGCGTACGCTCCTAGCAACAGAGCCCACCACCTGCGTGCATCTTCTCCTCCACCCTGATCCATCACCATAACTGGATCCATCACCATCGTGCAGCCTGGGAGCAGAGTCCATCACCACTTGCAGCAGTCCAGTACACAGAGTCCCAAGATGAGCCCAGCCTCTGCCAAGAATCCAAGCATGCTCGAGTCCAGTTCTCAGCAACCAAGTTGCGCATGCCGAGTGCAACTCTCTTCCTAGTCGCCACTCCTCCAAGCCATGCACGCACTTCCAGCCGACACCATAAACTGCGACTCCACCAGGCCATGCCAGTCCTTCCTGCAGACACCATTAGCTGGCACTCGTTCTCTCTGGCTGACTGCGCAGGACTCCTATCCAGCTCCATCCTTCCACCAGGCTCTCCAATAACTCAGCAAGAAATATCACCAGCCGTGAGTGAACACCCTGAGACCCATTTATAGAGTGTCACACCTGAACCATAATTAAGTGCAACCTAACCTAAGGTGCAATACCACTAACCACCACCGGGGACAGTCAAAACACCTTTGAACTTAACCAAAGTAAAAAAAGTTCACTTTGTGCTTTTAATACCGCCAGATCCAACACTGGATCATGACAGCTACATTTTATCAATCAATAGTTATTATAAATATTTCTGTACAAATAAATATATTTGAATATGCGCTCATTTTATATCCATTAAATGAGCGGCATTAGCAAAGTGAATCATTTCTATAAGTCATAATTTTCACAACTTTAGGAATAAACTAAGCGCGCTGACATCTGTGCGGACTGTCAGTATGATCAAGGGACATCAGACTTTAGAGAATGAAGGTCTAATTTGAAAGAGAGCTGAACCCTCGCATTCTCTTCAATATTTCATCACACATTTCTATCCTTGGATTGTGTTTTGAAAACCTTACACTGCCATAAAAATCAGGCTCTGTCACAAATCATGGGTATTACGGGCTCTAAAATAAAAACTGCTGCCAAAGGTGCTGCATGCAATGCTGTGAGGAGTCAAAGAAAAGGACTGAACAACACCATATATTATGGTCTAAACTGTCAGTTCAGAAGAATTCGAAGGTCATGTACAAATCAATATGATTGTGAGCCGAGACATAATAAACACATTTGACATTATCACATTGGGTGTTCTCTTTTTCATGCATCTAGTTATTTTTAGATTAAAGCAGTTGTCTTGTGGAAGACTCGGATACTGTGTTACTATGCCTTCAACGTCTAAACAGTTGGGGTTTAATACCTGTGATGCCCCACTGATTGTTAGAAAGAGCCATGACACTTCTCCTGTAGGATCTGCTCTACCTTTCCATGTGTCCATATGGTTGGCCATCGATAGGTAAACAATGCAGATTTGGAGAGAGCTTAGTAGCATGGTGGGCACAGCACTTTTGTATCAGAGCTGTTGTTTTGTGTCAGCAAATTGGCTTGAGTTAACCCCTTCTTCCCAGAGCCATAACCTTTTGATTTTTTGGTCAAAATGGCCAAGTGAGGGCTTTTTTTTTTTGCAGGATGAGTTCTACGTGTGAACAACAGCATTGCTTGTACCATGTCGTGTACTCGAAAATGGGAAAAAAAATTCCAAGTGCGTTGAAATTGCAAAAAAAGTGCAATCCCACAGTTGTTTTTTTGTTTTATTTTTTCCACCATCTTCACTAAATGCTAAAACTAACCTGACATTATGGTTCTCCAGGTTATTGCGAGTTCATAGACACCAAACATGTATAGGTTCTTTTGTATTTAAGTGGTGAAAAAAATTTCTGAAGTTTGTTAACCCCTTCACTACCAAGGGTGGTTTGCACGTTAACTACCGGGCCAATTTTTACAATTCTGACCACTGTCCCTTTATGAGGTCATAACTCTGGAACGCTTCAACGGATCTAGGCGATTCTGACATTGTTTTCTCGTGACATATTGTACTTCACTTTAGTGATAAAATTTCTTCGCTATAACTTGCGTTTATTTATGAAAAAAACAGAAATATGGCGAAAATTTAGAATATTTTGCGATTTTCAAAGTTTGAATTTTTATGACCTTAAACCAGAGAGTTACATGACAGAAAATAGTTAATAAATAACATTTCCCACATGTCTACTTTACATCAGCACAAATTTGGAAACAACATTTTTTTTTGTTAGGAAGTTATAAGGGTTAAAAGTTGACCAGCGATTTCTCATTTTTACAACAAAATTTACAAAACCATTTTTTTTAGGGACCACCTCACATTTGAAGTCACTTTGAGGGGTCTATATGGCAGAAAATACCCAAAAGTGACACCATTCTAAAAACTGAACCCCTCAAGCTACTCAAAACTACATTCTAGAAGATTATTAACCATTCAAGTGCTTCACAGGAGCAGAAGCAACATGGAAGGAAAAAAATAACATTTAACTTTTTAGTCACAAAAATGATCTGTTAGCAACAATTTTTTAATTTTCCCAAGGGTAACAGGAGAAATTGGACCCCAAAAGTTGTTGTCCAATTTGTCCTGAGTACGCTGATACCCTATATGTGGGGGGACCACTGTTTGGGCGCACGGCAGGGCTCGGAAGGGAAGCAGCGCCGCTTGACTTTTTCAACCTAAAATTGGCTGGAATTGAGATTGGACGCCATGTTGCGTTTGACGAGCCCCCAATGTGCCCAAACAGTGGAAACCCCCCACAAGTGACCCCATTTTGGAAACTAGACCCCCTAAGGAACTTATCTAGATGTGTGGTGAGCACCTTGAACCCCCTCGGGCTTCACAGGAGTTTATAACGCCCGGGCGTGAAAATAAAAAATCATATTTTTTCCACAAACATGATCGTTTAGTCCCCAATTTTTTATTTTCCCAAAGGTAGCAGGAGAAATTGGACCCCAAAAGTTGTTGTCCAATTTGTCCTGAGTACGCTGATACTCTATATGTGGGGGGGACCACTGTTTGGGCGCACGGCAGGGCTCGGAAGGGAAGCAGCGCCGCTTGACTTTTTCAACCTAAAATTGGCTGGAATTGAGATTGGACGCCATGTTGCGTTTGACGAGCCCCCCTGTGCCCAAACAGTGGAAACCCCCCACAAGTGACCGCATTTTGGAAACTAGACCCCCTAAGGAACTTATCTAGATGTGTGGTGAGCACCTTGAACCCCCTAGGGCTTTACAGGAGTTTATAACGCCCGGGCGTGAAAATAAAAAATCATATTTTTTCCACAAACATGATCGTTTAGTCCCCAATTTTTTATATTCCCAAAGGTAGCAGGAGAAATTGGACCCCAAAAGTTGTTGTCCAATTTGTCCTGAGTACGCTGATACTCTATATGTGGGGGGGACCACTGTTTGGGCGCACGGCAGGGCTCGGAAGGGAAGCAGCGCCGCTTGACTTTTTCAACCTAAAATTGGCTGGAATTGAGATTGGACGCCATGTTGCGTTTGACGAGCCCCCAATGTGCCCAAACAGTGGAAACCCCCCACAAGTGACCCCATTTTGGAAACTAGACCCCCTAAGGAACTTAACTAGATGTGTGGTGAGAACTTTGAACCCCCAAGTGTTTCACTAAAGTTTATACTGCCCAGGCGTGAAAATAATGAATCCTATTTTGTGCCCACAAAAATGATCGTTTAGTCCCCAATTTTTAATTTTCCCAAGCGTAAGAGGAGAAATTGGACCCCAAAAGTTGTTTTCCAATTTGTCCTGAGTACGCTGGTGCCCCATATGTGGGGGAAAACTACTGTTTGGGCACACGTTGGGGCTCAGAAGGGAAGAAGTGACGCTTTGGAATGCAGACTTTGATGGAATTGTCTGCGGGCGTCATGTTCCGTTTGCAGAGCCCCTGATGTGGTTAAACAGTAGAAACCCCCCACAAGTGACCCCATTTTGGAAACTAGACCCCCTAAGGAACTTATCTAGATATGTGGTGAGAACTTTGAACCCCCAAGTGTTTCACTAAAGTTTATACTGCCCAGGCGTGAAAATAAAAAATCCTATTTTGTGCCCACAAAAATGATCGTTTAGTCCCCAATTTTCAATTTTCCCAAGCGTAAGAGGAGAAATTGGACCCCAAAAGTTGTTTTTCAATTTGTCCTGAGTACGCTGGTGCCCCATATGTGGGGGAAAACTACTGTTTGGGCACACGTCGGGGCTCAGAAGGGAAGAAGTGACGCTTTGGAATGCAGACTTTGATGGAATGGTCTGCAGGCGTCATGTTCCGTTTGCAGAGCCCCTAATGTGGTTAAACAGTAGAAACCCCCCACAAGTGACCCCATTTTGGAAACTAGACCCCCTAAGGAACTTATCTAGATATGTGGTGAGAACTTTGAACCCCCAAGTGTTTCACTAAAGTTTATACTGCCCAGGCGTGAAAATAAAAAATCCTATTTTGTGCCCACAAAAATGATCGTTTAGTCCCCAATTTTCAATTTTCCCAAGCGTAAGAGGAGAAATTGGACCCCAAAAGTTGTTTTCCAATTTGTCCTGAGTACGCTGGTGCCCCATATGTGGGGGAAAACTACTGTTTGGGCACACGTCGGGGCTCAGAAGGGAAGAAGTGACGCTTTGGAATGCAGACTTTGATGGAATGGTCTGCGGGCGTCATGTTCCGTTTGCAGAGCCCCTGATGTGGTTAAACAGTAGAAACCCCCCACAAGTGACCCCATTTTGGAAACTAGACCCCCTAAGGAACTTATCTAGATATGTGGTGAGAACTTTGAACCCCCAAGTGTTTCACTAAAGTTTATACTGCCCAGGCGTGAAAATAAAAAATCCTATTTTGTGCCCACAAAAATGATCGTTTAGTCCCCAATTTTCAATTTTCCCAAGCGTAACAGGAGAAATTCGACCCCAAAAGTTGTTGTCCAATTTGTCCTGAGTACGCTGGTACCCCATATGTGGGAAAAAACTGTTTAGGCACACGGCAGGGTCGGAAGGGAGTGACGTTTTGAAATGCAGACTTAGATGGAATGGTCTGTGGGCGTCATTTTCCATTTGCAGAGCCCCTGATGTGCCTAAACAGTAAAAAAAAACCACAAGTGACATTGATTTGGAAACTAGACCCCCAAGGAACTTATCTAGATGTGCCCCAACTAATCTAATGTTTCCGGTAATGAAATTTAGTAGTGCATTGAAGTGTGGTACAATTTGAAGCAATCCTTCATACACAGGCCAGGTTTTTCGGGGCAGGTGTCGCATTGATAAATGGTGTCCTTGCGTATTCTGTTTTTGTAACACACTCGGCACCTTTTTTGCGATTTACCTCTTTTTCCAGTTTGCGGGACCTCCCCCGGGAAATGCTGACCTGGTACAATACGAGCACCTTCAGTTCCGGAAGTTCTGGGGCCCGCTCCTTCCAGAGTGCCAAACATCAGGGCCTTAACCACTACCTCCTGAAACTGAAGGTACGATGTATCGCTGGGGCATGCACATTGTGACAATAGGAATGCGTTGAGCATTGCCAATTGGACGATGTGCACGACCAGCTTTTTGTACCACGCCTTGGCCTTTCTCAAAGCATTGTACGGTTGGAGGTATTGATCGGAGCGATCAACGCCCCCCATGTTTTTATTGAACCCCAGCACACATTCAGGTTTGCTGACCTGTGCCGAGGTACCCCGTACAGTGCTGAGGGCGCTGCCATCACCGTGTATGGTGGTCAAGAGAAAGACATCCCTCTTGTCCTTGTACTTGACCACCAGCAGGTGGTCGCTACATTGGGCCCTGCTCTCACCTTTTCGGAGCATCTGCCCAAGTAGCGTCTTCGGGAGGCCTCTCTGATTTTTGCGGACAGTACCGCAAGCTGCGGTACCTCGCGCAAAGAGGGCTTTGTAGAGTGGGACACTGGTATAAAAGTTATCAGTGTAGAGGTGATAACCTTTATCCAGCAGTGGGTGCACCAAATCCCACACAATTTTCCCACTCACTCCCAGGTCAGGAGGACACTCAGGGGGTTCAATCCTGGTGTCCTTTCCTTCGTACACGCTAAACCTGTGGGAGTACCATGAGGTACTCTCACACAGCTTATAGAGTTTGATTCCGTACCTGGCCCTCTTACTGGGCAGGTACTGACGGAATCCGAGCCTGCCCTTAAAATGGATCAAGGACTCGTCCACGCAGATGTTCCTTTGGAGCACGTACACTTCAGCAAACTTTTTGTTGAAGTGTTCGATGACCGGCCGAACTTTGAACAGACGGTCAAAGTTGGGGTCATCTCGTGCGAGACACTGTGCATTATCGTTATAATGCAGAAACTTGAGGATGGCCTGAAAACGCGCCCGGGCCATGACCATTCGGAACACTGGAGTGTTGTATAAAATATCAACACTCCAATATTGCGAAATTTCAGGCTTCTTCAGGATACCCATGTGGAGGACCAGGCCCCAAAACTTCGTCATTTCAACTGCGTCCACAGGAGACCAGTTAGTATAGGATGAAAGCGGGTTTTGCTCCAAAAATTGCCGAGCGTACAAATTAGTTTGCTCCACCATGTGGTTAACAAAATCCTCAGAGAAAAAGACTTTGAAAAAGTCAATTTCTGTGAGGCCGGTGGTGTCAAACTTGATTCCTGATTCTGCCACAAAATCAGGAATCAGTGGCTCGTAATTTTCGAGGGGCGAGGTCCACACAGGGTCTGCTGAATCAGCTGTGGGCATGGTGGGCGCTGCCTCATCTTCTGTCCTGGAGCGTCTGCGTGGCGGTTCCGCAGGACCCGAGGAGGAAGATGAGGAGGGGGAAGAGGAAGAAGAAGAATCCGAAAAATAAAGAAAACTCGGATCGTCATCCTCGCTATCAGTGTCGGAGGCAAGGTAAGAATATGCCTCCTCCATTGAATAGCACTGTTGGGAGGAACGTGATGGGCGGGACATTTTTTGTGTAAATATGGTGCTTGGGTGTACTTTATTTATAACTGTGTATGTGGTGGGGGGCTAGTGATTGGTGCACACTATCCTGTAAGAAAAAGCTAAAAGGAAATGTGGAAAAAAAAGTCTAAAACAGCAGGACCTAGATATGGTAAGTGAACGGCGTCACTTACCAAAATTCAGTGGCTGCTGGGTGTGTGCACAGGGGTGGCTCAAAGGGGGGGGAGGTGAAAAAGAAAAATGGAAAACAGCCGGCACAAACTTTTATAAGTGAATTGCGTCACTTATCAAAATTCAGCGGCTGCTAAATGTGCACACGGAAACGGCACAAAGGGGGGTAAAAAGAGGGGGCTGGGGGGATTGGGGTGGATGAATAGAGATCGGACAGGGATCAACAGTTAGGGTTGTAGTTAGGTGGCACAAAAAGGGGAGAAAAAAATTTAAAACGGCAGGCAGGTGGCGCAAAAGTGGGGTGGAGGGGGGTGGGGGATGGGGGGATTGGGGTGGATGAAGAGAGATTGGGCAGGGGTCAGTTAGGGTTGTTGTTAGGTGGCACAAGGGGAGGAGAAAAAATGAAAAACGGGATGTGTGTGCGAAGGAAAAAAGCGAGCACGAGTGTTGATCGGTGAACTGCGTCACCGATCAACGCTTGGCGGCTGCACACGGAGGCGGGCCAAAAGGGGGGTGGAGGGGGTAAAAGGGGGGTGAGGGGGGGTAAAAGGGGGGTGAGGGGGGTAAAAGGGGGGACGGGGGGATGAAGATAGGTGGGGGGGTGAAGATAGATTGGGCAGGGGATCAGGGATCAATTAGCACTTACAGTTGTAGTTTTATTTCTTCTTCTTTCTTCTGCAGGGATTGTGATGCTACAAGCTGTGGCACCACAATACCCAGCACAGGAGCTCTTGCTGCGTCCGACCTCCCTGCAGGAATCCTCAGCTAGAGTGAGGACCCCTGCAGACAGGTTAGACAGGTCAGAGGCAGGTCAGGGGGCAGGTCACAGAGCGGTCACATCGCTGCTGTGACCTGTCATTGGTGGGATCGAATTATTACATCGATCCCACCAATCCCTGATCTGCCTGGTGACCATGGTAACTGCCTAGGATCGGAGCTCACAGCTCCGATTCCTAGGCAGGTCATGGCCAGGTCATCAGCAGGGCACAGAGCGGTCACATGGTGACCGCAGCTGTGCCCTGTGGCTGGCGCGATCGCCGATCTAATCGATCGCGCCAACCACTTCCTGCAGGCCCTGCTGGGCCTGTCCTAGGCTCTGGCCTAGGATCGGTACTATTACAGCACCGATCCGGGCCGGTACCGGCAGGGCACAGCGGCGATATTGCGCCGCTGTGCGCTGCGATTGGCGCGATCGATTAGATCGGCGATCGCGCCAATCTGGGGGCTTTTCTCCGGTGCCTGGCATTGCCAGGCACCGGTCCTAGGATCGAGTACATCGGTACTCGATCCTAGCCTAGATTCCTGTTGTTTCAGCCAATCTGATTGGCTGAAACAAAGAGAATTGCTGTGATTGGTTGTTCTGAATTGAACAGCCAATCACAGCTCAGAGAGAGGCGGGCCAGGGCGGAGACTGCCCGGGATGCCGAGGCCATCTATCCTGAGGTAAGATGGCATCGGCATTTTAATGCGATCACCGCGACTTAAGTCGCGATGTCGCATTAAAGGGCATGACATAATATTCCGTCCATGGTAATTAGGTCCATGGTCACATGGACGGAATATTACGTCAATTGTAGGTAAGGGGTTAAAAAAAAATTGCCCCATTTTCCAATACCTGTAACGTCTCCATTTTTCGTGATCTTAGGTTGAGTGAGGGGTTATTTTTTGTGTGCCGAGCTGATGTTTTTAATGATACCATTTTTTGCAGATTTGATCTTTTGATCGCCGGTTATTGCATTTTAATGCAATGTTGCATTGACCAAAAAAAGTAATTCTGGTGTTTTGACTTTTTTTCTCGATACGCCGTTTAGTGATAGGGTTAATTTTTTTATATCGATAGATCGGGCAATTCTGAATTCGGCGATACCAAATATGTGTATGTTTGATTTTTTTTATTGTTTTATTTTGAATGGGGTGAAAGGGGCTGATTTGAACTTTTATATTTTTTTATTTTTTTTATATTTTTAAAAACATTTTTTTTCTCTTTTGGCATGCTTCAATAGTTTCCGTGGGAAACTAGAAGCTGCTATAACCCGATCAGCACTGCTACATACAAGCGATGATCAGTTCACCTGTATGTAGCAGAATTGCTGACTTGCTATGCCGACCATCAGGAGGCGCCCATAGCAATCTGGCATAGACAACCATAGAGGTCTGTAGGAGATCTCTGGTTGTCATGCTGACCCATTAGTGACCCGCGATCATGTGACTGGGTCATCAATGGCTAGATTTCCGGCGAGATTGCCAGAATCGCATGTTAAATGCCGCTGTCATAGTTTGACAACTGCATTTAACGGGTTAATAGCCACGGGCGGATCGCGATTCCAACCGCAGCTGTTTCGGGCCCATGTCAGCTGTTCAAAACAGCTGATACTTGCCAGGAAAGATGTGGGCCCAGCACCGGAGCCCACATCAAAGGGAGGGAGTCCGGCGTGGGCATACTATTAAGGGATTAAAGGTCTTTTGAGTGCAAATAATCAGCACACAGATTCCATGAGACAGGACACAAAATTTGGTCTTTCATTCTGGGTATGATGGATAAAGAAAATTACATAAAGCTCTGAACCAAGTAAAAACAAGCAAACCAAGAGTTTACAAACTCAGTTGAGTTTTATGTAGTTTTGAATATTATAGTGGTCAAGACGAGAGATGAGCAGATCTGACTAGATTCGAATTTACCAAATCACATGGATTTTACCAGGAAATTGGATGCTAGGATTGGCAGAACGCACCAAATAAGAAATTTTAATAAGGTGCGTTCGCAACCCGGGGTCCACCGTGCGGTGAAGGAGAAACCGCAGCAAGCACAATGGTGGAGCAAGGCTACGAGAAAGCACTTTAAGCACACTGAGTTAAATGTCACATCCTGGACAAGTTCTGTTACACCACAGAGCGGTACTATGAAGCAACACACAAAGGGATATACACTGTTAGACTGCACAGGCATATAGAAAGATACTAATTAGGATCCCTGTAACTTAACCCTCCAGGGAAGACTAAGCTGGTGGTTAACCCTGCTCTGACATATGGTGGTATGCTTTAGCTCACGTGCCTGAGGACGCCCGGTGCAGATGCTAATTTCAAGCGGGAGTTCCCATTCTTCACTGCCTGTCTAGACCAACGCTCGCAGTGCTATTAGCGGCACACTTGCACACAGGATGGTAGAGTAGCCACCAACACACCAAACACACATGATGCTAGCACACAAGGGCGCGCCCGAAGGGCCTTTTATACATACAGCTCAAGCGCAGACAGACAGGACCTTGCCTGTGGACCAATCTGAAACTGCCACATAACCATAGCAGGTGATGTCCGAGCATCAATGAGAAGGCGTCACATCCTGGACATGCTCAGTAGGATGAAATCTGGATTTAGGCTTTAGAGTACAACACTGCATGTGTAAACCAGTAGACACCATAGGCTTAGCTGGAGAGCTAGCAACAATTACACATACAGCACGGGTCTGCACAAGGCATTGGGGTCAGAATCTGTGCTGAGCAGCCATCCCAGTGGCAAAGCCTGAATGGGAGACCACAGCACCAGACAAAGCCTTGGATCCATACCATGCAGTGGGAGAATACCAGCGCCTAGCATTCAATCTGCAGCAAAGTTGTTCTCTATGAATTGAATGTCCCTTATTATGCCTTGTGATTTTTCCAGTATAATAAATGTTAGGCTACTTTCAGACTTGCGTTGCTTGGAGCTGTGTAGGGCAGCGCATGGCCGACGGCAGCTCTGCCTATGGGCGCATGATGCTGCATGCGACCTGCATACCCTATCTTTAGCATTGGGTACGCAGGCTGTGCGCAGGTATGCGTTTGCATGTGTCCTTTTGACCAAGCACCGACGTGCGCCAAATGCACCGTGTTGCATTTTGGTGCGCTCGGTGCACCGTCAAAAGGACACATGCGCTGGCAAAGGCATACCTGCGCACTGCCTGCGTACCCAATGCTAAAGATAGGGTACGCAGGTCGCATGCAGCGTCATGCACCCATAGGCGGAGCTGACTGGAGGAGGCGCAGCCATGGGCGGAGCTTAGCGGCGGCCGTGTGCTGCCTGACACAGTTCCAAGCAACGCAAGTGTGAAAGTAGCCTTAGATGTGAAAAAAACCCTAGTACATTAACGCTCACATTTCTAGACGTCGCCACTGCTTGCTGCTCACCGTTCGATCTTCCTTTGCTCTTTTTTCCACTGTTGTGCACCACTTCTTTGGCATTTTCAGTCTAGAATGTAACTTACAGGCAGGACCAGGCATTGGATGTTCCCACTAAGTGACCCACATCCTGACGTCAGAATGTTACGATGTATGAAGTGTTCTAACAAATGCAGTCACCTCCCAAGCCTGAAATCTCCAACCTAGAGTGAAGATGCTGAAGATGTGGTGTGCAACCATGGGAAGAAGAGTCGCAAAGGACCATACTACAGGCAGTGAGCAGTGGAGTTGACTGGAATGGTAAGTGTTAAAGTATTATTATCTTTTTTAACCTCTTGCCAACCCTGTACATTTCAGCAGAATGGCGGCCATTTGGCTACCATTTTATTTACTGTAATTTGTGCAGAGTGAATTACAAAAAAAATCTGTATTTTGGAGACTAAAGATTTTTATAAAACAAAATTGTAAAAATGGAAGTTTTTATTTATATATCTAGATGCATACATAAGGCAAGACACGAGACATATGCTTAAAACAATAAGGAAGAATTACAAGATGCATCAAGACAGGAGGATGAATTAATTTGTTGAATTTTTAATTTCAAATGGCGTAATGAATTTGGTGTAATTTTTTAGTCTGAATTAATATATTTACCTGTACGAACCTATTGCACCATGTGTCCCCGAAAATAAGACCTATCCCTAAAAAACCCTATCATCATTTACAGGATTTTTGGCGCTCTACTACAAAAAAGACCTAAGTGTCAGGATCCTGTCAGCGTTGGCAACTGCCACGGCTGAGCAGGGTGACTTACCCACACTGCGGGAGAGCACGAGGCCCAATACGGTAGTGAAGGTTTAAGCAGACAGGACCTGAGGCACGGAAAATAGTAAGGGGTACAAGGACCTACGATCATGTGACTGCAGGGGGCGGGGCTTAGCGTCCTACTACTGCAGATTATGTAATGTACCTACTGCAGGAATACTGTAGTAGAGGAGAGGAAAACGCAGGTCAGACAAGCAGAGGTCATACACGAGAGGGTGGTGCAGTACCAAAGGGATGAGCAGAGAATAGTCAAGTCTCAAGCAGAGAGTCATACACGAGAGGGCGGTGCGGTACAAGAGGGACCGGCAGAACTCGTAACAGGGACAGAACCGGATCAAAACCAGGCAAGCAACAAGTTATCAGGCACAAGGCACACGTACACAAGAGGTCAACTAACTCAGCCGAGGGCAGGTCCCAGGTCCAGTGAGGATTAAATAGCCACCCTCTGCCAGAGAGAGGCAGAAACAATTAACCCCCTGTCTGACCAGGACGGGCCAAAGCGAAACCCCGTCCAGGATCATGACACTAAGGATAAAGAGCGCATGTCGCTCGAAATGCGTCAATAGATGCCTGTATTCTCTTTTTTGTGAACACACAATTTTAATCTTTGCTTCATGTACCTTGGACAATAAAATGCACTTTTCTGGATTTCATCTGTGAGCTGGATTTTTCTGCTTTCAAAAATTATCCATAATGTTTTTAAACAGATATTTTTCGTTAGTCTGAGAAATAATGGCATAATACAGACTACTTTATGGTTACTGCAGATCATTTATAGAAAGAGAATACCGCCTATGCATGCATATTGTGTTTGACCTAGTTTGCACCTGAAAACTGCATCCAGTCTTTTCCTTGCCAAACCATGATTCATTCTGCATTCCCTTCCAGGAATTTATCGCAGTCCATAAATGCAAAGCAAATGCAGTACATTACCAGCAAAGCTGCATGGCCTGAAAAATGCTTCAATAATCTAATGGTTCATTAGCTTAAAAATCTTAGTTTAAATCTATAATTAAAACTATCTGGTCTAAATATTTCATGTATAGGAATTCATCCATATTAACAAAACCACTTTTACACTATAAGTTATGTTGGGATAATACATAAGTGGCCAGGCCGTCACTGCAAGCCAAGTGATCAGCATTGCAGGGAGAGGGGGAAATGATTGTGTCTTTTCTAAGCATTTTCGTGCATTTCAAATACCTAAAAAGTTAAAAGTTTTTTCAAGTTAGTTTCTCAAAGTGAATCCCTTAGCAAGTTTATGCTTTGTAATCTGAGAGCAGCATAATGTAGAGGAAGAAACCCAGATCACTTCTTGAACTGCTTGTGGTCATTTTGATGAAACCACTGCTTTGTTCTTCTGCAGGTCTTTCAGTCCTCTGAATGCTGAGCTCTGAATAAAGCCATCCTCACCACTGATTGTCAGCTTTCTGTGTACACTGTGCATAGGCAGAAAGCTGCCAATCAGTGGTAGGGTTATACAGAGCAGGGCTGCATGACTCAAGACAATTAGTCATGTAAGTGATAATCTCCTGCTGATAAAACATTGATTCTATTGAAATTACAACACACAAGTCAGTAAGTTACACATCACTGGAATCAGGGTCTCTACCCTCACATGGAACAGCACAGCTGTTCACTGTGTATTAAACATTGTAGAAATCTGTTTAGTTGAACAAGAGCTTAGCTGAAAATCTTGGCATCAGCTACTACCTGGTGAACAGTGTCCTGCTTCATTCACTGTATATATCCTGAGCTGAAAACAGCTGACCGGTGGTGTTGCCAGGTGTTGGATGGGTTTTTGCTATGTAACCTAAGAGCAGCATGATTCCATTGATGTGTCACTTACTGGGCTGTGTTTTGTAATTTCAATAAAATCAGTGTTTCATCACAGCTGATTTGTAGAGCTGTCAGATGCTAGACCCCATTGATCGAATATTGATGACCTACTCTAATAGGTCATTTATTTAAGCTGGGTTCACATATCGTTAGGGGGGTGCATTTAACGCATCTATTACATAGCAGTATTAACGCTATGCAGTCGATGCGTTAACGCACCCATACACTGCTATAGACGAGTGCATCGCTACCGCATGTCATAATCAGCATGCGTTAGCAATGTGCTGTCATTCTGTGACAGACCCTCGGACACAGTCCGCAGCTTTCGTGGGTGATCCACAAAAGGCAGTTGTCATGATCCATTTCTGGATCTGTGTCAGTTTGGGCTGCTCTGATTTAAACTTTTTTCCTTTCGGGCCATCGGGGGTTAATGTCAGTTTTTGCCCCCGGTGGCCGCTGGTGTTACTGCATGCTTTGATAGTCTGTGGATGCAGCTGATGACCACTCCCACATTCCTATATAAGGTCACCTGTTACACCAGCTGACCGTTGGTAATAGCAGGTCCTTTGCAAACCAACCTTTGAGAAGAGAGGAGCTATCTGGAGCAGTGTTTTTTGCAGCCTATCTGGAGCAGTGGTGTTTCTGCTGAAAGCTGAATTCGGGTGCCTTACTCTGCGGTCCGGTGCATGACTGCAGAGCAAGCTAAGTGTTGTTGTTTTCCCCTGTCTGTTATTTCCCCTGGTGTCTTATTAGTACAGCAGTGGGACCAATGTCCGCACTTACCAGTTCCCTAGTAAGGTATAGGTGCAGGGTAAGTGAGGGACCTAGGTATCCTGGTCGGCGAAACGTTGAAAGAACCTGTATAGGGAACGTGAGGAGAGTTCAGGGATCTTCCTTAGGAGAGTGCAGGAGGTGTCCACTTCCCCATTCCCTATTGAAGGGCTCACCATTGTAATTGTGTCCCCGGTGTTACCTTGTTTGTCTTTGCTGGTTTTGTGACCGACCGATCGTCGGGTCGCGTCACGCAGGGCCAGTCACATCGTGACAGCAGTTGTGCTAGCGCAGTCCGTTTAATGCATACGTTGAATGGACTGCACTAACGCAATCTGAACCTAGCCTAAGGCCGGACAGCTCTTTTGAGATCTCTAAATGGATTGGAATTGGCTACACTAAGCCACTCTACATGTAATACCCATTGAAAAAGTGATATGTTAAGCCAAAAATCATATCTTTTGAGGTCATAAGTGATACATGTTAATTGGTAGATGGAAACCAGCTCACTGGTGTGACTCAAGGCGTATCGAAGCAGGGAACCTCAGTATTGGCCAAACTTGGAACATCCAAGTAGAAAAGTAGAAATTATGACAGCTTCATTAGAACCAATTCTTTATTGATAATTGTTAAAAAGGGATTCCATATCGCACAGAAAAAGAGACACTTTTCGAACTCTCGTCTGCGTTCTTTATCTGAGCCAAATACTGGTAGATCCCTAATGCTTCAACTGATCTAATCCATACCGAAGTGTTTAACAATTATTCTCAAAGGATTGTTTTTAATGAAGCTGGAATCATTTCTACTTTTCTACTTGGACGTTCCACATTTGTTCGGTCAATACAGAGGTTCCCTACTTCGATCCTCCTTGAGTCACGACGGTGAACTGGTTTCCATATTCCTTTTACCATGCATCCTTAAAAAAGCACTTGGAATCTCAAGTGGTGTCAGGTTTTTGGCTTATAAAATAGCTTTTTTTTAATGAGTACTACATAGAGAATGGCCTAGTATGCTTAACTATGAATGGATTGGCTCAATTGGAGCATAAAAGCATTATGGGACCTAGCTCTGATAAAGAACGCCCGGTGAGCGTTCGAAACTTTACCTTTTCTGAGCAAAATGGAATCAATTTTTTAAAAATTATCAATAAAGGATTGTTATTAATGAAGGTGGAAACATTTCTACTTTTCTAGTAGGCTCTTTTTACATTTAGCAATGGTGGACTTTGAAATTACACAACTTCCTTTTCATCAAATTTTCATTTGTGAGTTATAGTTTGAATGAATGGGAATTTTGTGTCCAACAATATCGTCCATAAAAATCATACTCCGTTTCCCCATAAGAAACTCAGTCGCCTGAATAATGCCTTAAACTACTCTTTTCTTTCTTCTATGTCTAGCTGGAAAAATCTTGAAGAATCATGTGAGCAGCCAAATTATACAGCAGATCTGATCAGTGGTCGAACACGACCACTGATCATGACTGATGGTGAAACCAGCTAATGCAGCAGATCTGATCAGTAGTCGAACACGACTACTGATCATGACTGATGGTGAAACCATGCAGTGCATCTTCAGCCATCAGGAAAGAGGAAAGGGCATTGCTGGGGCATTATTTGCCCTCACAATATGGATGGTGTCCATTAGAGTTCATTGAGTATAAAAAAGTGGTAAAAAACCCTGGCATGTTAGAAAATGAACTGCATGAACACCAGCCATGTAGAATATTCAGACAGCATGGATGAATTTTAAAAAAGAAAACCTAAGAACTAAAATTAGCTGCTGAAGAATTCTTACTCTATCGAATCTAAATCAAAGTGCACATATGATAACAGACAGCAATTTACAGTTTGCTACTGGAAATTTTGCAGCCATACTTGCAGGCAGGAATCCAAGGCCACATTGGAACAGCTTGTTTTGTGAATTAATTGGCTCATAAATGAGGTGCTATCGCTGTAAAACAATTACAAGAAAACTCTTGCTGGGGACCTTGCCTTACATCCTGGTGCCGGCTTCATTTTTTTTTTGTATCAGAAGCTCAATTCTTAGCTTAGTGGCTTAAAGCATTTTTTTCTGAAATAATCTGCATTGCAATAACCTATATATAGTTTATAATGAATGTTACAATATGAACGCTGGAAATTAATTCTGGATCGTATTAGTTATTGGAGGTAGATTCATTATTTTGTAAAACATTGATTGATCTAATATTTTTTTTCACTATATACTGAAATTACAGAGTGATTGTACTTCCGAGCTATTACCCTTTTCATATAAAAATATATATGCGGTATTCAGTTCTTATAGGTACAAAAAAATTGAACCTCACAAACTTTAAATTCAGTTTTGGTACCAATATTGATAAATATAGCCCTCTAATAATCCTGTACCATCATGTACCTCATCATCATGCCTTATGTGCACTACTATATTACAGACTAGTGTTGTTCAGGTCCATAGTGTAAAGCGTATTTTATATGAAGGCTCATAAAGTCAAGGTCGATTTCATGCCATAGTAGACCGATTTCACACATCCAACATATACAGCGATAGTTCTGACTGGCCATGGATCTCTTGGTTTGACCTCAACAGCCTCCCAGGTATGTATGATTCACAGTCATTGCTTACTCAGACAATAAATGTTGGATGAGTAAAATAGGAGTTTTTCAGGTAAGCAACAAATAAAGGCATATAGAGTATCTTAGAGTCTTTGACTCATTCTATAAATGTCTTGGCTGTCTGCATATTACTGTGTTGGTGTCCTAAAATGCTAAGCAGATTGCATTAGATTGTACAGCTGTAGAAAGTTCACTACCAGACACAGCCAGAGCTTCCATATAAATATGGCTTGTTATGAGGTGTACCTTTCCGATCTCTGTATAAATAGTGCTGAACCAGCCCTTGTCTATAGATTAGGAAGCAGTAGCACTTACTGTGCTTCCTCCTTGAGACTCATTAAACATATAAGTATTGGGTGTTGGGAAGGAAGAGTAGTTGCTTCATCCTAGAGAGCCAGTCAGATCTGCTATGCAGGTAGGAGATTGAAATTCCACTGTAACTGGGGCTCATATACAGCCCCAGTTACAGGGGAAATCAGCAATAAAAATGTTCAAATGTTAAAATGCCCCCAAATGTCTTGTAGGACCTTATGGGGTGCACAGGGTGCAAAATATAAAAATAAAATAAATAAAATAGGAAATAGGAAAACATACAAATAAATAAAACTAAACTAAAAAAAAGTGACAATGTCAGTCTGAAATTATATTTCTAGCCCTGGTCCAATTTCAGAAAATAATTTCTACAGAAAGGGAATGCAATTTACAATTTTCTTAGTAATCCTTCGTGGTTGTAAAAAATAAATTAATAAAAAAATAGACACATTTCCATTTTTTTTTACGTTTTACCCCGATATTAACAGAAAAAAAAGACTATAAAAATGACATATAAATTAAGCCCCTTGTATCGTGAAAAACGTAAGCAAACATTACTTGAATAGCCGAACGAGAAGCTTATGATAAAATCTCAAAAAGTGACTGGTATACAGGGAGCGAAAAACTGCTTGGTCATGAACTGGTTAATATACAAAGCCTTCACATAAGATCTGGTCACGTACTGTAAAACCTTTGACTTTTAACTCCAATTGGCTACCACTGGCAAGATGTCTTGAGTATGTTGTACCTTGCAAGACCGGCCCATCTAGTGCCACCAAATATCCTGAAAATTTGATTGGCTCATAAACCAAAACATGCAAAGTGTTAGAAACAACTTCACGAAGGCTTACTTTTTTTTACCTTGACAACTTCTATTCCTTTACACTGATTAAAGTGGATTTAACAGGGCATATCTGTGAAGATTTATGTTTTTTGGCTTGGACTCACTTGGCCTGTCTGTTTTAAAGAAAAGCACGGACGTGTTATATTTTGTACACTAGGCAGATAGAGTTCATGCTACATATCGCAAAATAGTTTTACATCAATCTTGAACCTTTCAAGTGTCTTTGGTACAGTTCAGAGCCATTCTAGTGTGAGACTATTAATGATTAAACACTCAAGAGCAACAAGAGAGAATTTGAATCAAATGTACCTCCAGCCATTTCTCTGCGCAGTAAAAGCAGAGCGGCTATGTGACCGACACGGGTAATGAGTTTAAGCAGAACAGAGGAACAAATGAAAAATAACGGTATCTTTTTCATGTGATATTATTATGGGGAATGACAACGCATAATGAGGCTTAGGAGTGAACTGTCTGTAAAGGGATAGGAAGCAAGAGAACGGATTATAAATAATTTGGATTGAATTGAAAATTTCATAGAGAAAAAAAACTATAAACTTTAGCTGGATTTGAACAAAAAGATGAAAGTGATGTGGAAAGTAGAGTTATCCAGAAAGTCTAACAAATTTCACCCTATCAGAAAATCATTTTGTTGGCAAGGAGAAAGTAATAATTGAGGCACTATCATTATTATTCATGGAAAGTGTCATATATACAAAGTTAACATATTTTACAGTTATCCCCTGTTTGGGAATCTCTTCTACGAATTAGAGCATAGGATTTGTGGCGGACGCTGGTATTCATCCTTTATATTGAAGGCCATTCATTTCATTGACCATATTTCTTATTATTATTATATTTGTCTTATATGATGGATGAGGGAGAATCCATTTTGGATTATAAGTCCAGGGACAAGCTCTTTGAAGCTTGGGTCCCCACCAATTAGCATAAGGATGCAAACTCATCTGCAGCTGCAATCAGCTGGCTCCCTTTATGTGTGACTGAAGCACAAGGAGACAGTGCTTACAAGTCACAGCAGGCTCTGAGGTATTGAATCTGGAAAATTACCTATAATAACAGAATGCAATATTTCCTGAGGCTAGCAGAGCACATAATCTGAATCAGCATTCCTTTTCCCATGCGCCCATATTATTTAGCCACCTCCAGAACCCTGCATTATGGAGTTATATAAGCATAGCTAATAGGAATTACATACGGTAGGCATATTTGGTCTCTATGCGAAGATAAAATCTAGCAGAATCCAGTGGCATTGCTGCCATTTCATTCAGAGCTTCGGGCGGAAAGTTATGAACCTCCATAGTTATAGGAAGAAATCGATACTCTCTGATGTGGGATGGGAGAGGCTGCACAAGCCCAGGGGTGGGAGCAGAGTGTGGGAGGGAACAGCCTAGGAGATATAAGGCAGACCCTCATTTTGGACTGGGTTTTCTAATGGCAGGAGGATACGTTAGCTGAAGCAGGCAGGAAAGCCTGTAACTATGATTTGGACCTGTGATACATCATCGCCTCCCTTTTGCTACTTAACATGGTAATTGCAATCTATCTATACTCTATCCTTGTACTACACTTATGATTGTATACCTGTATGTTGTTCTTGTAAATATATACCTGCATATTTCTAGTGCGCCTTTTCGGCGATTAAATATAAAATTAATCTTGGGCTGCTGTTTTATCTCGATTCACAAATCCCCACATCCGCACGCTAAGTTGTTCAATTGTACATTACCCAGGTTGGTTTCTGACCCGATATAAGCCTGTTGTCAGATGGGGCTTATGTTGAACGAAGAACTGGTGGCAGAATACCGTATTGTTTTAGTGAGGAACTGTTGCAGTAATAACCGGGAGGTTTTAATATATATCCCAAGCCTGGACTGGAGATATATATCCCCCCCACTGGGAGCACCTCACTAACTCATACTTAAAAGGGAAGCCTTTCCGGTGACTATTTGCCCTCGGTGCAGTTCCCTGACTGACCTGGAGCAAGTGGTGGCACCAGAAAGCCGATCCCTGCTGGTACTTCTCTCCCCTCCACCGAGGTAAGCGAAGCCGATGCCCCCTTTCCCCTGTGAGATCCCTCACATCTCCCATTTGTTTTTTATTAAATGTGCATTTATATGGATGTAATGTGGACAATTGTATTAATATACTCACCCACCGCTGATGTCTCTGGCATTCAGTGCCAGTCTTCTCCTTTTCTCAGTGATGTCACTGCAATTGCGACTAGCTAGATCACTCTATGTGTGAGCTGGAAGTCTCTTTTACAATGAAAGCCTATAGAGCTTTGTTCTGATGATTTATAGACTCACATTGTAAAAGTCATTTCCTTGTCACACAGAGTGCAGTGTGACCCAGACAGTCTGAAGAGGGGTGACGTCACTAAGAAGAGGAGCAGATCGGTGCTGGACACCGGTAAGAACAGCGGTAGGCGATTATATTAATACACTCACACTGCATTACATGCACATATTCACATATTTAATAAATGAAAATACTTAGTGGCAATGCTTCTTTAGGGAAAGATGATTTTTGCAGTTTTTATATTAAAGGGGTTAAGACAACCTTTTAACCCTTTCCTGTCATATATCGGGTACCCTTATATGAGCTGTACCTGCATCATACCCGGAAGATGCCAGCTGTGTTAGGCTAGTTTCACATTTGCGGATGGAGGGCTGTGGATTTCCTCCATGAAGCCCCTCCCCCTCCTCTGGTTAGCACTGCCCACTTCTGCATGCGGCTTCATGTGGCTTGCATACCCTATCTTTAACATTGGGTGCACAGGCCATGCCGCAGTATATGGATGCCGCCACTTGCGTCATTTTGACGATGCAGCGCCCACATAAAATTCCAACATGATACGTTCTACGTGGGTCGCCGCACCGTCAAAACGATGCATGTGGTGGCATCCACATACTGCGGCACGGCCTGTGTACCCATTAAGCCGCATGCAGAAGTGGGTGGAGCTAACCAGAGGAGGCGTAGCGGGGACGGGGCTTCACGGAGAAACCAGCCTTACATACTCAAAAGAAGAGCCGCAGATGCTGTCAGGTCAGAGGCGGTTCTCCTGCTTCAGTTTACTTTCCCTGCCGATGGACTGGAACTTGCGAATCAATTCGCACCAACTCTAGTTAACGTTTCAGTATTTTTAAATTGTTCCAACTTTACAGCAACACTCACCTTAGTATCTTCCCAATGCTTCCCTGGTCCTCCTCCTGTTCCTGTACTTCTTGGTACAGTAGTGACTTGTCAACTTGAACGATTGACCAATCATTGGTCACATGTCCATGTTGACACATTATTGCTGGTGGAGGTGGAGAAGAATCAAAATGGAAACAAATAGCGTTGGTTATGTGATTATTACTTTTTTATTATTTTATTGCATCCTAAATAATCTTTTTAAAAAATGAGGTGGCTGAATAATTGTTAAAAAATTTCGAGAATATTAAAAAATATATATTTATATAGATTTTGTAAAGTATCTAAGTTTGTAACATAGTTTCTACTAATATAGAGGTCCATAAGACTTCTCTCACATTACGTTGTTGCCCACGTTCATTGGTTCCCTTGCAGTTTGAGTCATTTTCGGGTGTATATACCTACTGGAGGTGACACTCAGACGTAGTATGGTATAGAAGACTGGGCACACTCTCTTAAATCCAGTGAAGAATTTTAATGTGCAATGCATACACAGTTAAATGTTGCACACAGCCTAGAGAGTATCCCACATAAAGTAAATTAAAACATAACCTTTAATGAACCATTAAAAGGACATAGCACACAAAAACATTACAAAAAAGTGCTCATGTGAACCAGTGCTCAATAATCCTGTAGTGGACACCCTCACTGATAAGGGGAAAAATAGACAAAAGATCCCAATAGACAGAGCTTCTGTCTATTTTTCCCCTTATCAGTGGGGGTGTCCACTACTGGATCCACTTGGGGCCTGTCCTTGTTAGGACAGGAGTAACGCTGGGGCACAACAGGGAGTGTAGGGGAATTACTAAAGCCCCCATTACACATAGCGATATCGCTAGCAATATCGCTGTAACGTCACCGATTTTGTGACGTAGCAGCGATATTGCTAGCGATATCGCTATGTCTGATACTTACCTCCGACCGGCTCCCCCGCTGCTCATCGCTGGTCGCGCAAGAACGTCCTGGATCATTTCTCGTCGGGCGCTTCCTGCTGGGCTTCCTGTGGCGCCGACAAGCAACGCGTGGACGCGGGCGGGAGGACGTCAGGATCGCCGCGTCTGACAGGTAAGTAGCGACCCCCGACCGCTGCTATGTCGCTGGTGAGATCTGTGTTGTGAGTTCATTTTTCCCTTCACCGTTGAGGTCTGATGAACTCCCTCCTCTGGTGAAGGAAGGTAGTGAGGCTGATTACCAAACACCTGAGCAGCTAGATGATGACTGGGTGGCTGGAATTGAGGACTGGATATAAGACAGCCGATGCCCTTCTGCCTTGCTGGTGATCCTGCTGGATTCTTGGAGACCAGTCTGATTCCTGCATCTCAAAGCTAAGTTTTTCTGCTCTGCTTTGTACACTTCAGTTTTGTTTTTGTTTTGCCTTGTTTTTTGGGAGTTCTGCCATCCCCGGCCGGGGGTGAGCTGAATTCCATTTTTGTCTCTGATCTGTTGATCTTTTGCTCTGTCTTCAGAATATACCTGAGTGCTGATATAGTCTTTTGAAGCCTAGCGACTTCAGGGCCTGTTTTTCCTATCAGTCGGTTGGCACATTTTGGATAGGGTTTTTGCGGGTGGCAGACAGCGGCTTTCCTATCCTGTCCTATTTAGTTAGCTTGGGCCCCATCATTTGCTCAACCTATCTTTCTATCTGTGTTAGTGTTTTCATCTTGCTTTACCGTCATTATATGTTGGGGGCTGCCTATTGCTTTGGGGTCTGCTCTGGGGCAGTTTAGTTTTCCCCTTTCTGTCTTTAGGCTATGTAGTTCTCCGACTGTGATCGAGGAGTCTAGGGCACCATAGGAACCCCCACGGCTACTGCTAGTTGTTGTGGATAGGTTCAGGGGGGTCTGCAATCCGATAGCTGCCAACCTCTCTGGTTTTTCTGGACTTAGCTAGTATTTTGTTTTTTCCTCCTTCGGTGACTCATCATAATAGATCTGCCTGTGTGGTAGCTCACTAGTGACCACTTAGCGATGCACCAGCGATCCATATCGTTGTCGGGATCGCTGGTGCATCTCTAAGTGTAACGGTACCCTAACATTGGTTTTCCATGTCTCAGCTCCCCATGAGTGGATTGTTTCTCCAGCAGGATATGCCCTGATGCTGGAATGCTATATCTAATACCAATGGTGAGACCAAACCATTTTTTATTGAGCACTGGTTCACATGAGCACTTTTTTGTAATGTTTTTGAGTGTTATGTCCTTTTAATGGTTCATTAAAGGTTATGTTTTAATTTACTTTATGTGGCATACTCTCTAGGCTGTGTGCAACATTTCACCCCTGAGGATTTTTTGGAATAGTGTCAAAAAGCTCACACTATAGCTGAGTGCACAATACATACAGTAGTCACATCACAAACGTTTCGGTCTGTCAAGACCTTCATCTGTGTGCTAAAGAGACTCTATGACAAGCAGTGGATACTGCGTCCTGAGGGTAGATACGCCCCCTCACATTCTCTCTGGTCGTCCATATGATGAAACCGTTGTGCCTCCACCATACCCATTCTATTGCCTACCACTCTATTTGTGCCCATTGTAAATATCAAGGCTAGTCTCTTTAGCACACTTTGTGAAGGTCTTGACAGACCGAAACGTTTGTGATGTGATTACTGTATGTACTGCACATTAAAATTCTTCACTGCATTTAAGAGAGTGTGCCCGGTCTTCTATACCATATTGCACGGTTTGGGAACCTACCAGCGGCACCTTCACCACTGGCTGTGCTAGCATTTTCTCTCATACTCAGATGTAGTAGACTGTGTCTGAGTGTCCCACGAATATTATGTACATCAGAGCACACGTTGACTCCATCAGCATCATTGTAGAATTTGGCCCTCTCAGCGCATACAACTGAATCCCATTTTGTGGAGGGTTCAGAGGCAATCCCAGAGGGGACCACTAAACATGGGCAAGAAAGCAATGAGAAAGGGGCCTAATGTTGATAACAGCAACTACTGGATCAGATAGACATTGGCTAATAGCTCCAGCCTCGGAGGATTCAACGACTCCTTGTAATACATGGTTTCTAATTTATGCTAACGGATGTCATGTACTAGCATATTGTATTGTGTCGGCAAACACAAAAGGAAGGAAGAATCTTGTCTCCCATAACTTTCCTTACCTTCAAGCAATAAGCCAAAAATCCAGTAGTGGAAACGTCCAGTGATTAGCTGATCACCAAAGTAAGATCAGCTATTAAATTGAAAACTATTATATTAAAAATGTCCTGCTCTTCAGTAGTAATATTGATGAGAAGTGACTTCACTGTCTGCATGACAAGGCTCAATATCATCGTTCAGAACTGAACTTGAGCCTCTCTTTTAAGTTTCGCGTAAAATGAGTTGTTCTGTCCTTCGTTTGTTCCTGACTTGAATATTTAAATAGATAATGTATCTAAGCAAGGTGCTTGATAGACTGCAATATGCTTCAGAAACAAGCTTTGTATTCTGTGCACCTGATGAAATATATATCCACTATGTCATGACCTTGATGAAGCAAAACTAATTAAAATGCTGACGGAGCAGAACCGCATATTTCTTAATACTGTCATTATTTTCCCTAATAGCTTCTTCCTAAAATTACCCAAGCTTGGACTAAAGATAAATTTAACCAACCACAGTAAAGCACTTCCAAAAATATAACTAAGCATTTTAATTATGAGCAAGCTACATGGTTACACATTGTAGGGAAATTGAAAAGACATCGAGACGTGATAACATTTGTAGGTACGGTACATAAATTGCATATCTAAACCAAAAATGACATCATATCTACATCATGTATGGGGTTCTGCTGGTGAGACCCTTACAAGTCATTGCAATAAAGGAATCATGGTTCTCGTTGAGTGCCAGTCTAGTACTGCTAAAAATAAAAATGGCCCAAGAAAGTTGGAGAAATATATTAAGTGTGGAATAGCTAAAAATTGAAAATGTTGCCTGTTTTTAGATCAGTCTGCTTTTCTTTTGTAAAGTGTGCCTCCCACTTGTAAAATTAATCTCCCTTTGCTTGTATGATGCTAGCCAAACACTCATCTGGATTTGTCCTCATTTTTGCTCTCTGCTCCTTTTCACCTCTCACATCATGCAGTCACACAGACACAATAAGAAACTACAGCTGCACACCCTCTTTTCCTTTCCTCCCTGTCTACTTTTTCTTGTGAAGAAGTTGAAACCTTGTGGGTTGAAATACATAGGGAGGTAAACACTGAAAAAGTACTGCATTTTTCAGATTATATGGTGCACTTCTTCCCCCAATATTTGGAAAGAAAATGGGGGTGCGTCTTGTAATCCCAATGCAGCTTAATGAGAGGGTTGGCTGCTGTAGAGTGGGGTCTTAGGAGGCATGGTCACTGCAATTGGAAGTTGGCTGCGGTGGTGGCAGGAGTGGAACAATGATGCGGGTCCCGGGCAGAGAGGAGGGGGTGGTTGGGGATGCGAGACTGGACAGCCATGGGCTTTCACAAAATGTCAGCACTTTTCATTCTTTTCACTACGGTGGGGTTTGGGAAAATGGCCCCCTCCGGCGGCGCTTGCACAGATTGAGATCTTGACTCCCAAAATCTTGTCTTCCAAAGACACAGCCATTACACAGCACAAAGCAGGAGCACATTTATAAATACATCTCAGCACAGAAACATTGTTTTAAACTCTTCCATTTGTGAAAATTATTATTATTCCAAGATCTATTGGATCATTGGTTGATTAAAATGAACTTTTTTTTCGAGGGAAAACCCATTTAAGTTAAAATGAATGGTATATAGCAAAGCAAAACAAGTTCCATACATATAATAAGATTCACACACATGGGTCCGATAAAACAGGGAGCTGGTCACTGAGGATCAAGAGACGGAAGTATTGTTAATTGTTTTAGCTGTGTGCATACCCAAGAAGGGAGAATGACAGATTTACTCAATCCCAATGCACATACTATGTCATCTAATGTACATCGCTGGTTAAATTACATAAAATCAATGTGAACAAGGTCCTGGGCCCAGATGATAAAACTCACACAAAAGACAAGAGCCTTCTCTCTGGAGAAAAAAAAGGTTCAATCTCAAGGAAGCAAGACTTCTTTACCATGAGAACTATTAATCTTTGGAAGAGCCGACTTCAGAAGCTTGTTGATTATAGCGAGAACCATTGATGATCTCAAGGAGAGATTAGATGCTTTTTTTTAAAGATACTAACATAAATACTTATGTACTTGCGTAAAATTCTTGTTCTGAAACTTGATCCAGATGATCGACGCTCAGGATTGGGAGGAAAAAAAATTGTTCATTAGGGCAGACTTAGTTATGCATTATGAATGTATTTCGACCCCATTCCTCTTTTCCTTCTTCATCCATTGGTTGACCTTGGTGGCTATGTGTCTTTTTTTACAACGATACTAACTAGGTGACACTGTAACTATATGTACTTATTTGTAAGGAACTAAGAACTTAAATGCAAATGAAAATACAAGCTGTTGGGATTTGGGAAAGATGTCTAGTTCCCTAACGGATTGAATACAAAGTTTCTTGCATTTGTAGTGATTTACATAAAAAATAATTGAACAATATTGAGGTTCTATTGATTTATGAGACCCTACTTGGGGCTTTTTGTGAAAAGAAAACACTAAATATTTTTTTCCCCTTTTTATCGTCTTTACATCTGTATGATGTCTTACATCCTTTGTTATTCGGATACTTTTCAAACTTTAATATTGCCTTCATTATTTGCTGACATGAAAACTACAATGGTTTTGCCCAATGGCAAAAATTATTTCTTTCTAGAAGTGGCTTCAGTTGACTGGAGTTGCACAAAAAAAAAATTAGAGCTGGTTCCGACTGCATATCCTTATTGAATGAAACATCGGTGGGTAATGTCCTAGTTATTTCAGGGACGAAGTACTAAAAGGATTGATTCATGTTTTCTATTAACAGCCATAAAATATATGTTGCATTTCAGCTTGATAATATAGTATATTCTGCATTATTGAACGATAATATATTATGACTGGTTCGTTGGCATATTTGACTAAATAGTACCAGAAAATTATAGCCAAGAGTAAGAATACAGCAGACTCATAGTTATAAGCCTGTTGTATTCATGATCCTTCACTTTCCAGTCTCCTTCTGGCCTAATTAAAGTCAATAAAGTTCTGTGCAGTATATACCATTTTTGTACATTAGATATTTATTGAATTGTCATTAATTTAATTAGCATGGGACACTATTTAGATTTGAAGGGTACCTGTCATGTTCCAAAACATTATTAACAAACAGATATGCTGTTCATTTGCAGGTTAATAGTGTTTAAAAGTTCAGTGAAAGCCCGGCTACTGGTATGAAATTACCTTTATTCCTTTCGGCTGCCTTCGGCTTTCAGTCATAGAGGGTGATTTCAGTCAACGCTCAGTGCACAGTGAGCAGCAGCTGTAACCATGCCCCAGAACTGACTGACAGCCAGCTTAGCAGTGCATCAGTACAGAGCCGGCTGTCAATCAGTGCCAGGGTGTGGTTACTCTGTACTGAGAGGTGACTGAAGCCATGACACTTTGACTGAAAATCCCAAGGCTGCTGGTAAAAATAAACTTAATTTCCTACCAATAGCCGGGCTTCACACAGTTTTTAAACACTATTAACCTGCAAATGAACACAGTATCTGCTTTGGTGGTCACAGAGCTTTGAACGTTATTAGCCAGCAGATTAACCCCATATCTACAGACTAACAGTGTTTTGGAACAGATTCCCTTTGACTCATATATCTTATGTTGCTTGAAAAAAGGTCCTAAGATTTTGATCATAAAGCACATCTTTTTGCTTCAATCCAAAGTAGTACTGTTAATCAACTTGGGCGGCTTTTGATAAGTGTCACAAGATTGTGGGGTCAGTGCCAGAGTTTATGGTTTACAATACATATGCTAGATTCAACTGTTCCCTCTAGGTTGTGAGCTCTGGAATCTTCATGGTGGATCATCAATATTACATTGGTGAAGATGTGACAGCTGGTATGGGTGGCGATCGGATATAAACAGTGTACGGCGCTGCAACAGCAAAGCTCTGTACATTGTGTAGAGGCTGTTCTCAGATTTTGAAGCTCAGCTCCTTTTTGATGAAAATGAGCTGAGCTTCAGCACCTAACACAAATTATAAAGAGGCTTGGGGATCCAACTAAGTAAAATGTTTTCATCGGGACAGTCACAGAGGTGACAACAGCTGACTGATGGGCGTGCTGGCTTTTGGACCTCCACTGATATGATATTGAGGACAATTGATGGACACATACAGACCAAAGACCTTTGGTAAGAAGAGTATATGAAGCACTTATAATGGAATAATGTGTTTGTGACAGGAGCTGATTGCTGCTTGGGAGATGAAAGTGGGCTCCCTTCCTCTTGGGTCCCCATGCCCAATAATGTTATTTATGCCCCTAATGATGACCTACCTTAATTCTTTAGTTGTTAATCAGTGGTCAACCCCTTTCATTCTTGATGTAGGAAGGATGGTTGTAGTCCCGCTGTGGTCTCACTATTGTCACAATATCTGTGGTCTGTATATATTCACAGATTCCTCACATTGCCGACATCCAAAAGGCCCATGGTGAGCGGACAACTTCCTGCTGTGTGCTTGCCACATACTTCAGCATACACTGCTGTCAGCAGAGACATAGTGTCTGTCTTTACTGCAACCTAGATGTGAAAAGCTAAGTGTTCTCCTTCACCCACTGCTGCCACCATAGAGAAAGACAAGGGGAATATGCCCGATCAGAACTATTTAAAATTTTCCACCTATTGCATCAAAAAATTTTAACCACCTTCTTAAAAACTGTACAATATATTATATTACATGTTAGACTGCAGTTAGTAGCAGGGGTCATTTGGGTGCATTTTTGTCTTAGAACATGTTCCACTTTATTTCTCATTTAAATTCAATTATTTTGAAGGTCAGAAATGCCTTCATCTTATATCATAATGTATGGCCAAAGTGAGATTATAATTTACCTGTGAAGCATGCAATTACTTGTCATGTCAGCCTGCAATGAAATGGTCATAGGAGGTCACATACCATGCTAGACGGGTCTGCACAGAGACTATGCAATAATCTGAATCTATCTAAGTCTGCATAAATTTCCATTAGGACATTCACTGTTGGCTGCCAAGACAGTGAATGACTTTACCTCTAGGTCTGAACAGATATTTACAGTACAGTAATAGAAATTGGGTGATGTACAGTGAATGTGATCTCAAATGCATAATCTCTGATAATTAAAAACGCTGTGAAAATATGTATAATTCCTATATAGTATCCAATAATGGGTTACATAATTTATTTCAGCATTTTATCTGGTATCATAAATGCCTTAATGAGTCATAGGGCAGGTGCAGACGACCGTATATTCTCTCATCTGAGAGAATCGGGTAGATTATGCAAACTATACACTGATCAAACATTGATCAGAGTGCGATTATAGCATGATCAAAGTGGAGTGCGATTCGACTATCAGATCAAACTTGGCCATGCTGCAATTTTTTGCCTCGAAATAGCTCAGTCTCAGTCAAATCCCATATGTGCACGGCCCCATAGAATAACATTGGTCTGAGTCTTATCTGATGTTTTTACAGATCGCACTTGGCCCCAATATACCCTTGTCTGCACCTGTCCATACAGTAACTTATAACTGATCAACCTAGAAACGGAATATACAAACTGCTCCAAGTCTCCACAGCACCCAGTAATCATGGAAAGAATAAAAAGGGCTAATATTGTAATTTTCATCTCTCTTACTGCTGATGGGTATATAAGCACTAGGATTAGTGCTAAAATAATATTATGTTATGAATATACTTTATTACCTGGAAAAAATATAGCAGTGAAGGTATGTGGGGGCTCTGAAGCTGACCGCTTCCAGCAATCTGGCCAGCTTCACAACAGAGATTACAAGCTCTATAGCAAATAACTTGGTGTCATGACACAGTTACAGGATATTCCGGAGCTTGGGGCTCCATCCCTCTACCTAAAGTTAATCCTCCGTCAGGAACAATATTCGCACTAACTCGTAATGGAACAATGTGCCTGTCAAGCGCAGGCTAGAAAAATGCCTAGAATATCTAATTTTCTCAATTTCAGTGATCTAAAAGTGATCAGAGACCTTCATAGGGATGTAATAGAAGAGACTACACATTATCAGGTGCAAAACAAACCCATTTACTCAACATAAAAGTAATAACTTTGATATACACAAATTTCAAAACTCCCACCAAATAGCCCCCAATGATATCAAGTAACGGTTATTAGAAAGAGAAAATTTGGGCACAAAAACATTTTCTAGGCACCTAGAATAATATTACACACAGAATTAATCTGAATTCGATCCTGAAGGTTCCCCAGAAAAAACACATTTGCAAAGCAAAGAGCAAGAATTGCAATACATTTTTGCATGTGTCAGGCAGATTGCATGATGACATTTGAGACATTCATAATTAGAAAGCCTTCTGTTCCCGCTTTCCATGGTGCAGGTGGTGCGTCTCCTTCTTTTGGGAGGTGGTACAGGTGTTGGATTTTCAGTATCAATATCTGGGCGGAATCTTTTGAGCCTAACTTGAAGGCCAGAGGGGATACCAATGGTTTTCATACTTTTCCTGCGTAGCTCTCCAAGCATTAGTTCATGGGCCAATTTTTTCAGGTACAATCGTCTACGGAGTGGTTCAAGCTAGTTTTCAAGGTAAATGATTTGTGAATTTATAGCACCCAAATTTAGCATAGCGAAAAATATGACCATTGGCCAGCGCTTGGTGTTTCTGCTGATGCTGAAAGTTGAGCACATCTGATCAGCTGTATCAACACCCCCTTTGGTTTCATTATAAAATGTAATAATATCTGGTTTTTGTTGTGCTTCAGATTTAGGATCGATGGCATCATCATTATGAAGCGTTGAGAGAAGAAGTACTTTTTTTTTTTCGCATGGTACATAGGAAACCAAAACCTTTCCATCATGGAATGCAAACATACTGCTGTACTGTTTTCTCCCTGTCACAGTAACAAGCTGTGGAGGCAATTCTTTTTTATTTTTTCTTACAGTTCCGACATATGAAAGCTTCTGCGTTTTTAGATAATCAATAAGATCACAATTTGAAAAACAATTATCAGCAGTTATATTGCAACCTCATCCAAATAAGGGCTCAGACATTCTTTTCACAACATCAGTGGGTTTGTTGCTGACACAGTAAGGACCATCTGGCTGTTTTCCAGCATAAATTTCAATGTTGCATGTGTAGGTCTTACTGGCATCAATAAGGGCATACATTTTTATTCCGTATTTGCTAGGTTTTGATGGTATGTATTGACGAAATGCGCATCTGCCACGAAAACCAGGGAGCATTTCGTCAGTTGTGACATTTGCCCCAGGGCGATAGTTTATCTTACAGTTTTCCACAAATTTTTGGAATACATCGCGAATTGGAGCAAGCCGGTCATATGTTTTACGTTCGGTTCGGGTAGTTCTGTCATCAAACTGAAGGCAACGAATTAGAATCTTGAATCTTTTTAGAGACATAACAAGGCTAAATTTTTCAATTCCATCACTTTCAATACCCCAAAGTTCCTCCAAACTTTGCCGATTTGCCCTATAAGCTCCTGCAAGGTATAATAATCCAAAAAATGCACGCAGTTCGATTTCATCCGTGGGCTTCAGGATTCTGTCACAGATGAACTTGTGCTTTATATTGTCTATATATTGATTAGTGTATATGACAATAGAGTCCAGAATGTCATCTGTGAAAAAAGTATTCCAGCATTCAGCTGCATTTTTTGCATTACGTGCTGTTCCGATAACTGCAGGAAGGTGAGTGATAATGTTATGAGGTTCCATACGTTTCTTTATGGGTGGATTCTTGTTCCATTTGTTTTTTTTATCTTTTCCCATGATAAGATTCTATATCTTCTTCCTCCTCATCACTGTCACCATCTTGCTCTGTTTCAGAATTTAGTTCACAGACTTCCACCTCATCATGAGAATCAGTCTCACTTTCTTCAAAATCCTCATTCATTGTGGGGTCTGCATCATCATCATCATCATCATCTAACAGCATGTTTCCCACTTCCTCAACATGATGGGGTTTTGAAAGATCATACATTTTCTTCTCCATTTCAGAAGATAATCTGAAGAAAGAGAGAGAATATGCACTAGGGAACAATGTGCCTGAGAAGCACACTTTCATTTGTAAGAAAATCTGCCTTATTTATATGAAATATCCACAAACCTTTCTCTATCCATTCATAAAACAAGCTAAATAAACAATAGTAATGACTAAAAACATTACATACCAACCTTATAAAGTGTGATGTGTTCGGGACCAATGAGCCTGAGAAGCCAGCACAGCTATATCTTCCTTCCTGAAGCTCTGCAGACCAACTGTGGTATCAGGTTTCACACAGGAGCTAGAGCCAGGAGACTATCTAGAGGGAGGGGGTTTGATGAAAATCTGGTGAGAAGGGAGAAATGAAAGTAGAAGAGCTGCGCCTGTCAGATCCATTGTTCCTGACGGAGGGTTAAGGGTGCCCTAGCTTTCTCTGCTTCCCTGATTACTTCTGACATAAAGACACCTGAGCCACAAACCTTGCTAAGCTCTTAATTCAATGCTTATCTGTTCCATCTCGCAACCAGGGACGTGGGAAGTTGTAGTGTAAAAAAAATACACAAACCAGACTGACAAAGGAAGACATACAGGGATTAATGAATATACCTATCATAAAAATATGCACTCACAAACAATAGAGTGGAACACCAGGAAATAAAGAAAGGAAAAACCAAATAGGAGAGGATGAGGATATGCACATAGCAAATCACCAAGCACCAGTCTTCTGAACAACACTCCAAACTCCTCCTCAAACAACCAACACTTTCAACTCCAGAACCAGGCAGTATGAAAATAACACTGGCATTCCCTGATTGCTAGAAGCGAGTATCTTTAGCGGTGGGGAAGAGCTAAGCCCGAACAGCTGAGACCATCAAAGCAGGAAAGCTCCAGGAGTTCTCAAGTGAACAGATTAACCTTTGCACTGCTGGCAGAAACCTGCACTATTTAATATGATGGTGAAGTACTTCTACTTAGTGCAGGAGCACGTGAAATCAGACACCGCAGTCTCTTGACCCATCTCTTTCGCGGTAAACTTCATTATCAAAATTATTAAATTATGGGTTAAAATAAATCTATTTTCAGTGGAAACAGATTTTTACCATTAATAGGGTATGAAAAGCTCAGGGCTTACCACATTTGTAATTCTGTCGCCTACTGATATTGATAGAAACCAGTCTCAGGGTATGGAAGCGCCGTTTTATAGTGCACACCGTTAGCTGGAATTGTGAAAATGGTAAAGAAAACGCCACGTTCCAATTCCTTGCATAAAACATCCAAATATAATTCCATTTGGATGAAAAAAAAGCAGAATATCCATATGCACTATGAGTAAGGGCGGCTACATGCCAGAAATGCTTCAGATGTTTTCTATGGAGTATGTGCAATACTACGATGTGTTTTTTTTTCTAATCAAGAAGGAATTAAACTTGGATGTTTTTCTACAAGAAATCTTCTTGTTAAGTTTTTCTCTACCTGTTTGTTAGGCGGTCCTGGAATGTGTTGTGCCTGTACAGCTGCGGGGACTAAAACATATTATTCGAGCACGGCGAAAAAGCTCGTTTAACACCTTATCCGAGCATGTTCGCTCATCACTAATAGAAGCGTGCATGTATATTGAAATCATAGAAACGTATATGGATTCTTCTCTATTTCTCTTTTACACAGCACCTATGGAGCTCACCTGAATAGCTCTGCAAATAACGTCAAGAAATGTCGAAATAGGTAGAGATTTGCAGGAAAGCCGACCACATATAATCAATCTAGTGTAGTATAGAATCTAAAGCAAACCTTTGTATCTCTAATTCCCTTCTACCCAAACCTATTAATGTAAGATAAGGGCAATTGTCTTGACTCTTATTAAATGTCAATAATTAGGAACATTTAGAGGAAAAGGTCAACAAAGCTATTAGACTTCAATTTATACTATTGGCTTGTAAAGGAAAATAACATTTATTCCAAAGTGCCTTAAGCTTCAGCCTTCGAGGGCCGCAAAGTGGTGAACAAAAGAAGAAACGGTGTTTTTTTTATAACCATTATCAGCATCGCATGAGAGGCCTAACAGCCCTGATACTTATATCACAAGTAGGAGAAATGACACGTTTTACAGTAGGTCAACCTCAGCACAGCTGGAGATATTGGAAATGACATGGGAGCCCAATGAACTGTATCTAAAGCCATAGTGTCTGATGAATAGCAAAGGCACTAGCACAAGGCAGACCACTGTAGCTCCGATAGAAGTGCCATAACATTGATTATTCTGGGCGCATTGCTGACCATTACTATGTATATGATCTGTGTGTATTTAAATATGAAGCTAAACCACGTAAAAGCATTGGCATTTCAGAATACTGGAACGTTTCCCTATAATGAGGCTATATGACCTTTACACATAAAAAATGATATTTAATCAACATTTCAATTCACCAGATTAGGCAATTTTTTTTTCCCCAAAAAATTTATTAACAGCGAATTGCGTGTACTTCAATTGTCCCAAAAAGACTTATGTAACATCCTGAGGTCTCCCAGGACTGTATCCAACACCTTTCATGCTCTTTAATGCAAATAGTGTCCAAATGACCTCCATATACTCGTATATGGCTATGGGCAAACAGATAGTAATCGTTCTTCACTGCTGTTTAGTATATTTAGTGCATTTGGGCGTTTTGTCCCTATTTCTATCGCTAGGAGCAGTGAGTTGTGGACATGCTCTTACTAAATAGATGTGCCCCAAAATGCTACACTGCATTCCCTGCCATAGCTTTTATACAGGCTATAATAAGCTGTGCTATACTGTGAGTTGTATGTGTTCTCTGTAAGGTGTTATATTATGTAATGTCTGTGCAATCCTAAGATATGTGCTAAAATAATGAAATAACTGTGCTATACTATATCATGTGATGGATGTAAGGCATTATTGGGTAGCCTGTCTGGTGACCCTTGAGGTCATGTGAATGTTTTCTGACTGATGCAATCTTCTGCATTGTGTAAAATAGTGGCAGCCATTTTTTGACGATTCTCGCTAATTGATTTACAGACTGTTCAAATTTCCAAAGTCCAGCTCATTTTTTGAAATTCAACGTGAATTTGATTCACATCGAGTAAATGTATTTATATATACTAGCTAGTCCCAACTATTAATTTATTGTTATATAAAATATATGTCTCTATAACTACTATTTTGCCTAAATAATTCTATCTCTTTCCACATCTCTCCCACTTTTCTTTGTAACTGTTTCTCTACTTTTCTAACACCTGCAACGGGCTGTGCTATTTCTTTCAGCAGTGACCAGCTTCCCCTGATCCATAGTGTGTTAGGATATCATGGCAGCATAGCACACACTTCTGATATTACAAGCATAAGACTTTATAGGCCTGCTAAGGTGGTGTTGAGCCGCCTGAGTATGTAGGTAGCATGGTATCTAAGCTGCCACGACAATCCAGTATCATTTCAGTGTGTCTCCTGATAAATACATCTCGAGACAAACCTAGCTCTACTTAACCATGTCCCAGAGTGAGTCTTCTGACAAACTCATCTCCACTTTTCCATAGTGCTTTTCCACATACTCACTTCTAGATTTGTGGGAAATTGAACAGAAGTTCGTTTCAGTCTTCTGAGTTCTGGGGACATAGAGAGATATTTTTTCCAACTCCAAAGTTTGGGTCCCCATTGATTTCAATGAGGCTCGGATTTAGGTTCAAGATCATAGAATCATAGAATCATAGAATGGTAGAAATGGAAGGGACCTCCTGGGTCATCGTGTCTAACCCCCTGCTCAATGCAGGATTCACCAAATCATCCCAAACGGATGTCTGTGCAGCCTCTGTTTGAAGACTTTCATTGAAGGAGAACTCACCACCTCTCATGGCAGCCTGTTCCACTCATTGGTCACCCTCACTGTCAAAACATTTTTTCTAATATCTAATCTGTGTCTCCTCCCATTCAGTTTCATCCCATTGCTTCTAGTCTTTCCTTGTAAACATATAATAAAGATGATCCTTCTACAGTGTGACAGCCCTTGAGATATTTGTAGACAGTTATTAAGTCTCCTCTTAGTCTTCTTTTTTGCAAGCTAAACATTCCCAAATCCTTTAACCGTTCCTTATAGGACATGGTTTGCAGACCAGTCACCATTCTGGTCGCTCTTGTTGATGTATTTTTTGAAATGTCATACCCGAAACTGGACACAGTATTCTAGATGAGGTCTGATCAAAGAGGAGTAGAGGGGGATAATGACTTCACGTGATCTAGACTGTATGCTTCTGTTAATACATCCTAGAATTGCATTTGCCTTTTTTGCTGCTGCATCACACTGTTGACTCATATTCAGTCTGTGATCTATTAGTATACCCAAGTCTTTTTCACATGTGCTGTTGCTTAGCCCTATTCCTCCCATTCTGTATATGCTTTTTTCACTTTTATTGCCCAGATGTAGTACTTTGCATTTTTCCCTGTTAAAAACCAATCTGTTAGTTGCTGCCCACTGCTCCAGTTTATTTATATCTTTTTGAATCCTTTCTCTCTCTTCTCTAGTATTAGCTATCCCTCCTACCTTTGTGTCATCAGCAAATTTAATCAGTTTACCCTCAATTCCTTAATCTAAATCGTTGATAAAGATGTTGAAGAATACAGGGCCCAGGACAGAGCCCTGTGGTACCCCACTTGAGACATTCTTCCAACTGGATGTGCAGCCATTTACGACCACTCTTTGGGTCCGATCACTATGCCAGTTATGAATCCACCTAACAGTTGCCTTGTCCATTCCATACTTTGCCATTTTTTCAATAAGAATTGTGTGAGATACTTTGTCAAATGCTTTGCTGAAGTCAAGATATACTATATCTATAGCATTTCCCTGATCCACCCAGTTCTTTGAACTAAAGTTCGGTCTGGTACCAGAACCCGAACTTCCACGGGTCTGCTCATCCCTACTCATTTCTGCTTTTCCAAAGTGCCATTAAATGTAATTGGCTCTGGTATTCCAAGGTTCCAGTCTACTTTCTCAGCTCAGTTGTTTCATGACAAAGGTACTCTGCCATTCTACACTACATCAATGCCTCAGGTCTGTGCTGCTCAACCAGGCCTAAAGCTTAATGAAGTTACCAAGTCAGCCATGACAGTAACTTATATGATGAAGCAATTATTCTAGCATAGAATTGTTAAAATTGCTTAAAATATTGACTTGAAAATACAATACTAAAAAAGGATGAAGCCAACAATAGTGATCAGTGACCCATTGTGTGATTCACAGAGTAACTGGCAATAGATGAAAGTGCTGGTGATACTATAACATGGACTGTGACTCCATTGACAGTGTGCTCCAGTGACAGGGGCTTAGTGAATTGGGAGAGGATTAATATTCTTACTGCCAGACATGGGATTATGAAAAGAAAGAGCGTTGAAATAGTTTATCTTCTGGAAAATATGTATAAAATAACTGATTTCAAAGGAAGGAAAGAGTTTAATTAATCACTAATTTTTTATACATTTTTCTTTTTTTTTAAATGTGTATACAACTGATTAATATATAATATATTTACAAGAAAATTGTGTAATACAGTAAAAATGACAGCAGTCGAATTACTAAATGACTTTTCCTTAAGCTATGTTTATAATTGCATGTTTGCATTTTTTTTGCATCCTAAACCTCCTCTCTTGGCAGTAAAATAGCTGCATTTTTATAGGAATTTGCTGCGGCATCTTTCAACGTGTGTTAGCCATGATTTTTAGCTACGAATGACGTGTGATTTTTCTACAGTGCATGGTTACTAAAATAAATTTTATTCAATAAAACCCAAGCCAAAATATGCTGAACAATATGCATCAAAACTTGTCTGTTGCATTTTTACGCTGTTTTTGCACCCCCTCTTTTGCTGGTACTGCATTGAAAAAAAAATTGCAAAAATGCTGCATGTGAACATATTCTCGAAATGCTAAAATCATGACATACAAACATCCTTTGCTCTCATGGAAAGAAAATACAAATCCAAAAACTGTGTATTGACTTACAGCAAATGGTGCGTGCCACCGAGCTATTCAGAAAAATTTGTGAGCTAACTGTCCAGCTTTGTCTGGAAGGGAAATAATGATATATTCACGGTGTCCAGGTGCCTTAGCTTGTAGGAAAGGTCCACTAGAGTAAACATGTGTTTAGTACTCTCTGGCAAGGCTACGTGAATCCCTAAGCTTTGTCGTTGGCAGAGCTACGCCGCCTTTTCACCTCGTCTATCATCTTTGATTAATACGGCAAATGAAATGAAGCTGAATGGTCAGCACATTCGGTGAGCAGAGAAGTCGAGGCTGGTGCAGATTAATAAAATCCATATTCAAAGTCCTTCCTAGAAAAAAAAAATAAAAATCCTCCGCAAAATGCAGCCCCAAGTACGTCTGTTACAGCCTGGAAAGCCACCAGGCTTATCAGAGCAGAAAATAGTATTATTAATGTTATAATGATTTTGTATTCCTGTGTATTTCTATCAATCATCTGTAACAGCTTAGGCAACTTCTCGGCGCTTGCAGTGTATTAGCGTGCTATAAATCAAAAGTGCCTATCACTACACTTCAAGCCAAATGGCAACCTTGATGCATTTAATTTTCATTTATAATTACACCTTTTCTTCAGTTCATCGGAGCTCTGATTATTTTTCATCTACATTGATAGGTTGTTCACCAAATCAATGCAAAAAAAACCCCAAAAAACTTTAAAATCCGAATTTGCATAATCTAGTAGTTGGGCTTTCTTACAAAATGTAAAATGTTTTTGAGGCCACAACATATGAAAAGAAGGCTTAAGTGATTTGATTGACAGAATTATGGAGTAACTTTTCGTGCACACATTTCGCTAAACAGATGTATCTTTTTTAACCAATGCCAAGTGTCATGATCTGAAGTGATCTGACAGTTTTAAAAGCACAGAGTGAACTTTTTTTCCTTTTGGCAAGTTGCCAAGGTGACTTGACTGTCCCCGGTGGTGGTTAGTGGTATCGCACCTTAGGTTTTCAGTTTAAAGTTTTCTGTAATTATGATTCAGGTGTGGGGCTCTATAAATGAGTCTCAGGGTGTGTAATCACGGCTGGTGATATTCATTCTTTCATGGATTCTGAGTTGGTGAGAGCCTGGTGGAAGGATGGAGCTGAGGAGGAGTCCTGTGCAGGCGGTGTATCCATCTGCATGTTTTATTATTTAAATTCGCCCCACTGGAGGAGCTGTATCCAGGGTCACGTGTGTTATGAGTTCGCCTTGCGGTAACACCTGCGCCCAGACACACAGTGACCGTGACATTATCACCAGCCTTACCTTTTTTCTGGTGAGCTTTTGGCCATGTGGAGACCTGTGGGCAATTGCTGCTGGGCTTCACTGAGGTGAGTGAGGAGATGCATGGTGTTGAAGCAGCTGCGGCAGCAATTATCAGGGTCTGGGGCCTTTCCTTTGGCTCAACCAGAAAATCAAAATGGCGGCTGTGATCAGGCTAAAAGCCCCTAGAGTCGCTGCTGGGGAGCGGGACTTGCTCATGCACGCGGGCGTACCCAGGCAGGTGGGAGGAATGGTGCCCCACGGAGCTGCTTGGTATTCCCCGAGGTGAAGGGGTACGTTCCAGTGATGAGCAGACTGGTGTAGAGTCCACGGGGCTCACGCCAAATCTTTAATGCCATCCCCTCCTGGTCGTGTGGAGGCGACCAGTGAGTGTATATTTCCTCCATATCCGTTCCCTCTCCTCCTGGTGTGAGCAGCAGGTGTGCTGGGGGGGAGTAGGGACAAATCTCAACCCTCGCCATTAACCAACCCTGGGAGGTGCAGACCTCATGGTGAAAGGGTTGGAGGGTGGTGTCCCTTGGTGAATAGCGGGGGTGTGAGTGTGGTGACAGCAGGGGGACGCCACTGTTGTCGAGTCCAGAATGAGTTCACCAAAATATGACAAACGAATGTGTGCAATAAACGTTCAGGTCTGGACCTGTGTGTGAACGAGCATGTATGGTGGCCACCAAAAAACATCTGGTGGAAGTGTGTTGTGGAGTCTGATCAGCTCATAGCAAACATATACATACATAACCTCGTTCCCCAGGTCGGCACTGTGGAGATGAGTGGTGCCTCCAGAACGAACATCATTGCCAATTCCAGCGGTGCGTTTGTCATTAACCTGAAGTGTCAGGTAGTGGTGGGGTGAACTCAGGATCTGGGCGTCCCCGCTGTAGATGTTTCCCTAATGAGGAGTGGTCTTGAGGGTCCAGAGGCCCCTCATTAAGGAGGGGGTACTGTCATGATCTGAAGTGATCTGACAGTTTTAAAAGCACAGAGTGAACTTTTTTTTCTTTTGGCAAGTTGCCAAGGTGACTTGACTGTCCCCGGTGGTGGTTAGTGGTATCGCACCTTAGGTTTTCAGTTTAAAGTTCTCTGTAATTATGATTCAGGTGTGGGGCTCTATAAATGAGTCTCAGGGTGTGTAATCACGGCTGGTGATATTCATTCTTTCATGGATTCTGAGTTGGTGAGAGCCTGGTGGAAGGATGGAGCTGAGGAGGAGTCCTGCGCAGCTTAGCCAGGGGGGACGTGTGTCAGCTATGGTGTCTGGACGAAGGGCTGGCATGGCATGGTGGGGTCGCAGTGATGGTGTCAGCGGGAAGTGTCTGCATGGACTGGTGGAGTGGCGACTATGGAGAGTGGCACTCACCATGTGGGACTTGGCTGCTGAGCTGGACTCAAGCATGCTTGACTTCGTGTCAGAAGCTGAACTCATCTTTGGGACTCTGTTACTAAGCAGCAGCAACTGGTGGTGGACTCTGCTCCAAGGCTGCACTATGGTGAAGGATCCTATTATGGTGATGGATCCGAGTGGAGGAGAAGACGCACGCAGGTGGAGGGCTCTGTTGCAGGAGCATAAGCACAGAGCATAAAGCTAAGTGGTGTCCCCCTGTATTGTCTCTTTCCCTCATGTGTGTTGTTAGTGCAGTGGTGGGATTAGTTTCCGCACCGACCAATTCCCTAGTGAGGGTTTAGGATCAGGGCGAGCAAGGGCGTTGAGGTACGCGTGCGGCGCCCGGTGCGGAACCGGCATAGGGAACATTAGGAGTGCAGGGACACTGGCTCAGGGGAGCTCAGGAGGTCTCCACTTCCCTTTTCCCTATCGCAGGGCCCACCATTGTTAATGTTTCCCAGGTCCCCCTTATTATTTAAATTCGCCGTACTGGAGGCGGAGTTTCCAGAATTTATATTAACGTGTAATACCTAAATTCGCCAGGTGGAGGCGGTGTATCCATCTGCACGTTTTATTATTTAAATTCTCCCCACTGGAGGCGCTGTATCCAGGGTCACGTGTGTTATGGGTTCGCCTTGCGGTAACACCTGCGCCCAGACACACAGTGACCGTGACACCAAGCATGGGAATACATATATTCCCAATTTCGCTTTGACTCCACGCTTGGTTGCTCAAGTTTAAAGGAGAGATTATAGGGAGCCTGTCACCAGGTTTTTCCCTGATAACGTAAGGCCAGCACCTGTAAACCCCCACGCAGCATTCTAGAATACTGTATATAAGTCCCCTAGGCATTAACAGTGTGAGACATGTAATGACTGACAGTCTGCTCTCCTAATCTATATGACCAGTTTGGATGATAACACAATATCAGGCTGTGGTGTTGTAATAAAGAATCCTTTGGAACAAGATGAGTTATACAGTTTTTATTTCCACAACGCGTTTTAACGCTGGACTAGCGTCTTTTTCAAGTGAAAAAAACAACTGGTTACCATCCAGACTGGTCAACTATCCAGAAGGAGATCATCCCCTAGCCATGAGGCAGCATCAGCTGTTATCATCAAGCGTTCATAGGAGTTTTGTTTCCCCACAGCTTTTACAGTCCTGATCTGTATATCCCACACTGGAAACTCCCCCTTTTATTTAAAATATTCTCAGGTGGCAGATTATCTATGCCCTGCCCATAGATCTTATCAGCTCATTTACATATTAAGAAAAACATTGATTTTTGAGGAATATGACATCAGATCAAAGATCTCAACGTATTGTTTTATTCAGCTTCTTATTGTCACGGTTCCACCCCTCCATGTGTCTGGGATGCAGTTACTGACAGCTCGGCCGTCCAATCTAATACAGGAGCATTCTGAGCTGTCAGTGTGTTGATTGATAGTTCCACTGTCCAATCTGTGACTGGAAGGTGTTGACTGTCTCCAAGTGTTCACTATCCCGGGTGATTGCCATGCCTACTTAACTGAGCTGCTTCTCCCAGACCTCTGCCAGACATATATTTAGCTAGTGAGGTTTGTTCTCCCTGTGCCTTGAGTTCTGTATGCTTGACCATTTGTTGCATGACCTTGGACTTTGTTCTGACATTCCGACTGTTTAACAACTTTTGCTCTGATCCGTTATCCTCCTGGTATTCTGACCTCGAAACGTTACCTGACCACGCTTTTGTCTCTTCCTTCTGCTTGTAAATTCAATTTAATTTATTGCAAACTGTATACCTTTGTCTGCAAGGGTCTCCCTTCATAACAGCTACAGGTAACATGAATTGTATAATTTGCCTCTATAACTGAAGCAAAAGAAGTTTAGAGCCTCATCACAGGCCCGTAGTACAGGACGGTCTGTCTATAGCAGAAACCTCATTATAGGGTTCTTTGTGCTGCTGATGGAATTTAGAAACTATAAAAGAGGTTGTCTCACCTTAGATATTTTTGACATATTGCCAGCTCTCTTTATTCGCTAGTATAGGAATTCTGAATACAACCAGGCAACTACTCTCTACTTTATTTGGGAAGCCTTATGGCAATGAATAGAGACAGTTGGCGCATGCGCCGCCACCTCTCCACTCACTGGTGGTCAGAAGCCAGATTTGGAGATAGAGGTGGGACTCATCTCTATTAGACATTTATATCATATCCTATCAATACACCATAAATGTCTATCCTGAGACAACCCCTTTAAATGTATTCAGGGCTGCATTGAGGTGTGCACTAATTCATTTCTATGCAGGAAAAGTGTGAAATAATGACAATGCCAATAGTATTTACAGTCACTGGACAATCTTTCTCATCGAATTTGTCCAAGTGCCAAGATAAATTGCATACCAGCTGCCGCGGGTTCAGCTATTCTCCTGACTGTGTACCTAAAGGAAAAATTATAACAAGAATCCACTTTCAGTCAAGCAGATATTATATTACTTATAAATCTAATAAAATGCTGTAAATGCAGAGACAAAAATCATCATGGTAAAAGGTTGTTTCATTTAATTGTGACTGGGCTTCAAATTACTAGTAAAAGTCATTTATGAACAATGCGGCTTCAGCTTCAATTAATTAAACGGCTTAATCCAGCGGTCAAGTGAAGAGCGTCTACACAATCTTAATAGCTGTCTTCAAAGGATGTTAGAGGTAAAATTCATAGTTGATCTGATATAACTGATCTAGTGTATTAATTGTGAGAAGTTATGGACTGGGATAGATTGAAAAGTGTCTGGTTCCCAGTACAAGAAAATTTACATTGCATGATTAACGCTCAAAGGAACCGTTTTGGGGCATCTTCACTTGACTGTGAATTTGACAGAACACAAAATGAAAGAAATAATTACCCAACTTGATTTCATTTAGATTTCACAAGCAATGTCTCTTATGACTTTCGCCATTGCGGGCACTATTACAGAAGTCTGGTGAACTTTGCTCATCGCAAAGCATTGCGCCACTTAACCACTAGGCTACTTTTTGGTCACTGGCACCCTAATAACGTGTGAACGCAAGTCAGCTCTGTAGGCTTCACTCTGCAGCACTCCACTCACCCCATTGCATTAAAGGTGTAATTCCAAGTTTGGAAGCTATACAATATCTGAGAGAGGGTATAGCAGTACATTTGCACAATATTATGAGTAAAATACTGCTAGTATTCTTGACAAATTTGAACATATCGAGTGGAATATAATTCTCTATAAAAGTCTTCATTTGCCAAATTGTGGATTTTTTATAATATGCTTCTGGGCAGATTCATAATGATGGTGGCTGCTAGCCACCATTTTGGCCAGCCAAAAGGGTCATCAAAAGGCTTAAAAAAATGCTTACGTTCTCCTTACCACTAACCTCTTTGGCTCCTCACTGTTAACCATTCTGTTTTGGTTGCATCTTCTTATCACAGCTACCAGTATTGAAATCTCAGGCTCTGATGAAGCTTGGAACAAATCCGTGCTGGTCGTGATATCATCACACTGTGACTGGAGATGAGCGTATCGTTTGACATTAGAATTTGCTGACTTCTCAAAATTTTCCTACAAAATTTAATTTTCGATTAATAAATTTGCATGAATCTCAATAGTCAAAAGCGTGTAATTACTCAGAAAATGTACATGGGGAAAAAGAGATAAAGAATCTTGTCAATTATTAAAGCTTACACTCTACAAGATTGTGAGAGAAAATCACTGACCATAAGAGCTTACATTCTGCAGAACAGAGAGACAGAGCATACGAGCTTACACTCTGCAGGAGAGAGAGGACCCCACTGACCATAAGCAATTACACTATGCAGAAAAGAGAGACAGAGTACCCCGCTGACTATAAGAGTGTACTCTCTACAGGGGAGAGCGAGAACTCTTCTGACCATAAGAATTTACACTCTACAGGAGAGAGAGAGAACTTCGCTGACCATAAGAGCTTACACTCTATAGGAGAGAGAGAGAACTCCGCTTACCATAAGAGTTTACATTCCACAGAACAGTGAGACAGAGGACCCTGCTGAGCATAGGCTCTTACACTCTACAGGAGAGAGAGGACCTCACTGACCATAAGAGCTTACACTACACAGAAAAGAGAGACAGAGTACCCCACTGAATTATAAGAGTGTACACTCTACAGGAGAGAGTGAAAACTCTGCTGACCATAAGAATTTACATTCTACAGGAGAGAGAGAGAACTTCGCTGACCATAAAAGCTTACACTCTGCAGGAGAGAGAGAGAGAACTCCACTTACCATAAGAGTTTACATTCCACAGAACAGTGAGACAGAGGACCCTGCTGAGCATAGGATCTTATACTCTACAGGAGAGAGAGGACCCCACTGACTATAAGAGATTACACTACACAGAAAAGAGAGACAGAGAACCCCGATGACTATAAGAGCTTACACTATACAGGAGAGAGAGGGAGCACCACTTATTATAAGAGTTTACACTCTCCAAGAGAGAGAGAACCCCACTGACCATAAGAGCTCACACTCTACAGGAGAGACTCAACACAATCTGTTCTTCACTGAGAACCGCTGATCAGTGATGACCCAGGTACTGACCACCACTGTAGAAGGTATAATAATCCATAAGTGGTCATAGCTGCAGGGCATTATGGGGAGGCCCACGCGGCAACATAAAATGACATTAGCCTCCACTATGATGCTTCAGCAGTGTAGGAAATGGGGATGGTGCTGAGCAAGTTATTTTTTTTTGCAAATCGAATCTTGACTGGAACCTGAGCCTTCGCAGATCAATCAACTCATCGTTAGTTGTGACTTTGTGTGCACTTGCACAGATCCATCCTGAACCTCATCATAGACAAAATTCCCAGTCTAGTTGAAGAGGTCAGAGATTCAGCACCATCTTCAGGGTCATAAACTTGAATTGTGCTTCAATCAACTCCTCCTGCCCACAGTCTTACAGTCAGATAAGAATTAGGGGAGAATGGGGGACAGATGTGAGGCCCAGCAGAGGGTTTCCCACTGAGCTATATCATTTGTTGCCCAGAAAATTTGTCATGATCCTAATATTTTTAGGTCATAATTTAGCATTTTATTGGTTTTCAGAAACTCTATTAAGGACAATTTATATCGTAGGCATGCTTCCAAGACATAAGAATGTGCACATTTTTCTGCATTGTGTCCTGCATACTAAATATAAAAAATGTCTTGACATTTTTACTCTAAACAGTGGATTAATAAAACATTTTTTATTGATGCTCTCACTTACTCTGTTCAATTTAAATGAATTAAATGCTTTTCAATTAGTAGTTCCCAGGGGGAAAACTGTATTTGCTATTGTACTGTCAGAGCCAGGTAATTATCTATTGCACGAGTGTGGATTAACATTATAAACAAGTACATTACTTTAATACCATGTCTTATCGTCGTCACACTTACGGATTGCTTGCTAATGCGCGCCACGATTCCAGAAAATAAGTACAAACAGTGACCAAATGTTAATTGCTGTCTATAAGGATCATTTACAAACATTGCTCAGAGGCAAAGATATGTTCATAACACAACTGTGCATATACAGTATTTGTCTCGTCATTTAGACATTTTCTTCCCCTTAGTTTATATCGTACTAACTTATTCCACAGTTCTGCACCCTACATGTGTTCATATTGGTTCCTATCCAGATGGTTAACAATCTAATTTGCACTTCTCTGCAATGCAAATACTGTATGTTTACATCTGCTTGGGGGCTTTGTTCAGAGCCTCCATGAAGATCTGTCCAAAAATACCGGCCCAAAAAAAGCATCATGTCCTATATTGCCCAGTAAAATGGCGGACACTATGGCCGTGAGTCCCTAATAGACAAATAGATGTTATTTTTTTGTATAATAACAGAGATAACATTTTCTGATCTACTTTCTGCATCTATTCATTTTTTTCAAGATCTCTACTTAAACATAAATTGTTTACCCCATTGACTAAAAACCTGTCTTAGTTATGTGTTGGCCACAGAGATGATCATCGTAAGACACGGCGCTGATGACTGTGCGATTGCTCTATTTCCTATGTCTATTACATGACCAGGACAGATGTATAATTATGGGGTTTCCAATTAATAATGGCAAACAAAGATCATATAAACCATAAAAATTGGACTACTCCTTTTCATGTTGTACTCCTTATAAAAATATTGTCCAGGATTAAAAAAACCAAGAAGTCATGGAAATGATGATATGGCCTCCACAAAGTCCTGATCTCAACATCATCGAGTTCTCCAAGATGCTTGGAACGACCTCCCTGCTGAGTTACTTCAAAAGGCTGTGTACAATTGAGAAGTATACCTAGAAGAATTGATGCTTTGATGCTGTTCTGAAGGCAAAGGGGCAGTTACATATTTATGTGATTTAGATTTCTTTTGTGTTAATTGACAAAAATAAACTACTAAATCTTCTATTTGTGAAAGCACTCTTAATCTGCAGCATTTTTTCTTCACCTGCGAAAAATATTTGCACAGTACTGTAGTACTTTAAGAAACAATGCCATATGTAATTTGCATCAATGTTCACAATCGCTTGGTTCAAAAGAAAATTTTCCTCCAAACACTGCAAATCCTTCAGCTGTTTCAAAACTGTTGTCACTGGCTACATCCTGTAACTGCCCCATAATGTCCTGTGGCTATGACATTTTATGGATTATCACACTTTGTACAGTGGTAGTCAGTATCTGGGCTATCACAGACTGGTGGTTCCCATTGGAGCACAGTTTGTATGGCAGAGTCATTTTCCATCACCAGAATCACTAGATAAGTTTAACTCTCCTGTAGAATGTAAGCTCATTTGGTTAGTGGGATCCTCTCTCTTCTGTAGAGTGTAATATCACAAAACAATCACTGACCTCAGGGAGACCAGTCAAAGAAAACACTGCGGCAGCCGGCAAAGGCGCTCAATCACAGTGAAATCCTAGGTATTTCCCTGGGAAATACGAATATGCAAATAAAGTCCGTGGAGCCTCATTTAAGAGTATCAAACACGGGACTAGCCAGATCTTCCTCCAGGGAAGGACCCAGCCAAGGGGTGGCTCCTTTCGGATACCACCATTACCACCATATTAAGTGGCCCTTTAAGTCAATATCCAGCTCTTTACAACTTTACAGATATGACAAGGGAAATACCAAGGCCAGGTATCCATCCACAGACAGCTGTTTCAGGGTGTTGCCCCTCATCAGTGTGGAATAGGATTCTGGCTAGGTGGGAGCAATGCCTAGTAGATCAACATCACGAAACAATCTCTGACCTCAGGGAGACCAGTCAAAGAAAACACTGCGGTAGCCGGCAAAGGCGCTCAATCAGAGTGAAATCCTAGGTGCATTGCTCCCTGGGAAATATGAATATGCAAATAAAGTCTGTGGAGCCTCATTTAAGAGTCTCAAACATGGGACTAGCCAGATCTTCCTCCAGGCTGGGTCCTTCCCTGGAGGAAAATCTGGCTAGTCCCGTGTTTGAGACTCTTAAATGAGGCTCCACGGACTTTATTTGCATATTCTGTAGAGTGTAAGCTTTTATGGTGAGTGGGGTCTTCTCTCTTCTGTAGAGTGTAAGTTCTTATGGTGAGTGGGATCCTCTCTCTTCTGTAGAGTGTAAACTTTTACGGTGAGTGGAGTCCTCTCTCTTCTGTAGAGTGTAAGCTCTTATGGTGAGTGAGGTCTGCTCTATCTCTCTGTCTCCTGTAGAGTGTAAGCTCTTATAGTCAACTAGGTCCTCTCTCTTCTGTAGAGTGTAAGCTCTTATGGTGAGTGGGGTCATCTCGCTCTTCTGTAGAGTGCAAGCTTTTATAGTCAGCAGGGTCCTCTCTCTCTCTCCTGTAGATGTAGAGTGTAAGCTCTTATGGTCAACTGGGTCCTCTCTCTCCTGTAGAGTGTAAGCTCTTATGGTCAGTGGGATCCTCTCTCTTCTGTAGTGTAAGCTCTTATGGTGAGGGGGATCCTCTCTCTCTTCTGTACAGTGTAAGCTTTTATGATCAGAGGGGTCGTCTCTCTCTTCTGTAGAATGTAAGCTCTTATGGTCAACTGGGTCCTCTCCCTCTTGTAGAGTGTAAGCTCTTATGGTCAGTAGGGTCCTCTCTCTTCTGTAGAGTGTAAGCTCTTATGGTGAGTGACATCTTCTCTCTCTTCTGTAGAGTATAACCTCTTATGGTCAGAGGGGGTCATCTCTGTCTTCTGTAGAGTGTAAGCTCTTATGGTGAGTGGGATCCTCTCTTTCTTTTCTGTAGAGTGTAAGCTGTTATGGTCAGATGGATCCTCCATCTTTCTCTTGCTGAGTGTAAGCTCTGTTTCAGTGGGGTCTTCTCTCTCTTCTATAATCTCTTATTAGGTTCAGCAGGATCCTCTCTCTTCTGTAAAATGTAAGCTCTTATGATCAATCATCTTTTCTCTCTCTTTCTGTTTTACTGAGTGTAAACTCATTTGGTCAGTGGGTTCCTCTCTCTCCTATAGAGTATGAGCTTTTATGGTCAGTAGGGTCCTTTCTCTCCTGTAGAGTGTAAGCTCTTATGGTCAGCGGGGTCCTCTCTCTCTCGTCTGTAAAGTGTTGGTTCTTATGGTCAGCGAGGTTCTCTCTCTTGTCTGTAAAGTGTAGGTTCTTATGGTCAGTGGGGCCCCCTCTGTCTCTCCTGTCGAGTGTAAGCTCTTATGGTCAGCGGGGTCCTCTCTCTCTCGTCTGTAAAGTGTAGGTTCTTATGGTCAGCGAGGTTCTCTCTCTTGTCTGTAAAGTGTAGGTTCTTATGGTCAGTGGGGCCCCCTCTGTCTCTCCTGTAGAGTGTAAGCTCTTATGGTCAGCGGGGTCCTCTCTCTCTCGTCTGTAAAGTGTAGGTTCTTATGGTTAGCGAGGTTCTCTCTCTCTCCTTTTCTCCACATGTATATTCCAATTGCAAAGCTTTCCAGTGTTGAGATTTCAGAAAATTCATTTGCTGCAAATCAAATTATTTTGGTAAAATTAGGCAAAGCCAGGAAATTTGAACTTCAAAAGATTCACTCAATCTTTACTGCAGATATATTTCTCTTCTGCCATTTATCTTTGGATAGTCCTACAAACTGCCAGCAGCCATTCTTATTATAGTGGTTTGAAAAAACCACTATATTGTAATCCGAACGCTGCTAACTTATTCTTCTTCTTATTATTAAGTTGATTTCCGCAATTAATGCGGCCCGAACCACTACACGCACAGACTCCGTTGAGGTGTCGTTTCGAAGCCAGCGTCCATGAGAGGTGTGCTAAGTATTTTTCGTGTCGATCGGATTTGTAGTTTTTGCGCAATTTGCATTTGAAAATTTTTTTTCCCGTCATTGGAATGCACTGTCTCCAATGCTTTTCAATAGGAAATGGCAAAACGTGCCCTGAGGCGATTGAAATGTCAGTTGAGCTCATTGATATGCGCAGGCAGACCCAGTTACTATGCCAACGCCTACGAACTTCACTTGAACCCCAGCACAGAGCCTCTGCCACATAATATCAGCTCTTAAAGCGAAACCCACAGCACAAATGCAAATCTAGCTTCATCACATGACACATGCCCCTGAGAGAGAATGTGTGCGCCAAAGTGGATTTAAAAGAAGCCCAGTCAGCCAAACTAGCTCTTAAAGGGCCAACGCGCCAAAGTGATTGTTAAAGGGCCAGCGCACCCAAATGAGTCTTAAAGGGCCGACACACCAAATCGGAGACTGAGCCACCCCGGCCTCCAAATCGGACAATGAGCCACCCCGGCCTCCAAATCGGAGGCTGATCCACCCCGGCCTCCAAATCGGAGCCTGATCCACCCCGGCCTCCAAATCGGAGGCTGATCGACCCAGGCCTCCAAATCAGAGGCTGAGCCACCCCGGCCTCCAAATCGGAGGCTAAGCCACCCCGGCCTCCAAATCGGAGGCTGAGCCACCCCAGCCTCCAAATAGGAGGCTGAGCCACCCCGGCCTCCAAATCGGAGGCTGAGCCACCCCGGCCTCCAAATCGGAGGCTGAGCCACCCCGGCCTCCAAATCGGAGGCTGAGCCACCCTGGCCTCCAAATCGGAGGCTGATCCACCCCGGCCTCCAAATCGGAGGCTGATCCACCCCGGCCTCCAAATCGGAGGCTGATCCACCCCGGCCTCCAAATCGGAGGCTGATCCACCCCGGCCTCCAAATCGGAGGCTGATCCACCCCGGCCTCCAAATCGGAGGCTGATCGACCCAGGCCTCCAAATCGGAGGCTGAGCCACCCCGGCCTCCAAATCGGAGGCTGAGCCACCCCGGCCTCCAAATCGGAGGCTGAGCCACCCCAGCCTCCAAATAGGAGGCTGAGCCACCCCGGCCTCCAAATCGGAGGCTGATCGACCCCGGCCTCCAAATCGGAGGCTGATCGACCACGGCCTACAAATAGGAGGCTGATCGACCCCGGCCTCCAAATCGGAGGCTGAGCCACCCCGGCCTCCAAATAGGAGGCTGAGCCACCCCGGCCTCCAAATCGGAGGCTGATCGACCCCGGCCTCCAAATCGGAGGCTGATCCACCCCGGCCTCCAAATCGGAGGCTGATCCACCCCGGCCTCCAAATCGGAGGCTGAGCCACCCCAGCCTCCAAATAGGAGGCTGAGCCACCCCGGCCTCCAAATCGGAGGCTGATCGACCCCGGCCTCCAAATCGGAGGCTGATCGACCACGGCCTACAAATAGGAGGCTGATCGACCCCGGCCTCCAAATCGGAGGCTGAGCCACCCCGGCCTCCAAATAGGAGGCTGAGCCACCCCGGCCTCCAAATCGGAGGCTGATCGACCCCGGCCTCCAAATCGGAGGCTGATCCACCCCGGCCTCCAAATCGGAGGCTGATCCACCCCGGCCTCCAAATCGGAGGCTGATCCACCCCGGCCTCCAAATCGGAGGCTGAGCCACCCTGGCCTCCAAATCGGAGGCTGAGCCACCCCGGCCTCCAAATCTGAGGCTGAGCCACCCCGGCCTCCAAATCGGAGGCTGATCGACCCCGGTCTCCAAATCGGAAGTTCATCGACCCCAGCCTCCAAATCAGAGGCTCTTTGACCTCGGCCTCCAAATCAGAGGCTGAGCCACCCCGGCCTCCAAATAGGAGGCTGAGCCACCCTGGCCTCCAAATCTGAGGCTGATCGACCCCGGCCTCCAAATTGGAGGCTGAGCCACCCCGGCCTCCAAATTGGAGGCTGAGCCACCCCGGCCTCCAAATCGGAGGCTGATCCACCCCGGCCTCCAAATCGGAGGCTGAGCATACGAGCTTACACTCTGCAGGAGAGAGAGGACCCCACTGACCATAAGCAATTACACTATGCAGAAAAGAGAGACAGAGTACCCCGCTGACTATAAGAGTGTACTCTCTACAGGGGAGAGCGAGAACTCTTCTGACCATAAGAATTTACACTCTACAGGAGAGAGAGAGAACTTCGCTGACCATAAGAGCTTACACTCTATAGGAGAGAGAGAGAACTCCGCTTACCATAAGAGTTTACATTCCACAGAACAGTGAGACAGAGGACCCTGCTGAGCATAGGCTCTTACACTCTACAGGAGAGAGAGGACCTCACTGACCATAAGAGCTTACACTACACAGAAAAGAGAGACAGAGTACCCCACTGAATTATAAGAGTGTACACTCTACAGGAGAGAGTGAAAACTCTGCTGACCATAAGAATTTACATTCTACAGGAGAGAGAGAGAACTTCGCTGACCATAAAGGCTTACACTCTGCAGGAGAGAGAGAGAGAACTCCACTTACCATAAGAGTTTACATTCCACAGAACAGTGAGACAGAGGACCCTGCTGAGCATAGGATCTTATACTCTACAGGAGAGAGAGGACCCCACTGACTATAAGAGATTACACTACACAGAAAAGAGAGACAGAGAACCCCGATGACTATAAGAGCTTACACTATACAGGAGAGAGAGGGAGCACCACTTATTATAAGAGTTTACACTCTCCAAGAGAGAGAGAACCCCACTGACCATAAGAGCTCACACTCTACAGGAGAGACTCAACACAATCTGTTCTTCACTGAGAACCGCTGATCAGTGATGACCCAGGTACTGACCACCACTGTAGAAGGTATAATAATCCATAAGTGGTCATAGCTGCAGGGCATTATGGGGAGGCCCACGCGGCAACATAAAATGACATTAGCCTCCACTATGATGCTTCAGCAGTGTAGGAAATGGGGATGGTGCTGAGCAAGTTATTTTTTTTTGCAAATCGAATCTTGACTGGAACCCGAGCCTTCGCAGATCAATCAACTCATCGTTAGTTGTGACTTTGTGTGCACTTGCACAGATCCATCCTGAACCTCATCATAGACAAAATTCCCAGTCTAGTTGAAGAGGTCAGAGATTCAGCACCATCTTCAGGGTCATAAACTTGAATTGTGCTTCAATCAACTCCTCCTGCCCACAGTCTTACAGTCAGATAAGAATTAGGGGAGAATGGGGGACAGATGTGAGGCCCAGCAGAGGGTTTCCCACTGAGCTATATCATTTGTTGCCCAGAAAATTTTTCATGATCCTAATATTTTTAGGTCATAATTTAGCATTTTATTGGTTTTCAGAAACTCTATTAAGGACAATTTATATCGTAGGCATGCTTCCAAGACATAAGAATGTGCACATTTTTCTGCATTGTGTCCTGCATACTAAATATAAAAAATGTCTTGACATTTTTACTCTAAACAGTGGATTAATAAAACATTTTTTATTGATGCTCTCACTTACTCTGTTCAATTTAAATGAATTAAATGCTTTTCAATTAGTAGTTCCCAGGGGGAAAACTGTATTTGCTATTGTACTGTCAGAGCCAGGTAATTATCTATTGCACGAGTGTGGATTAACATTATAAACAAGTACATTACTTTAATACCATGTCTTATCGTCGTCACACTTACGGATTGCTTGCTAATGCGCGCCACGATTCCAGAAAATAAGTACAAACAGTGACCAAATGTTAAATGCTGTCTATAAGGATCATTTACAAACATTGCTCAGAGGCAAAGATATGTTCATAACACAACTGTGCATATACAGTATTTGTCTCGTCATTTAGACATTTTCTTCCCCTTAGTTTATATCGTACTAACTTATTCCACAGTTCTGCACCCTACATGTGTTCATATTGGTTCCTATCCAGATGGTTAACAATCTAATTTGCACTTCTCTGCAATGCAAATACTGTATGTTTACATCTGCTTGGGGGCTTTGTTCAGAGCCTCCATGAAGATCTGTCCAAAAATACCGGCCAAAAAAAAGCATCATGTTCTATATTGCCCAGTAAAATGGCGGACACTATGGCCGTAAGTCCCTAATAGACAAATAGATGTTATTTTTTTGTATAATAACAGAGATAACATTTTCTGATCTACTTTCTGCATCTATTCATTTTTTTCAAGATCTCTACTTAAACATAAATTGTTTACCCCATTGACTAAAAACCTGTCTTAGTTATGTGTTGGCCACAGAGATGATCATCGTAAGACACGGCGCTGATGACTGTGCGATTGCTCTATTTCCTATGTCTATTACATGACCAGGACAAATGTATAATTATGGGGTTCCCAATTAATAATGGCAAACAAAGATCATATAAACCATAAAAATTGGACTACTCCTTTTCATGTTGTACTCCTTATAAAAATATTGTCCAGGATTAAAAAAACCAAGAAGTCATGGAAATGATGATATGGCCTCCACAAAGTCCTGATCTCAACATCATCGAGTTCTCCAAGATGCTTGGAACGACCTCCCTGCTGAGTTACTTCAAAAGGCTGTGTACAATTGAGAAGTATACCTAGAAGAATTGATGCTTTGATGCTGTTCTGAAGGCAAAGGGGCAGTTACATATTTATGTGATTTAGATTTCTTTTGTGTTAATTGACAAAAATAAACTACTAAATCTTCTATTTGTGAAAGCACTCTTAATCTGCAGCATTTTTTCTTCACCTGCGAAAAATATTTGCACAGTACTGTAGTACTTTAAGAAACAATGCCATATGTAATTTGCATCAATGTTCACAATCGCTTGGTTCAAAAGAAAATTTTCCTCCAAACACTGCAAATCCTTCAGCTGTTTCAAAACTGTTGTCACTGGCTACATCCTGTAACTGCCCCATAATGTCCTGTGGCTATGACATTTTATGGATTATCACACTTTGTACAGTGGTAGTCAGTATCTGGGCTATCACAGACTGGTGGTTCCCATTGGAGCACAGTTTGTATGGCAGAGTCATTTTCCATCACCAGAATCACTAGATAAGTTTAACTCTCCTGTAGAATGTAAGCTCATTTGGTTAGTGGGATCCTCTCTCTTCTGTAGAGTGTAATATCACAAAACAATCACTGACCTCAGGGAGACCAGTCAAAGAAAACACTGCGGCAGCCGGCAAAGGCGCTCAATCACAGTGAAATCCTAGGTATTTCCCTGGGAAATACGAATATGCAAATAAAGTCCGTGGAGCCTCATTTAAGAGTATCAAACACGGGACTAGCCAGATCTTCCTCCAGGGAAGGACCCAGCCAAGGGGTGGCTCCTTTCGGATACCACCATTACCACCATATTAAGTGGCCCTTTAAGTCAATATCCAGCTCTTTACAACTTTACAGATATGACAAGGGAAATACCAAGGCCAGGTATCCATCCACAGACAGCTGTTTCAGGGTGTTGCCCCTCATCAGTGTGGAATAGGATTCTGGCTAGGTGGGAGCAATGCCTAGTAGATCAACATCACGAAACAATCTCTGACCTCAGGGAGACCAGTCAAAGAAAACACTGCGGTAGCCGGCAAAGGCGCTCAATCAGAGTGAAATCCTAGGTGCATTGCTCCCTGGGAAATATGAATATGCAAATAAAGTCTGTGGAGCCTCATTTAAGAGTCTCAAACATGGGACTAGCCAGATCTTCCTCCAGGCTGGGTCCTTCCCTGGAGGAAAATCTGGCTAGTCCCGTGTTTGAGACTCTTAAATGAGGCTCCACGGACTTTATTTGCATATTCTGTAGAGTGTAAGCTTTTATGGTGAGTGGGGTCTTCTCTCTTCTGTAGAGTGTAAGTTCTTATGGTGAGTGGGATCCTCTCTCTTCTGTAGAGTGTAAACTTTTACGGTGAGTGGAGTCCTCTCTCTTCTGTAGAGTGTAAGCTCTTATGGTGAGTGAGGTCTGCTCTATCTCTCTGTCTCCTGTAGAGTGTAAGCTCTTATAGTCAACTAGGTCCTCTCTCTTCTGTAGAGTGTAAGCTCTTATGGTGAGTGGGGTCATCTCGCTCTTCTGTAGAGTGCAAGCTTTTATAGTCAGCAGGGTCCTCTCTCTCTCTCCTGTAGATGTAGAGTGTAAGCTCTTATGGTCAACTGGGTCCTCTCTCTCCTGTAGAGTGTAAGCTCTTATGGTCAGTGGGATCCTCTCTCTTCTGTAGTGTAAGCTCTTATGGTGAGGGGGATCCTCTCTCTCTTCTGTACAGTGTAAGCTTTTATGATCAGAGGGGTCGTCTCTCTCTTCTGTAGAATGTAAGCTCTTATGGTCAACTGGGTCCTCTCCCTCTTGTAGAGTGTAAGCTCTTATGGTCAGTAGGGTCCTCTCTCTTCTGTAGAGTGTAAGCTCTTATGGTGAGTGACATCTTCTCTCTCTTCTGTAGAGTATAACCTCTTATGGTCAGAGGGGGTCATCTCTGTCTTCTGTAGAGTGTAAGCTCTTATGGTGAGTGGGATCCTCTCTTTCTTTTCTGTAGAGTGTAAGCTGTTATGGTCAGATGGATCCTCCATCTTTCTCTTGCTGAGTGTAAGCTCTGTTTCAGTGGGGTCTTCTCTCTCTTCTATAATCTCTTATTAGGTTCAGCAGGATCCTCTCTCTTCTGTAAAATGTAAGCTCTTATGATCAATCATCTTTTCTCTCTCTTTCTGTTTTACTGAGTGTAAACTCATTTGGTCAGTGGGTTCCTCTCTCTCCTATAGAGTATGAGCTTTTATGGTCAGTAGGGTCCTTTCTCTCCTGTAGAGTGTAAGCTCTTATGGTCAGCGGGGTCCTCTCTCTCTCGTCTGTAAAGTGTTGGTTCTTATGGTCAGCGAGGTTCTCTCTCTTGTCTGTAAAGTGTAGGTTCTTATGGTCAGTGGGGCCCCCTCTGTCTCTCCTGTCGAGTGTAAGCTCTTATGGTCAGCGGGGTCCTCTCTCTCTCGTCTGTAAAGTGTAGGTTCTTATGGTCAGCGAGGTTCTCTCTCTTGTCTGTAAAGTGTAGGTTCTTATGGTCAGTGGGGCCCCCTCTGTCTCTCCTGTAGAGTGTAAGCTCTTATGGTCAGCGGGGTCCTCTCTCTCTCGTCTGTAAAGTGTAGGTTCTTATGGTTAGCGAGGTTCTCTCTCTCTCCTTTTCTCCACATGTATATTCCAATTGCAAAGCTTTCCAGTGTTGAGATTTCAGAAAATTCATTTGCTGCAAATCAAATTATTTTGGTAAAATTAGGCAAAGCCAGGAAATTTGAACTTCAAAAGATTCACTCAATCTTTACTGCAGATATATTTCTCTTCTGCCATTTATCTTTGGATAGTCCTACAAACTGCCAGCAGCCATTCTTATTATAGTGGTTTGAAAAAACCACTATATTGTAATCCGAACGCTGCTAACTTATTCTTCTTCTTATTATTAAGTTGATTTCCGCAATTAATGCGGCCCGAACCACTACACGCACAGACTCCGTTGAGGTGTCGTTTCGAAGCCAGCGTCCATGAGAGGTGTGCTAAGTATTTTTCGTGTCGATCGGATTTGTAGTTTTTGCGCAATTTGCATTTGAAAATTTTTTTTCCCGTCATTGGAATGCACTGTCTCCAATGCTTTTCAATAGGAAATGGCAAAACGTGCCCTGAGGCGATTGAAATGTCAGTTGAGCTCATTGATATGCGCAGGCAGACCCAGTTACTATGCCAACGCCTACGAACTTCACTTGAACCCCAGCACAGAGCCTCTGCCACATAATATCAGCTCTTAAAGCGAAACCCACAGCACAAATGCAAATCTAGCTTCATCACATGACACATGCCCCTGAGAGAGAATGTGTGCGCCAAAGTGGATTTAAAAGAAGCCCAGTCAGCCAAACTAGCTCTTAAAGGGCCAACGCGCCAAAGTGATTGTTAAAGGGCCAGCGCACCCAAATGAGTCTTAAAGGGCCGACACACCAAATCGGAGACTGAGCCACCCCGGCCTCCAAATCGGACAATGAGCCACCCCGGCCTCCAAATCGGAGGCTGATCCACCCCGGCCTCCAAATCGGAGCCTGATCCACCCCGGCCTCCAAATCGGAGGCTGATCGACCCAGGCCTCCAAATCAGAGGCTGAGCCACCCCGGCCTCCAAATCGGAGGCTAAGCCACCCCGGCCTCCAAATCGGAGGCTGAGCCACCCCAGCCTCCAAATAGGAGGCTGAGCCACCCCGGCCTCCAAATCGGAGGCTGAGCCACCCCGGCCTCCAAATCGGAGGCTGAGCCACCCCGGCCTCCAAATCGGAGGCTGAGCCACCCTGGCCTCCAAATCGGAGGCTGATCCACCCCGGCCTCCAAATCGGAGGCTGATCCACCCCGGCCTCCAAATCGGAGGCTGATCCACCCCGGCCTCCAAATCGGAGGCTGATCCACCCCGGCCTCCAAATCGGAGGCTGATCCACCCCGGCCTCCAAATCGGAGGCTGATCGACCCAGGCCTCCAAATCGGAGGCTGAGCCACCCCGGCCTCCAAATCGGAGGCTGAGCCACCCCGGCCTCCAAATCGGAGGCTGAGCCACCCCAGCCTCCAAATAGGAGGCTGAGCCACCCCGGCCTCCAAATCGGAGGCTGATCGACCCCGGCCTCCAAATCGGAGGCTGATCGACCACGGCCTACAAATAGGAGGCTGATCGACCCCGGCCTCCAAATCGGAGGCTGAGCCACCCCGGCCTCCAAATAGGAGGCTGAGCCACCCCGGCCTCCAAATCGGAGGCTGATCGACCCCGGCCTCCAAATCGGAGGCTGATCCACCCCGGCCTCCAAATCGGAGGCTGATCCACCCCGGCCTCCAAATCGGAGGCTGAGCCACCCCAGCCTCCAAATAGGAGGCTGAGCCACCCCGGCCTCCAAATCGGAGGCTGATCGACCCCGGCCTCCAAATCGGAGGCTGATCGACCACGGCCTACAAATAGGAGGCTGATCGACCCCGGCCTCCAAATCGGAGGCTGAGCCACCCCGGCCTCCAAATAGGAGGCTGAGCCACCCCGGCCTCCAAATCGGAGGCTGATCGACCCCGGCCTCCAAATCGGAGGCTGATCCACCCCGGCCTCCAAATCGGAGGCTGATCCACCCCGGCCTCCAAATCGGAGGCTGATCCACCCCGGCCTCCAAATCGGAGGCTGAGCCACCCTGGCCTCCAAATCGGAGGCTGAGCCACCCCGGCCTCCAAATCTGAGGCTGAGCCACCCCGGCCTCCAAATCGGAGGCTGATCGACCCCGGTCTCCAAATCGGAAGTTCATCGACCCCAGCCTCCAAATCAGAGGCTCTTTGACCTCGGCCTCCAAATCGGAGGCTGAGCCACCCCGGCCTCCAAATAGGAGGCTGAGCCACCCTGGCCTCCAAATCTGAGGCTGATCGACCCCGGCCTCCAAATTGGAGGCTGAGCCACCCCGGCCTCCAAATTGGAGGCTGAGCCACCCCGGCCTCCAAATCGGAGGCTGATCCACCCCGGCCTCCAAATCGGAGGCTGAGCCACCCCGGCCTCCAAATCGGAGGCTGAGCCACCCCAGCCTCGAAATCGGAGGCTCATCGACCCCGGCCTCCAAATCGGAAGTTCATCGACCCCGGCCTCCAAATCAGAGGCTCTTTGACCTCGGCCTCCAAATTGGAAGCTCAACGACCCCGGCCTCCAAATTGGAGGCTGAGCGACCCCAGCCTCCAAATCTTACCCAGAGTGGCCCCGCCCACCAAATCGGACCCTGTGGGGCCCCGCCCACCAAATCGGACCCTGAGAGGCCCCGCCCACCAAATCGGACCCAGAGTGGTCCCGCCCACCAAATTGGACCCAGAGTGGTCCCGCCCACCAAATTGGACCCAGAGGGGCTCCGCCCACAAAATCAGACCCAGAGGGGCCCCTGCCACAAAATCAGACCCTGAGGGGCCGCGGCCACAAAATCGGACCCTGATGGGCCCCAGTCACAAAATTGGACCCTGATAGACCCGGCCACAAAATCGGACCCTGAGAGGCCCCAACCACAAAATCGGACCCTGAGGGGACCCAACCACAAAATCGGACCCTGAGAGGCCCCGCCCACTAATTTGGACCCAGAGTGGTCCCACCCACCAAATTGGACCCAGAGGGGCCCCACCCACAAAATCGGACCCAGAGGGGCCCCTGCCACAAAATCGGACCCAGAGGGGCCCCGGCCACAAAATCGGACCCTGAGGGGACCCAACCACAAAATCGGACCCTGAGGGGACCCAACCACAAAATCGTACCCTGAGGGGCCCCACCCACAAAATCAGGCCCTGAGGGGCCCCACCCACAAAATCAGACCATGAGGCCAAAGTGGCCCCTGAGAGGCACCCACAGTTAAATCGTATCCTGAGTTGAAAGTCTTGCAGGGGCAGCAGGCAAGTCTCTCTTAAAGGGGCAGCCCAGGCACCATTTCAAACCACTATCTGTACTTCCTTCAGGAAATACACATCTAGTTATAGTGGTTTGAAAAAACCACTATATTGTAATCCGAACGCTGCTAACTTCTTCTTCTTCTTCTTCTTATTATTATTATTAAGTTGATTTCCGCAATTAATGCGGCCCGAACCGCTACACGCACAGACTCCGTTGAGGTGTCGTTTCGAAGCCAGCGTCCATGAGAGGTGTGCTAAGTATTTTTCGTGTCGATCGGATTTGTAGTTTTTGCGCAATTTGCGTTTGAAAATTTTTTTTCCCGTCATTGGAATGCACTGTGTCAATGCTTTTCAATGGGAAGCTTAAAACGTGCCCTGAGGCGATTGAAATGTCAGTTGAGCTCATTGATATGCGCAGGCAGACCCAGTTACTATGCCAACGCCTACGAACGTCACATGACATCTCCAGAACAGAGCTTTTGCCACATAATATCAGCTCTTAAAGCTAAACCCACGGCACAAATGCAAATCTAGCTTCATCACATGACGCATGCCCCTGAGAGAGAATGTGTGCGCCAAAGTGGATTTAGAAGCCCAGTGAGCCACCCTGGCTCTTAAAGGGCCGACGCGCCAAAGTGATTCTTAAAGAGCCGGCGCACCAAAATGAGTCTTAAAGGGCCGGCGTGCCAAATCGAAAGCTGAGTGACCCAAGGCTCCAAATCGGAGGCTGATAGACCCTGGCCTACAAAAAGGAGGCTGAGCAACCCTGGCATCCAAATCGGACCCAGAGTGGCCCCGCCCACGAAATCGGACCCAGAGTGGCCTCGCCCACCAAATCAGACCGAGTGGCCCCGCCCACCAAATTGGACCCTGAGGAGCCCCACCCACAAAATCGGACCGTGAAGGCCCCACCCACAAAATCGGACCCTGAGGGGCCCCACCCACAAAATCGGACCCTGAGGGGCCCCGGCCACAAAATCGGACCCTGAGAGACCCCGGCCACAAAATCGAACCCAGAGGGGCCCCACCCACAAAATTGGACCCTGAGCGCACCCAACCACAAAATCGGACCCTGAGGGGCCCCAACCCCAAAATCGGACCCTGAGGGGCCCCGGCCACAAAATCGGACCCTCAGGGGCCCCGCCCTCAAAATCGGACCCTGAGCTGCCCCTCCCTCAAAAATCGGACCCTGAGAGGCCCCGCCCACCAAATCAGACCCTGAGGGGCTCCGCCAACCAAATCGGACTCTAAAGGGCCCCACCCACAAAATCAGACCCTGAGGGCCCCCAACTACAAAATAGGACCCTAAAGGGCCCCACCCTCAAAATCGGACCCTGAGTAGACCCGGCCACAAAATCAGACACTGAGGGGCCCCACCCACAAAATCGGACCCTGAGGGGTCCCAACCACAAAATCAAATCCTGAGGGGCCCCACCCTCAAAATCGGATCCTGAGGAGCCCAACCAACAAAATCGGACCCTGAGGGGCCCCGGCCACAAAATTGGAACCTGAGGGGCCCCGGCCACAAAATCGGACCCTGAGGGGTCCCAACCACGAAATCAGACCCTGAGGGGCCCCGGACTCAAAATCGGACCGTGAGGGCCCCCAACCACAAAATCGGACCCTGAGGGGCCCCAACCACAAAATCGGACCCTGAGAGACCCCGGCCACAAAATCGGACCCTGAGGGGCCCCGGCCACAAAATCGGACCTTGAGAGGCCCCGGCCACAAAATCGGACCCTGAGGGGCCCCGGCCACAAAATCGGACCCTGCGGGGTGCCGGCCACAAAATCAGACCCTGAGGGGTCCCAACCACAAAATCAGACCCTGAGGGGCCCCAGTCACAAAATCAGACCCTGAGCGACCCCAACCACAAAATCGGACCCTGAGGGGCCCCGGCCACAAAATCGGACACTGAGGGGCCCCAACCACAAAATCGGACCCTGAGGGGCCCCAGCCACGAAATCAGACCCTGAGGGGAGCCGGCCACAAAATCGGACCCTGAGGGCCCCCAACCACAAAATCAGACCCTGAGGGGCCCCGCCACAAAATCGGACCCTGAGGGCCCCCAACCACAAAACTGGACTCTGAGGGGCCCCAACCACAAAATCGGACCCTGAGGGGCCCCAACCACAAAATCGGACCCTGAGGGGCCCCGGCCACAATATCGGACCCTGAGAGACCCCGGCCACAAAATCGAACCCAGAGGGGCCCCACCCACAAAATTGGACCCTGAGTGGCCCCGCCCACCAAATCGGACCCTGAGGGTCCCCGCCCACAAAATCGGACCCTGAGGGGCCCCGCCCTCAAAATCGGACCTTGAGGGGCCCCACCCACAAAATCGGACCCTGAGGGGTCCTGGCCACAAAATCAGGCCCTGAGGGGCCCCACCCACAAAATCAGACCCTGAGGGGCCCCGGCCATAAAATCGTACCCTGAGGGGCCCCGGCCATAAAATCGTACCCTGAGGGGCCCCGGCCACAAAATCGTACCCTGAGGGGCCCCACCCACAAAATCAGACCATGAGGGGCCCCACCCACAAAATCGGACCCTGAGGGGCCCCACCCATAAAATCGGACCCTGAGGGGACCCACCCACAAAAACGGACCCTGAGGGTCCACACCCACAAAATCGGACCCTGAGAGGCCACACCCACAAAATCAGACCCTGAGGGGCCCCACCCACAAAATTGGACCCTGAGGAATCCCGGCCACTAATTCAAATCCTGAGGAGCCCAGGCCACTGAATCGGATCCTGAGGGGCCCCACCCACCAAATCAGACCCTGAGGCCAAAGTGGCCCCTGAGAGGCACCCACATTTAAAACGGATACTGAGTTGAAAGTCTTGCAGGGGCAGCAGCCAAGTCTCTCTTAAAGGGGCAGCCCAGGCACCATTTCAAACCACTATCTGTACTTCCTTCAGGAAATACACATCTAGTGTTAATGTTGTAATCCGAACGCTGCTAACTTTTTCTTTTTATTCAGTTGATTTCCGCAATTAATGCGGCCCGAACCGCTACACGCACAGACTCCGTTGAGGTGTTGTTTCGAAGCCAGCGTCCACGAGAGGTGTGCTAAGTATTTTTCGTGTCGATCGGATTTGTAGTTTTTGCGCAATTTGCGTTAGAACATTTTTTTTCCCGCCATTGGAATGCATGTCTCAATGCTTTTCAATGGGCAACTTAAAACGTGCCCTGAGGCAATTCAAATGGCAGTAAAGCTCATTGATGTGCGCAGGCACACCCATTTACTATGCCAACGCCTACGAATGTCACATGACGCCCCCAGGACAGAGCCTCTGGCACATAATATCAGCTCATAAAGCGAAACCCACAGCACAAATGCAAATCTAGCCTCATCACATGAAGCATGCCCCTGAGAGAGAATGTGCGCCAAAGTGGATTTAGAAGCCCAGTGAGCCACCCTGTCTCTAAAACGGCCGACGCGCCAAAGTGATTCTTAAAGGGCCAGCGCGCCAAATCGAAAACTGAGTGACCCCAGGCTCCAAATCGGAGGCTTAGCCACCCCAGCCTCCAAATTGGAGGCTGATCGACCCTGGCCTTCAAATCGGACCCAGCGTGGCTCCGCTCACCAAATCAGACCCAGAGTAGCCCCGCCCACCAAATCTGCCCCCGAGTGTCCCCGCCCACCAAATCGCCCCGAGTGGCCCCGCCCACCAAATTGGCCCCGCCCACCAAATAGGGCCCCGAGTGGCCCCACCCACCAAATCGGCCCCCGAGTGGCCCCGCCCACCAAATTGCCCCCCCGAGTGGCCCCACCCACCAAATCGACCCCCCGCCCACCAAATCGGCCCCCGAGTGGCCCCACCCACCAAATTGGACCCAGAGTGGTCCCGCCCACCAAAATGGACCCAGAGTGGTCACGCCCACCAAATTGGACCCAGAGGGGCTCCGCAAACAAAATCAGACCCTAAGGGGCCCCACCCACAAAATCTGACCCTGAGGGGCCCCAACAAAATCAGACCCTGAGGGGCCCCAACAAAATCAGACCCTGAGGGGCCTCAGCCACAAAATCGGACCCTGATGGGCCCTAGTCACAAAATCGGACCCTGAGGGGCCTCGGCCACAAAATCGGACCCTGAGGGGCCCCAACCACAAAATCGGACCCTGAGGGGTCCCAACCACAAAATCGGAACCTGAGGGTCCCCAACCACAAAATCGGACCCTGAGGAGCCCCGGCCACAAAATCGGGCCCTGAAGGGCCCCACCCACAAAATTGGACCCTGAGGGGCCTCGGCCACAAAATCGGACCCTGAGGGGCACCACCCACAAAATCGGACCCTGAGGGGATCCAGCCACAAAATCAGACCCTGAGGCCAAAGTGGCCCCTGAGAGGCACATACAGTTAAAACGGATCCTGAGTTGAAAGTCTTGCAGGGGCAGCAGGCAAGTCTCTCTTAAAGGGGCAGCCCGGGCACCATTTCAAACCACTATCTGTACTTCCTTCAGGAAATACACATCTAGTTTTAGTGGTTTGAAAAAACCACTATATTGTAATCCGAACGCTGCTAACTTATTCTTCTTCTTCTTATTATTATTATTATTAAGTTGATTTCCGCAATTAATGCGGCCCGAACCGCTACACGCACAGACTCCGTTGAGGTGTCGTTTCGAAGCCAGCGTCCATGAGAGGTGTGCTAAGTATTTTTCGTGTCGATCGGATTTGTAGTTTTTGCGCAATTTGCGTTTGAAAATTTTTTTTCCCGTCATTGGAATGCACTGTCTCCAATGCTTTTCAATAGGAAATGGCAAAACGTGCCCTGAGGCGATTGAAATGACAGTTGAGCTCATTGATATGCGCAGGCAGACCCAGTTACTATGCCAACGCCTACGAACTTCACTTGAACCCCAGCACAGAGCCTCTGCCACTAATATCAGCTCTTAAAGCGAAACCCACAGCACAAATGCAAATCTAGCTTCATCACATGACACATGCCCCTGAGAGAGAATGTGTGCGCCAAAGTGGATTTAAAAGAAGCCCAGTCAGCCAAACTAGCTCTTAAAGGGCCAACGCTCCAAAGTGATTGTTAAAGGGCCAGCGCACCCAAATGATTCTTAAAGGGCCGACACACCAAATCGGAGACTGAGCCACCCCGGCCTCCAAATCGGACAATGAGCCACCCCGGCCTCCAAATCGGAGGCTGATCCACCCCGGCCTCCAAATCGGAGCCTGATCCACCCCGGCCTCCAAATCGGAGCCTGATCCACCCCGGCCTCCAAATCGGAGGCTGATCGACCCCGGCCTCCAAATCGGAGCCTGATCCACCCCGGCCTCCAAATCGGAGGCTGAGCCACCCCGGCCTCCAAATCGGAGGCTGAGCCACCCCGGCCTCCAAATCGGAGGCTGATCCACCCCGGCCTCCAAATCGGAGGCTGATCGACCCCGGCCTCCAAATCGGAGGCTGATCCACCCCGGCCTCCAAATCGGAGGCTGATCCACCCCGGCCTCCAAATCGGAGGCTGATCCACCCCGGCCTCCAAATCGGAGGCTGATCCACCCCGGCCTCCAAATCGGAGGCTGAGCCACCCCGGCCTCCAAATCGGAGGCTGATCCACCCCGGCCTCCAAATCGGAGGCTGATCCACCCCGGCCTCCAAATCGGAGGCTGATCCACCCCGGCCTCCAAATCGGAGGCTGATCCACCCCGGCCTCCAAATCGGAAGCTGATCCACCCCGGCCTCCAAATCGGAGGCTGATCGACCCAGGCCTTCAAATAGGAGGCTGAGCCACCCCGGCCTCCAAATAGGAGGCTGAGCCACCCCGGCCTCCAAATAGGAGGCTGAGCCACCCCGGCCTCCAAATCGGAGGCTGAGCCACCCCGGCCTCCAAATCGGAGGCTGATCGACCCCGGCCTCCAAATCGGAGGCTGAGCCACCCCGGCCTCCAAATCGGAGGCTGAGCCACCCCGGTCTCCAAATCGGAGGCTGAGCCACCCCGGCCTCCAAATCGGAGGCTGATCGACCCCGTCCTCCAAATCGGAGGCTGAGCCACCCCGGCCTCCAAATCGGAGGCTGATCCACCCCGGCCTCCAAATCGGAGGCTGATCCACCCCGGCCTCCAAATCGGAGGCTGAGCCACCCCGGCCTCCAAATCGGAGGCTGAGCCACCCCAGCCTTCAAATCGGAGGCTGAGCCACCCCGGCCTCCAAATCGGAGGCTGAGCCACCCCAGCCTCCAAATCGGAGTCTCATCGACCCCTGCCTCCAAATCAGAGGCTTTTTGACCTCAGCCTCCAAATCGGAAGCTCAACGACCCCGGCCTCCAAATTGGAGGCTGAGCGACCCCAGCCTCCAAATCTTACCCAGAGTGGCCCCGCCCACCAAATTGGACCCTGTGGGGCCCCGCCCACCAAATCGGACCCTGAGAGGCCCCGCCCACCAAATCAGACCCAGAGTGGTCCCGCCCACCAAATTGGACCCAGAGTGGTCCCGCCCACCAAATTGGACCCAGAGGGGCTCCGCCCATAAAATCAGACCCTGAGGGGCCGCGGCCACAAAATCGGACCCTGATGGGCCCCAGTCACAAAATTGGACCCTGATAGGCCCCAGCCACAAAATCGGACCCTGAGGGGCCCCAACCACAAAATCGGACCCTGAGGGGACCCAACCACAAAATAGGACCCTGAGAGGCCCCGCCCACCAAATTGGACCCAGAGTGGTCCCGCCCACCAAATTGGACCCAGAAGGGCCCCACCCACAAAATCGGACCCAGAGGGGCCCCTGCCACAAAATCAGACCCTGAGGGGCCACGGCCACAAAATCAGACCCTGAGGGGCCGCGGCCACAAAATCGGACCCTAAGGGGCCCCAACCACAAAATCGGACCCTGAGGGGACCCAACCACAAAATCGGACCCTGAGGGGCCCCTGACACAAAATCGGACCCTGAGGGGCCTCGGCCACAAAATCGGACCCTGAGGGGCCCAACCCACAAAATCGGACCCTGAGGGGACCTGCCCACCAAATTGGACCCTGAGGGGCCCCGCCCACCAAATCGGACCCTGAGAGGTCCCACCCACAAAATCGGACCCTGACGGGCCCCGGCCACAAAATCGGACCCTGAGGGGCCCCACCTGCAAAATTGGACCCTGAGGGGTTCCGGCCACAAAAATCGGATCCTGATTGGCCCCGGCCACAAAATCGGACCCTGAGGGGCCCCAGCCACAAAATCGGACCTTGAGGGGCCCCACCCACCAAATCAGACCCTGAGGGGCCCCGGCCACCAAATCGGACCCTGAGTGGCCCCGGCCACAAAATCGGACCCTGAGAGGCCCCACCCAAAAAAATCGGACCCTGAGGGGCCCCACCCACAAAATCAGGCCCTGAGGGGCCCCACCCACAAAATCAGACCATGAGGCCAAAGTGGCCCCTGAGAGGCACCCACAGTTAAATCGTATCCTGAGTTGAAAGTCTTGCAGGGGCAGCAGGCAAGTCTCTCTTAAAGGGGCAGCCCGGGCACCATTTCAAACCACTATCTGTACTTCCTTCAGGAAATACACATCTAGTATTAATGTTGTAATCCGAACGCTGCTAACTTTTTCTTTTTATTCAGTTGATTTCCGCAATTAATGCGGCCCGAACCGCTACACGCACAGACTCCGTTGAGGTGTTGTTTCGAAGCCAGCGTCCACGAGAGGTGTGCTAAGTATTTTTCGTGTCGATCGGATTTGTAGTTTTTGCGCAATTTGCGTTTGAAAATTTTTTTTCCCGTCATTGGAATGCATGTCTCAATGCTTTTCAATGGGCAACTTAAAACGTGCCCTGAGGCAATTCAAATGTCAGTAAAGCTCATTGATATGCGCAGGCACACCCATTTACTATGCCAATGCGTACGAACATCACATGACGCCCCCAGGACAGAGCTTCTGCCATATAATATCAGCTCTTAAAGCGAAACCCACAGCACAAATGCAAATCTAGCCTCATCATATGAAGCATGCCCCTGAGAGAGAATGTGCGCCAAAGTGGATTTAGAAGAAGCCCAGTGAGCCAAACTAGCTCTTAAAGGGCCGACGTGATTCTTAAAGGGCCAGCGTGCCAAATCGAAAACTGAGTGACCCCAGGCTCCAAATCGGAGGCTTAGCCAACCCGGCCTCCAAATTGGAGGCTGATCAACCCTGGCCTCCAAATCGGATCCAGCGTGGCCCTGCTCAAGAAATCGGACCCAGAGTGGCCCCGCCCAGCAAATCGGACCCAGAGTAGCCTCGCCCACCAAATCGGCCCCCGAGGGGCCCCGCCCACCAAATCGGCCCCCGAGTGGCCCCTCCCACCAAATCGCCCCCCGCCCACCAAATCGGCCCCCGAGTGGCCCCGCCCACCAAATCTCCCCTAGTGGCCCCTCCCACCAAATCGGGCCCCGAGTTGCCCCGCCCACCATATCGGGCCCCGAGTGGCCCCACCCACAATATCGGGCCCCGAGTGGCCCCACCCACCAAATCGGACCCTGAGGGGCCCCGCTGACCAAATTGAACTCTGAGGGGCCCCGCCCACCAAATCGGACCCAGAGTGGCCCCGCCCACCAAATCAGACGTAGAGTGGCCCCGCTCACCAAATCGGACCTCAAGGGGCCCCACCCACCAAATCGGACCCAGAGTGGCCTCGCCCACCAAATCAGACCCAGAGTGGCCCCGCCCACCAAATTGGACCCTGAGGGGCCCCACCCACAAAATCGGACCCTAATGGGCCCTACCCACAAAATCGGACCCTAAGGGGCCCCAACCACAAAATCGGACCCTGATGGGCCCCGGCCACAAAATTGGACCCTCAGGGCCCCGGCCACAAAATCGGACCCTGAGGGACCCCGGCCACAAAATCAGATCCTGAGGGGCCCCACCCACAAAATCGGACTCTGAGGGGCCCCACCCACAAAATCGGACCCTGAGGGGCCCCACCCACAAATCCAGACCCTGAGGGGACCTGGCCACAAAATCGGACCCTGAGGGGCCCTGCCCACCAAATCGGACCCTGAGGGGCCCCGCCCACTAAATCGGATTCTGAAATGCCCCAACCACAAAATTGGACCCTGAGGGGCCCCGCTGACCAAATTGAACTCTGAGGGGCCCCGCCCACCAAATCGGACCCAGAGTGGCCCGCCTACCAAATCAGACCTAGAGTGGCCCCGCTCACCAAATAGGACCCGGAGGGGCCCCACCTATCAAATCGGACTCTGAGGGGCCCCACCCACCAAATCGGACCCTGAGGGGCCCCGCTCACTAAATCGGACCCTGAGGGGCCCCGCTCACCAAATCGGACCCTGAGGGGCCCCACCCACCAAATCAGACCCTGAGGGGCCCCGGCCACAAAATTGGACCCTGAGGGGCCCCACCCACAAAATCAGACCCTGAGGCCAAAGTGGCCCCTGAGAGGCACCCACAGTTAAATCGTATCCTGAGTTGAAAGTCTTGCAGGGGCAGCAGGCAAGTCTCTCTTAAAGGGGCAGCCCGGGCACCATTTCAAACCACTATCTGTACTTCCTTCAGGAAATACACATCTAGTCTTGTTCTTGTTATCTATATTGCTTTCTCACACCATTCGTTTTACATTGCAGTCTTTCTGGGGTGTAACATAACCATGACAAAATAGATTTGTCATGGGCGCTCAGTGTTAGCTTTGGGAATTAATGGGTGATGCAGTTTTACCCATAAGAGCAATAGTCACATGACAGACAGGTAGACAACCCATTTATAACTCTGCACAGAAAAAAGAGAATGAAGCTGCAGGTGATAGAAAAAAAAAGAAAAAAACATGCAGTGGAAACCATGAACCATGCACTTAGCATGCCCATTGAAGTTCATTAAAGAAACACTCATGGCATAATTTTTATTTACTAATTCCTACTAAATATGGAAAGGCTCATTAAAATACTTAACGATCGCCGTCTTACCTAGTTACCAGTGCAGCTACGCTCTTCTTCTAGATCACATGACTTCAATCAGTCTCTTTGGATCACACAGGGGTTTAGGTAAAGACCGGAACTCACTTTAATGGTGTAAACCTATGAGATCTCGTTTAACAGTGAACAAGAAGAGGAATGGAGCTGCGCTGAAAACTGGGAAAGAGATCAATTACGGTAATTAATATTTTATTCCACCGATGCTACATTACAGACACGGACCCAGAAGGAGTTTGGGAATAAAAAAATCTACTGGGAATGCTTATTTAAAGGGAATCTGTCACCTAATTTTTTGCATATAAGATGTGGCCACCGCCATCAAGGGCTTATCTACAGCATTCTGTAATGCTGTAGATAAACCCCCAATGTAACCTGAAAGATAAGAAAAATGAGTTAGATTATACTCACCCAGGGGCAGTCCGGTCCAGTTCAGCAAAGAAGAGGACGTCATCGCTAGAAGATGGGAGGCGCCGGACCGGACTGCGACACCCATCAGACCAAAACCGGACCTGGACGGCCCCTGGGTGAGTATAATATAACTCATTTTTCTTCTATTTCAGGTTACATCGGGGGTTTATCTACAGCATTACAGAATGCTGTAGATAAGCCCCTGATGGCGGTGGCCGTATCTTATATACAGAAAAATAGGTGACAGATTCCCTTTAAAATGATGTTAGTTTTGGGAAAAAAGTGTGATAGTAGGAAAACTCTTTTTTACAGGTTGTTTTATTTTTACTTTCATATTTGAAAGGACTTAGATCAATAATCCTTAATTTAGTAACCTAGAATGTGAAACACTTGGGGTTGCAAACCCCTATATCTGAGTACAACAGCAGGATGAGCACCGGTACCATGTATACATATTTAAAGACTTTTATCAAACACTTCAGCATAAGAGGGATATTGTAATTTGGGTCAACCTGTTTCATATGCATTGACCTAAATAAATACACTCACTCGCTGTTAGCATACATATACTGGATCTCTTCAGCGCAATTATTTTCAATTCATACATGGAAAGCCCGATAATAGCATTTCCATTTTAATGTTATCTTTGTGCATAGCAATAAAAGAAGCCCTCTTTTACCAAAATTGTAGAGTAGTAGAATAAAACATGTTCCTGAAGGCTTTCCCAGGTTCTGACGCAGACCGGGATTTTTGCATTATGACCCGAAGCTCTCTAATGTTCTGGAGCATAAATGAATTTCAGCACATGCTGTATGTCAGTATAAATGATCATAATACTTGCTTAAGAAAATCGAGCCTTGGTAATTAATACATTATACATTTACACTAAACATATGGATTTAAATGATGATGTGATATGTTATAGCTATAGCTCACATCCACGTTCAATCCCTCCCGCAAATGTTGTTGTTATATTAATTCAAGAAACTGCCCCCTATCAGGTATCCCAGTCACCTATTGCTGTACACTTTGGGTTTATTATATCCATATGTGTGCTCCACTTTTATAACATCAAAAAGTCACATTTATGGTGCATGTCATATTTGTGTTATAATTTGTACATTTTCTCACTTCTTGATACTCTTCAAAAGTGGTGCGAAAAGGCAAGGGGTTTGCCGGAGGGGATGTGACCAGCAACGGCCCAAAAAAGTTGGTAGGTTTTAGGCAAGACAATGGTACAGAAAGGAGTTTAATGGGAACCCATCAGCAGGACTTTGCTATGTAAACTACAGACAGGTCCATATTAGCGCTGTAATACTGATTACAATGGTACCTGCTGTGAAGAAATCTGTTTTGTGGTCCTTGTGTTTAAAGTTTTGCTGTAATCATTTCCTTGCACATCGGGATGGGCTATGGGGGAGACTATGGGCAGTCCATCTGCCTCTTGTTTGATCGACAGGTCACTGATCAGTCATGCAGTCGTGCCTGCGCAGTACTTTATTTTTCTCCAGAAAACATTAAGTCTTCAACAAAATGCTTGCGCATGCAAGGTTGCGTCTAAAAGTCTATACAAATTCTCAATCTGCCCATGCGCTGCTCACCGTGTCCAGAAGACCAGTGCGATGTTTACCATTGCTCTCCTTGACGGGCTCCTCTTCTACACACTCCCATGCTGGTCCTCTTGGCACGGTAGCTGACGCATGCACAGATTGAGAATTAGTTTAGACTTTTGGAGGCAACCACGCATGCGCCGCCGCCATTTTGTGGGAGACCTAATGTTTTTTTGGTAACAAAATAAAGTACTGTGCAGGTGCAATTTTTAAAATAAGAGGCAGGTCACTGACTGATCAGTGACTCGTCATTCAGACAGGGAACAGATGGAGGGGCCAGAGCAACAAGAAAAGAGACTGCCCTTAGTTCCGCCCCATAGCCCTGCCTGATGCATGAAGACTTGATTACAGCAAAACTTTAAACACTCATTACCACAAAATGGATTTCAGGTATCATTTTAATCAGTATCACAGCATTAATTTCACACTCTCTTTAGTTTACATAGCAAATTCTTGCTGACAGGCTCTTTTTAATTATATTTATTTTCTCATTTTAGGACAGACCAAAATGTGCCAAGTATTTTTGGAGAAATGTATTTCTTTATAAATAGGGAAAATTTTACTTAAATAGAATGTGTCAGTAGGATCAATAATCTTAAGCAGGCTATATGGGGAGAGGGTTCATAATAAACTGAATAAAGTGATACTTTGATTTCTTCTATCTGATGTCTTATTCCAGACATATCTATATTTATCTTATATGTGTTTGTAAAGAGGCAAAGTTCAGTTTCACTGTTCTGTGTCAGTTACAAGTCTCATGATCAGGGAGATCTATGTCCGGCCCATAGATCTTAATAGCTTATTTATATGTGATAAAAATGTGGATTTCTCTGGAATAAGATATCATATCTCAGATATCAAGGTATTATTTTATTCAGCTTCTTACGACTGGCATGCCTGACCGCTTAGGAGGGTTGATGCTACTGACATATGCCCTTTAAATATGAATCAGGTTGAGACTCTGTTCACGTGTCTGTTTGGGAGATCATTTCGACTCTTCCATTTTCAAAATTAGAAGCACAGCTTGCAAAAATTTGTCTTCAATTTTAAAATTGATGTTAACCCCTTTCTGACATCGGGCGTGATAGTACGCCAATGTCGTACTCCCTCCCTTTGATGTGGTCTCTGGCGGTGCGTCCACATCTTTCCTGGCACATATTAGCTCTTTTGAACAGCTGACATGTGCCTGGAACAGCCGCAGGTATTAACCTGTTAAATGCCTCTGTCAAAACCTGACAGCAGCATTTATCATGCACTTCTGACAATCGCGCTGGTAATCCGCCCATCGGTAACCCCCGTCACGTGATTGCAGGTCACCAATGGGTTGGCATGACAACCAGAGGTCTCCTCGAGACCTCTATGGTTGTCACTGCCAAATTGCTATGAGCAATAGCAAGTGAGGTATACTGCTTCATACAGGTGATCTGATCATCGCCTGTATGTAGCAGAGCCGATTGGGTTATGGCAGCTTCTAGTCTCCCAATGGATGGAGACTATTAAAGCATGCCAAAAGTGGAAAAAAAATGTTTTTAAAAATTTAAAAAAATAAAAAACAATAAAAGTTCAAATCACCCACCTTTAGCCCCATTCACAATAAAACAATAAAAGAATCAAACAATCATATATTTGGTATTGTTCAGAATCACACGATCTATCAATAAAAAAAAAGGATTAAGGCTAGTTTCACACTTGCTTTTTTTTGCAGCGCGTTTTTCCCGCAAAAAAACGCATTGAAAAAACGCATACATAAGCATACAACTGCTGCGTTTTTTTCAAGCATTTTTATGAGCATGCATGAAAAAAACGCAGCGTTTTTATGCGTTTGTATGCGTTTTTAGTGCGTTTTTACCGCGTTTGCGTTTTTTTCCAACATTTTTAGGTGGCCCCTCACACTACCCAAACCATGACTTTACTAACCCTAACCCTGACCCTAACCCTAACCCTAACCCTGACCCTAACCCTAACCCTGACCCTAACCCTTAACCAAATCATACTTAACCCTAACCCAAACCCTAAACCCTAACTAACCCTAACCCTAACCCTAACCCTGACCCTAACCCTGACCCTAACCCTAACCCTAACCCTAACCCTAACCCTGACCCTAACCCTAACCCTAACCCTGACCCTAACCCTTAACAAAACCATACTTAACCCTAACCCTGACCCTAACCCTAACCCTAACCCTAACCCTGACCCTAACCCTAACCCTAACCCTAACCCTGACCCTAACCGTTAACAAAACCATACTTAACCCTAATCCTGACCCTAACCCTGACCCTAATCCTTAACAAAACCATACTTAACCCTAACCCTGACCCTAACCCTAACCCTGACCCTAACCCTAACCCTAACCCTGACCCTAACCCTAACCCTAACCCTAACCCTGACCCTAACCCTTAACAAAACCATACTTAACCCTAATCCTGACCCTAACCCTGACCCTAACCCTTAACAAAACCATACTTAACCCTAACCCTGACCCTAACCCTAACCCTGACCCCAACCCTAACCCTAACCCTGACCCTAACCCTAACCCTAACCCTAACCCTGACCCTAACCCTTAACAAAACCATACTTAACCCTAATCCTGACCCTAACCCTTAACCAAACCATACTTAACCCTAACCCTGACCCAAACCCCAACCCTAACCCTGACCCTGACCCTAACCCTAACCCTAAACCCCCTTAACTAACCCTAACTCTAACCCAAACCCCTAAATTCCATGGTTAAAAAAAAAAACGCATATGCAAAAAAACGCATACATGAGCATGCCAGTGCGCACATATGCGCATCCATAGGCTATAATGGCCATTTTTAGCGCAAAACGTGCGCATATGTGCGCATGCGCTTTTTTGCAGGGCCAAAAAATGCAACATGCTGCGTCTGGAAAATACCAACGCACACCCCAAAAAAACGCAGCGCATGAAAATCGCATACATGCGCTTACCAGCGCGCAGGTATGCGCACCCATGTTAAATATAGGGGAAAAAACGCATGCGCAGGTATGCGTTTTTTTCCAGCGCTAAAAAACGCAAATGTGAAACCAGCCTAACCTGACTATTAAACGGCGTAGTGAGAAAGAAAAAGTCAAAACACCAGAATTTCATTTTTTTGCTCGCCGCGACATTCCATTACAATGCAATAACGGGTGATCCAAAGAGCGCATCTGCACCAAAATAGTATAAATAAAAGCGTCAGCAAAAAAAAAAGCCCTCACCCAACCCGAGATCACAAAAAATGGAGACGCTATGAGTATTGGAAAATAGGCGCAAGTTTGGAATTTTTTTCACCACTTAGATAAAAATGAACCTAGACATATTTGTTGTCTATGAACTCATAATGACCTTGAGAATCATAATGGCAGCTCAGTTTTTGCATTTAGCGAACCTAGGAAAAAAGCCAAACAAATAACAACTGTGGGATTGCACTTTTTTTGCAATTTCACTGCACTTGGAATTTTTTTCCCGTTTTCCAGTACGCGATATGTTAAAACCAATGGTGTCATTCAAAAGCACAACTCGTCACGCAAAAAACAAGCCCTCACAGGCCCAGGGCCTCTCTGACCTTTCCCGACGCCTGCGCACTGCAGTTATTTGCTCTGCCCTCAACAGGGTAGAGAATTACGCCTGCACAGGAGCCGCGACAGAAGCAAGGAAGAGGACGGCATCGCATGAAGATGGGAGGCGCCGGACCCGGACCTGCGACACCCATCGGACCCATACCGCACCGGACCGCCACTGGGTGAGTAAAGACTAACTTGTTTTTCTTATTTTTCAGGTTACGTCGGGGGCTTATCAACAGCATTACAGAATGATGTAGATAAGCCCCTAATGGCAGTGGCCACAGCTTATATGCGAAAAATGAAGTGACAGGTTCCCTTTAAGTTATAATCATGATCTAATGTATGCAAATAATCTTCTAGCCAACTAGACAGTTCTGGTCCTGTAACTGGTCAGGTTGCCCTGGGCTCTAATCATGCCTATTGTAAGATCAATGACTTCCCAAAGAGTGCCTCATGTCACAGAATAACTCATTAAACAACTTGCATGCTCTGTTGATTCCTGTTTTTGGGTAAAATCTTCTTTACTCAAACTTGCAGCACAGTAAGTACAAATGAAGCTGGACAGAGAACTGTACATTCAACTTCTGGGACAATGGAATCTTTGAGACATTGATCACAACTTTTTTAAACCATTTTGAACACATTGAAAAATATTTTATATGCACTTTTATGTCCAGTGAAATCTTAATAAAAACTAAAATGATTTACCAATTGTACTGAAATGGTTTAATATTTTTTTTTTCTAAAATAAGATTGTCATAGAATATGATGGAAATGAACTTTATCGCACAAGGGTTGAAGCTTTGCTTGTTGCTAACTTTAAGATAAAGTGATTACTTTAAGAAAAATAATAAAGCAGAATCACTTGTTACAATTAGCCACTAGACTTGCCAAAATTTGACACGCTACTTTACAAGTCCCTTTCAAAAAATGTAGGTGCACTTTACTAAATACCTTGCTTTACCAAATCCTACTTTAGGCCTCCTTCACACATCCTGGTGGTTTTGTTACTGGAAAAACTAGTATTGGTGAGATCCATGGACTATGTCCATGTGTCATCCGTGTCTGGTATGTGACATCCAGGTGACATCCATGTGTCAGTGTGCTGTCAGTGTCACACGTTTGGAATGAAATGTAGCATAGAAATTAAAGTGTGTTATGTATTAAAGATGTTCAAAGATGAAATTAGCAATGAGAAACATGATAGATAGGTTTTATATTTTTATTTAAATAATTATATAAATAAATTCAGTAATTAATTTTAAAAAAGGGATCTCCCGTAATTTTCTTAACCAGCAGAGGGAAAGCCAAGGTCTAGGGGGCTAATGTTACTATTCTGGGAAGGGGCCAATATCCCAAAAAGTTCTCAGACTATTAATAACAGCACACAGCTGTTTGCTTAGCGTTTACTGGTTAGTCTACGGGAAACCCCAGAAAAAAATGATGTTGGGTCCCTTTATAATTTCTAACCAGCAAAGGCTAAATGAACAGCTGTGGGCTGATATTATAGCCTGGGAAGAGGCCTTGGATATTGGCCCCCCTCCTAGGTTAAGAACATCACCCCCCAGCCATGCCAGAAATGGTGCATCCATGAGATGAACAGTGAACCGACTGTAGGAACAGCTGGCTTCACAGAGGGCTGGAGCTTTGTCTTCTATGGATGGTACTAAGTAAAAGTACTTAAGGTTTTTTTTTGTGCCAAATTTGACTTACATTCTCTGTCTGTTTGTTAATTAAATAGACTTAATTGCTTCACAACACTTCTGGAATACTCTGGATCCAGATTTATTATATTGTGCTCCAGTCAACCAGGTTTACTATAGTGTTAAAAGACAGAAAAAAATGATCAATAATGGCCAAACATCTGGTTATTAAGAAGCTTTTTAAGTCCCAATACCAATGCAGTTATACATACATCTCGTTACTGTTATTATAAGTTTTTTACTACAATCGCAAAGATTTCTACTTGATGCACCAACATTCTAATTCATTATTGCAAACTATCCTTACACATCTTTGCTCCCATAAAGTTTCAAAGCCTTCTGAAATCTTTTAGAAAGAAGCATGTCCAAAACACACATTGATGGCAAGTGATGGTAGAGGTGGAGGTGGATGGAAGAGGTTTGCCAAAAATTAAAAGTAATCACTTCAGTGAAAAGATTTAGCATGCCATGGGCAAAGTCCTCCCAGAAGAGCATCCATGAAAGTTAAGGCCCCGTCTCACATAGCGAGATCGCTAATGCGGCACCGATTTTGTGACGCAACAGTGACCTCGCCAGCGATCTCGCTACATGGGACACATAGCGGCGACCACCCCCACGCTGGATATCGCTGTTCGTGCTCGAATGTCCTGTGCCATTTTTTCATCGTCGGCATCCCGCTGGCCAGCTTGCATCGCTGGCAACGCAGAACTCAGGGACGCAAGCTGGAATCGTTCAGAATAGCTGCTGTGTGACAGCGCACCAGCAATCCTTACCAGGTCGTATCGTTGTCGGGATCGCTGGTGCGTCGTTATGTGAAACGGGACCCTTAGAAAGTGGGACCTAATGGGTTGCTAATAGTACCTTTCATAGGATGCTTATTCATTCATACAGACATAAGACCAGCATGATTTTTAATTTCTTGCCGTTTCCACTATGTTAAGTTTTACTCATGGTATTCAACTAAAAAAAAGAATACCGTAATTTCAACTTCAAAATCAGTTGACATTTATTGAATGTGTCTGGCCATAATAAATTTGTTTTCTCATATATGTAGATGAAACACTTTCCCAGCATTTTGGGCGATACAGTTACTGAGTGAACCCTTGAACACCCAAATTTCTTTTCCAAGGCTCATATTTTAATTAATATAAGGGACACTTTAATCAACTGACAGCACTAATGGTACTGTCCAACATGTTGGCAATGTCTCAGACCTGTCACTTCAAACATAGGCAGCAGCTGCAACCAGTGAAATTCTATTGACCCTATAGTTTTTCAGTACTTACTTTGCAAAACTAGACAAATTAAGTAAAATGAGAGTATGACAATAAAATTGGTCAAACGTTGAAGATAAATATGAATGTTTTATCTAATCTTATGCAAGCTCAGCTGTACAATATGTCCTTGGGTTCTTAGATGTCATTGCTAGTAAAAAAAAAACCACATGTGTGGAGTATAGATGATTGGATCTGATAAAAGTCAAATTCACCAAATCACATGGATTTTAATGGGAAATTTGATTGGCAGAAAATTTATTCTCAGCAAAATGAATGTCAGCTATTATGCTCTGGGGTCTGGAGAGGACCGTACAGCGGAGCATAAGCAGCAGGGGTGGCCAGAGAGAGGTATTTTTTTATAACCAGATCTGCACTTCAGCAAAATGGTGGCCTGAGCAAATTATAAAAAATCAGCAGTCTGGAGAATTTTATAAAATTTGAGTAGAATGCAATTCCACTTGAATATATTAATCCACTTTTAGTGTGGAGCATAGGTAAGAGGTAAGGTATATGTTCAACCTAATGATTGCTCTAAAAGTATGAATGTTTTAACAAAGTTCAAGAAATGCTAATAATTATGACAGGATTAAAAAAAATGCTGCAAAATAAGAATGCTTAATAAATAGAAATATTAGTTTATTTTTTTATCAAGCAGCAACATGCAAAAGGAGTGAATAAAATAGAAATTTTAATGAAATCATTATTTCATAGAATCATAGTATGTTAGAGTTGGAAGGGACCTCCTGAGCCATCTGGTCCAACCCCCTGCTCACAGCAGGATTCGCTAAATCATCCCAGACAGATGTCTGTCCAGCCTCTGTTTGAAGACTTCCATTGAAGGAGAACTCACCACCTCTCGTCGTGGCCTGTTCCACTCATTGATCTCCCTCACTGTCAAAAAGTTTTTCTAATATCTAATCTGTGTCTCCTCCCATTCAGTTTCATCCCATTGCTTCTAGTCTTTTTTGTGCAAATGAGAATAAATTTGATCCTTCTACAATGCGACAGCCCTTGAGATATTTGTAGACATCTATTAAGTCTCCTCTCAGTCTTCTTTTTTGTAAGCTAAACATTCCCAAATCCTGTAACGTTACTCATAGGACATGGTTTGCAGACCGGTCACCATTCTGGTCGCTCTTCTCTGAAATTGCTCTTTTCTAAAATTTGATGTCCAAAACTGGACACAGTATTCCAGATGAGGTCTGGACAAAGAGGAGTAGAGGGCAATAATGACTTCACGTGATCTAGACTGTATGCTTCTATTAATACATCCCAGAATTGCATTTGCTTTTTTTGCTGCTGCATCACACTGTTGACTCATATTCAGTCTGTGATCTATTAGTATGCCCAAGTCTTTTTCACATATGCTGTTGCTTAGCCCTATTCCTAACATTCTGTATATGCTATTTTCATTTTTATTGCCCAGATGTAGTACTTTGCAATTTTCCCTGTTGAAAGCCATTCTTTTAGTTGCTGCCCTCTGCTCCAGTTTATTTATATCTTTTTGAATCCTCTCTCTCTTCTCTAGTGTTAGCTATCCTTCCTAGCTTCGTGTCATCAGCAAATTTAATCAGTTTAATGTATTTAGTGTGACCAGCTTAATAAGGTACATTTGCACACAGTTTTTAATGGAACTCGGCAGAGAGGTTGTTCCTCACATCTTGGAGAGCTAACCACAGATTTTCTGTGGATGTCACTTGGGCTAATCCTTCTATTAACTCATGTAATCCTAGACAGACAGGATGATGCTGAGATCAAAGTTCCATGGGGGCCCTATCAACACTTGCAGAACTCCTTGTTATTTATTAAGCTAAATATTGTTAATGAAAACGGTTATTTGTTTGGGGTTGTTGTCCTGCTAAAAACTTCATCTCAAGCCAATCAGACGCCTCCCTGATAATATTGCATGATGAATATGTGCCTGTTTTTCCATCATTGAGGACACCATTAATCCTGACTAGAGTTGAGCGACTTTGGTCGGATCGGGTTTCATGAAGCAAAATTTGTTTCAGATGAAACTGGTCCGACTCGGGCAAAAAAAGTCCGAGTTTCGTCAGAAACCTGACCCCAATGCAAGTCAATGGGAAATAAAAGTCGGCATTGAGCGGATGACATTCATCCACTCAATGCCGAGAGATTGTTACAGACATCCTGATGAGCTAACCACAGGTCTTCTGTGGATGTCACTTGTGCATATCATTCTGTGTCTTCATGTAATCCCACAGACTGGATGATGATGAGATCAGGACTCCTCGGGTTCCTTGTTGTTCTTTACACTAAAGATGTGTAAAGTGCTGAAGACTATGTTGGCACTATAGAAACTAAATTATTATTAAGATAGAAGTGAATGATATTGGCTGGATATGTTCGGCCACAAATGGCCTTCATGGAAGAATTGAGGCCAAAAACTATACCTTGGATTTGGAAACAAGGACAAGTGATTAAACTATGAACAAAAATAAAGGAACTGTATGGCAGTAAAATGCAACCTCTACTTTGGACTGATTATTAAAAATGTGCAATATTTGGTTGGAAAGAAGAAAGATTGCTCACGAATGGTTGGAGAGTGGTATCCGCTCAATGCCGACTTTTATTTCCCATTGACTTGCATTGGGGTCGGGTTTCAGACGAAACTCCGACTTTTTTTGCCCTAGTCGGACCAGTTTCATCTGAAACAAATTTTGCTTCATGAAACCCGACCGACCAAAGTCGCTCAACTCTAATCCTGACCAAAACCCCTTCATTATTTGCTGATATGCCACTCCAAAATCACTAGGATCCTCCACCATGTTTCACTGTTGCCTGTAGACATTCAACATGATACCACTCTCCAACTATTCGTGAGCAATCTTTCTTCTTTCCAACCAAATATTGCACATTTTGAATAATCAGTCCAAAGTAGAGGTTGCATTTTACTGCCATACAGTTCCTTTATTTTTGTTCATAGTTTAATCACTTGTTCTTGTTTCCAAATCCAAGGTATAGTTTTTGGCCTCAATTCTTTCATGAAGCCAATTGTGGCCGAACATATCCAGCCAATATCATTCAGTTCTATCTTAATAAAAATTTAGTTTCTATAGTGCCAACATAGTCTTCAGCACTTTACACATCTTTAGTGTAAAGAACAACAAGGAACCCGAGGAGTCCTGATCTCATCATCATCCAGTCTGTGGGATTACATGAAGACACAGAATGATATGCACAAGTGACATCCACAGAAGACCTGTGGTTAGCTCATCAGGATGTCTGTAACAATCTCTCTGCTGAGTTTCTTTAAAAAAACATGTGCAAGTGTACCTAGCAGGTTTGATGCTTTGATGTTGTTTTGAAGACAGGGAGGTGACCCCAAAGCTTGATTTGATCTAGATTTCTCTTTTGTTCATTTACTTTGCAGTTTCCTAATTGTTAATTAACAAACTATTAACTATTTTCTTTTTAAAGCATAATTTCCAACATTTTAGCACTCCTGCCTAAAGCTTTTACACAGTTTTGTATATGACTTTGAATGCTTGTACTCATTTCTGCATGAACTGTGTCCAGGTGTCTTGTAAATCTACTTGGAGAATGAAAAAAGTTTGATTTTACTGGCATAATGTATCAAGGTTCTATTAAAACACATCTTCTATACCAAGAATGCAAAATTAAGCTCATGACTAGTGTTGAGCGATACCTTCCGATATCGGGAATTATCGGAACGGATTGGATCGGACCGATACCCAAAAAATATCGGATATCGCCGATTCCGATACCGGAAACCAATGCAAGTCAATGGGACACAAATATCGGAATGAAAATAAACCCTTACTGTCCTTGTAGGTTAATTCTACATGAAGGAAAACAACTAAGAATAATGTAGAATGTATTGGGGGAGGTGGAGGAGACATTAAAGGCATAGAGGTTTAGCTCATCAAATGGAATAGCAGGAATTAATTTTTTTTTAAGACATTCGGAGTTACAAAGATATTGACTATGTTAAATGGGTTGTCCGGGCTTTTCACATAATCTCAGTGCATATCTGGGCTGCAGAATGCTGACAATAAGTAATTTACCTTCTGTGGCTAGTCTGCACGGTTTCCAAGATAAAATCTCTTGCCTCTAAGATAAACGTCCGGGGGGGGTGTTCTGGCATTGAAATGAGAACTGGTCGTTTCCTCCTCCCTCACTAGTTTCACTTTCCATAGATCACTGTTCAGCGTGTGTCTGGGGGAGGAGCAGCTGGGTGGTCTGCTCGCAGCCAATCACAGCCATGCCATTAGTTAACATGCCTAACATGCATAACAGGATGTGCCCACACTTCTTAGGATTCCTCATTGGCTGAATAAAATCAAACTGGCTCATTGCATTATAGGAACTTCCGATTCCGGTATTCAATATTCTAAAAGTATCGGAACTCAGTATCGGAACTCCGATAGAGCGAATATTGGCCGATACTCGATATTGCAGTATCGGAATGCTCAACACTACTCAAGACATTACCACATATGTTATTTCTCTCCATAGATTTGCAAATACTTGGTTTCAAGGGGTTTGGTACAATTTCTTTATTGATGGTATATCCTAAAGATAAGCCATCAATATCATATCGGTGGTGGTTGTTTGACATTTGTAAGTTCTCAGATGCCGTCAAAACGCAGCAAATCTTTCAAAACTATAGCAGCCATAGCTAGCTAGGTATTCTACATTCTTCTTCTTTGCATTTGAATAGGCAGTGGACTTGAAGTACACGTCCGCTATAGAAAGAACAGAACTGTTGTGTTCCGGCAGCATCCAAGAACTCCAGTAACACTTGATTGACGGGTGTGATGAGTTTGCCACCCACACCAATCAGATGTTGATGGCCTTTCCTAATGGTAGGACATAAATAAAAAGTAGTGGCCAACTCCTTTAAGTTAATGCAAGAGGCTTCTTTGTTATTGCCATGATTAGGTACACAGGGCATACAGGAATATCAGTGTTTTGTCATAGACAGAAAAATGAGCAGTATCATATTAATTATAATTAATACCCCAAAATTTGACAAAATTTTATATTTCTTGTTAGCTCCATAATGAAATTGTCTAATTTGGTGCTTAAAGGCTAACTAAACTTTTAAACAATTTTGATATGTTTTAGTCTGACATAGTTCTTGCCACACATTACTATGTAACCAGGTTTAAGGGGTTAAGAGCTTTTAATTAATTACTAGATTCCGCAGTCTGTAGAAATGCACAGCCGTGTGATAAAATCCAAGGTCTAAGGCTTCCCAGTGTTTTTCAGTACATGGTTCTTTTCATCTTTCTTCACCTTTATCTGTCTGCGGTGGTACATCTTTCAAAATCATTTTCCTTCACCCTTAGGGGTAAACTAAAGGTAGAAAAAATTATATTTAGTATCATTACAAAATTGCACCAACACTAGTTTTATTATAGTATTTAAATACTACAAACTCATAAAATCTTGCCAGTTCATAAAAAACTGTGCAAGAAACAGCAGGAGAAAGATCAAACTGGAGGATTTAGAAATGATAATCCGAAAACAAAATATTACATTTGATCTTTGATAATTCATTTTAAACTCTAGATAGTTGTGGGTTTTTGTTGTTTTTTTTCTATTAGCTGTTTTCATACAATGTTGAAAAAATAATTGAAATATTGTAAAGCATCCTACGATAAAAAAAAATCCCTTAGGATTGAGAATGCATACAGTTTCCATTCTGGAGATGGTACTTTATTGTTCGCCATTGTTGTTTCTAATGACTTTATATTTTCTCGTCGGGAAGATAACTCTGGCAGGCTGAAAATTAAAACACTTATTTTCTTCTCTTAGAAAAAAAACCCAATATACAATGAGCAGTTAGCATAGTAATAGTTCTGTAAGAACGAAATAGAAATGAGAAGAGGAAGAAGTCCCAAATGAATTACACTACGGAAACTATGAATTATATATACTCATATAGCGAATATCACAAAAGTAAAGGAAAATTGCATTTTTTTTGGTTTAGAATTTTTATTTTTTTTACTAGTATGCCTCTGATTTTACTATGATAAAGGAAAAGAGGCAAATCTACCTATTGGATGCTGTAAAAAAAATACCTATTGCTACGCACAGTCAAAACTATTTGTTGCATCTCATCTTAAGTAATGAAAGCAATAATTTAGAAAATATTACCATGTTTTTATATTTTTATTCATCGAGGCTGAATACATATTTTTATGACTTCAGGGTATATGAACGTGTAGTATATAGCACACAATATATTACCGCATATGATGCAGTATTTACTGCGCAGATGGTACTAAAGGATCAGGAAAAACTTCTGGAATTAGTGTACCTTTAGTAGTATATCTTAATTATTACTTTGAGCTTTAAATATTAGATGTGTGCCTTTCCATCCGTTCCTCCAATACTGAGAAATCAGCATTTGAATTGATATGGCAAATGAGGCTGTATATCTGAGGACTCCGTCACTCCAGCTCTATTCCCCGCCCAGCGTTGCCTCCTCCTGCTTGACTGATGGTCTCTCTGCTGTGTGACCTCACATAAAGGAGCTGTTGGTCAAGCAGGAGGAGGTGACGCTGGGCGGGGAATAGAGCTGGAGTGACAGATGCTTCGGTCCTACAGCCTCAATTGCCTTTCAGTTCAAACACTGATTTCTCAGTATTGGAGGAACAGACTGGCCGATTTGTGGCAAAATTAATTAATGGTGAATGGTAGAGAGTTTAATTTTGCTGAAATTACGTGGCTAACATTATGAGGTTTACTAGTATTGTATGCTGCTTGTATTAATGTGTTTAAGTGCCCTCAATAAGTTGGCACAGCTCTGGTGTAGGACAATGTGTGGACATGAGAAATCGGTGTCTATTCACCATTAGGGTATGTTCACACATTAATTATTTTGTGCAGAAACATCTGCACCATTTCTACATTTCTTGGCAAAAAATAGGTGTGTTTTGCCTAATTTTTGCTCCATTTTTTACATGAATTTTTGTTGCAGATTTTTCCCCACACAAAAACACTAACAGAATTGACATGCTGCAGATTTAAATCTGGACCAAATCTTCAAGGAAAAAATAAGCAATGTGTGCGTGAGACTTCAGGATTCTCATTCACTTTGCTGTCATCAGGAGACCCTTCGGGTTTGATGACAAATCTGCACAGAAAAAATGCGACAATAAATGCAACAAATCTGCAACATGTGCACAGGTCCCACTAATAGACATTTTATATAATTTAATCTAGCTGTCAGAGAAATGATAAGTGGGCAAAAAATTGGTCAGAGGAGAAACGAGAAAGTATTAACAGGAACAAAGACCTGTTGACTTTTTTCTTGCCAAAATAGGGCGATGTTTGAAGCCCACAGCACTGTGTTACCTATATCTTAGCAGGAGTCTTGGAGGAGTGAATACAAGAGAAAGAGATGTTGGGGAATCCCATGCAGCTACAATCTACTAAAGTGTGTAAAATGATGACCTACACATTAGGTTGATTTTCTGGGATCAAATTGCCCATTGTTAGAATTCAACAGGATCTTTGGATTTCACAAAATTTGACTCAAATTCAGTTCACGTCAAGTCAAATCCAATCATCTCCAATCCTTTGACGCATAATTTTGTGATTTGTAGGCATTTTTTAAACTATTTCCATTAAGTATTAATACATACTGTATAATATATTGGGATGCTCATGTGCTGTTAGACCGACTTGCAAAACAATTCCATGAAAGGAAGAAACAGAATTTTATTTAACATCCTGATTCATCGCGGTTTTGAAAAAAATGGACAGATCAGAGAATCTCAATAATTGCGCCTATCTTTAGTAGAAAACTTTCAGCCTATTTTAAGCGATTTGTCATTCCAGTTTTCAGAAGTCTGGTGAGTAGTAGTTAAGACTGTGATGAAGAAGTCATCTGTCACATTGTACACAAATGGTATCTATATATCATCGAGTTGCCTTGCCTGTATTATACGGTGAATCCTGTTCCTTCCTGCTATACTCAGCCTATTTTCCCACTGATATGACTGAAGACACAGACTGTTGTACATAAAGAAAATGCTGCATGTTTTTTTTTTGACGGAAGGATTGTCAGGAAATTGGCTAAGGCCATGAACAAATTAGTGCAAGTCTCCGCTTTGGTGGCAAAAATAGCACAGTCTGCTGCTGTATTCTCTTCATTCTTCACGGAAGAAATAAAGCAGAAAACCCAACACCATCCAGGTTAATCATTTTGGTTAGTTAGGATCGATTTTACATTAATGCAGTTGCTCTTGACTGTTTTATTGATAGCTTTTTCTTAGGGTAGGTCATTAATATCTGTATATTAATACCTGGCACCCCTCATCAATAAGCTGTTTCTAATGCCGGCTGTGCTAATGTGGTGAGCTGCACAGCAAAGCTCCATCAATGCATGGTGGTCGCGAACAGGTGCTGCACATCCGCCCTCAATTTATTTGAATATTGGGTGGATGTGCAGTTCACAGCTGCTGCCACTATTCCATTTACAAAGCTGTATCGCAACTCAACACATCCGGCAAGTGCCGACACTGGGAACAGTAGGTTGGCAAGGTTGCCATGTGTCACCCATCCACGATCAGATATTAATGACCTAGCATAAGGATAAGCCATCAATTGTAAAGGTCTTGGACAACTCCTTTTCATCTATCGTGCCTCCTCCAAATGAAAAAGGTTTGAAATGTTCTTTCCCATGTGCAGTGTTTTACCATTGATGAATGCCAATGGACAGCTCTGATCACATACTACGCCATCATCTGCCATGTTCAGAAGGACTTTATGCAATTTGTAAAGAAGGACTACAATATCCTGCCTGAGGTGGTGCTTCACAAAGGAGAAGACAGACGGTCTTCTTCTTCTTCAGATTTTTCTTTACTCCAGTATTCAAAGACCTTTTTGGGCATCTTCACTCTGCAGATGTCATAACGTGCGAATCCTGAGTCTTAATCAGTGCCTCGCAAGTGTGCATTGTGACATCAGAGGTCTACTCAGTACCAGAAGCTGTAGAGGCAAAATAAGGCTAGACGGAGGGGAAGACGAGATGTTGGACTGTTGGGCCGTGGTGGGACAAGTAAATACGAAGTTGAATACGAATTTATTTTGTTGAATTTGTATGAAGTGAATCACAAAAAAATTAGATTTAATAGAATACAATTTTTTTTAAACTTAAGGCAAATTCAATTTTCCTTGGACCAATTTGCTCATTTCTAGTTGAAGATAATAAAAAATGTGTAGATTACCTACTCATTAAATAACTCTATAATCAATTAAAAATGATTAAATCTATGTGTTTCCAATTGTAAATAGATGACATTGCTTTTTTTAAAGATTTATGATGAACATTATAAAAGCAAAATCTACGTACCCCTTCTTTTTAGGGTAATTTTAACTGCTGGAGGTGTAAAATTTTCATCTTAGCAATGTGCAGTGTGTGTATATACATGTGTATGTACAGTTTGTGTGTGTGTATATATATATATATATAATATATACAGTATATATACATGTGTATGTGCAGTGTGTATATATACCTATATATGTGCAGTGTGTGTATATACATGTGTATGTACAGTTTGTGTGTGTGTATATATATATAATATATACAGTATGTATACATGTGTATGTGCAGTGTGTATATATACCTATATATGTGCAGTGTGTGATTACCTGATTACGGTATATTTGAATAAATGTTGATATTTTTTCCTTCACAGAAAAAAAAGACATCCCCTAAAAACAAGCCCTAACCCATCTGTCAGACCAAAATATAATATAAGACCCTGTCTTATCATTTTGTGGGAAACTCCAGTTTCTTCCCACATTCCAAAGGCATACTTATAGGGAACTTATATTGTGAGCCCCATCGTGGACAGTGCCAACAATGTCTATAAAGCACTGTGGAATTAACGGCGCTATATAAATGAGTAAAATAAATAAAATATATATATTTATTTATTCTTATATGATATATATATATATACTATGTGATGTACCAACTAATGGTATACTGAGAGAAAGGTATGTATCGCACAGACAGAGGACTGCTGTGATCTGAATCCAGGACAGGTTGCTGGGTCTTGTTGTCCCACAAACCAGCATATTAGTAAAGGGCCGGGTTTATGGGTTAATCAGAAAGTGATGGGTGGGTCTGGTTAACCACATACCACCCAGGGGTGTGTTCCTGTGATGTCAGAAAAGTCCTATATGCTTCCTGGTTGCACCACATGGGGAGGAAGATGGCCATGTGTGAAATTGGAGCTGGCAGGAGCTCCTGAAAGTTCAAGAAGCTACTGAGGGTCTGAACTACTTACTGGACCAATATGAAGCTAGTCTGTGAAACCTTATACTCTTGTTCAGCAGGTAATCCAGAGCCTGGGGATTTGTGAACTGACGGGTGACAGGTATTGAACTGTGCGAACGTAACCGCAAATGAAATGGACTATATGTTGCTTCTGTGATGTTTACATGGCCTACCGTGGTTTATGGTGGTGTAATAAACCAGGAATGGATTTATGTAACTGAAGAAATGGTTGCTGTTTGTCTAAATACCGCCGCCAAGTGAGAGTACCCCAACTGGCTTAGTGATCGCTACGTCACAACATACATACACCCACACAAATATTAAATCACAAAACTCAAGATAAAAAGTGGATGGCACCGCTGTTGACCCGTTGAAGCGCTTGAGCAGCGTGAAACGGCCGTTGTCAGCCTTTCTAGCACTCCTTATGTCACTCCCCCGACTTGACATGTTCATGATTTGTCAATAAATCAGTGAAACTTCCATCTCGATGAGTGCGACCTCTTCTCTTTGCATGGACACACAAATATATATACTGTATGTATATATATATATATATATGTGTATACATGTATATATATTGAAGGCTCCTCTATGGACACACAGTATGTTTTGGATCTTCCCAACAAACATTTCATTTCTTTTTAAGGGCCAGCTGAAGTGGGGTGACGTAGCTTTAAAAAGCATATTAAAAGTGTATATCACAAAAGACTGTTTTCTCTCTTTGATCGCTACAGCTGTGAACCGCAATGAAATAATATGCACTTCCTTCCAATCCAATCTTTAGATGCATTATTTATTACTATAGCTGCAATGATAGGATTCCAACCGCATAACAATAGACTCGCATCTAAGATCACAAGAATAAAAGATAACGCTGTTTATTTTTTAAGGCGCTCAAGTTTACCGGAGATTTAAGGGTTGAAAAACATTAGTAGGAATGCACTAATTTTTTTTTCCAACCAACAAAGAAGATTCTGGACATCAGCTTGGTGTGCTATTAGCATATTCATGAGTTTCGCTTCTTTGGGACTTGTTATTCTAATAGGTTGGAACTGTAACATCTTTGCTCTAAACACGAGTCCCCTGTCATTAGAACATCTGTAATCTTGTGCTTTACTGCATTCATTTTCTAAAAACTTTTCATGCTTTTCCCAAAAGTATTTTTCCAGAGATACAACCTCATTCATTTTATTAGGACAAATGGCACAGAAAAGCTGGACGGCTATTAGGAAAATATGTCCCTTCCTCTGGTGCTCATGAATATTTCTATATTCTCTGCATCAGGAAAAGATTCAGGAGACTGAAGCTAACATCTAATGCTATCAGACAATTTAGGGGTCAGGAATAAAAGCAGAAAATAAAGCCGTAAACTTGGAGTAAATCTAATAATACAACAGGGAGCCGGGCGAATAAGAAGTACTTGTACAATAATGCTCTAGTCACTTCCATAGCATAACGGAGGCCTTGTAGAGTTTACGCTATTAAGACTTTTAGATGGTTGAAACAATCTATTGTTGCAAAAGGTACTTGAAAAAAAAGTTGGGGGAGGGGTAGGGGAGGTATTTTCTTTCCTTAGAGGTAAACTATCACCAGGATTTTGCCTCACCATCTGTGAGAAACATGATGTAAGTGCAGATACCCTGATTCCAGTGACGTGTCGCTTACTGAACTGCTTGCTACCGTTTTGATAAAATCCCTGTTTTCTCTAATACAGATCTAGCAGTTCTCTGAATGCTGAGCTCTGGGTAACCCCGCCCACATCACTGATTGGCAGCTTTCTGTCAACAAGCTGCCAATCAGTGATGGGGCGAGGTTATCCAGAAGTCATTAATGTAGAGGACTAACATTGTTTACTAGTCCTTTAGTGAAAATCTCTTGATGGTAAAAAAGATGATTTTATAAAAAATACTATGAGCAGCTAAGTACGTGGAACATCGCTATCTATAATCAGGGTCTCTGCCCCTTGCTTTCAGATTAGTAAGTAAAAACCTTGTAACTGATTCTTTTTTCTGGCATTAGCTCAGTATGGGGTCATAGTGACATTGCTGTACTGAGAAAAGTATCCATATTACCTCTACATTAGAAGGAAACTATCTTGCAAATACGATCTATTGGTGGTAGATACGCTCTAACTGCATATTAGTGATGAGCGAGTATACTCGTTGCTCGGGTGTCCTCCGAGTATTTTGGCGTGCTCGGAGATTTAGTTTTCGTCATCTCATCTGCATGATTTGCAACTGCTTGACAGCCTGAATACATGTGTGGAATGCCTGTTGGTTAGGGAATCCCCACATGTATTCAGGCTGTCTAGCAGTCGCAAATCATGCAGATTAGACGACGAAACCCACCGTAAATCTCCGAGCATGCCAAAATACTTGGAGGACACCCGAGCATGCTCGGGAAACCCCGAGCAACGAGTATACTCACTCATCACTACTCAATATCTATACTATTAGAAAGCATTGCCAGCAAACATGAGCGAATCGTTTTGTGGCAAAATGAATTAGTGCTCAAATTTCACAAAATGTTTTAGATTTGCCAAAATCCAATTTTTTTGCTATTAGACTTGCACGCATCCAGTGAAATGGCAGCCATTTTGCCTCATTCATAAGGAAGAGGTAAGGCTTAAAAAAATAAAAAAATAACTAATATTTACCTCTCCTCGTCTCTCACTTTATTCATGTAGTTTTCTTCTTGGTTTTTCATGTCCAGTCTTTATTCACTAGCCGCCATTCTTCTTCACACCACAGATACCCCCTTGGGTCTTCAGTGCTTTCGATGCCCACTAGGGTTTGCAACATTATGATCTTGCATTGGACCTAGACCGATGAGTCTCTAGAGCATAGTAAGACTAGAGTTGAGCAAATTTGTTTGAATTCGGTTCCGAATACGATCGGCAGCAAATATTGTTTTTGCAATATTTGTCGAACACAGCGGAACCTCGTTGGAGTCAATGAGAGTGGAAATTACCGAATATGTTCGGAACCGATCATCAAACATACATTTGGCACGAATAGGATACCATTATGGACCGAATATGACAAATTCAGATTCAGTGACTGAATCCAAACAAATCTGCTCAACTCTTAATAAGACTAATTCAATTTGCATCAAATTAATTTGATCCTGTTCAATTTAGAGCAAATTGCCAAATTCAAATTTTGGCAAATTTTCGCACAATTACTTGCCCTGAATCCCTCTGGGTATAGTAGCCAAGCAAACTGCTATTTCAGGGTACTTACCCTTCATCCATATAGAGGTCCTTCCTTGCTAAATAAGATGCTGTTGATACAGGCTTGGAGGGACTACATTATTGTGTCTTATCAACAAGGTTCCATTGGAAAAAATCTGAAAATTTGCTATGTCATGAAACATGAATCTGCCACCCATTGGAAGTATGAATAAAAAAATAAAGCTTCCTTTTAAAAACCTATAAGAATAGAAAACTACAAATCAATGCCGACAGTATCAGACTGTGCAGGGACGCCATATATTGACAAAGAGGATTGGTAACCCCCAACTTAACAGATTTATAGGAAAAAATGGCACAAAAATAAGATGCTCCAGCCGCGGTTTTTCTTTTTTGTGGGCAATACAAGAATTTATTAAAGCAGAGATAGCAGGAAAGCAGACGGCTTTTTTAGGACAACTATTTTTAGCATTGAAGAAACTATGAGACAAACTATAAAATGAAAAATCAACTGTTTCAAACAGAATTGTCCAATTAGGGCATTGTGTCGCTTGATAAATGGAACGATTTCGTTAGACCACGCAATATTTGTCACTCGACATACTCACTGTTCGGAAACTCCTGCATTTTCTGATTTACATATGAAATACGTAGTCAGGTTCTGTGTGTGGTACGGTAGATGCTTTAATTAGTGCCGGTGTGGCCTGCTTCACCAGCTATGGTGATGAATTGTACACATGGAGATCACGCATCCATATGTCATCTTGTTCTGAAAGACAGAACCCACAGTTTTCTTCTATTTAAAGCATGTTATTACTAAAATAAAATGCCTGACTCATAACCTATAATTTTCTAACTGATTTGAAGGAATTATTATGGGCAATACCATTGAAGGCATATTTCCCACGAAGAATTAACATATATAAGGATTTTATATAACAAGGAGAACTTTTTTTTGACTCTTTGTAGTTCCCTAAGAGAACATGCAGACAGTATATTTTGTACATTAGGGGTGAAATATGTAATGGGACAAAGAGCGATCGTGTCCTTACACCCATGACCTCAATTTGAAGGAGTGTGGATAGAGTGGAGACCAAAAACTTTATGGATGCCTATTTTGGGCCCTATCCAGACAAAGTAAAAAGTGTGAAGACGTTGCTCATAAAAACCATGGAAGTCTGAGCAATGATTTAACTTATTTGTCACAGAAAAAAAAATAACCATCATCTAATATATAAAGCTCAAGTGTATGTATGTGTGTGTATGTATGTGTGTATGTATGTGTATATGCGTATGTATGTGTGTATGTATGTGTGTATGTATGTGTGTATGTGTGTGTGTATGTGTGTGTGTGTGTATGTATGTGTATATGCGTATGTATGTGTGTATGTATGTGTGTATGTGTGTGTATGTGTGTATGTATGTGTGTATGTATGTGTGTATGTGTGTGTATGTATGTATGTATGTGTGTATGTATGTGTGTGTATGTGTGTGTGTATGTGTGTGTATGTATGTGTGTATGTGTGTGTGTATGTGTGTGTGTATGTGTGTATGTATGTATGTATGTATGTGTGTGTGTATGTATGTATGTATGTGTGTATGTATGTGTGTGTGTGTATGTGTGTGTGTATGTGTGTGTGTATGTATGTGTATATGCGTATGTATGTGTGCATGTATGTGTGTATGTATGTGTGTAAGTGTGTGTGTATGTGTGTATGTATGTATGTATGTGTGTATGTATGTGTGTGTATGTGTGTGTGTATGTGTGTGTGTGTGTGTGTGTATATGCGTATGTATGTGTGTGTATGTCCGGGATTGGCATCCGCACCGTCGCAGCTACGGCCACAAAATTTGGCACAGTCACACGTCTGGACCCCGAGAGCGTCCTAAGCTATATTGTGAGGCGAAATTTGAACCCCGCGCGTTTCAATTCACCAAACAATTTTGCCCCTATCTACATAATAGGGAAAAAGTGTGTGTGTGTCAAGCCCCGCCCCTAATTATGATGTCATAATGCCCCTATCTACATAATGGGGAAACAGTGTGTGCGTATCAAGCCCCACCCCTCATTATGATGGCACAATGGTTGCCATGGCGACGCTGATGTCATCATAGCTTGCAAGCCCCGCCGCTCATTATGATGTCATAATGGTTGACTATGGGATGGAGGATGTGTGATGGGTATATGGGCACTGGACTATGGGATGGAGGATATATATGATGGGAATATGGGCACGGGCCTATGGGATGGCGGATATGTATGATGGGTATATGGGCACGGGACTATGAGATGAAGGATGTGTGATGGGTATATGGGCACTCGACTATGGGATGGAGGATATGTATGATGGGTATATGGGCACGGGCCTATGGGATGGAGGATGTGTGATGGGTATATGGGCACTCGACTATGGGATGGAGGATATGTATGATGGGTATATGGGCACGGGCCTATGGGATGGAGGATGTGTGATGGGTATATGGGCACGGGAATATGGGATGGAGGATATGTATGATGGGTATATGGGCACGGGCCTATGGGATGGTGGCTATGTATGATGGGTATATGGGCATGGGACTATGGGATGGAGGATAATTATAATTTGTTATAACTAACCACAGTTAGTTACTATGCCCAGGCAGGGCCGGGCTCTTCAGCTAGTACTTTATATGAAGCTACATTTCACCAAAGTGTCCCAGTTCCACATGAAAACTCCAAGCTGGATGTTGCTTGTGCTATTGTGAGCAACCTGCATGGCCAAAACGTGCTACCATATCCTGCAATATCTCCGGACTTGTCTCCCATCAAGCACATCTGGGATGTCATTAGATGGCAATTGCAAAAGGAGCTGCCAGAAGGGGATCTTGATGATTTGCCCAAGTCCATTCAGTTTGGTAGAACATTCCATATTTATGGCAGCCAAGACTTGTGTGTGAATTTCTGCACATGACACTTGAATTAAAGACTGTATAAATTGAGATGTCTTGAAAATTTTATTTACAATTTTCCAGTATTGGCATATCATCAACATATCTATCCATCCTGTGATTTCAGTAATTCCACGACTTTTTCCATCGTGGTTTTGCAATTTCAATGCTGAGAAATGTATTTTCGTAGAGGAAGACTTGACCCATGTGAGAACTAATGACCATCACTTCCATCGGCCACAGCTGTTTACAATTTATGAGATTTATAGAAACTATTTCACTAAAAACTTGGAGGCGTTGTTCAGTGAAACACGCAAAGATCCCAGTTTACAAATCCTCTGTATATGGGTCACTAATAATGGGTGTAAATTTGTAGAGATTATCTCTTAAAACTGTCTAAACAGGACTAAATCGAAACATTGCATAAGAAAATTTGCCCTTGTTTTTTGTTTTATGCATAAAATCCTTGAAAGCTTTTATGCTAACCTGCAAAAAAAAGAGTTTAATAATGCAAAATGCATTTTACACGATGAATAGGAGATCATTTTAATCAAACAAAGATCGACTTTTTATGACCTGCAAATATTTTATATACTGCCACTAACAAAATCACATTGCAGACAGATTTAATAAAAAAATAGGGTTTTTTGCACTTTTTAAATTCATTAATTTGTTCTTCATTTAAATGAGTTATTAAGTGATAAAATGTGTTGTAACCTGGGATGAGCGAGCGCTAAAATGCTCGGATGCTTGCTACTTGAACCAAGCAATTCCTAATGCTTTGATGCTGGGTTCTAGTAATGAATATAATGGGAGTCAACGAGCATTTTTCCAACAGATCCTACAAGGAGACCTGGAGGGCAGTGAAAATGTTGAAATGGATAGAAAAAGTGCTGAATGAAAGGATATCAGCATGGGGAAGACCACTGGAAGCATCTCAGATTACTGATAATAACAATGGTGTTACACTTTTACTCCACTATAAGGACTGACAATAAAACATTCAAAATCAATGAGAAATTGGAGTTTACAAGAAAACAATGTTAAGAGAAACCTTCTTTCCTGTATATTGACATTCAATTTTTTTATAGCTCAAGTGTGTGTACAGTGGCATGCAAAAGTTTATGCACCCCTGGTCAAAATTACTGGTTTTGTGAGCAGTTAAGCAAGTTGAAGATAAAATGATCTCTAAAAGGCCTAAAGTTAAAGATGACACATTTGTTTTGTATTTTAGGCCAAAAAAATTATATAATGTCATTTTAAAAATTACAATAAGGAAAATAGGCCAATGCAAAAGTTTGGGCACCCTGCATAGTTAGTACCTAGTAGCACTCCCTTTTAAAAATATCACAGCTTGTAAACGCTTTTAGTAGCCAGCCAAGAGTCTTTCAATTCTTGTTTGAGGGATTTTCATCCATTCTTCCTTGGAAAATTCTTCCAGTTCTGTGAGATTCCTGGGTCGTCTTGCATGCGCTGCTATTTTGAGGACTAGCCACAGATTTTCAATGATGATTGAATCGGGGGACTGTGAGGGCCATTGAAAAACCTTTAGCTATCGCCTTTTGAGGTAGTCTATTGTGGATTTTGATGTGGGTGATCATTATCCATTTGTAGAAGCCATCCTGTTTTCAAATTCAGCTTTTTTACACATGGTGTTATGTTTGCATCAAGAATTTGTTGAAATTTCATTGACTCCATTCTTCCCTCTACCTGTGAAATGTTCCCTGTGCCATTGTCTGCAACACAACTCCAAAGCATGATTGATCCATCCCCATGCTTAATGGTTGGAGAGATGTTCTTTTCCTGAAATTCTATGCAATTTTTTCTCTGCACATACCTTTGATCATTGCGACCAAAGAGTTTTATTTTAACTTCAACGATTCACATGACTTGTTTCTAAAGTGCATTGGGCTTGTTTAGATGTTCTTTTGCATACCTCTGATGCTGAATTTTATGGTGAGGGTGCAGGAGAGGTTTTCTTCTGATGACTCTTCCATGAAGGCCATATTTGATAAGGTGTCTCTGAACAGTAGAACAATTACCACAACTCCAGAATCTGCTAAATCTTTCTGAAGGTCTTTTGCAGTCAAGTGGGGGCTCTGATATGCCTTTCTAGCAATCCTACAAGCAACTCTCTCTGAAATTTTGCTTGGCCTTCGAGACCTTATCTTGACCTCCACTGTTCCTGTAAACTGCTATTTCTGAATTACATATTGAACTGAGGAAAGGACAACTTGAAAATGCTTTTCTATCTTCTTATAGCCTTCTCCTCCTTTGTGGGCCTCCACCATTTTCATTTTCAGAGTGCTAGGCAGCTGCTTAAAAGAACCCATGGTGGCTGTTTTTTCGCAAAAGGATAGAAGAGGCTATGTGTTTCTAAACCTGTGGAATCTGCATCAGCTGGCCTTTCCTAACATTGAGGGTGAACAAGCCATAACCCTTACAGGCTAATTAAGGTCTGAAACCTTAGTCAAAGTTATCTGAGCACCCAAATCTCCAAAGGTGCCCAAACTTTAGCATCGGACCATTTTTCTTTTTGTAATTTTTAAAATGTGAAAAAATTACAATGTGTATTACTTTTTAGCCTAAAATACAAAACAAATGTGTCATCTTTAACTTAAGGCCTTTTAGAGATCATTTTATCTTCAACTTGCTTAACTGTTCACAATAACAGTAATTTTGACCAGGGGTGCCTAAACTTTTGCATGCCACTGTATGTGTGTATGTGTGTATGTATGTGTGTATGTCCGGGATTGGCATCCGCACCGTCGCAGCTACAGACACAAAATTTGGCACAGTCACACGTCTGGACCCCCAGAGCGTCCTAAGCTATGTTGTGAGGCGAAATTTTAACCCCGCGCATTCCAATTCACCAAACAATTTTGCCCCTGTCTACATAATGGGGAAAAAGTGTGTGTGCATCAAGCCCCACCCTTCATTATGATGTCACAATGGTTGCCATGGCGACGCTGATTCATCATAGATTGCAATGGTGACGGTTATGTCATAACAGTTGCCATGGTGATGATGATGTCATAATGGGTATATGGGCAAGGGACTATGGGATGGAGGATGTGTGATGAGTATATGGCACTGGACTATGGGATGGAGGTTATGTATGACGGGTATATGGGCACGGGACTATGGGATGAAGGATAAGTATGACGGGTATATGGGCATGGGACTATGGGATGGAGGATATGTATGATGGGTATATGGGCATGGGACTGTGAGATGAAGGATGTGTGATGGGTATATGGGCACTCAATTATGGGATGGCGAATATTTATGAGGGATATATGGGCATGGGACTATGGGATGGTGAATATGTATGATGGGTAAATGGTCATGGGACTATGGGATGGAGGATATGTATGACGGGTATATGGGCACGGGACTATGGGATGGAGGATATTATGATGGGTATATGGGCATGGGACTGTGAGATGAAGGATGTGTGATGGGTATATGGGCACTCGACTATGGGATGGCGAATATTTATGAGGGGTATATGGGCATGGGACTATGGGATGGTGAATATGTATGATGGGTATATGGTCATGGGACTATGGGATGGAGGATATGTATGACGGGTATATGGGCACGGGACTATGGGATGGAGGATGTGTGATGGGTATATGGGCATGGGACTATGGGATGGAGGATATGTATGATGGGTATATGGGCACGGGCCTATGGGATCGTGGATATGTATGATGGGTATATGGGCACGGGACTATGGGATGGAGGATAATTATAATTTGCTATAACTAACCACAGTTAGTTACTATGCCCGGGCAGCGCCGGGTTCTTCAGCTAGTCACTTATATTGCTCAAAAAATAGTGCAAAAAATAAATGGAAAAATTTCTTGACCTGCTATTGACTTGTTCATTCTGCTTCTCAAAGAATGCAATAAGACTTGGCTCACATTTATCCTGCTCTCTTTGCTGAGTGCTTACGCCATAGTTTTCATGTAAATCTTTGATTTAAAAGATTGATTAACATGGATCTATCAACATTAGATTCCCTCTAATGACACATGTGGAAACACTGTGGATGCCATCTGATGCATAATCCGGTTGTGTCCGTCTTTTTAAGCTTTAATAGAGCACAGTCAGCCACATTTTTGTGCACCTCTGAAAAGAAGGACACCGCTGAACAGAGGCCAGTGTAACTCCGCTGCATCATTGTAGTGAGTGAATCCCCCAGGGGTTTCAACTGAAACACCTCATTCGGAGATTGATATTGAAAACCAGATGTAGATGATCAGCATTGAGCACAGGATAAACGTGATTCAAAATGTTATGCAAAATGTTTCCAACAAAAGCTTCAACTGAATCTACTAAAAAGCAAGTCTCCACTAAGAAGCATCATCTGAGGACATAAATATAGGGGGCTTACAAGTTACTGGTAGTACAAAGGCTCTGGAAAAGCACCATGGCTCCTCGCCCCTGAAAGAAATCCAGACAATTCTGGACTCCGAAATCAAAATGCTCCCTCCCTTCTGAGCCTCACTGTTAGGAATCTGGGTTCTATAATGCCTTTGCGGGAATCCAGATTCACACATTGGTCTCCAGAGGCTAAGTCCTTTTTCCCAGCTTCTGAGCATGCCCACGGGACGAGCTCCCATTGGAGTCCAGGAGTCAGGTGCTCAGGTCCTGCTCCTGATTTCATTGGCTTGGCTCAGGGCTCTGAAGATTTCCGGCAGGTCCCGTACACTATAAAAAGTGTGCATGGCCGTTATGCCATGCACTAATATTTTTATACTGCTGCTGTGTGCATGGTGACGGATGCTTGGACTGGTGACTGACTCATTATGAAACCCCTTCCCTCGGTTATTACGTCTGTGTGAGTAAGTGGTATTCTGTCAGCACCTGCGCTAGCGCCAGCGCACACAAGTTCCATATTTCCAGCAGCTTAGCATCCTGCATCACGCTTGCGATATTTGCGGTTGCAGCTTGTCCAGGCGTGCGCAGTTGCAACGCCGAGCAGTACACAGTAAGTCCGCTTGGTTGTAGTGACTGTATTTAACTACTCCGGTTTCCAGCTACCGTACGTGTGCCGCTGAGATCCTGTGCTGTTAACAGGCTCAGCGATACTTTGGTATTATTTTTCCCTGCAGCTCTGTGTTATTTAACAGAGCTTGCCTTTTTGCGCCTGGGTGAGTTAGAACCCTGTGCATATTACCGCTGTAGTGCTCTGCCCCTGTCAGCAGTGGTTTTGTCATCCACCGCACGGTGGACCCCGAGTGGCGAAGGCACTTTAATTGTTTATTTTTTTAGTGCCTTCCGCCACTCCTAACACTCACAGTGTGCCTAAACCACATTTAGAGTCCACATGTTTGATATTTCTATAGTGATAAGAGCCATCCTAATCTACAATGCACAGGGCACTGCAAAGTATGGGCACTACAACATACTGGGCACTGCAATGTATGGGAACTGCAATGGCAGATTTGCAATTTTCACTCAGCAACATCTACTGCTGCCTGTTTCAGGAGAATACACATTGAGCCAAAACCATCACTACAGCTGGAGATAAATTCCCAGCGTGGTGTGATTTTCAAAAGGGGGAATTCTGCACTTCTGCCACTTAGGGCCTCTGTATATGGATTCTGCATACTATTCTATGATAACTTGTTCTCCAATAGTCAAATATCATTCCTTCCCTGCGGAGTCTTGTTGTGTGGCTAAGCAGTACTGTACAGTCGCATATGGGGTATTGTCACATTCAGCAGAAATTGTGTGACAGATTTTGCTGCCACTTTTCTTCCCTTTTCCATGTGAAAAAATAAATTTTGGGGCCAAATCAAAATTTTTGTGGAAAAAAATGTACTTATTTTTTCTTTGTTGCCAATGGTATAGAATTCTGTGACACACCCATGGTGTCAGTATGATCAAAGAACCCTTAAGGATGAATTCATTGAGAGGTGTAATTTGTAAAATGGGGTCACTTATGAAGGGATCTGCTGGTCTGGCACCTCAGGGGCTCTTCCAGTGGGTCATGGCACCCGCAAACCATAACAGTCAAATCTGGCACTCCTTCCCTTCTGACCTTTCAATTGTGCCTGAAAAGGAGCTTCCAATCAGATATTGGCGCACTCAGGTGAAACTGCACAACAAACTGTGAGGTCCAATTTTCCCTATTAGCCATATAAAAATTAAAAATCTGAGGTTAAAACAACATTTTACTGGTAAAAATGTAATTATTCTTTCTTCACCGTCCAATGGTATAAAATTATTTGAGGCACATGTAGTGTCAATGTGCTCACTGCACCACTAGATGAATTAATTGAGAGGTGTAATTTGTAAAATGGGGTCGCTTATGAGGGTTCTGCTGTTCTGTCACCTCAGGGTCTTTGCCACTGTGACATGGCACCCTGAAACCATTCCAGCAAAATCTGAACTCCAATATGGTGCTCCTTCCCTTCTGAGCTTTGCACTGTGCCTCAAAAGTAGTTTTTGATCACATATGGGTATCAGCGTATTCAGGAACAATTGCGTAACAAATTGTATGGTCCAGTTTCTCCTAACTAGAGTTGAGCGACTTTGGTCGGATCAGGTTTCATGAAACTGGTCTGACTAGGGCAAAAAAAGTCGGAGTTTCGTCTGAAACCCGACCCCAATGCAAGTCAATGGGGAATAAGAGTCGGCATTGAGTGGATGAATGTCATCTGCTCAACATATTTTGAGGTTCATTTTCTCTCTTTACCCTTGTGAAAGTAAAAAAATTTGGGGCTAAAGCAACATTTTTGTGGGAAAGATATATTTTTTCGTTTTCATGGCTCACTGTTAGAAAATTATATGAAGCACCTACTTGTTCTAGGTGCTTACAACACCTCTACATAAGTTTCTTTATGGATGTAGCTTCCAATATGGGGTCACTTGTGGGGGGTTTCCACTGATTAGGCACATCAGGGCCTCTGCAAACAAGACGTTGCAGCCAATTGTGGGCTCCAAATGTTGATGGGTGCTACATCCCGTCCTAGCCATGCTATGTATCCAAACAGTAGCTTTCCACCACATATATTGTATCAGTGTACTCAAGAAAAAAAGCACAACAAATTGTTACTTTTTCTCCCATTACCTTTTGAAAATGCAAAATTTGGGGGTAAATCAATATTTTGGTAGTAAAAATTCAAAATGTTATTTTTTCCTTCCACTTTGCTTTAAATGTGGTGAAGCCCCTAAAGGGTTAATAAACTTCTTGAATGTAGTTTTGAGCACTTTCAGGGATGCTTTTTTTAAGATTTTGTCACTTTTGGTTATTTTCTGTTACATATGGCCCTTAAAGTCACTTCAAAAGGGATGTGGTCCCTAAACAAATTGACATTCCACAGTCCAACTCCTTTAACTGTAAAGAAGCCTTTCCTATTTAGATGAAAAGGAGGTACACATTTTTAGGTATACAATAATAAATATGTTAGAAGCGTTGGAAAAAATTATATCACCATTTCTTGGTGATATAATTTTTTTTTAAAGTTTAAGAATTACTTGTTCTGTATTTACTTAAAAGCATATTTATGGCAAAGGCAATTCCAGCAGCTGATATTACTCATCACAAAAGGGAGTTCAATTCAGGTAGGCGCTTCTATGAACACTTCATTCCCTGAAATTTGCAGTTCAAATTTGAACAGTGATTTCTCGCTTCCAAGCATAGCTGCCCCAAAAATATTTGGATACTCCCCTTTAAGCTATGTGGACGTTAGGTTTCATGGGTTCTACAGAGGATTCTGTCAGATTTTTGCAGTATTTTTAAGAATAGTCCAATTGACATTGCTTTTTCTGCTATATGAAATATTGAAACGCTGACAGGATTCTGTGAAGTCAATGTAGTTCATCAGGCTTTTCTACCATCCACTTTAAACATGGATCTGGCATAGCTGTCATTGGCTTTGATAAAACTCAAAGTGATGATTGCAAGTTGGGACACTTAGGGCTAACAATATACTTGCATCGGGGTCCCGAACAATGACCTTACTTTAATTATATCAGCATTCTTGGGATGCAGATAGCATTGAAAACTATAGTGAAAAAGGTTGTCATTAGGGATGAGCGAGTAGTGAAATACTCGGACTCGCTGTTCTCGTTACGAGTAGCTCCTAATACTTGGGTACTCATAACGAGAAGCGAGACCAATGTAAGTCTATGGGAAATGCGAGTAATGGGCAGAGAATGTGTGTGGATGGAGACTATGTGTGTGTGGAGAATGTGTGCGGGGGTCTGTGGGGCTGTGTGTGTGTGTGATGGGCCTGTGCGGGCATCGTCAGATGGGACTACTATGCCCGCTACAGTGGCAGCATTAGCGGATGAATGGAAAGTAGTATTCCCATCATCCGACTAATGTGGTAAATGTAAAAAAAAGACATACAGAACATACAACATATAACATACAGTACATACACATAACATACAGCACATAACATAGAGTACATACTCACCGCACACACCTAATTCTCCGAAGCCATCAATCACCTGTAATAAACATAAAATAATAAAGCAACCTATACTCACTGTTCTGCCTTCTTCCACATATGACGCTGTGTGGCTTCCAGCATACGGCTTAACCTTTCATCCACTCCCAGAAACAAGACTGTATGGGTGCTTAAGTCTATTATTTATTGGGATGATATGGACAACAATGGGAGATGATAACAGATGGTATAGTAGAACACAGTAGTAGATGAGATCAGGGGCTGTTGAACACAGTTAGGCAGATTGTTGTACAAAATGTGGATGATTCAGCAGATTGTTGTAAAAAATGTGGCTGATTCAGGTAAAAACTATAAAAGACAGATATAATGCAGCATGTCAATACTGGTAGATAATCACAGCAATACAGGGTATTATCACAACAGTAGCAATGATACAGGATGCTGTTATGCATTATAAAAGAGCAGAGCAATATAGCATACACAGCAGTAAAGAGAAAGATATCTAACACAACTAATGGCTGCCACCTTTGCACTCACTGACAAGAGGATGCATATAACTAATCATGCAGTGAAATAGCCTTACAGAAGCTGAACATGCATTGCAAACATCATGGGGGGCTGCATTATGGCTACTAACACTTATGCATAACTCATAATTGCATTATCTTACCGGGATCCGCTTGTTATAAGCAATGGTTTGCAGAGAGCTGAGCAGGGTGTGAGCCACTCAGGAGATGGCTGAAAAATGGTTACATGTTGTTGACCAAGGCAAGAAGAAGGGGCGGTTCTGAACACTTAACCATTTGGGAAACAGAAGATTCCAAACACATGAATAAACAGAGAAGGGCAACTTAGCTGCAAAGAATGGGAAGAACACTCACCTTTCTGCCATAATCCCATTAATAACGAGGGTCTTACATCGATCTCCAGTGGAGAGCAGCCACATCAGCTGATGTGACCTCTCTCCAGGGGCTCCAGCGATACAGTGACGCTGCATGGCCAGCCAATTACAGTATTGCCACAACAAAGAAGGCTGTGGCTTTACTGTGATTGGCTAACACATGCCGGCAGGAGTTCCGAATATTGCGAGGCGAGTAGAGAAATTTACTCGCTAGGATTCAAGTACCGCGAGTACCTCATTACTCGCTGAGTACCGAATCCTAATGAGTATACTCGCTCATCCCTAGTTGTCATCAGTTCGTTGTCCCAGAATTCTGTATATTAAGCAAACCAGGCATCACTGGACCTGCACTAAGCCCTTAGCACTATAGAAAGTTAGCTGCCCAGCACTGTCGGCACATTACCTTCACCAGTTAACCACATTGTTCACACCATCTTTTATTACACTGGTCATACTAATGAATTAAGAAGGTCTTGGTACTAGTGTTAACAAAGGCTTAAAGGGGTTGTTCACTACCTGGACAATTCCTTCTCATTCCTCATGCTTGACTTACTCAACATCAACAGGACGTCAGGGCTGCAACTGTACTCTCACTTTCTTTTGATGTATGATTTGTCCTAAGTTAGGGGCAGTAAAACCAGCACTGATTGGGCACAGGTTTCACCTGACATAACAACCTCATTAAAATAAAAATACCTATACTCACAATGCCATCACCATTCCAGCTGTGTTGTCACTCATTTTCCCGATACTCATGAGACGTTGTTATCTCATGTGAACCCTGTACCCAGGCGTTACTGCCTCCACCTTAGGAAAAATTGAGCATCAAGAGGAAGTGAGAGTGCAGCTGCAGCCGTGGCTTCCTGTTGATATTGAATAAGTCAAAAGGTGGGGACAGTAAAGCCAGCACTGATTGGGCACAGGGCTCATGTGACGTAAAAACATCATGTGAGCCCCGGGAACGCGAGTGCCGACACCGCTGGAACAGCGCTGGCACCGACGGTGAGAATAGGTATTTTTATTTTAACCAAGCCAAGCATCAGGAACGAGAAAGACTTGTCCAAGTAGTGGACAACCCTTTTAATGTTTAGAAAAGCAAATCAAGTCATTACATGTAAAAAAGTTTATTCACTCCACTAGCTCAATGAAATCTTATTTTGCCTATCACAAGAATGGTTCCAGAGTACATCGGTGAACAAATGAAAAAAAAATGCAAGTCAAAGTACCAAGAGCCATTACATCCCCCTGCTGGATATGTGTCCTATTTGAACCACTTTAATTAGGACACTACATATCATTCTCTTGTTTGGTTGACATTCATGACTCCATCCACCATGTATTAATTGCACTTTGTCCAGCAGAGCATTTCTCTAGTGCACTACATTAGTTTTAATTTTTAATTAGTTACTATTCTTTACGTTATATAAAAGCCTCATTCCGTAGCTTGTAGAAATGGATGGATGGCTGAGAAAATACAATGGAGTACATGAGGCTTTTTGTAGGACATGGTTTTTCTCATTTACCTCTATTCAGCCCTGAGGGACTTCTCTTCTACTGAATCACTATGAACATTGTGTGTGTGAGCATCTCACTGATTATACTATATACAGATTGACTAAATATAGTCAAGACTGCAGTGGAGGCCAAAGACCTCAAAGTACCCCTGTCCAAGAATGTTATACGAGTCCCTTTACTTCTGAATACATATCATCCCTCTTTGGTGTCTCTACAATAATTTTATGATTTTTGTCGTGATTTTGTTTTGCGTAATCTTTCCTAGGGTTCCCCCAGCTGCAAATATGTACTATCGGCCAATACTCTGTGACAGGGACAATGTGGCTTCCTAGTAACAGACAGATTTTTCCCATTAGCAAACCTGGAATAGTGCCTCATGTGTTCTAGTTACAGTGTGTCACAGGAGCAGCAAATATCATCCAGGCAATCTTGCATCGATGGGTCTTATGTTTCCTAGCTTCACACTTTCATGTGAGAATGGATGATCGGTTGGCAGAACAATACCTTTTTAACAACTGATCAATTTCCATTGACTAGAAAAATGTTTGCACATAGAGACAGCCAAAGACAATTTGCAAGCAACTTGATATGAAATTGGAAATTGCTGAACTATCATCTCAATGTTATTTCATTTTCACATGCAAGCAAGTTATAAAAAATGATAAAAGAACAGAGGAGCTGGTAATCTCAGTTTAACAATGAGAGTGCTACCTCTTTCATAGCAAGAGATGAAGAGGAACCTAGGTGACCCCATAATCTGATGAGCCGTTTTTAATTTTTGATTGGATAAGTGCACTTGCATTTTTTTTTTACGTTCCAGTTGTTTAAGTACTATACCTTCAGACATGATTCTCTCTTTTCTCAAACTATCACATGCCACATTGTGTATTAGTGTCCTATTATGTGGCAGGTACAGTAGATCATTGGCCATTAGGGACAGGATACAATTAGTGTCATGTCTGTCTTAAGCAGGTACGGATTGGGGCTAAAATTCAGCCCTGGCATTTGAAATCACACAGGCCCATGTTGTCACCGTCCCCAAGCACCAGATGGGGATATATTACTATTATTATCTTGGATGAAGGAAAGCAAGATGTACTACAGGACCCATATTTGTAATGATACCTGTGGATCGTTGGGGTAAGTGACAGTCAGTGACTTTGTGCTCCCACACAACTTTTAACAGTATGGGTGTCTTGAGATCACCAATTCTGTTAACAACACAGCAGAAAAGGCAGCTCATGACCAGACAGGCCCTTCTGGCATTTGCCAGAATTGCCAGATGGCCAGTCCGGCCCTGGTCTTAAGTCACAAGTTCAAAAAGGCTACCTCGGAAAGACTTGGCACAAGCCACTCCTTCTGACAGATTGTAGAGGAAGTCTGACCTTCACCCCTTAACCACTGTACAGGGATGTGGCCTTATAACAGGGTCCAGTGGATTGCTTCCACTGAAATGCTGCCGCCATGAGGAGGGAACCAGAGGCAGTAAGGGTCTCCAAGCAAGGTCAAGGCCAAGTGTTCCTTTCAGTATGAGAATCATTAAAACAAGAGGAGGGTCAAAATTCTTGACAAAGTCAGAAAACAGGAGGAATTAGGCCTCTTTCACACATCAGGTTTTCGCCGTCAGGCGCGATCCGGCGCTTTTGACAGAAACCGGATCTGGCGAAATGCAATGCCGGATCCGGTTTCCCCCCCATTGACTTGCATTTGCGCCGGATCGCGCCGGATGGCCATGCGTTTCATCCGGTTTTCGCCGGATCCGGCAATGTGTCGCGATCCGGCGTCTTGAAAAAACGTCTACTGTAACGTTTTTTGTCTCTGGCGAAAAAGCCGGACACGCCGGATCCGGCGCGTCCGGCTTTTTCACACAATGAAAGCCTATGAGCGCCGCAATGCGCCGGATCCGTTTTTTTGGTCTGAGCATGCTCAGTAGCTCTGCCCACAGGAGATATATAAAAGCAAGACAATGGGACCCTCAGCCACACCCAACATGCCACCCAAGCCAAGAACCAGGAGCAGGAGAAGGCAGCAGACATCTGCAGCAGCAGCACCATCAGCACCACCCCAAATGGAGCAGCAAATGGAACATGCTGAGGAGGGGAGTCCAGCAGCAGATGAGAAACGGTAATTATCAAATCCCCCATTCCTCCAAACTAGGGCCATGGAATATCAAGATATTCATTGGCCCTTTGTTTCTCTTTATTCAACAGCCGCCAAAGAGATGCAGCAGCAGCAGCAGCAGAAATGGCATCACTGGCAGCAGCAACAGCAGCAGCAATACCCACAGCCATGGAGTCTGGCCATCAACAGGACAGCACATCTTCTTCTGGGAGCCCTCCCTCGCATCGTCAGCGTTTGACGGTAAGTTTTTATTTCCAAAATCCATCATCTCTGTAATATATGTCTATTCATTGACTTTTATTTCAAAACAGGAATCACAAGATGAAGAGGAGCTCCCAGAAGAAGAAGGAAGGGGTGGACAGACACCTGGAGTGGGCTCACAATTGGTAAGTTTTTTGCATCAAACGCAGAAACACAACATCACACTACACACAACACATAGAAAACAATGTTCTGCAGACCACACACAGCAAACAAATGCCTACATCCAAAGACATAACATTTTTTGTTTTCTTCTCTAGTCTTCCCAATCTGGTGCTCGGCCAAGAGGTCCTCGCAGTGCCTCCCAGGGTCGTCGGCGACAGCAACGCGGCGGTCACCAGCGTGTAAGTATAAATATTTTTGCTTTGTTTTTTTGCACTTTTTATTTCATTTCTTTTGTGGAGGCTAATTATGTTATTTTTGTCTTTTTCTTTAACAGCCTTCACAGCGTGCTCCCGACTCTGACGGTGAGGATGGAGGGATTGATGTGGACCGCCTCATCGATCTCGTCAGAGAAAGGGAGCCGCTCTGGAATATGGCTGACCGCCGCCACGCTGACCTGATCGTTACCCGACGACTCTGGGAGGAAATCTGTTCTCTCCTTGTGGGCCGCTGGGAGGACCTCGAAGCTCGGGCCCAGATTAAAGAGCGTAAATATATACAGTACCGGTTGCTTGATGTAAACCAGTGTTTCCCGAACTCCAGTCCTCGTGGTCCCCACGGATCATGTGTTCAGGATTTCTATTTACTATGGAAATCCTGAAAACATGACCCCTGGGGACCATGAGGACTGGAGTTTGTGAAACACTGATGTTGTATACTAACCACTCCTTTCTCGTTTCAGGGAACAGAATTGTGAATCGGTGGCGGTCTGTGAGGGATCGTTTCAAGAAGGAGTTCAATAAAGAGATGCGGGCCCCGAGTGGATCTGGAGGACGCAGGAGCAAGTACAAGTACGCACAAGCCCTGTCGTTCCTCCGGGAAACAATGCTCACCAGAAGGTAAATATTACACACCACATGTGAAAAAAATGTTAGATGTAACTTTTTTTTTTCAGCCAGGGCCATACCATGTCAGTATTTTAATTGTTTTTTTTTCTCTTTATTACACAGCATGGTGAGCAGCACTCGGGAGCCTGCACGATTGGACCCTTCTGAGGCGATCCCTGAGGAGACCGGCACCGAGGGACACTTCGACCGCCCCGGTACATCTGCACCTTCCCAGCCTTCCCACACATTCGACCCATCTGTCCCATCCACCAGCACAGGAGCATCGTGGCCGCCTACATTACATGAAGCTGCTGGTGAGGAGATCGCTTTCCCTTTACCCCACCCTTCTGCCCCTGCCACCTCTAGTACACCTGCGGGTACTGGGCGGCAGCGGCAGAGGGGTCAGGAAAAGAGTTATGCGCAAGAGTTCTTGCATCTGAATGCATCTTTCCAGAACTGTCTCAAAGTCTTGTCAGAGCAAATCTCCGCAGGCTTTCAGCAGATCAACTCCAGCATTCTGGAGGTGAAGACACTTCTGCAAACCATGCATTCAGAAGCAAGATCTTCGCCAAACCACACCTTTTTCAGGTCTGTTGTGGAGCGCATGGCAACACTATCTCCTACCCAGCAGATGCATGTAATGCATTCGTGCCACGGTGCTCTACAGCAGGTTACCTCCCAACCTCCACCTCCCACCACTGTAGTTCCTCCACCTGCACCCCCTCCAGCCACTTTCCATCCTCCCCCTCCTATTACATCTGCACCCCCTCCAGCCACTTTCCATCCTCCCCCTCCTATTACATCTGCACCCCCTCCAGCCACTTTCCATCCTCCCCCTCCTATTACATACCAGCAACCTCACCAGTACCAGCAACCTCCCCAGTACCAGACATCTCCCCACTTCCAGCAACCTGCCCCGTACCAAACTCCTTCCCCGTACCAAACTCCTTCCCCGTACCAAACTCCTTCCCCATACAACTTTCCATCAACATCATCTGCTCCTACAGTCCCTGCCCAACCCTCCACTCCACCGCCCACCACCTCTTCTGCCTCCCACATGTCCACCCATTCTGTAGCTTTTTCCACACCTTCACCTCTAACTGTTCCTTCCCCACCACGATCCCAGTCCTCTCTCCACACACCCAGTGTCGAAGTGTCCCGCAGCCCCTCCAGCAGTATTTCCACCCCACAGTACACAGATTTGTAATGTGTGTTTTTTGTAATAAAAATGCCCATTGGGTTTAAAACCTTTATTAAAAAAGTTTTTTGCACTTTAAAAACATTTTACAAAAAAAAAAAAAAAATGTAAATAAAAGTTAAATTATCGTTTCACAATGGTTGTCTGTCATTTCTTTCTGCGGCGAACTATGTTTTAAAAAAAGGTTAAATACAGGGTATTTCAAAGGTAAAAAGGTATTCAAAACCAGGTATATAACTGTGGGTAAATTTTAGCTTTTTGCCACAGTTGTGTTCCTGGTTGTGTTTGAAGCAAAGTATTTCACCTAAAAAGTTGTGTTTATTGTTGGTGATTTCCTACCAATGTACACAACTTTTGTTAAAAGGTGAAATACTTTGCATAAAACACAACCAGGTACACGCCTGTGGCCTAAAGGTAAAAATAGTAAGACCATGACAAGATAGCCAACTTTGGTTGGCAAAGGTATATACTGTTGGTCCAGAAGGTACACAAGTTTAGGGCACAAATCTTTCACACTCTGTCATCCCAGTGTACTCTGCCTTGAGGTGACATAAAGTATAGTGGAAAATTGTCCCTGAAACCGTCACAGAACTTCTAGTGGTAATATTTCCAATGACAACATCCATCTTCGCCAGTAACTTGCTCTTCTCTCCAACCTGCACTTTCTTCTCTACAACCTGTCAAAGAAGGGCTGTAGGAACATGCTATATCTAGTTTTCCAGTAGCCAATCCCGTTCGGAAGGCCACAAGGGTCAATTTTAAAAACCGGATAGAAAAACGGATAGAAAAACGGATGAACCGGATGAGACGGATCCGGTTTTGTCTGACAAGAACAAGACGGATCCGGCAGAAAACCGGATCCGGCACTTCAGGTTTTACAAAACATTTGCCGGATCCGGCATTCCGGCACGACGCCGGATCGCGCCTGACGCCGAAAACCTGATGTGTGAAAGTAGCCTTAGCAAAACACCACAAGCAAGGACTAGCACAAGTACGGTAGCAAAATGAATTGGCTAGCAGTTGAAGTCAGAGACCCTAAGGCTCTCAGAAGGGATTAATAAAAAACAGACAATTCACCTCATAGTTCCATAATCTCATGGCACCAAAAGTCCCAGGAATCAAACAGGACTCATGTATTCACGCATCATGTGCAACAAAAGTCCGGTGCCGCCTAGAGGCTTAAGCAGAAAGAGGAGTGACCAGAATCGGCAGGGATATTACAATTACAACCTCACGCCTGGTCACAGTCCGAAAACTTTTTAAATCACTAGGGTAGCCATCTTTAGTAAATGTTCCTCAAAATCAACATTCCAAACTGTGTTCATACAAAATGCTGTAACTCGTTCTCAGCAAGTTGGTAGTACAAAGTGGTAAAAATTAGAAAAAATCCAAAAAATAATTTCTTTACTTAGCATTGTGGCTTTTACTAAATGATCTTCTTAGTACTATGGACTAGCCAAAACGTAGTGTAGAACTTGCTATGGTCTTATGTGTGAGTCCATTATCTTATCCAAATTGTTTTTTTCTTTATTTTTTTTTATTTCTAAAGCACTGGCTAATTATTATATCTAATTACTTTATTAGCTGATTTTCTGAATGTTTGCCATTCAAACACTAAAACAGATTGTGTATTGTAATAGCCCACTGCAGGAAAATCCCTGTAGCCTCCTGATATTGTAGGACGATGGTGCGCATAAGGCAGCTAAGCAGTTTATTGCTTTTCGCTGGGAGTTCTGCTTGCATTTGATCCTTTTTTCTATGGCAAAAAATCATCTAGCTTGGACTTCTACATATGAAAGTAAAATGAAAGCAATTTAAAAAAAAGTTGTCGGCAGAAAATCAGAGATCGAGCATCAGAAAACTATGTTTTATCAATCACCCATCATTAAGAAAGCTGTAGGATCTGTCGTCTCCATGCGAGCACAGCTGATACTGTCAATTTATATGATGTGTGGTTTTTGTGCTTGACATTGTGGTAGTGAAGCAGGACATAGAGGTAATTTTGAAGAGAAAAAAAGAAAGATACCGGTGCTGTAGAGAAAAGGAGAGCATATGATGCTTTCTCTGTCTCAATAAAAAAAGATTTCTGACCTTCCGAGAACACATGACTTAACAAATGACAGCATACTCCATTCTTAGGGTGCTTTCACTTTGCGTTCAGTCAGCCCTTCAGTGGTCCTGTCGGGGTTTTCATCCGAACCCCCCACAAAGCAAAATTCGGACATATGTGCCGACTGGGCAGTAGACTGTAATGATGCAGGCAAAGCCATCTGACATGCATCATTTTCGGGAGTATACGCCTACTAGAGGTGGACACCCAGAAGTAGTAGACTGTGTCTGAGTGTCCCCCTGCAGTAGGCTCACACTCCTGAAAATAATGAACATGTTAGCTTTACCGGCACCAATACATTCTATGGCTCTGTCAACGCATATGTCTGAATCCCATTTTGCGTTACGTTCGGATGTAAACTCTGATGGGGCAACTGAACGTGTGACTAAACGCAATGTGAAAGCACCCTTACTCTTTTACATATTTACCCATAAAGGCCCTTGTGGCATACTCCATAAAATGGAGCACATACACTAGAAATGTTTCATTCTATAGGGTGGTTTCACACAAAGCTTTTTTCACAAGGATGAAAGTTTAGAAGTGTATTTAAAGAAATGGGAAACATAAAGAATGGCTCTTTACTTTTCCTTCATGCTGGATCCACTTCAGGTATTGGCTCAAAAGATTGCATCAAAAATTGAATTGATGTTTTAAAAAAAGAACCTACAGTATGTGAAACCATCCTAAATGACTTTTAAAGGAATAATAATTCTACCCTGACAGCTTAGTATTACAAATGAATTGATGGTGGAAGCAATGTTGGCGCCATTTCTCCAAAGTGTCCTAGGAGCAATTTTGTACCAAGGTAACACTAAGCCCCATGTCTCTCACACTTCTGTGAGCAGCCTGAGTGGCCCAAATGTGCTACCATGGCCTGAGGCATCTCCTTGTCTCTCATTGATAACATCTGGGATGTCATTGGTCTCCAATTGCAAAAGTGAGCTGCCAGCAGTGGATCTTGATGATTTACATGCTCAATACCATTCAGCATGGCAGAACACTCACCAGACAACCATTATTAACATCAGTGATAACTTCCAAGGCTCTAAGTGCAGGGATTTCAGCAAACAACGCTGATTCATCATAGGTTGCAAGCCCCACCCCTCATTATGATGTCATAATAGTTGACTATGGGATGGAGGATGTGTATGACGGGTATATGGGCACGGGACTATGGGATGGCGGATATGTATGATGGGTATATGGGCACTCTACTATGGGATGGAGGATGTGTTATGGGTATATGGGCACTCTACTATGGGATGGAGGATATGTATGATGGGTATATATGGGCACGAGACTATGGGATGGAGGATGTGTATGATGGGTATATATGGGCACGAGACTATGGCATGGAGGATGTGTATGATGGGTATATAGGCACTCTACTATGGGATGGAGGATATGTATGATGGGTATATGGGCACTCGACTATGGGATGGAGGATATGTATGATGGGTATATGGGCACGGGCCTATGGGATGGAGGATATGTATGATGGGTATATGGGCACGGGAATATGGGATGGAGGATGTGTATGATTGGTATATGGGCACGGGCCTATGGGATGGAGGATATGTATGATGGGTATATGGGCACGGGCCTATGGGATGGAGGATATGTATGATGGGTATATAAGGGCACAGGACTATGGGATGGAGGATGTGTATGATTGGTATATGGGCACGGGCCTATGGGATGGAGGATATGTATGATGGGTATATGGGCACTCGACTATGGGATGGAGGATATGTATGATGGGTATATGGGCACGGGCCTATGGGATGGTGGATATGTATGATGGGTATATAAGGGCACAGGACTATGGGATGGAGGATGTGTATGATTGGTATATGGGCACGGGCCTATGGGATGGAGGATATGTATGATGGGTATATGGGCACTCGACTATGGGATGGAGGATATGTATGATGGGTATATGGGCACGGGCCTATGGGATGGTGGATATGTATGATGGGTATATGGGCACGGGACTATGGGATGGAGGATATGTATTATGGGTATATGGGCACGGGCCTATGGGATGGAGGATATGTATGATGGGTATATGGGCACTCGACTATGGGATGGAGGATGTGTATGATTGGTATATGGGCACGGGCCTATGGGATGGTGGATATGTATGATGGGTATATGGGCACGGGACTATGGGATGGAGGATATGTATTATGGGTATATGGGCACGGGACTGTGGGATGGAGGATAATTATAATTTGTTGTAACTAACCACAGTTAGTTACTATGCCCGGGCAGCGCCGGGCTCTTAAGCTAGTAATTAATAAATCGAGATGTTTTGATGTGTTATTTCGAGTTTTTATCAATTGCTTATCACTTACATGTCTATTGATTACACAACTTTTACTTTGTTGCAGTTTCAATGTTGAGGGGTGTATTTAACTTTAAAAAATTATTTTTCAGTGTCTCTATATCTCCTCTATGTTTGTGTCATGTGACAAATTACATTTAGTGGCACTTTAGATAAAACTTCCTTGTAACATAGTATACCCTTATGCAGCTTTTCACACTCACATGCACTGAAGTTGGAAAAGACATTCCAGACATGTAATTGACCTATGACTGGGATGGCAAAACTGGCTGACTGGTTTAGTGTAGACCTGGTCTAATGTTCAAAACGTGATTGGTTCTTGGTTCATTTTATTCACTGTTATGGAGGACCTCAAACATACTTTGATTATGAAGATTGACTATGAAACAATATTGTATTAATAGCCACAGATATAGTTTATTGATGTTTTAAGAACCATTTACTTTCAATAGAAATTTTTCAAAATATTGTGATCTGTAACACCAAAAAACACAAATTAAAGAGGAGCTGTTACTAGGTTTACAATGACCATTTTATTTTCTTATTTAAAGGGAATCTGTCACCCCATTTTTTGAGTATCAGCTGCCGGCACCGCCATCAGGGGCTTATCTACTGCATTCTGTAATAGTGTAGATAAGCCCCCAATGTAACCTGAAAGACAAGAAAAATGAGTTATATTATACTCACCGGGGGGGGCGGTCCGGTCTTGGTCCGATGTGTGATGCGGTCCGGTGCCTAACATCTTCTAATGGTGACGTCTTCTTCTTTGCTGCCTGTTGTGGCTCCTGTGCAGGCGCACTGCTCTGCTCTGTTGAGGGCAGAGGAGAGTACTGCAGTGCTCAGGCGCCGGACCTCTCCCGGCGCCTGCGCACTGCAAAACTTTGCTCTGCCCTCAACAGGTCAGAACAGTGCACCTGCGCAGGAGCCACGACAGGCAGCAAAGAAGGGGACATCACCGTTAGAAAAAGGGAGGCAGCGGACAGGACCGCGCCCCCTTACCTTGACCATGTCTCTGAACATTGAACACCTTGTACTTCTGGCCTCCAGGGAGGTTGCATTTCTGGAATATTGCAGCACTGGAAGATAATGGGTTCCTTTTAGCTTCACATTTGATCCTTCTAATGTGTGTCTTGTCTTCTGAACACATTTTTTGCAACCATGTTGACTTTTTCAATAAAACTTTTAATGGTTCCCCTATACTTTAGAAATGTCAAGAGCACATCCCTATGTAAGACTTGTAGCAATGTTTGACTTTTTAGAGTAAGTGAAATCTCTTTTTTTGGCCCATTTTTTTCTGAGAAAAACAAGTTGCTTAGTAATTTTGTGCACTTTGATAAAGGATGATGTATCCTTAGTAGTGATGAGCAAGTATACGCGTTACTCGAGATTTCCCAAGTATGCACGGGTGATCTCCGAGTATTTGGATGTGCTTGGATATTTAGTTTCTGTCGCCGTAGCTGCAAGATTTGAGGGGATTTCCTAACAAACATACAAATCCCACATGTATTCAGGCTGGCAGGCAGCTGCAAATCATGCAGCTACAGCGACAGAAACTAATTCTCCGAGCACATCCAAATACTCGGAGATCACCCAGGCATGCTCAGGAAATCTCGAGTAACGAGTATACTTGCTCATCATCACTAATCCTTAGGCCTCATACTCCCTCATTACTAGAGTTGAGCGACTTTTGTTTTTTTAGGGTCGCGTTTCGTTTCATGAAACCCGACTTTTCCAAAAGTCGGGTGGAGCAAGATCGTCCGATTATAGGGAAAAGTCGGGGTCGTCCCGAAACACGAAACCCAATGTAAGTCAATGGGGAATAAAAGTCGGCAGTGAGAGGAGGACAGGAAACACACCAACAGTGCCCATTTGAATGCCAAAAGCATCAATTCTTCTTACTTAAGCTTGTCAACCTTAATTAACTTCATAATACAAGTTACGCACTGAAAAATGGGGGTTATTTGGCTACAGACTGTGGGGGGGAGGGCTGGCTCCAGTTTTTCATGTGCCCTGGGCGAAAGAGCGCCCCTTTAACACATACCACAACTCATCATGCTCCGATACGGCAGAGAAATAGCGGAATAGTACAATGAAAAATACCTCACTTTTTACATCTCATGACGAGGCCCATCTATTTCTCCATACAGAATCATTGGTCCCATATAATGTTTGAAACAGTATATGATGAGCTCCACATAATGCTACAGTATATGTTGGTCCCCATGGATGAAGCTCTACTGTCTTATGGGCCCAAATAATGCTCCAAACATAATGGGCCCCATTTCTAATGCTCTAGTGTATAATGGGCCCTGTAAATGCTGCTCCAGTGTCTGATGTCCACCTTTGGAATGTTCCAGTGTATGGTGGGCCCCATCTATCATTCTCAGACGGTGTTAGGCCCAGTATGGATTGCACGTGATTGCACAAAGGTGAGAAAGGGTACCGTATCCCCAGATAACATGTATGGATAGTGTACACATTCAAAATATATGTCTATACATCAGGAGGCAGGCTCAGATGGTGTTAGGCCCAGTATGGATTGCACGTGATTGCACAAAGGTTAGAAAGGGTACCGTATCCCCAGATAACATGTATGGATAGCGTACACATTCAAAATATATGTCTCAGGAGGCAGGCTCAGACGGTGTTAGGCCCAGTATGGATTGCACATGATTGCACAAAGGTTAGAAAGGGTAACGTATCCCCAGATAACATGTATGGATAGCGTACACATTCAAAATATATGTCTCAGGAGGCAGGCTCAGACGGTGCTAGGCCCAGTATGGATTGCACGTGATTGCACAAAGGTTAGAAAGGGTACCGTATCCCCAGATAACATGTATGGATAGCGTACACATTCAAAATATATGTCTCAGGAGGCAGGCTCAGACGGTGTTAGGCCCAGTATGGATTGCACGTGATTGCACAAAGGTTAGAAAGGGTACCGTATCCCCAGATAACATGTATGGATAGCGTACACATTCAAAATATATGTCTCAGGAGGCAGGCTCAGACGGTGTTAGGCCCAGTATGGATTGCACGTGATTGCACAAAGGTTAGAAAGGGTACCGTATCCCCAGATAACATGTATGGATAGCGTACACATTCAAAATATATGTCTCAGGAGGCAGGCTCAGACGGTGTTAGGCCCAGTATGGATTGCACGTGATTGCACAAAGGTTAGAAAGGGTACCGTATCCCCATATAACATGTATGGATAGCGTACACATTCAAAATATATGTCTCAGGAGGCAGGCTCAGACGGTGTTAGGCCCAGTATGGATTGCACGTGATTGCACAAAGGTTAGAAAGGGTACCGTATCCCCAGATAACATGTATGGATAGCGTACACATTCAAAATATATGTCTCAGGAGGCAGGCTTAGACGGTTTTAGGCCCAGTATGGATTGCACGTGATTGCACAAAGGGTAGAAAGGGTACCGTATCCCCGGATAACATGTATGGATAGCGTACACATTCAAAATATATGTCTCAGGAGGCAGGCTCAGATGGTGTTAGGCCCAGTATGGATTGCACGTGATTGCACAAAGGTTAGAAAGGGTACCGTATCCCCGAATAACATGTATGGATAGCGTACACATTCAAAATATATGTCTATGCATCATGAGGCAGGCTCAGACGGTGTCAGGCACAGTATGGATTTGACGGCCCAGATTACACAGCGGAGGAGCAGGGAGAGGTAAAGATTGTAAATGCTGGGGCCCTGCCCAAGCAAGGGGGGCCCACTCGTGGGCGTCGGTACTGGCACTGGGCCCCTCATAGTACAGCGGTGTGTCTGACGGCGGGTGTGCACCACCACCGTCAGAGACACTTGATTGCACTATGAGGGACCCTGTGCCAGTGCCCGCGCCCAAGAGTCGGCCTACCCACCTGTCCAGGGCAACGGCACTCGCACGGTGTCGTGCGCTAGGTGGTGACCCCAGCCATGGGGGGGGAGGCAGCACAGTTAGGGAGTTTTAGAAAGTGGCATATGTTGATGTTGGACATTCAGCTGATGCAAAAGGCGAAATAGGTGAAGTACCAGGAAGAGGTGGACCAAAGCAAGCCATTTTTCTGTCACCCTATGTGTCATCAGGGGAAGGTGGGACAAAATCCTTGGAAACCCATGCGTGGTTCATTTTAATGAAGGTTAGATCATCCACATTTTGGGTTGACAGACGGGTCCTTTTTTCTGTCAGGATTGATCCAGCTGCACTGAAGACTCTTTCCGATAGCACACTTGCAGCTGGGCAAGCGAGCTCCTGTAAGGCATATTGGGCCAATTCAGGCCAGGTGTCCAGTTTAGCGGCCCAATAGTCAAAGGGGAATGACCTGTGTGGGAGAACATCGATATGGGAGGAAAAGTAGTTTGTAACCATAGTTGACAATTGCTGTCTCCTGTCACTTTCCATCGATGCAGTATTACCAGTTGTGTGAGCGGTATTTGAAAAATCAGTCCACAACATTGTCATGAAACCCCTGTCTCCAACACCACTTCTGCTGTGTGCACCACGAACACCTCTGCCAAGCTGCCCCCGGCCCGTACGGCTCGTGTGAGAACCATCACCGCTGCTGTGTGCTGGGAATGCCTCAAGCAACCGATTTACCAGAGTTGCTTGTTTATTAGCCAATATTAGGTCAAGGTTCTACTGTGGCATGATGTTTTGTAATTTGCCTTTATAGCGTGGATCCAGGATGCTGGCCAACCAGTAGTCGTCATCGTTCATCATTTTGGCAATGCGGGGGTCCCTTTTTAGGATCCGCAAGGCATAATCTGACATGTGGGCCAATGTTCCCGGTGTCAATGATGCACTGCGAGTGCTGGGTGGAGGAGCACTTTCTGGCAAATCCACATCTCTCCAGTCACGCACAAACCCTGTACCAGACCTTGCCATGCCAACATTTTCACTTGCCCCACGAGATGCATCCTCCTCCCCTAAGTAATCATCCCCATCATCATCCTCCTCCTCCTCTTCTTCCTCCACCTCGTCCAGGAGAGGTCCCTGAGCAGACAATGGCTGAATGTCATCAAGGATTCCCTCCTCCTCTTCCTCCTCATCAACATTGGCTGCAGACGCCTGCTCCTTAAGGTGCGTCAAAGTTTGCATGAGCAGACGCATAAGTGGGATGCTCATGCTTAGGATGGCGTCGTCTGCGCTTACCAGCCGTGTGCATTCCTCAAAACACTGAAGGACTTTACAAAGGTCTTTCAGCTTTGACCACTGCACGCCTGTCAACTCCATGTCTGCTCTCAAAGTGCCTGGCCATGTATCCTCCCACAAATGCATTATGGCCTGCCTCTGCTCGCACAGCCGCTCCACCATGTGCAGGGTGGAGTTCCACCTTGTTGCAATGTCGATAATGAGGCGGTGGTTGGGAAGGTGGAGCAATCGCTGCAGCTTCTGCATACGAACGGAGTGTACAGGCGACCGGCGGATGTGCGTGCACAGTCTTCGCACCTTCTGGAGCAGGGCTGTTAACTCCGGATAATTTTTGAGGAAGCACTGCATCACCAGGTTCAAGGTGTGAGCCAAGCAAGGTATGTGGCTGAGTTTTGAAAGGGCTATGGCTGCCACAAAATTACGGCCGTTATCACTAACTACCTTGCCTGCCTCAAGATGTACACTGCCCAGCCATGACTCAGTTTGTCGCTTCAAGTACTCGGCCAGCACCTCGGCGGTGTGTCTGTCGCCCAAACACATCATCTGCAACACAGCCTGCTGACGCTTTCCACTAGCTGCTCGATAGGGGGACACATCGTGTGCAACAGTGGCAGCTGCAGATGGAGTGCTCATACGACTGCGCTCTGTGGACGAGCTTTCGCTTCTGGAGGAGGAGGAGGAGGGTCGAACGCCTACAGCCAACTGTTTCCTAGACCGTAGGCTAGGCAGCACTGTCCCACCACCGCTGTCCCCTGTGGACCCTGCATCCACCACATTAACCCAGTGCGCAGTGATGGACACGTAACGGCCCTGGCCATGCCGACTGGACCATGCATCAGTTGTGAGGTGCACCTTTCCGCTCACTGACTGCTTGAGTGCATGGACAATGCGGTCTTTCACATGATGGTGGAGGACTGGGATGGCTTTGCGGGAGAAGAAGTGGTGACTGGGTAGGTCATAGCGTGGTACTGCATAGGCCATGAGTTCGCGGAAAGCTGTGCTTTCCACCAACCGAAAGGGCATCATCTCAAATGAGATTAGTTTGGCAATGTGGGCGTTCAAACCCAGTGTACGCAGATGAGAGACTGAGTACTTTCTTGACCTACTCATAGTGTCTGGGAGGGTGAGCTGGACTTGAGAGCTGCATATGGTGGAAGTAGCGGTTGACAGGGCGGACTGAGAGAGGGTTGATGATGGTGATGGAGTTGGTGTTCTTTCTGATGGCCTAGAATCAGTCTTTCGTTGATATAACAGTGGGATTCCCTGACTGCTGTGGTCTTGCAACGACACCTCAACATTTGCTGCTGTGCTAACCGGTGGGCTTACAGTGGGGGAAACAATGTAGTGTTGCTGACTACCTTCGTTGTGATCAGTTGCACATGTGGCACTTGAGGTTTGGTGTTGTGTCCACGCTTGCAAGTGCATGCTGGTTAAATGTCTAAGCATGCAACTGGTATTCAAATTTTTCAGATTTTTCCCTCGGCTAAAGGTCTTTGCGCACTTCTTACAGATAACCTTGGCCTGATCATGAGGATTTTGTTCAAACAATTGCCACACTGCACTCTTCCTACTTTGGCAGACATTTTGCGGCCTAGCACGCTGTGATCTTTTGACCCTCTGGACAAGCTGTCCAGCAACTCTTTTGATGTTTGGAACCTGCCTTTGGAGTGCTCCAGGCCTGCCAGATAACAGCTGTTGCGATGTCGATGTCTGCTGTGGATGCTCCTCATCTGAGCTATTGGAAGCAGCACCCTCTTCCCCCAATGGATGCCAATCTGGGTCAACAACTGGGTCATCCATCACCTCCTCTTCTATGTCATGTGCACCTTCCTCTGTGTCACCGTGTATGGTGGTATAGTGTGCGGGAAGGGGCACCTGAGTCTCATCAGGGTCAGAATCTGGCTCTGTACACTGCAAGGACAATGTAGTGCTCTGAGTGAATGTACCAGCAGAATCATCCATCAGCGGCTGTGCATCAGTGCACTCCATGTCAGATTCATCTTGGCCTGGGTAATTCACCATTTCACTTGATAATCCAGGCATGGTATGTGAAAACAGCTCCATGGAGTAATCAGTAGTATGGCCTGCATCATCCTTCAATCTTGGTTGGGGTGAAGGACACAAGGAAAGGTGTGGTTCATGAACATGAGCCTCCAATGACGACTCAGTGCTTTTACTTTTTACAACTGAAGAAGAGGAGGCGATAGAGCTGGAGGCTGAGTCAGCAATGTAAGACAAAACTTTTTCCTGATGCTCTGGCTTTAAAAGCGGTTTGCCAACTCCTAGAAAACTAAGCGTTCGAGGCCTTATGTAGCCAGACGATGACGCAGGGTCAGCACCTCCTGCATTCGGTCCTATTTTGCTCTTGCCACTACCATCAGATCCACCACCAACACCATCATTACCAGCTGCCAACCCCCGCCCAATTCCACGGCCTTTTCCACCAGCCTTCCTCATTTTTGGTAGAAATGTAGACAAAATCCAACAAACTATATAGTAATGTAAAACAAGGTACAAGGTGTCTATAGGACAGGGGAGATTTTGAATTTCTCCAGACACTTGTGGACACTGGACACTTTTGGATTGTGTGAGGCCCACTGATATCTGAGCGCTATGTGACAGGCTCGATGGCACAGCTGTGACCAAAGTGACTAGAGGATAAGGGAGATTTTGAATCTCTGCACACACTTTTGGACACTGGACACTTTTGGATTGTGTGAGGCCCACTGATATCTGAGCGCTATGTGACAGGCTCGATGGCACAGCTGTGACCAAAGTGACTAGAGGATAAGGGAGATTTTGAATCTCTGCACACACATTTGGACACTGGACACTTTTGGATTGTGTGAGGCCCACTGATATCTGAGCGCTATGTGACAGGCTCGATGGCACAGCTGTGACCAAAGTGACTAGAGGATAAGGGAGATTTTGAATCTCTGCACACACTTTTGGACACTGGACACTTTTGGATTGTGTGAGGCCCACTGATATCTGAGTGCTATGTGACAGGCTCGATAGCACAGCTGTGACCAAAGTGACTAGAGGATAAGGGAGATTTTGAATCTCTGCACACACTTTTGGACACTGGACACTTTTGGATTGTGTGAGGCCCACTGATATCTGAGCACTATGTGACAGGCTCGATGGCACAGCTGTGACCAAAGTGACTAGAGGATAAGGGAGATTTTGAATCTCTGCACACACTTTTGGACACTGGACACTTTTGGATTGTGTGAGGCCCACTGATATCTGAGCGCTATGTGACAGGCTCGATGGCACAGCTGTGACCAAAGTGACTAGAGGATAAGGGAGATTATGAATCTCTGCACACACTTTTGGACACTGGATGGACACTTTTGGATTGTGTGAGGCCCACTGATATCTGAGCGCTATGTGACAGGCTCGATGGCACAGCTGTGACCAAAGTGACTAGAGGATAAGGGAGATTTTGAATCTCTGCACACACTTTTGGACACTGGATGGACACTTTTGGATTGTGTGAGGCCCACTGATATCTGAGCGCTATGTGACAGGCTCGATGGCACAGCTGTGACCAAAGTGACTAGAGGATAAGGGAGATTTTGAATCTCTGCACACACTTTTGGACACTGGATGGACACTTTTGGATTGTGTGAGGCCCACTGATATCTGAGCGCTATGTGACAGGCTCGATGGCACAGCTGTGACCAAAGTGACTAGAGGATAAGGGAGATTTTGAATCTCTGCACACACTTTTGGACACTGGATGGACACTTTTGGATTGTGTGAGGCCCACTGATATCTGAGCGCTATGTGACAGGCTCGATGGCACAGCTGTGACCAAAGTGACTAGAGGATAAGGGAGATTTTGAATCTCTGCACACACTTTTGGACACTGGACACTTTTGGATTGTGTGAGGCCCAATGAATATCTGAGCGCTATGTGACAGGCTCGATGGCACAGCTGTGACAAAAGTGATACAAGGATAAGGGAGATTGGATTGCTTTTAAAAAAGCAGTTTGCGGAGCAGTGGGTAAACAGCAATGCAGGAATGTCAGGAAGACTTAGAAGGCAGCCCAACAACCAACACCACTGATACACCACTATATAGCCTCCCCTTGCACTGCACACACAGTGACTGGTGTGTTGTGCAGGCCAAATTGCTAGCAGCAGAAGCAGTTTTTTTTTCTTCTCAGCAGGACAAAAAAAAAAAATTGGGATTGCTTTTAAAAAAGCAGTTTGCGAAGCAGTGGGTAAACAGCAATGCAGGAATGTCAGGAAGCCTTAGAAGGCAGCCCAACAACCAACATCACTGATACACCACTATATAGCCTCCCCTTGCACTGCACACACAGTGACTGGTGTGTTGTGCAGGCCAAATCGCTAGCAGCAGAAGCAGTTTTTTTGTCTTCTTCCCTGCCTAACGCTCTCCCTACAGAATCAGCAGCAACCTCTCCCTATACTAAGATCGGCAGAAGTAAGATGGCGGTCGGCGTGCACGCCCTTTTATACCCCCTGTGACGCCCACCAAAGCAAGCCAATCACTTGCATGCCCTTCTGAAAGATGGTGGTGACCCGTGCCTATGTCATCACGTTGCCCACAGTGTCCGTGGATCCTGATTGGCTGAAAAAGAGCGCAAAACAAACTTTTGAAATGCGACTTTGGCGCGTAAGTCGCCGACCTCGTGGCCGACCTCATCCTAGGGTCGGGTTTCGTTTCATGAAACCCGACTTTGCCAAAAGTCGGCGACTTTTGAATTTTTTCGACCCGTTTCGCTCAACTCTACTCATTACATGAATACACATCACCTAATCTGCTTTGTCCAATAAGTATTAAAGTTTTTACAGCTTGGAGTTGGAATCTCTGCATTAAAATAATGATATGGTCAAATTACTCACACACACAATGTGCACACAGTTTAAAGGACCTGTTTGGTCCAAATCAATAAGTCTCCAGTCACTCTGTTTTCTGACCCAGGTCCAAAGAGTATGTATGAATTAATCACCCTCCTGGCCAGTGGGCACAGCCTGGCTTCCGTACACTTGTATGGAGTGAGGCCGTGCCTTCTAGTCGGCCATGCCCGCATGCTGGCCACGTCACTGGTCGGGGTATGGCCTCAGCTCAATACAAGTGTATGGAGAGAGGCCATACCAACTCGCCATGAGTATGTATGATGCATACAGTTATGGCCAAAAGTTTAGAGAATGACACAAATATTATATTTTCACATGATCTGCTGCCCTCTGGTTTTTATGTGTGGTTGTCAGATGTTTTTATCACATACAGAAGTATAATTGCAATCATATTATGAGTAACAAAAGGTTATATTGACAGTTAGAATGAGTTAATGCAGCAAGTCAATATTTGCAGTGTTGACCCTTCTTCTTCAGGACCTCAGCAATTCTCCCTGGCATGCTCTCAATCAACTTCTGGATCAAATCCTGACTAATAGCAGTCCATTCTTGCAAAATCAATACTTTTATTTTGTCTGAATTTGAAGGTTTTTGTTTGTCCACCCGTCTCTTGATGATTGACCACAAGTTCTCAATGGGATTAAGATCTGGGGAGTTTCCAGGCCATGGTCCCAAAATCTCTATGTTTTGTTCCCTGAGCCATTTAGTTATCACCTTTGCTTTATGGCAAGGTGCTCCATCATGTTGAAAAAGGTATTGTTGATCGCCAAACTGCTCTTGGACGGTTGGGAGAAGTTGCTCTTGGAGGACATTCTGGTACCATTCTTTATTCATGGCTGTGTTTTTAGGCAAGACTGAGAGAGAGCCCATTCCCTTGGCTGAGAAGCAACCCCACACATGAATGGTTTCAGGATGCTTGACAGTTGGCATGAGACAAGACTGGTGGTAGCGCTCACCTGGTCTTCTCCGAATAAGCCGTTTTCCAGATTTCCCAAACAATCGAAAAGGGGATTCATCAGAGAAAATGACTTTACCCCAGTCCTCAGCAGTCCACGCCCTGTACCTCTTGCAGAATATCAGTCTGCCAATGATGTTTTTTCTGGAGAGAAGTGGCTTCTTTGCTGCCCTCCTTGAGACCAGGCTTTGCTCCAAGAGTCTCCGCCTCATAGTGCGTGCAGATGCACGCACACCTGCCTGCTGCCATTCCTGAGCAAGCTCTGCACTGCTGGTAGCCCGATCCCGCAGCTGAAACACTTTTAAGAGACGGTCCTGGCACTTGCTGGTCTTTCTTGGGCACCCTGGAGCCTTTTTGGCAACAAGGGAACCTCTCTCCTCGAAGTTCTTGATGATGCGATAGATTGTTGACTGAGGTGCAATCTTTCTAGCTTCGATACTCTTCCCTGTTAGGCCATTTTTGTGCAGTGCAATGATGACTGCACGTGTTTCTTTAGAGATAACCATGGTTAACAGAAGAGAAACAATGATGCCAAGCACCAGCCTCCTTTTAAAGTGTCCAGTGGTGTCATTCTTACTTAATCATGACAGATTGATCTCCAGCCCTGTCCTCATCAACACCCACACCTGTGTTAATGGAGCAATCACTGAAACGATGTTAGCTGGTCCTTTTAAGGCAGGGCTGCAATGATGTTGAAATGTGTTTTAGGGGATAAAGTTAATTTATTTTCTAGGCAAATATTGACTTTGCAATTAATTGCTGTTAAGCTGATCACTCTTTATAACATTCTGGAGTATATGCAAATTGCCATTAGAAAAAATGAAGCAGCAGACTTTGTAAAAATTAATATTTGTGTCATTCTCTAAACTTTTGGCCATGACTGTATATACCCTCCAGTCCTGGGTCAGAAGTCAGCGAATCCCCGCAGCTCACTTTGCATTTACTGGGGGATTCATAAGTCTGCAGTCACACAAAGTGTGACAGACTAAAATACCGTAAAATCAGTAGAGAGATTAAAGACGTCCATATATAGGTCAATTGATATCTATCTTAATATGTAAACTGGCATTTGGACTCCAGCATTTCCAGCGTACACACAAGATATCGTGACATTTATGTAATTGACTATTCTAAGAGTAGAAACAGTGATCTTTCGCTATTCATTCTCTGCAGAATATTGATTTATAAAGATTCTATCTTTTTTCTCTCTCTGATTCTCAAAAAGTACAAAAGTGATAAACTAAACAAGTGTATACCATGCAGAATATACAAGGAACATATTGACAGTCTGGCAAGCCAACCTGTATAAAGAAGCTTATTTGTCAGGTACCATTACTGCGCTTGCTGTGAGAGGTTTATTTCTTTCTAAAGATGCTGATTTTGTGCATGGATTTTGGCATCCCCTGCAAGGAAGCTGTCTAAACGAAAATGATTCTTTCTGCAAACCCTCTTCATGAATAATATACTGCATTTTAATCAATTACTTCTTTGAAGGATTGCAATCAGTTCAACTAACGGAGAGTCTAGTTAAGCCTTAAAAATGGTGCATTTTACCTGGCAACGTCTGGTCATACTTTAGATGCAGATACACATTCATTAACTCTACAGACTGCACACTGTGGAGGCGATGACACTAACTGTGAAGGACTTCATACAGATTATGTGTTCTGCTTTAACCCCTTACCGACATCCATCATACATGCACGAAGAAAGTTGGTAGATGGTGTATGGAACGGGGGAGCTCGCCTCATACCTGGCAAGTACTGGCTGTGTGCTACAGCCAGATCCAGCTTCCAACTATTGCGGGTGGGACGCAAATGTCAATTTGTGAAATGCCGCTGTCAAATTCAATTAATGCCACTTTTACTGGTGTCTGCCCCTAAGTTTTGGAAATGTTTTGACTCCAAGTTGGACCTCCTTTATTTGGAGCAGGCCTACACCGGTTCCTCACCCACTTCTTAATTCTAATTTTAATTCAAAGCTATAAATGATGGGCGAGACCCTGGTTCATGCATGGCCCATGTTTGACTGCTGCGCCATTATAACATTTATTCTGTAGGTCAATTGATGCCACTTTTCCTCAGATCTGCCCCAAATTTGTGGAAATGATTGGTCTCCGAGTTGGGTCTCTTTCATGTTTGTTGCCTAAATTTGGCAAGGTTCTCAGAGCACCAGTCCTACACCAGTCACTCATCCACCTGTTACTGATCAATGTTTCAGCTAGTAATGCTGATCGAAGCCCTGTCCCATGCATCCATGCTGCGCAATTATACTACTGTATTTGTACTCTGGGTCAATTGATGCCACTTTTCCTGGTGTCTGCACCTAATTTGAGCTGTTTTGGCAGCTTTTGGGTCGCCTAAAGGTGTTGTCTATGTGTTTGGTTTTGCCTCTCACTGAATTCAGTGGGATTCAGATAAGTTTGGCTAACTGTTTGGTTGACTGTTTGGCGAACATCAGGACATTTGCCGATCCGAGCCGAACAGAACCTCTAGTCATGAGGTTCATCTCTAGTCATGAAGACTAGAGTTTGGGAAACACTGTTCTAGACAGAGCTTGGTTTGTGTATGGAGATAAAATGCCTATCTGATTTTATGCACAGCACTCTTGGCAGTGGTGCAATGAAGCGCCTTTATGTTTGACGATTTGCATGCAGATTAATAGAAGTATGTCATTGTTCATAAATTATAACAGCGTTAGTTTAATTGTTAGGCCACAGTTGTGACAAATATCCATTGCAGACGGAGGAGACTAGAAGAAACAATGGATGATATCTTGTTATTTAATGCTCGCTTGTAAATTTAACTTTCAAAATCCATTTTGAGCATGAGCAAAGATTTGACACATTATGAATTTAAAATTCTTTCAAATGTGTCAGATTGTGAGAAATCCTGCAACTGGCAGATTAATGATGGGAAAGTGTAGGAGGGCAACATGCTGTACTGAGTAAGGAAGCTGCGGCTGCCCCCTCCAGCAACACGATCTAGAGTGAATGCTAAAATAAAGCTCCGTCATGCAGTCTGGGGGCAGTGCTCTACATTTACTATGCTATATGTAGCACATGGAGCTATATGGAATACTGGAAAATCTAAACTGATAGGAAATTATGTAATTCTCTAGCATCAGCTTCACTGTATATATGCACAGGACAAGTAATAAGCATGCTGGGGCATGGGAAACTCACATTCTTCTTTTTTGACTCGAGTAACAGAACATTATCAAATGACCCACTCACACAGTAATGCGACTAGCAATTATGACATCAAGGGCAATGGCTTCAAAATGATCCCAACTCCGTCTTCCTTCTGTACAGTTCAGTATGAAAACTGACAAATGTTCAAGCTTTTATGTGACAGTTACTCTTAAAAGCAAAAGCTGAATATCATAAAATGGAAGTCCCTGAAAACGTTTTTTATGTACATAAATTGCACATTAGAATGAGTATATAAGGGTAGCATGTGCCAAGGGGTCTTACTGTGACTCTAGACACCATGGAAATGTGTTGCTCATTGTGTTGTGTTATTAACTTCTGCAGATGTTTCCACTTATGGCCCCATAATTTAGGATGGTACAGGAACCCCAATATCTTAGAATAGATAAGGACGAAGTCAGTCCACTTATCTATATATATAAAAATGAGTTTTTGTATGTATGTATGTGTGTATGTGTGTGTATCAAGCCATGCCCACTTCACATAGTCCCACCCACTCCACATAGCCACACTCACTCCACACGCAAAGCCCCGTATAATAAATATCTAATATACAGTATACATTATATATATATATATATATATATATACACTAGCTGAAGAGCCCGGCGCTGCCCGGGCATAGTAACTAACTGTGGTTAGTTACAACAAATTATAATTATCCGCCATCCCATAGTCCCGTGCCCATATACCCATCATACTTATCCACCATCCCATTGGCCCGTGCCCATATAGCCATCATACATATCCTCCATCTCATAGTCGAGTGCCCATATACCCATCACACATCCTCCATCCCATAGTCCCATGCCCATATACCCATCATACATATTCTCCATCCCATAGTCCAGTACCTATATACCCATCACATATCCTCTATCCTATAGTCCCATGCCCATATACCCATCATACATCCTCTATCCCATAGTCCAGTGACCATATATCCATCATACATATCCTCCATCCCATAGTCCAGTGCCCAAATATCCATCATACATATCCTCCATCCCATAGTCCAGTGCCCATATACCCATCACACATTCTCCATCCCATATACCCATCACACATTCTCCATCCCATAGTTCCGTGCCCATATACCCATTATACATATCCACCATCCCATAGGCCCGTGCCCATATATCCATCATACATATCCTCCATCCCATAGTCCAGTGCCCATATACCCATCACACATTCTCGATCCCATAGTCCCGTGCCCATATACTCATCATACATATCCTCCATTCCATAGTCCCGTGCCCATATAACCATCATACATATGCCCCATCGCATAGTCCAGTTCCCATATACCCATAACACATCCTCCATCCCATAGTTCCGTGCCCATATACCCATTATACATATCCTCCATCCCATAGTCCAGTGCTTATATACCCATCACATATCCTCCATCCTATAGTCCCATGCCCATATACCCATCATACATCCTCTATCCCATACTCCAGTACCCATATACCATCACACATCCTCCATCCCATAGTTCAGTGCCTATATACCCACCACACATCCTCTATCTCATAGTCCTGTGCCCATATACCCATCATACATATCCTGCATCCCATAGTCCCATACCCATATACCCATCATACAAATCTTCCATCCCATAGTACCATGACCATATACCCATCATGCTTATCCTCCATCCCATAGTCCCATGCCCATATATCCATCATACATATCTTCCATCCCATAGTACCGTGCCCATATACCCATCACACATCCTCTATCCTACAGTCCCTTGGCCATATACCCATCAAACAAATTCGAATTTGAAAAGATCCAATCATCTCTTATACAGTAGCCATTTATGCTTGAGGTTGATTGAGGGGCTAACTCACAGTTTTGCCGAGGAACACTGCCATGAATAAAGAATGGTATCTAATTATCATCCAATTATCCTCCAATAGCATCTTCTCCCAATGATCCATGAATGATGTTGTAATGAACAATGTTTTTCCAGCATGATGGAGACCATGTCACAAGGAAAATTGATAACATACAGTACTCTGCCTACCTGTTTATATACAGTTGACATACACTCTGCATACCTGAATACATACAGCAGACATAGTTATGGGCCCTACCAACAGTGAAGAAGATCCTTGGGTGGGTGCATGTAATTATATCCCTTTTCTTCATCTTACATCCATAACTCAGTAACCTCTTAGGGAAGAAGTCAGGGTTGTCAACAATCCAAAAATTCAAAGACAGTCTGTAAAAATAGGGCATTTTTTTGCCCTGCCCATAGAAATGTTTTATGGTGTCCGTGATTGTTTTGAAGGTAAAGAAACTTATACATTGTTAGCAACATAGTTAGCAAGGCCGAAAAAAGACATTTGTAGATCCAGTTCAGCCTATATTCCATCAGAATAAATCCCCAGATCTACGTCCTTCTAAAGAACCTAATAACTGTAAGATACAATATTGTTACACTTCAGGAAGGCATCCAGGCCTCTCTTGAACCCCTCGACTGAGTTTTCCATCACCACCTCCTCAGGCAAGGAATTCCAGATTCTCACTGCCCTATCAGTAAAGAATACTCTTCAATGTTGGTGGAAAAACCTTCTCTCCTCCAGACACAGAGAATGCCCCCTTGAGGTCGTCACATTCCTTGGTATAAACAGATCCTTGGAGAGATATTTGCATTGTCCCCTTATATACTTATACATGATTTTTAGATCGCCCCTCAGTCATCTTTTTTCTAGACTAAATAATCCTAATTTTGCTCATCTCTCTGGGTATTGTAGTTCCCCCATCCCCTTTATTAATTTTGTCACCCTCCTTTGTACTACCTCTAGTTCCATTATATCCTTCCTGAGTACCGGTGCCCAAAACTGTACACAGTACTCCATGTGCGGTCTAACCAGGGATTTGAACAGAGGCAGTATAATGCTCTCATCATGTATTTCCAGACCTCTTTTAATGCACCCCATGATCCTGTTTGCCTTTGCAGCCGCTGCCTGGCACTGGCTGTTCCAGGTAAGTTTATCATTAACTAGGATCACCCAGTCCTTCTCCAAGTCAGATTTACCCAGTGGTTTCCCTTTCAGTGTGTAATGGTGATATTGATTCCTTCTTCCCATGTGTATAACCTTACGTTTATCATTGTTAAACCGCATCTGCCATCTTTCAGCCCAAGTTTCCAACTTATCCAGCTCCATCTGTAGCAGAATACTATCTTCTCTTGTATTGACTGCTTTACATCATTTTGTATCATCTGCAAATATTGATATTTTACTGTGTAAACCTTCTACCAGATCGTTAATAAATATGTTGAAGAGAATAGGTCCCAACACTGACCCCTGCGGTACCCCACTGGTCACAGTGACCCAGTTAGAGAATATACCATTTATAACCACCCTCTGCTTTCTATCACTAAGCCAGTTACTTACCCATTTACACACATGTTCCCCCAGACGCAGGATTCTCATTTTGTGTACCAACCTCTTGTGTGGCACGGTATCAAACGCTTTGGAAAAATCAATATATACCACTTCCAATGACTCACGTTGGTCCAGTCTATAGCTTACCTCTTCATAAAAACTGATTAGATTGGTTTGACAGGAGTGATTCCTCATAAACCCATGCTGATATGGAGTTAAACAGTTATTCTCATTGAGATAATCCAGAATAACATCCCTCAGAAACCCTTCATATATTTTACCAACAATAGAGGTTAGACTTACTGGCCTACAATTTCCAGGTTCACTTTTAGAGCCTTTTTTGAATATTGGTACCACATTTGCTATGCCCCAGTCCTGTGGAACAGACCCCGTCGCTATAAAGTCTCTAAATATAAGAAATAATGGCTTGTCTATTACATTACTTAGTTCTCTTAGTACTCGTGGGTGCATGCCATCCGGACCCGGAGATTTATCTATTTTAATCTTATTTAGCTGGTTTTGCACCTCTTCTTGCGTTAGATTGGTGACCTTTAATGTAGGGTTTTCTTTGTCTCTTGGCATTTCACCTAGCATTTAATTTTCCACCGTGAATACCATGGAGAAGAAGGTGTTTAATATATTAGCTTTTTCCTCGTCATCTACAACCATTCTTTCCTCATTCTCACAATTTTTTAAGGGGCCTACACTTTCACTTTGATTCTTTTAGGCTGTGTGCACATGTCCGGAATTCCCGCGGATTTTATGCGTTTTTTACCCGAAAACGCGGCGAAAGCGCTGCAAAAATGCATAAAATAAGCAAGCCATTGTTTTCAATGGCATTCCGCACATGCTATGCTAATGCTGCATATTTTTCCACGGCAAAATCACATTGCGGAAAAATATGCAGCATGCCCATTCTTTGTGCGGAATCGTAGGAATTCCGCACACATAGGAAAGCATTGTTCCACTTATTTTCCCCCTATGGCTATGCCCACCATGCACTAAGTAAGCGGAAAATGTGTGGATGGTACCCAGGGTCTGGAGGAGGAGGAGACTGTCCTCCAGGCCCTGGGTACCATATCCCTGCAAAAAAAGAATTAAAATAAAAAATGGTATTATTCTAACCTTCCAGCGTCCCCACGCAGCGTTCTCAGGCCTCAACGATGCTCCTGGCAAGTCCCGCTCCCAGTGATGCCTTGCGACAATGACCTTTGATAAAGTCGCGGTCTTGCAATACCGTAGCGGTCTCGTGAGATCGCTACGTCATCAAAGGTCATTGTCGCAAGGTATCGCTGGGAACGGGACCTGCCGGGAATATCGCTGTGGCCTGGGGACACTGCGCGGGATGTCGGCAGGTAAGAAAAACACGATTTTTTATTTTTTTATTATTTTTAACATTAGATCTTTTTATTACTGATGCTGCATAGACAGCCTCAATAGTGAAAAGTTGGTCACACTTGTCAAACACTATGTTTGACGAGTGTGACCAACCTGTCAATTGCAAGCTAATTACGCTTGCAAAACGCTAGTTTATCGAAGGAAATATGCGGGAATTACACATGCGGAATTCTAGCGTATTTCCCGCGGCAGGAAGTTGTGGAATTCCCATGGAAATTTCCGCAGCAATTCTGCAACGTGTGCACATAGCCTTACTATTGATATAGTTGAAGAACAGTTTGGGATTAGTTTTACTCTTCTTAGCAATGTGCTTCTCTAATTCCTTTTTGGAAGCTTTAATTAGTTTTTAGATAAAGTATTTTTCTCCCTATAGTTTTTTAGAGCTTCAAGGGTGCCATCCTGCTTTAGTAGTGTAAATGCTTTCTCTTTTTACTGTTAATTGTCCCTCTTCTTTGTTTAGCCACACTGGGTTTTTCCTATTTCTTGTACTTTTATTCCCACAAGGTATAAACCGCTTACAGTGCCTATTTGGGATGTTCTTAAAAATTTCCCATTTATTATCTGTATTCTTATTTCTGAGGACATTGTCAACCAGATTAAGGGCATCTCTAAGCTGGTCAAACTTCACCTTCCTAAAGTTCAGAGTTTTTGTGACTCCCTGACAAGTCCCCCGAGCGAAAGGCAAGTGAAACTGTACAATATTGTGGTAGCTATTTCCAAGATGCCCGACGACCTGTAGATTTGCTATTCTGTCAGGTCTATTAGATAGTATTAGGTCTAAAAGTGCTGCTCCTCTGGTTGGATTCTGCACCAATTGTGAAAGATAATTTTTCTTGGTTATTTGCAGAAACCTGCTGCCTTTATGGATTTTGCAAGTCTCTGTTTCCCAGTTAATATCCAGGTAGTTAAAGTCCCCCATAACAAGGACCTCATTATGGGTTGCAGCTTAATCTATTTGCCTTAGTAGTAAACTTTCCATGATTTCTTTTATATTTGGGGGTTTGTAACAGTCCCCAATGAGAATTTTGTTACTATTTTTCCGTCCATGTATTTCGACCCATATGGACTCAACATCCTCATTCCCTTCGCTAATATCCTCCCTTAAAGTGGACTTTAGACAAGACTTTACATAAATACTATGTCATAGTTACCTGTAGATATTTCTGCTTCTAGTTCTTCCATCTTGTTTGTCAGGCTTCTGGTGTTTGCGAGCATGCAGTTTAGAGGATTTTGTTTTGTTCCAATCTCCCCCTGTGGATTGTTTTAGAAATTTTCTTACCTCCCTTCTGAGTATGTTGCATCGGGTCTTCATTGCCACACAGAGTAATTTGACTGTAATTATCAGCGTTTTACAGCTTGAATCGATGTATTCATACCAGAATTATGAGCTAGAACCAAAACATTAGAGCTGGGGATATCAGACATGGAAAAAGACTTAGGCATCTTAGTCAATAAGAAGCTAAATTGGAGTGCCCAGTGTCAGGCAGCTGCCACCAAAGCAAATAGGGTCATGGGATGCATTAGAAGAGGTCTGGGGACACGAGATGAAAACATAATTCTCCCTCTGTACAAATCACTCGTCAGACCACACTTGGAGTATTGTGTGCAATTTTGGATGCCGGTGCTCAAGAAAGACATTACTGAACTTGAAAGGGTTCAAAGGCGGGCTACTAAAATGATAAATGGAGTTGGTTCACTACAATACCCAGAAAGGTTATCAAAATTAGGTCTATTTACTCTAGAAAAGAGAAGACTTAGGGGAGACCTAATATATATGTACAAGTATATCAGAGGGCAATACAGAGATCTCTCCAATGAACTGTTTGTACCAAGGACTGTGACAAGAACAAGGGGGCATTCTCTTCGTTTGGAGGAAAGACAATTTCTGCACCATCATAGAAGAGGGTTCTTCACGGTAAGAGCAGTGAGGCTCTGGAATTCTCTTCCTGAGGAAGTGGTGATGGCCAACTCACTGAATGAATATAAGAAAGGAATGGATGCTTTTCTTGTGAGTAACAGTATAGAAGGTTACGAATAACAGAATATTATAGGTAGATGGTTGACCCAGCTTAGGGGAAGGAATTTTTTTCCCTATGGAGAAAATTGGCTTCTACTCTGTGGGTTTTTTGCCTTCCCCAGGATCAACAATGCAGAACAGCTGCACTAAAGATAGGCTGAACTAGATGGACATAAGGTCTTCCTTCAGCCTTCAAAACTATGTTACTATGTATGTTATAATGATATCAGAATTTCATAATTTAAGATACAGACACCACTAACAGAAAAAATCAACAGAAAAAAACACCTATGGTGCATATCGTCTCATTAAATATAATGTTTATTGAAATTGTAAAATTAAAACAAAAAAGATAAATGCAATAAATACAATAACAGAGTAGCCCAATGGAATATCATGTAAAATGTAATAAAAATAGTGTCAGTTATTACATATGTTGAGTATGCGCTTTACCAATTAGCCTAAAGTATTTGTGAGCAGTACTAGTCAACACTAGAAAGTTTAAGCCATAGTGAATGAACAAGCGTTCAAAAATAAATAAAAAATCGGCACTAACATTTAGAAGAGCTAGTGTAACATGTGGTCCTGGCTCCCTGATGCCCTTTTCACCCCATCGTAGTCAGAATTCTGGACTGTAGACAGGTATCTCTAATAATCATAATGATTTCTTATGGTTTTCAAATGTGTTCGTAAAATATATTGTCTGTCCGTGATTTTTTGATAAGCTGTCCAGAAAAAAAAAAAAAGGCAAGATGGCAACCTTGGAAGGAGTCACTCCAGGATACAAAAATAAACTGATGTTTGCTGAAGGCATACATCTTGTGAGTAACACTACAGTAACACACCGTGTCTCCACGGGGCCCTCCATCTCCAGCTAGCTTCTTTCCCACTCCCTTGAGGTATTCATGCCCCAGCCTGGCAAGGCTCAGTTCATTTAATTTCATTGCGCCACCTCATGGTCTCCACTAACCAATGGCTACCTCCTTTGGATCTCCAGCTGTGTGAAGCAGAAGCTGAGCTCTCCAGTCGACACACACTAGGCACCCCAGCTTGCCTTCTGTCTGCAGATCATTTGGCCTCTTGTTAAAGTCATCTGCTGGCTTGCTTCCGGTGTATCCGGATCTCCACCTTAGCACACACGCCAGTATGTCGGTGTGGCAATGTCTCTCTTTTTGGAGCCAACTCTTCTCTTCTGCTCTCTGACACTCACTGCGCACTAGCTTCTGGAACTTCTAGCAATTTACCCTTTTTCTTCCTGAAAACTAATCCCAACTACAGAGCCTAACTAATAACTCACTCTGTGCCGCGCATCTTCTCAGTTAATTTTACTTCACCAACACAAGGTTATAAAACATAACAAGTAGACACTTGCATGAAACATCGTATATAAAAAATGGAGCAATAGAGGCAATACAGCACATTACAGGAATCCCAACGTCTTTAAGGGGATGCCGGTCACTTTCCTCTCCTTTACGGGCTGAAAGGGTGAAGTGTGACAATATATCAACTAGGTTGATGAGTGGTGCAGATCTTTCATGCTGCCAGTAGTTTGGGCAGCGTGAATCTGCTAACCAGGTGTGAGAACTGTGCTAAACATGATTGGTATTCCATAGTGTCTTGGAAGACCAACTAATAAGCCAGGTCTTGCTAAAGGAGGAGGTTGTGCTATGTTATGGTGAGATCATGTCCTCCATCTCCATAATCTCATTGACCTTGGAGAACAAGAGCTCTAACAAGGGAATATCTGGGTAGCCCCACATGCGATGACTGCAAGCATGAGCTGAGTTAATCAGGTATCTAAGGGGCGACCACTTGTATCTTTGGATGATTCACGTTCAGTATTTGGTCAGTATTTTACATCAGTATCTGTAAGCCAAAAACCAGGCGAGGAACAATCAGAGGAAAAGTATAATAGAAACACGTCACCACTTCTGTATTTATCACCCATGCCTGGTTTTGTCTTACAGATACTGATGTAAAATACTGACCAAATACTCAACGTGTGAACGTGGCCTTAGAGAGACTTTTGACCAGCTAATGAAAAGTAGATTCTGTGATTATTTTTTAGGTTTGCCGAGGTTAGGCTCCTTACAAAGCACAAGTTTTAAAACAGACTTTCCCAAACTCCGCTGGTGACATGTAATTCTATGCTTGATTCTAGACAAAATATGGCCGTGTGTAAGCCCCTACCATTTTTTATAAGTTGCAATCTATATGACGGAATTGCTGTGCTTCCATTATATGTCTTCTTTGATAGTAGTAAGAAAAACGATATCCACAGCTATATCAGGTACCTGCATTACACATATGTGAGAGACTTGTTGCTGGCACACAATACAACCCGCTTTATACATGTAAAATAGGTATGTGGTTAAACCACTAGAGGGAGGTAGTAAGTTAACATAAAGAAGAAAGCAGCAAGGGACCTGTCCAGTACTGCAGATGCAATAAGTTAGAATGGTTTATTGTTCAGTCTTTGCTACATAGAAGTAAAAAGCATTATCCCGTAATTTTATGAGTAGATTGGGAAACGGTGTGGGCAGAAGAATCGGCAAAAATTACAAATGCAGCACACATTGTTTAGAATGGTAAATTTCATGTACATATTTATTGTATGTATTTATTAATCTACTATTGTAAATTACAAAAATAAATTTTGACAGCAAACAGAAGCAAAAAATACCGAATACACTCCAACACTGGCAGCAGGGTACTGAATAGTCGTCAAGGTCTCACAAACATGAAAATCCCATAGTGTTATTAAAGGGATACTCCCATCTCCAAGTCCAATTCCAATTTGTTGTAGGAGTGATAATATTAATGTTAGAAAATACCTCCAAATAGATATGAAGTATAGTTTTTCTGATTCGCCATGTATTACAGGACCTTAGGTATCCATGGTTATGACCACTAGCAACTAGCTGTCACTATATCAGTGGTTGTAACCAGGGATACCTAAAGTCCTGCAATGTCTGCTCATGAGGAAAGGGACATAGCAAATCAGAAGAACTATTCTACATTTCTATTTGGAGGAATTTGCTAATATTAATATTATTACACCTACTACATATTGGGATAGGATCTTAGAGATGGGAATAACCCTTTAACTGTCTTGAGTTGGCCATAAACATTAGCTGAAGAGTATATTGTCTGATCCGGCTGGTTAGCTGGACCGATCAATAATCTAACGTGTATGTGGGCCTCTTTCCCCTTTTAATTGTCCATTTCTATTTTTTCTCTAGAGTACATAATTTAAACCAATTATGTATATGTATAGTAGGTTCGTGAGAACCAGCTGGAAGCAATAGGGCAGCCTCAGCATGTTGGAGAGGCTCGCCTGATAGGGTTGTGCTTGTCAGGTTCAACACTGATATGCACCAGGAAGAAACTCCACCGGGCTGCTGCTCTGATCGCCAGACCAAATGCAGGGCAAAGGACCGAGAAGAATTCCAGATAAGAATATAAGCAGGGATGATGTTGGGGGGAGGCCACAGGGATGATAAGCCGGGTGCTAAAATATTGAGATCTATTCAGTAAAACAGTGCGTTTCTAGGACGATTCGTCTATTTCATCAGGATTGTACCAGAAAAGTCTTGTTTTACTGAGTAAATCAGAATTATTTACCACCCTGCTAATCATCCTTGTAACAGCGTCTGACATCATTGCCATTTCTACTCTTATCTGGAAATCTATATTTACAAATGAGAATTCGGCTATTAAAAGGGGACCTGTCAGTAGATATTTGCTAAGTAAACTGAGGGTAGCATGATGTAGGTGCTGAGATACAGATATAAATTTCAGGGATGTGTCACGTATAAGGCTGTGTGCTGTTGTTTCCATACAATGAAGGTTTTATCACTAGGAGATTATCACTACCCAGACTAGCCCATGCATGACAAGTGGTTTGACCACACCCCCAGCACTGATTAGCAGCTTACTGTCAATATACAATGTGCATAAGAAGCTGCCAATCAGGGGTGTGGGCGGAGTTAGCTTTCTCAGCTCTGCTGCATGCTACATCTAACAACTCTGATTCTGTCACAACTGCTTCACCCAGTAAGCTAAGGGGTACATCGCTAGAATCAGGGTCTCTTTTCCTACATAATGGTGCACTCAGATGAGTTAGCAAATACCTGCTGACAGATTCCCTTTAATGTGCATGACTAACCTTAGGCTTTATACATGTTCTAAACAATTTCTTAAAGAGGACCTGTCACTTTCCATAAATAGATAATTATTTTAACTAGGATGCTGTTCCCCCATAATCTGGCATTAATTTTTCCTTTTCTTTGTTATTGGGTACCCTCAGTTCTTTTTCCTTTTTGGAATTGTTATGTAAATTCAGTCTTGTTAGCCAAGGAGATGAAATCTTCAACTTTTTTTCTATGGGTATCCAATTGGGGATCATAGCACTTTGGCTGAAAAAGAGATTTACATGCAGGGGTCCAAAAAAGGAAGAATGGGCCATGTCTCTAGAATGGAGAAGTGCAGGAACTAAAAAAAATACCAGGCAAACAGCAGCATTTAGGGTAGATACAAAGTAACATAATTACAGGAGGTGACAGGTCCTCCATAAAAATATTAATTTATTTAGGAATAGAAATAAAAGCTGACCCAAGTTTTATTTATTTTTTTTAAAAATATTAAAATGTTGTGCAATCTATGTGTAGCATGTTATAGACCAGGAAGAAATGAACAGATTGATATACAAATTTGCAGAAAAATATTTAGCATACTACCATTGAAATCCTTGCTCCTCCCAGGCACAGAGGTCCAGTGGGTGGTCTTAATCGTTGACTGTTATCTCTCTCTATGTACTCTAAGGGTACGTACACACACTGCGGAATGCTCTGCGGATTTGGCCACACGGATTTTGTAAAATCCGCAGGTACAGTAGATCTGCAGGTCAAAAGACCTGCGGTTTTACCTGCGGATTGGCCTGCGGTTTTGCCCTGCGGCTTATCATCTCTACAATGGAGGAGATGGTAAACCGCAGCGGAATCCGCAGAAAGAATTGAGATGTCAATTCTTTCTGCGGTTTAGAAACCGCAGCAAATCCGCGCAGAAAAATCCGCACCGTCTGCACTGCGGTTTTTGATATCCATAGGATATTATGGTAGTGTACACCGCAGCAGAAACGCAGCCAAATCCGCTGCGGAACCGCAGCAAAATCCGCAGCGTCTGCACACACCCTTAAAGGGCAGACTATCAATCACCGTGGAGGACCGCCCCTATCTCTGTATGTACACTTAAAAGGTCAGACTATCAATCACCGTGGAGGACCGCCCCTATCTCTGTATGTACACTTAAAAGGTCAGACTGTCAATCACTGTGGAGGCCTGCCCCTATCCCTGTACTTACCCTTAAAGGGCAGACTGTCAATCACTATGAAGGACTGCCCCCTATCTCTGTATGTACACTTAAAAGGTCAGACTGTCAATCACTGTGGAGGACCACACCCTATCCCTCTACGTACATTTAAAGTGCAAACTGTCAATCACTGTGGAGGACCGCCCCTATCGCTGAACGTACACTTAAAAGGGCATACTGTCAATCACTATGGAGGACTGCCCCTATCCCTATATGTGCACTTAAAGGGCAGACTGCTAATCACCGTGGAGGACTGCCCCTATCCCTATATGTGCACTTAAAAGGCAGACTGCTAATCACCGTGGAGGACTGCCCCTATCCCTATATGTGCACTTAAAGGGCAGACTGCTAATCACCGTGGAGGACTGCCCCTATCCCTATATGTGCACTTAAAAGGCAGACTGCTAATCACCGTGGAGGACTGCCCCTATCCCTATATGTGCACTTAAAGGGCAGACTGCTAATCACCGTGGAGGACCGCCCCTATCTCTGTACGTACACTTAAAAGCGCAGACTGTCAATAACAGTGGAGGACCGATCCCTGGGCCATTGTGCCCTGAAAGAGCAGGGATTTTAGTGCATAAAATAAAACTTAGGCCAGGGTTACACTTGTGAGTGTGATGCGAGAAACTCGCGCGAGTCTCTTGCATCCATGCCCGGCACTCGGGACTAGAGTTGAGCGATACCAGCCGATACTTGAAAATATCGGATCGGAATGGATCGGCCGATCTTTAAAAAAAGTATCGGTATCGCCGATTCCGATACCGGGAACCAATGCAAGTCAATGGGGCCAAAATATCGGAATTAAAAAAAACCCTTTCTTTCCTTGTAGGTTAATTCTACATGAAGAAAAACATCTAAGAATAATGTAGAATGTATTGTGGGAGGTGGAGGAGACATTAAAGCCATAGAGGTTTAGCCCAATCAAATGGAATAGCAGGAATTAAACTTTTTTTTTTAAAGATGTTAGGAGTTACAAAGATATTGACTATGTTAGCCTCATTTATATTTTGCCAGACATGTATGTCTTCTTCTTCTACTTCCTTTTTTTACATTCTTCTTCTTCTTCTTCTTCTTCTACTTCCTTTTTTTACATTCTTCTTCTTCTTCTTCTACTTCCTTTTTTTACATTCTTCTTCTTCTTCTTCTACTTCCTTTTTTTACATTCTTCTTCTTATTCCTTTTTTTACATTCTTCTTCTTCTTCTTCTACTTCCTTTTTTTACATTCTTCTTCTTCTTCTTCTACTTCCTTTTTTTACATTCTTCTTCTTCTTCTTCTACTTCCTTTTTTTACATTCTTCTTCTTCTACTTCCTTTTTTTACATTCTTCTTCTTATTCCTTTTTTTACATTCTTCTTCTTCTTCTTCTACTTCCTTTTTTTACATTCTTCTTCTTCTTCTTCTTCTTCTTCCTTTTCTTACATTCTTCATATTCTTCTTATTCAACAATTATTATTCTACATATTCAGCTTCTTCATCTTCTTCCTATTCTTCTTCATCATATTCTTGTTTGTGTCAGGCATTCCTGTAGTTGTTATCTAGAAAAGTTAGAAGTTTACACCTTCCGTTCTGCCTGTCACAAAAGATTTACAACAGGATTTGTCCGCGTTCAGTTTGGCCTGCAGAAGCAGGCCTTTTCCAGGGGCACCACGAGGAGGAACGGACTCACCCCCATACACTGCTTAGTCTTCTTCTGCTTATAAATAAGATAATATCATTTGCTCAGAGTATTAGTCTTATGCTTAATGTTCTTCTGCTTTGTTTTTTTTATGCTTCTTTGTCTTCTCTCTCTTGTTGTTCTGCATCTTGGTGGTTGTCTTCCTGTTCTTTGTCCTCTTGAACCAGCTGACGGTACTGGCACCCGGAGGGGCAGCAGAAGGAACAAGAGCCAATGGCACTACCGAGGACCAGCTGACGGTGCTGGAACCCGGTTACTAAGCAGGAGGTACCTGTGCTACAAAGCACTACCAAGGACCAGCAGACGTTGCCGGAACTCGGATACCGAGATGGAGGCACCTAGGCCAAAGGCTCTGACGAGAACCAGCTGACGGTGCTGGAACCCGGAGGGGTAGCATAAGCTGCAAGAGCAAATGGAAATAGCGAGGACCAGCTGACAGTGCTGGCACCCGGAGGGGCAGCAGAAGGAATAAGAGCCAATGGCACAACCGAGGACCAGCTGACGGTGCTGGAACCCGGTTACTAAGCAGGAGGTACCTGTGCTACAAAGCACTACCAAGGACCAGCAGACGTTGCCGGAACTCGGATACCGAGATGGAGGCACCTAGGCCAAAGGCTCTGACGAGAACCAGCTGACGGTGCTGGAACCCGGAGGGGTAGCATAAGCTGCAAGAGCAAATGGAAATAGCGAGGACCAGCTGACAGTGCTGGCACCCAGAGGGGCAGCAGAAGGAATAAGAGCCAATGGCACAACCGAGGACCAGCTGACGGTGCTGGAACCCGGTTACTAAGCAGGAGGTACCTGTGCTACAAAGCACTACCAAGGACCAGCAGACGTTGCCGGAACTCGGATACCGAGATGGAGGCACCTAGGCCAAAGGCTCTGATGAGAACCAGCTGACGGTGCTGGAACCCGGAGGGGTATCAGAAGTTACCCCTGAAAAGCAAAGTTGGCATGCCGCAAGCTGGCCGCAGTTACCGAATCACACAGTCCTACAGGGGGTGCTTGTCCTACTGGCACTATGGAACAAACCTTTCTTACCAGAACCCGCAGTCCACATAGGAAGCACCTAAACTGCTGGCACCCTAGCCTCGGCTAACCCAACCGCAACACGACATGGCAACTTGGGGTGGCAAACTGACATTGACACTTCCCGGAAACAGCAGGCAGGGCTGGAACCAAGCTGGGCAGGAGGGAGTACCCGTGCCAAAGTCAGTTATGAGCAGCAACTGGCGATGTTGGAGCCCAGGACAAGCACTTAGCAGGCTGAGGCCTGATGTGCTGTCAATTGGGAGGCAGCAGGACAGATTGCCATCAAAACAGCAGGGGAACAGCTGACGTTACTGAACCCCACAAACACAGGAGCTAGTGTTTTACTCTGTGAAGACGGCACTTCCGAGCAACAACTGGCTGTGTTGAAGCCCAGGGACAAGCACGGAGCAGGCTTAGGCTGCATTGAAGAAATTTTAAGATCGGTTGTAGACTACTAATTTGAACCAAGCTCCACTTAGGCCTGTGGCTTCACTGATTTTCGTATTTCCCCTGTCCTCCAACCCCGCCAGTTACAGCTCCGAAGTGGCGTCTGCACAATCCACACTTGTTCCTGTGTTACAGGTGTTCAGTCCGGTCAGTTAATCCCCTGATGTGTGTCCGGCAATGTCGCCTGCTCTGTCCACATTCCGATAATGGGAATGTGGACAGAGCAGGCGACATTGCCGGACACACATCAGGGGATTAACTGACCGGACTGAACACCTGTAACACAGGAACAAGTGTGGATTGTGCAGACGCCACTTCGGAGCTGTAACTGGCGGGGTTGGAGGACAGGGGAAATACGAGAGACAGTGTAGCCACAGGCCTAATTGGAGCACGGTTAAAAATCAGTAGTGGTACGACTGTGTAGGCAGCAGGAGACTTTGCCATCCACACAGCAGGGGATCAGCTGACATTACTGAACCCCACTGAGACACGGGAGCAAGTGTCTCTTTCCGTGTGGACGGCACTTCCGAACTACAACTGGCTGTGTTGAAGCCCAGGAAATAGGAGGGTGTAGGCAGAGGCCTACTGTATTTTGAATGAGTTTACAGCAGGAGAGACTGCCATCCACACAGCAGGGGATCAGCTGACGTTACTGAACCCCACTGAGACACGGGAGCAAGTATCTCTTTCCGTGTGGACGGCACTTCCGAACTACAACTGGCTGTGTTGAAGCCCAGGAAATAGGAGGGTGTAGGCAGAGGCCTACTGTATTTTGAATGAGTTTACAGCAGGAGAGACTGCCATCCACACAGCAGGGGATCAGCTGACGTTACTGAACCCCACTGAGACACGGGAGCAAGTGTCTCTTTCCGTGTGGACGGCACTTCCGAACTACAACTGGCTGTGTTGAAGCCCCGGAAATAGGAGGGTGTAGGCAGAGGCCTACTGTATTTTGAATGAGGTGACAGCAGGAGAGACTGCCATCCACACAGCAGGGGATCAGCTGACATTACTGAACCCCACTGAGACACGGGAGCAAGTATCTCTTTCCGTGTGGACGGCACTTCCGAACTACAACTGGCTGTGTTGAAGCCCAGGAAATAGGAGGGTGTAGGCAGAGGCCTACTGAATTTTGAATGAGTTTACAGCAGGAGAGACTACCATCCACACAGCAGGGGATCAGCTGACGTTACTGAACCCCACTGAGACACGGGAGCAAGTGTCTCTTTCCGTGTGGACGGCACTTCCGAACTACAACTGGCTGTGTTGAAGCCCAGGAAATAGGAGGGTGTAGGCAGAGGCCTACTGAATTTTGAATGAGGTGACAGCAGGAGAGACTGCCATCCACACAGCAGGGGATCAGCTGACGTTACTGAACCCCACTGAGACACGGGAGCAAGTATCTCTTTCCATGTGGACGGCACTTCCGAACTACAACTGGCTGTGTTGAAGCCCAGGAAATAGGAGGGTGTAGGCAGAGGCCTACTGTATTTTGAATGAGTTTACAGCAGGAGAGACTGCCATCCACACAGCAGGGGATCAGCTGACGTTACTGAACCCCACTGAGACACGGGAGCAAGTGTCTCTTTCCGTGTGGACGGCACTTCCGAACTACAACTGGCTGTGTTGAAGCCCAGGAAATAGGAGGGTGTAGGCAGAGGCCTACTGTATTTTGAATGAGGTGACAGCAGGAGAGACTGCCATCCACACAGCAGGGGATCAGCTGACGTTACTGAACCCCACTGAGACACGGGAGCAAGTGTCTCTTTCCGTGTGGACGGCACTTCCGAACTACAACTGGCTGTGTTGAAGCCCAGGAAATAGGAAGGTGTAGGCAGAGGCCTACTGTATTTTGAATGAGTTTACAGCAGGAGAGACTGCCATCCACACAGCAGGGGATCAGCTGACGTTACTGAACCCCACTGAGACACGGGAGCAAGTGTCTCTTTCCGTGTGGACGGCACTTCCGAACTACAACTGGCTGTGTTGAAGCCCAGGAAATAGGAGGGTGTAGGCAGAGGCCTACTGTATTTTGAATGAGTTTACAGCAGGAGAGACTGCCATCCACACAGCAGGGGATCAGCTGACGTTACTGAACCCCACTGAGACACGGGAGCAAGTGTCTCTTTCCGTGTGGACGGCACTTCCGAACTACAACTGGCTGTGTTGAAGCCCAGGAAATAGGAGGGTGTAGGCAGAGGCCTACTGAATTTTGAATGAGGTGACAGCAGGAGAGACTGCCATCCACACAGCAGGGGATCAGCTGACGTTACTGAACCCCACTGAGACACGGGAGCAAGTATCTCTTTCCGTGTGGACGGCACTTCCGAACTACAACTGGCTGTGTTGAAGCCCAGGAAATAGGAGGGTGTAGGCAGAGGCCTACTGTATTTTGAATGAGTTTACAGCAGGAGAGACTGCCATCCACACAGCAGGGGATCAGCTGACGTTACTGAACCCCACTGAGACACGGGAGCAAGTGTCTCTTTCCGTGTGGACGGCACTTCCGAACTACAACTGGCTGTGTTGAAGCCCAGGAAATAGGAGGGTGTAGGCAGAGGCCTACTGTATTTTGAATGAGGTGACAGCAGGAGAGACTGCCATCCACACAGCAGGGGATCAGCTGACGTTACTGAACCCCACTGAGACACGGGAGCAAGTGTCTCTTTCCGTGTGGACGGCACTTCCGAACTACAACTGGCTGTGTTGAAGCCCAGGAAATAGGAGGGTGTAGGCAGAGGCCTACTGTATTTTGAATGAGTTTACAGCAGGAGAGACTGCCATCCACACAGCAGGGGATCAGCTGACGTTACTGAACCCCACTGAGACACGGGAGCAAGTGTCTCTTTCCGTGTGGACGGCACTTCCGAACTACAACTGGCTGTGTTGAAGCCCAGGAAATAGGAGGGTGTAGGCAGAGGCCTACTGTATTTTGAATGAGTTTACAGCAGGAGAGACTGCCATCCACACAGCAGGGGATCAGCTGACGTTACTGAACCCCACTGAGACACGGGAGCAAGTGTCTCTTTCCGTGTGGACGGCACTTCCGAACTACAACTGGCTGTGTTGAAGCCCAGGAAATAGGAGGGTGTAGGCAGAGGCCTACTGAATTTTGAATGAGGTGACAGCAGGAGAGACTGCCATCCACACAGCAGGGGATCAGCTGACGTTACTGAACCCCACTGAGACACGGGAGCAAGTATCTCTTTCCGTGTGGACGGCACTTCCGAACTACAACTGGCTGTGTTGAAGCCCAGGAAATAGGAGGGTGTAGGCAGAGGCCTACTGTATTTTGAATGAGTTTACAGCAGGAGAGACTGCCATCCACACAGCAGGGGATCAGCTGACGTTACTGAACCCCACTGAGACACGGGAGCAAGTATCTCTTTCCGTGTGGACGGCACTTCCGAACTACAACTGGCTGTGTTGAAGCCCAGGAAATAGGAGGGTGTAGGCAGAGGCCTACTGTCTTTGTAATGCGGAGACAGCAGGAGAGACTGCCATCTCCACAGCAGGGGAACAGCTGGCAGTGCTGAACCCCACTAACACTTGAACGAATGTGTTTGGCTCTGTGGAGACGACACTTCTGAACACCAACTGACGTTGTTGGAGCCCAGGATTAGGCGAGGAGCAGGCTGGGGCCTACTGGATTTTGGCAGGTGAATGCAGCAGGAGACTTGCCATCTCCACAGCAGGGGAACAGCTGGCAGTGCTGAACCCCACTAACACTTGAACGAATGTGTTTGGCTCTGTGGAGACGACACTTCTGAACACCAACTGACGTTGTTGGAGCCCAGGATTAGGCGAGGAGCAGGCTGGGGCCTACTGGATTTTGGCAGGTGAATGCAGCAGGAGACTTGCCATCTCCACAGCAGGGGAACAGCTGGCAGTGCTGAACCCCACTAACACTTGAACGAATGTGTTTGGCTCTGTGGAGACGACACTTCTGAACACCAACTGACGTTGTTGGAGCCCAGGATTAGGCGAGGAGCAGGCTGGGGCCTACTGGATTTTGGCAGGTGAATGCAGCAGGAGACTTGCCATCTCCACAGCAGGGGAACAGCTGGCAGTGCTGAACCCCACTAACACTTGAACGAATGTGTTTGGCTCTGTGGAGACGACACTTCTGAACACCAACTGACGCTGTTGGAGCCCAGGATTAGGCGAGGAGCAGGCTGGGGCCTACTGGATTTTGGCAGGTGAATGCAGCAGGAGACTTGCCATCTCCACAGCAGGGGAACAGCTGGCAGTGCTGAACCCCACTAACACTTGAACGAATGTGTTTGGCTCTGTGAAGACGACACTTCTGAACACCAACTGACGCTGTTGGAGCCCAGGATTAGGCGAGGAGCAGGCTGGGGCCTACTGGATTTTGGCAGGTGAATGCAGCAGGAGACTTGCCATCTCCACAGCAGGGGAACAGCTGGCAGTGCTGAACCCCACTAACACTTGAACGAATGTGTTTGGCTCTGTGGAGACGACACTTCTGAACACCAACTGACGCTGTTGGAGCCCAGGATTAGGCGAGGAGCAGGCTGGGGCCTACTGGATTTTGGCAGGTGAATGCAGCAGGAGACTTGCCATCTCCACAGCAGGGGAACAGCTGGCAGTGCTGAACCCCACTAACACTTGAACGAATGTGTTTGGCTCTGTGGAGACGACACTTCTGAACACCAACTGACGCTGTTGGAGCCCAGGATTAGGCGAGGAGCAGGCTGGGGCCTACTGGATTTTGGCAGGTGAATGCAGCAGGAGACTTGCCATCTCCACAGCAGGGGAACAGCTGGCAGTGCTGAACCCCACTAACACTTGAACGAATGTGTTTGGCTCTGTGGAGACGACACTTCTGAACACCAACTGACGCTGTTGGAGCCCAGGATTAGGCGAGGAGCAGGCTGGGGCCTACTGGATTTTGGCAGGTGAATGCAGCAGGAGACTTGCCATCTCCACAGCAGGGGAACAGCTGGCAGTGCTGAACCCCACTAACACTTGAACGAATGTGTTTGGCTCTGTGGAGACGACACTTCTGAACACCAACTGACGCTGTTGGAGCCCAGGATTAGGCGAGGAGCAGGCTGGGGCCTACTGGATTTTGGCAGGTGAATGCAGCAGGAGACTTGCCATCTCCACAGCAGGGGAACAGCTGGCAGTGCTGAACCTCACTAACACTTGAACGAATGTGTTTGGCTCTGTGGAGACGACACTTCTGAACACCAACTGACGTTGTTGGAGCCCAGGATTAGGCGAGGAGCAGGCTGGGGCCTACTGGATTTTGGCAGGTGAATGCAGCAGGAGACTTGCCATCTCCACAGCAGGGGAACAGCTGGCAGTGCTGAACCCCACTAACACTTGAACGAATGTGTTTGGCTCTGTGGAGACGACACTTCTGAACACCAACTGACGTTGTTGGAGCCCAGGATTAGGCGAGGAGCAGGCTGGGGCCTACTGGATTTTGGCAGGTGAATGCAGCAGGAGACTTGCCATCTCCACAGCAGGGGAACAGCTGGCAGTGCTGAACCCCACTAACACTTGAACGAATGTGTTTGGCTCTGTGGAGACGACACTTCTGAACACCAACTGACGTTGTTGGAGCCCAGGATTAGGCGTGGAGCAGGCTGGGGCCTACTGGATTTTGGCAGGTGAATGCAGCAGGAGACTTGCCATCTCCACAGCAGGGGAACAGCTGGCAGTGCTGAACCCCACTAACACTTGAACGAATGTGTTTGGCTCTGTGGAGACGACACTTCTGAACACCAACTGACGCTGTTGGAGCCCAGGATTACGCATGCCGCATGCAGAGGCCAATGGGCATCGGTTTTTATGGAGGTTGTGGACTACTACTGATTCTAACCATGCTCCACTTAGGCCTCTGGCTCCACTGTCTCTACTATTTACCCTGGCCTCCAACCCCGCCAGCTACATCTCTGAAGTGGCGTCAGCACAATCTACACTTGTTCCTGTGTTACTGGTGCTCAGTCCCATCAGTTGATCCCCTGATGTTTGTCCGGCAAGTTCGCCAGCTCTGTCCTCATTCCCACTACTGGTTATGGGAATGTGGACAGAGCAGGAGACCTTGCCGGAAACACATCAGGGGATAAACTGATGGGACTGAGCCACAGGAACACAGGAACAAGTGTAGATTGTGCTGACGCCACTTCAGAGATGTAGATGGCGGGGTTGGAGGTCAGGGGAAATAGTAGAGACAGTGGAGCCAGAGACCTAAGTTGGGCACGGTTAAAAATCAGTAGTGGTTTGAATGTTGATGGAGCTGGTGACTCTGCCGTCCACACAGCAGGGGATCAGCTGGCATTACTGAACCCCAGTAACACAGGAGCTAGTGTGTTTCTCTGTGCAGACGACACATCTGAGCGACAACTGGCTGTGTTGAAGCACAGGGATTATAGTTCAGGTGGTAGAAAAATGAACACACCAGCAGACCTGGATACAGTTGCCAACCACTAATTTAGTCTGTAAGAGGAATGGCAAAGTCTTTGGAGATCCAGGCCTTGTTCATTTTCAGAAAAGTCAGCCGGTCAACATTATCGGAAGATAGTCGCGTGCGACGGTCTGTTAGTACACCACCTGCGGCACTAAAGACACGTTCCGATAATACACTGGCAGCAGGGCAAGCCAGCACCTCCAATGCATACTGGCTAAGCTCTGGCCATGTATCCAGCTTAGAGACCCAAAACTTGAAGGGGGAAGAGCCATCTGGGAGTACAGCGACAGGGCAAGACATGTAGTCTGACACCATCTGACGGAAGCGTTGCCTCCTGCTGACTCGAGGCGTCGCTGATGGTGTAGACAATTGTGGTGGACACACAAAACTTTGCCACATTTGGGCCATAGTGGTCTTGCCTTGTGCTGCGGCACTGCCTCTGCTCCCTCTTTGTGCAGAGTTTCCTCCACTGCCTCGACGCACAGAGCTGCTTTGTAAAGCACTAGCAACAATGCTGTCGGGTGGAATGGAAAACATTATGGACTGCACCAGTGACTCTTCGTACTCCCGCATTTTACGCTCCCGGTTCAACGTTGGTATGAGCCTTTGTACGCTGTCCCGGTAGCGAGGATCTAGGAGGGTGTACACCCAATAATCAGCCGAGACGAGAATGTGGGCGATGCGGCGGTCGTTTCTCAGGCACTGCAGCATGAAATCAACCATGTGCTGCAGACTCCCAACTGCCAAAGAACCGCTGTCCCCTGTTTGAGGCGTGACCTCGACCTGCTCTGCATCACCCCACCCTCGCTGTACATACTGAGTAGAGGTTTGTGTACCTCCCTCCTCTGGAGAGATGTCTTCCTCCTCCATCGACTCCTCCTCATCCTCCTCACAAAGTGTCCCCTGCCTAGGCCTTTGTGAGGAAACACGTAGCGCAGACTGTCCAGAAGCAGATGGCATTTGGGACTCCTCATCCTCCACCTCTTCTGAAACCTCATCCCTTAGTGCTTGCAGTGTTTGTTGAAGCAGGCAGATAAGGGGGACAGTCATGCTGACTAGTGCATCGTCTGCACTCGCCATCCGCGTGGATTCATCGAAGGCACGCAAAACGAGGCAGATGTCCTTCATAGAGGCCCACTCAATGGTGCTGAAGTGTGAACGGCGCACAGTGCGACTTGTTTGCGCCTGATGCAGCTGGTACTCCATGACTGCTGCCTGCTGCTCACACAACCGCTCCAACATATGTAACGTTGAATTCCACCGGGTGGGTAGGTCACATATGATGCGATGTTCCGGAAGGCCAAATCGTCGCTGCAGAGCAGCGAGGCGCGATCTTGCCGTGCTGGAACGTCGCAAGTGAGCGCACTCTATGCGGACCTTGTGCAACAGTGCATCAAGATCCGGATAGTCCCTCAGAAAGCTCTGCACGACCAAGTTAAGAACATGTGCCAGACATGGGATGTGTGTGAGGTTGCCTAGGCCAAGAGCTGCCACCAGATTTCGGCCATTGTCACACACTACCAAGCCCGGCTGGAGATTCGCTGGCCCAAACCACACATCGCTCTCCAGCTTGATAGCATTCCAGAGCTCCTGCGCTGTGTGGCTTCGATTCCCCAAAGAAATTAATTTGAGTACAGCCTGTTGACGTTTGGCCACGGCTGTGCTCATATCGGTCGTAACAGGCTCCTGCTCTGCTGTTTCTGAGGAACTTGAGTAGGAGGAGGAGTCTATGTGTACAGACTGGAGTCCTGCAATCCGTGGCGTTGGAAGAACACGTACAGCGCCACTCTCCAGATCCGTACCCGGCTCCACAACATTGACCCAGTGGGCAGTGAGGGAAAGGTATCGTCCCTGTCCATGGTTACTGGTCCACGCATCGGTGGTCAGGTGGACCTTGCTACTAACGGCGTTTAGTAGCGCATGTTTTATTTTGCCCTCAACATGTTTCTGCAGGGCAGGGACGGCTCGCCTGCTGAAATAAAAGCGGCTGGGCACGTTGTATTGGGGGACTGCCAATGCCATTAAGTCCCGGAAGGTGTCAGTGTCCACCAGCCTGAATGACAGCATTTCAACTGCCAGAAGTTTGGCAATGCCAGCATTCAGAGACTGTGCTCGGGGATGGTTTGCCGAGTAAGGGCGCCTTTTATCCCATGCCTGTGCTACCGATGGCTGTGATGGATGGGAACGTGCTGTTATGGGTGGAATCTGACAGGGTCTCCGGACAACAGTGGCAGAGGTTCTTCCTTGGCGATCCTGTGAGGAAGCCGAACCAGCAGTGTGTGAGCTGGAGGAAGAGGGCCCAACACGAACTGAAGAGGTGGTAGGTGGTGCTGTACGTTGGCCTACGTCTTCAGGGTGTCTCTGCAACTCCAACTCGTGCTTGGTGCGCACATGTTTCCACATATTTGTGGTATTGAGGTTGCTGACATTTCTCCCTCTTTTGACTCTCTGATGACACAGCTTGCATTTGACAAAGCAAATGTCATCTGCAACTGTGTCAAAAAAGGACCACGCACTGCAACTCTTGTGAGCGCCCGGTTTGCCTTTGGAAGGAGGAATGCTCCTAACGGGTGCCGAAGTGGAGGGTACAGGCAACCAAGTCTTCCCCCTCCCTCTGCCTCCTGTTTTGGCCGGTAGGGGAATCTCTTCCTCCGAGCTGCTCCCACCACCTTCCTGTTGCTCACGCCATGATGGGTCAAGGACTTCATCATCTTCCCTCCCCTCTTCAAACAGCTGCTTCTCCGGGGTTGTCTCGCCAGCACCGTACGCACCAGAAAGTGGCAACTGAGTCTCGTCATCATCTGATGCGTACTGAGGTGTGCTGACCATAGGCACTGGCCCACTCGCCTCTTCAGATTCAGAGGGACAAAGAAGTTGCACATCACTGCATACTCCCTCTTCTTCACATTCAGGAATGCTGCTTGGCTGGCCCCCTCTTTCCAAGCCAACAGATTCCGAGAACAGAAGTAGAGACTGTGATGGCTCCTGTCCATGTCTCTCTGACTGCCTGGGCACTTTGGCAGGTGGTGAAGAGACAGATGGTTGCTCTTCGGTGCTCTGACCCTGAGAGGATGCGGAAGTAATTGAAGTCGATGCGTTAGCTGCCATCCATCCGACAACGGCTTCAATTTGTTCCTCCCACAGCAGTGGGGTACGTTGAGGTCCTACAAAGCTGCGCATAAAGGACTGTTGCCTGCTAAAACTGGGGGATGCTGATCCACTGGTGCCCGCAGCAGGCCCAGAATCCCCACGTCCTCTACCTGTAGAATCCCCACGTCCTCTCCCTGCAGAATCCCCACGTCCTCTCCCTGCTGAAACTCCACGCCCACGCCCACGCCCCCGCGCCTTACTCCCTGCCTTCTTCATCTTGCAAGACTGCTTAAGATAGGCAAAAAAGTACAAAGGGGGGCCTTAGTGTGCTTATTCCTGAACAGCTGGTTACAGGTACAAGAAACACTAATTTTATGAAGTGTGTGTGTGTGGACTAGACTTTAATAGGAGCTGATGTGGCCTACACAAGTTCAAAATGTAGTGTTTGGTGAACTTTTTATGTGGTTTCTTTGTTTGAAACAAACTCAAAGTATGAGAACAAAGAATTGAAACTGATAGTATCACCAACTTTTTGGAGCTATTACAATGCAGGCAGGTAACCTACAATGCAAAAGATGAGGCTCCAAAAAAATTGGGTAATACTAATCTGGCTGCGCCGGCAGGGCACAAGCCAGAAAAAAAGGCTCCTCTATCTACTCCTATATAGTGTTTGCAACCAACCAATGTTGATGGATACGGATGGATGCACACTAATAGGAGAAGAAAAAATGAGCTGCACTCAGAGACAAATATGTGTGAGGCAGTGACGCACGTTGAGCGTCCTACAACCAGACGTAGCTGCAGGACACTCTACTCAGCGTGAGCTGCACTCACACACAGTCAGAGACCTCTCAGACAGCCGTCAACAGTGCAGCTAAGTGGGCACTGGCACTGACAGGCTGCAGAAAGGCTCCGCTGTGTACTCCTATATAGTGTTTGCAACCACCGTAGATGGAGACGGATGGATGCACACTAATAGAAGAAAAAATGAGCTGCACTCAAATAAAAATATGTGTGAGGCAGTGACGCACGCTGAGCGTCCTACAGCCAGACGTAGCTGCAGGACACACTACTCAGCGTGAGCTGCACTCACACACAGTCAGAGACCTCTCAGACAGCCGTGAACAGTGCAGCAAAGTGGACACTAGCACTGAAAGGCTGCAGAAAGGCTCCGCTGTCTACTACTAGTGTTTGCAACCAACGTATATGGATAAGGATGGAAGCACACTAGATTGAAATTATTTAAAAAATGCAGCTCAAAAAATAAAAGATGTATGAGGCAGCAGTGATCACACTGGGTGGCCTACAGCCTGACGTGGCTGCAGGACCCACTCCACAGCGTGAGCTGCACTCACACAGCCCTTGCAGACAGCTGTGAACACTGCTGCTAGGGCAAAGAAGGCTACAGTGGTGGTTTATGTAGCCTGGGTAAAGCACTAGATGTTTGGTGGAATCGCTATTTCTAACTGTCCCTCACAGTCTTCTACAGCAGCCTGTCCCTAACTGAATTCACAGCAGAGTGACCAGAAATGGCGGCTGCGGTGGCTTTTATAGTGCATCATGACATCATTTCGGCAGCCAATCACAGCCATGCCAATAGTTAACATGCCTACATGCCTAACAGGATGTGCCCACACTTCGGAGGATTCCCATTGGCTTAATCAAAGCAAGCAGGCTCATAGCATGATGGGAACTTCCTATTCCGATTCCGATCCCGGAATCCGATATGAAAAAAGTATCGGAATTAAGTATCGGAATTCCGATACCGCTAATATCGGCCGATACCCGATACTTGCGGTATCGGAATGCTCAACACTACTCGGGACCGAAGTGTGCGGCTGCATGTATTTCTATGCAGCCGCACACTCCGATCCCGAGTGCCGGCGGCAGTGCCGTGTATTGATGCGAGAGACACTATCACACTTGCAAGTGTGACCCCAGCCTTATGCTGAATCTTTTCCCATAAGTCTATATTAATCAACTCTATACCATGCAGCCAATAGATTACAGAGTATTTCCAAAACTGACAGGGTCGTTTTAAATCAGTATTACCTGCAAGTTTGGGTTAAGAACAATCTCTCCCTTGGCCCGGGTCATACATCGGTCTAGGATGATGAGCTGGAGGATGATTTATGCAAGGTCTTTGTGCAGATTGATTGCTTTAGCGGTACCATCCTCTGCTTGTAGGATTATAGGAAAACAGTTGCAAAGCTTTTCTCTTTACCATTTATGTCACAGGCAAACACAAGGTCACATTATGCAGCCTTTTTATACAAAGATCATGTATGCAGAGCGCTAGAACTTTGCTGAGAGCCGTATAAATTCCTATTCAGTGAGCTCTGACTAATGACTAGTGAAGAACATTAGAACAGCCTAAGATTTTTTTGTGTATTACTTCCTCACCATTCTCAAGATAATTTCTTGCTGCCTTTATTGCCAGAATACTCCTGTGGCTCATATGCATCTTACATCCATTTTTTGTGTCTTTATGAAAAGACCCAAAAATATTACCTCTGAGTCAGTTTATATTGTATTAGCTGTTTATTCAAAAAACATAGCAGCATGGTTGCTCAGTGGTTAGCACTGCAACCTTGCAGCACTGGGGTCCTTGGTTCAAATCCCACCAAGGACATCTGCAGATAGTTTCTAAGGCTAGTTTCACATTTGTGTGTAAGGCCGCAGCGTCGGCCTGCGCACGGCTGCCGCTAAGCCGTGGCTCCGCCCACAGGTGCATCATGCGTCCCCTATCTTTAACACTGGGGACGCAGGCCATGCGCAGGTATGCGTTTGGCGGTGCATGCGTCCTTTTGACGCTGCGCCGACCAGCACCAAACGCAACCTGTTGCAATTTGGTGTTCTCTGCGCAGCGTCAAAAGGACGCTAGCGCCGCCAAACGCATACCTGCGCACGGCCTGCGTCCCCAGTGCTAAAGATAGGGGACGCATGCAGCGTCATGCACCCGTAGGCGGAGGCACGGAAGGGGGCGGGGCTTAGCGGCGGCCGTGCGCGGGCCGACGCTGCGGCCTTAAACGCAAATGTGAAACCACCCTATGCTCTCCCTGAGTTTGCGTGGGTTACCTCTGGCTTCCTCCCACATTCCAAAGACATACTGATAAGGAATATAGATTGTGAGCCCCAATGGGGACTGTGATGAGTTTATCCATATAGTGTGGTGGAATACAATGGTTCTATATAAGCAAAGCATAATAATAGTAAGATGTTGTAACTTTTAGGGGTTTTTTTTACCTATTGTTCTCATTTCCTGCTTGTTCAGGGTCCACACAAATTTGTCATATCATCATTTTTTTGTTCATTTTGAATCAAACTAGTCTTCCTTTGGGTTTTTTATGAGCATACCAACTATTCCTTGTTAATGCAAACAGCTTATATACTAGTCACCTTTATAAATGCTTCAGCGTTACAGATAGTGGAAAAAGTTCATGTGTGAAAAAGCTTCTGTATGGGTTCTAATGATATTTCAGCTATCCCTGTCACACCCAATTCTTCAATTAAGCAAAATTGTTGTTTTCAGATGAATGCAAATTAACTGTCAGGACATGGAAAACCCTCTGATCACTTTAAACACTATATTTAGTCGCCCGCTGTGAAAGCCCTACTGAAGCTATTGTTGAACCGATAAAGGACAAGTGTAGGAAGTACCACCAGCCTGTATTAGCCACTCAGCAGAGAAGAAGTAATCTTTCTCTTATAAACTCTTCAGTACTCGTTCAATGGACTGTAGACAACTGTAGACAATATTACTCAAGCTAAACCAGATTTAAAATATTTAAAAAAACAAACAAATTCTCCCTTGAACTCCTGTTTAGGGATGAGCGGACCTGTGGATGTTCGGGTTCAGCAGGTCCAAAGATTGGTTTGGGGACCAGAACTCTACCCAAACTTGAACTTGAACCAGAACCCCATATATGTCAATGAGGACACAAACTTTAGTCCTGTAAAATAGTTGTAGTAAGAACAAGGCTAAGGAAGCAGAGTACCCCCACAGAATCCATCCTATGTCTGACTGTAAGACAACTAGCTGAAGCAGGAACCTCCCCCCATTATTCTGCACGCTTTAGGAGACAAAGTATGCTAAGTCCTGTCCGACTAAGACAACTAGCTGTAGCAGGAACCTCCCTAACTACTCTACATGCCTTAGGAGACAAAGTATGCTAAGTCCTGCCCAACTTAAACAACTAGCTGCAGCAAGAACCTCCCCCACTACTCTGCATACTTTAGGAGACAAAGTATGCTAAGTCCTGTCCAACTAAGACAACTAGCTGTAGCAGGAACCTCCCCCACTACTCTGCATGCTTTAGGAGACAAGGTATGCTAAGTCCTGCCCAACTTAAACAACTAGCTGCAGCAGAAACCTCCCCCACTACTCTGCATACTTTAGGAGACAAAGTATGCTAAGTCCTGTCCGACTAAGACAACTAGCTGTAGCAGGAACCTCCCTAACTACTCTACATGCCTTAGGAGACAAAGTATGCTAAGTCCTGCCCAACTTAAACAACTAGCTGCAGCAAGAACCTCCCCCACTACTCTGCATACTTTAGGAGACAAAGTATGCTAAGTCCTGTCCAACTAAGACAACTAGCTGCAGCAGGAACCTCCCCCACTACTCTGCATACTTTAGGAGACAAAGTATGCTAAGTCCTGTCCAACTAAGACAACTAGCTGCAGCAGGAACCTCCCCCACTACTCTGCATGCTTTAGGAGACAAAGTATGCTAAGTCCAGTCCAACTAAGACAACTAGCTGTAGCAGGAACCTCCCCCACTACTCTGCATGCTTTAGGAGACAAGGTATGCTAAGTCATGCCCAACTTAAACAACTAGCTGCAGCAGAAACCTCCCCCACTACTCTGCATACTTTAGGAGACAAAGTATGCTAAGTCCAGTCCAACTAAGACAACTAGCTGCAGCAGGAACCTCCCCCACTACTCTGCATGCTTTAGGAGACAAAGTATGCTAAGTCCTGCCCAACTTAAACAACTAGCTGCAGCAGGAACCTCCCCCTCTACTCTGCATACTTTAGGAGACAAAGTATGCTAAGTCCTGTCCAACTAAGACAACTAGCTGCAGCAGGAACCTCCCCCACTACTCTGCATGCTTTAGGAGACAAGGTATGCTAAGTCCTGCCCAACTAAGACAACTAGCTGTAGCAGGAACCTCCCCCCACTATTCTGCATGCTTTAGGAGACCAAACTTCCAAAATAGAAGTGATAATCAGGGAATAACAACAAGCTTTCTGCAATGCAGCTTATTTCGACACCATGCAAAAACTATCCCTGGTGGTTGACATTTTGGGCGTCTATATATCCTGTTTACATCTCTTATTCATTTTTAGTTTTTTTTTAATAAATTCCATGGAAAATTGAAATTTTCTGTTTGCGTCTTGGAAAATATCATCCTATTTTCATACAGTCTCTAGGAAATATGCCATAGGAATAATCCATATTCCTCACTCGCGTCTTTTCCTTTCTGTAGAAGGAACCTCGTGGAATAGTCCCTTTGGCTATAAAGTATTATGTATTTCTATTGTCCTATTGATCCTTCTAGGAAACAAAGTCTTCCGGTACCTTCCTGACCATTTGTATGCTGAAAAAAGAATGAGAGCAAAAATCCAATTGATTGCTATGTCACTTCGCTTTAGGTTTCCAGAATGCAGTGTTCATTGTGGCTTAATCTAACTTTTGTTCAGAAGCTGTGATTTCAGCACGGCTACCAAATGATTATTAAGTAAGTTAATGCAGCAAAAGCCTATATGTCATACTGCAATGCAGACACTTCTCGCAAAGCTTGCCTTCAAACACTGCATCTTCTATGTGCATTTTTTGATAGCCAAAGATGAATGTGTGCATAGCGTATCCCATGTCTGAGCCACGCGATAATGCTGCATTTAATCTACAGTTTATCGTTTTATTATTTCAATTACAGAGATTTGTGGGCAGCGGTGGATTGCCTGTACTGTCTGAGCGCTGCAGTCATATGCTTCTGTGCGCAATAATCAGACCTGCTTTGACCTACTTTCCTATCAATAAAATCATTTTTATGACTGTAAAGAGAATGATGTTCTTAATTATTATTGAGAAGAAAATGAAGCATCTCATTCCTGTCCCATTACCAATTGGTATTATATTTGTTCTATATGTATTCACATGTACAGCACCATGAAAATAAAATGCGTAAGTAAAATACTACTACTACTCATAGTAATAATAAGTACATTCCAACTCTCTAGTTTTCAGAAATATTTCACATACCCTAATTACTTTTTGACTTCTTAGCCCAATGATGGTCTTTCATTAATGGAACAGCTTTCTTTAACATTAAACCCATTAATACATTTAGGTTTGGCATCTTTGAATTCCAGAATCTAGAACTGTCCATCTAATAGTTTTTACCAGGATCCTGACAGCGTCGGCGTACAGCCTCCGCTGAGCAGGTACTCATCCGCACTGTAGGGACCTCTGGGGACCAGGATAGCTAGAAAGTATAGGTGCACAGGACCTTAGTGATGAAGTTTAACAAGCCGGCACGGGACCTACGGTCATGTGACTGCCAGGGGGCGGGGCTTAGCTGCTTTCAGAGAAGACAGAAAACGCAGAGTCGGGCAAAACGGCGGTCATTCACAGTATGGACAGCGAGGTACAGGAGGGGTAAACAGACGGGTGGTCAGACAAAGCCAAAGGTCATACACAAGAGGGGCGATGCGGTACCAAGGAGACGAGCAGAGAGAAGTCGGGTCACAAGCAGAGAGTCATACACGAGAGGTAGCGCAGTACAAGAGGGACAGGCAGAACTCATAACACGGACAGAACTGGATCAAAACCAAACAAGCAAGCAAGATATCAGGCACAAGGCACACGTACGCACAAGGTCAACTAACTCAGCCGAGGGCAGGAGTATAACTGACACCGGACCTAGGTCCAGTGAGCATTAAATAGCCGCCCTCTGCCAGGGAGAGGCAGAACAATTAACCCCCAATCAGTCCAGGACGGGCCAAAGTGAAACCCTGTCCTGGATCATGACAGTTTTGGTGAGAATGTTGGATTAATAATCTGTCCTATTAGGAGTTTACGACCACTGGACCTCCTGCCTAACGAGGATCTAGATGTCACACGAAAGCCACAACCTTCTTCATTTCAACACATTCTGTCTGTCTCTGCAAGACTTTTTGTATGATAAGGGAGCTGAACACAATCGAGCTGATGACATTTAGACTCTTATCAGAGCGGCTCTGTGATCACTCAGTGGGTTGTCAAAACTAGTAACAAGCAAAATATGAAGCTCACTAGGGATGACCAGGATCACCTGCAGTTTCTATGTGACCATGTCCAAAATTTCTTATGTACACTATATCACTCTTATAGAGCTTACAACGATAGAGGCGGCACGGTGGCTCAGTGGTTAGCACTGCAGCGTTGGGGTCCTGAGTTCAAATTCCAGCAAGGACAACATCTGCAAGGAGTTTGTATGTTCTCCCCGTGTTTGCGTAGGTTTCCTCCAGATTCTCCTGTTTCCTCCCACATTCCAAAGACATACTGATAGAGAATTAAGATTGTAAGCCCCATTGGGAACAGTGCCGATAATGCATGTAAAGCGCTGTGGAATTAATGGCCCTATATAAGTGAGTAAAATAAAAATAAACAGAATCAATTTTTCTGACAGCATCAAAACTGGTCCCCTATGCATTCATCGATGATGGCTGACAGCTTCTCAGGCTATCCTATGCCCGTGCATTAACAGAGATTGGTAGTCTGAGAATCTCATATACAGAGGGAAACCTACAGTAGAATCAGATACTTTAGCTATGCATTCTCTTGGTTATATGATTTTTTTTTCCAGAACAGATATACAGTTTGTCATCAACATTATTGGTACTCTTTAATGTTTACTATAAGGGTATGTGCACACGTTGCGGATTGTGCTGCAGGATTTTTCCATGCTGATTTGGCTAAATCCGCAGGTAAATCCGCAGGTCAAAGACCTGCGATTTAGGATTAGCGTGCGTTTTTCCCCTGCGTTTTGACACCTGGACAATGGAGCAGGTGTCAAACCGCAGCGGATTCCGCACAAAGATTTGACATGCTGCGGATTTAAAACCTCAGCAAAGCCGTGCGGCAAAATCTGCAGCATGTGTACTGCTGTTTTTTATTTCCATTGAATTTAAAGGTACTGTACAAAGCAGCAGCAGAATCTGCTGCGGATCCGCAGGGCCAAAAATGCTGCGGATCCGCAGCAGAATCCACAACGTGTGCACATAGCTTAAAAGGCAATATTTTCAGAAATAAGGAATATTTTTTGCCATCTGTGTGTCATTAGAATAATTTAATGACATGTCCAAATGTATTCTACCAATAAACAATCACTCAATAAAAGAAAGATACATAATTTATGACACAGTCAAAATCTCCAGCTCAGCTAGAATATCTTTGGATGTTGTGTGTTTTTTCTTTGCTTCAATTCAAACCAACTTTTCGAGATTTCTCTCATTAACGTTTCTATTCTCAGTCTTGTACTCTTTAGATTGCTTTTGCTTAGCAATCTGGTCTGTGAAACTAGTCTTTTCAGAATCAGCGCCAAGATTTATAGGTTAATTAAAGTTATGTGAGCACTGACATGGGAGGAACACGTGAGTCAAAGTTATACTTAATCAAGGTTAGTGTGATATAATCCCTTGTTTCAATCTGGACAAAAAGGCTAAACATTTATGCAGGTCCGGGTGCCTCTAGTGGTCACCTGCAATCCAAATCTTGAGGTGCTAAGGGGAGCTGCACGGAAATTACAACCTTTACTACAAAAAGTCCCAATTACAATCCATATTTACAGACCCCCCACTACTGTGTTTTAGTCAGCCCCCAAATCTAAGAAGCATCATTGTCAGAAGCTCCCTGTTCTCCCCAACGTCCAAGGGGGGGTGTTGTGGCATTGAAATGAGAACTAGTCGTAACCTCCTACTCTACTCCAAACATGCCCTCTATAGCAACAACCCCACCCTCCATAGCTACAGGCCCTCCCCGTCCACTTGAAGAAGCTTTCATCACACAGTAACAAATACCCCCCCTCTAGCAGCCTTCACTGCAGAGAGCAGAACCACCCAGCTGCACCTCCCCCAGACACATGCTGAACAGTGATCTATGGAAAGTGAAACCAGTGAGGAGCAAAAATCGTCCTGTATTCTTGGCCACTCCATGATTACAATACATAACTCATTATCAGCAATTCCTTCCCTCTCTGTCCCAGGCTGCTGGCAGCAGTGAGAACAGACTGTGTGATGGCCAGTGATGGGGGTCTGCAGCTTCTAATCTGCACAGGGGATGGCAGTCACTGATGTAATCTGCTGTGTGACAAAGCCTCTGCTGTGTGAATGAGACAGGTCTGTGTCACTGATGTCTTCACACAGCAGCAGATTTGGTGCAGTGTATGTGTGAGCACTGTGTCTCTAATGACACAAATACTGATGGGAGCAGCCTGTCCCAGAATACAGGACGATTTTCCCTCCTCACTAGGTTCACCTTCCATAGAACACTGTTCAGCGTGTGTCTGGGGGAGAAGCAGCTGCTCTCTGCAGTGAGGCTGCTAGAGGGGAAGGATTTGTTACTGTGTGATGAGGGCTTCTTCATGTGGATGGGGAGGGCCTGTAGCTATGGAGGGTGGGGTTGTTGCTATAGAGGGCATGTTTGGAGTAGAGTAGGAGGTTACGACTAGTTCTCATTTCAATGCCATAACACACATCCCCTTGGACGTTCTGTTCAGAATATCTAGAAAACCCTGCAAACTAGTGACAGAAAGTAAATTACTTATTGTCATTATTCTGCAGCCCAGATATGTACTGAGATTATGTGAAAAGCCAGGACAACCCCTTTAATTATTTGTACCAAACATCCAACTGGGGGTCTGTATGTGGGGGGAGACAGGGAAAAAACTGAGAACAAGGATGAATTCTCATCGCCACACAATAAGAGAAAAAAGAATGGATCGACCCGAGGCCAAACATTTTTGTATCCCCAGTCAAAGCACGATGGACATTAAATTACTTCTATTAAAAGGAAACTTCAAGTCTCAGAGAGACAGGAGGGTCAGGAAGTATGAATTTATGACAACCTTTGACACACTTGTAATATTTTGACTGCTATGTATAGCTTTACTGAGTTTCTTGTAGTCTTCCCTTTTTTGTGTAAAGATATTATTTTCTTTTTCAGGTCTTGTCATTTCTCTTCCATGTGGTGCCATTGCTGACAGTAGGAAATAGGAAGGGGTTTTCTTTGTTAAGTAACCCCCATTTATAGACAGTCTGTTGAAAACCTGTTTAGTGAATAATTAGACTTATTTGTGGTTAAATCCTTGTTAATTAGAATCTTGTGTTATAAACTTTAGCTTTGCTCCTAACACTTTCATTGGGGTGTACTCATTTTTACAACATGGTCTTGAATTAATTTTTAGGAAAGTTACTTTTTTGGGGGTTTGCAAATTAACAAATCTTGCTTGCAATCAAAGGCCTGTATTTGTGGGAGTATTTTTTAATTTGGTATCTCTTAGAAAATGTTGATTCTGAAAGGAAACTAAAGGTTTTCTGACAAACCTGTTGGGGTGTACTAATATTTGCTGGTCACTGTGTATATTGTAGAATTGCTTTGCAGCTTACTTTGTTCAGTGACTTACCTATAATATGTAACTTGCAATTCTTCCTTCTGATACAAGAGAAAAAAGTACAATTCAACGTGAAATGCAATACAGACTGTCACACTGTGTTTGTGTTTCTCCATAGAACTTCAGATGATCTGATTTTTCAACTCCCAGAGTTCAATGTCAAGTCACCTATGCTACACCTACAAGGACAGTTCAATGTATACCTGCAAGCTTCTTACTTATATCATTGTATGCTGCTGCGCTTGGTTGCAGTGTCTGTGGGTGCATAATAAATCGAGGTTTTCCCACATGAGACAACTTTTTTCCAGTCAATCATAAAGTAATTTCTTGTTTTGTTGCAGTAACAAGATGTTAGAATTCTGTAGTCAAAATTGTAGCTTTTTGTCATAAAACTTTTATTGGGATAAATTTATTTTTGAATTATCTTTTTCATGGTGATGAATGAATTTGTTAGGAAAAGTACTTTTTTCGGGTGTGCAAAATAACAAACTTTGCAATCAATAACCCAGATTTAAAGAAGTATTTTGTAGTATGGTATCCATGAGAAAATATTGATTCTCAAAGGAAATCAACGTTTTTTTGTATTTGATCAAGTTGATCCAAGCATGCATGTTTATGATGGAATCAGTGGAGATTAGAGTTGAGCGACTTTGGTCGGATCGGGTTTCATGAAACAAAATTTGTTTCAAATGAAACTGGTCCGACTAGGGCAAAAAAAGTCAGAGTTTTGTCCGAAACCCGACCCCAATGCAAGTCAATGGGAAATAAAAGTCGGCATTGAGTGGATGACATTCATCCACTCAATGCCGACTTTTATTTCCCATTGACTTGCATTGGGGTCGGGTTTCGGATGAAACCCTGACTTTTTTTGCCCTAGTCGGACCAGTTTCATCTGAAACAAATTTTGTTTCATGAAACCCGATCCGACCAAAGTCGCTCAACTCTAGTGGCGATCACTCTTGAGAGCATATAACAGTGTATTCAGCTGTGAGCAAGTATACAGCTAGCTTAAAGTGTATACTCATTTTTGGCATTTATGACATATCCATGTACTATATACAGTATAATACGGATTAGAAGACACACTTTTTTCCCCAAAATTGGGAGGGTGGAAATGGGGTTGCATACAATAATGTAAATATACCTTACCAGCTGCAGTGGAGCAGGGTCCCAGGGTCACTGCTGGAGGAGGCAAGAGTGGCGCGTTGCTGCAGGCTGGGATGAGAGAGTGTTTGGATGTGCGACGCTGAGGGTGTTCGGTGGTGCGGGGACTCCGCCAACATTTTGTGAAAGCCTGGAGCCCCCCACTTCCGTGGTTTACTATGTAGTGGACTCCGGGAAAATGGCTGCTGGGGGGCGGCGCATGCGCAGATGGAGATCTCGGCACCAATATCTTGGGAGATGAGATCTCAGCGCCAAGATCTCCATCTGCACATGCGCCGCCCCTGGCAGCCATTTTCCCGGAGTCCACCGCATAGTAAACCTCGGAAGTGGGGGGCTCCGGGCTTTCACAGAATGTCGGCAGAGCCCCCACTCCATCAAACACCCGCAGCGTCGCACATCCGAACACACCTTTCTCCCAGTCTGGGGTCCACAGCTACACACCACTCTTGCCTCCGCCAGCAGCGACCCTGGGACCCCGCTTCACCGCAGCCACCACCCCCGGTAAGCAATAAGATGCATGGATTATAAGAAGCACCACCATTTGATTAAAAAAGGGTTTATTCCTATTTTTCTCCACAAAATTTGGGGTGAGTCTTATAATCCGCAAAATATGGTATACTATATTACATATTATATACACTCACTGGCCACTTTATTAGGTACACCTGTCCAACTGTGTGTTAAGACTTAATTTCTAATCAGCCAATCACATGGCGGCAACTCAGTGCATTTAGGCATGTAGACATGGTCAAGACAATCTCCTGCAGTTCAAACCGAGCATCAGTATGGGGAAGAAAGGTGATTTGAGTGCCTTTGAACGTGGCATGATTGTTGGTGCCAGAAGGGCTGGTCTGAGAATTTCAGAAACTGCTGATCTACTGGGATTTTCACGCACAACCATCTCTAGGGTTTACAGAGAATGGTCCGAAAAAGAAAAAAAATCCAGTGAGCGGCAGTTCTGTGGCCGGAAATGCCATGTTGATGCCAGAGGTCAGAGGAGAATGGGCAGACTGGTTCGAGCTGATAGAAAGGCAACAGTGACTCAAATTGCCACCCGTTACAACCAAGGTAGGCAGAAGAGCATCTCTGAACGCACAGTGCGTCGAACTTTGAGGCAGATGGGCTACAGCAGCAGAAGACCACACTGGGTACCACTCCTCTCAGCTAAGAACAGGAAACTGAGGCTACAATTTGGACAAGCTCATCGAAATTGGACAGTAGAAGATTGGAAAAACGTTGCCTGGTCTGATGAGTCTCGATTTCTGCTGCGACATTCGGATGGTAGGGTCAGAATTTGGCGTAAACAACATGAAAGCATGGATCCATCCTGCCTTGTATCAACGGTTCAGGCTGGTGGTGGTGGTGTCATGGTGTGGGGAATTTTTTCTGGGCACTCTTTGGGCCCCTTGGTACCAATTGAGCATCGTTGCAACGCCACAGCCTACCTGAGTATTGTTGCTGACCATGTCCATCCCTTTATGACCACAATGTACCCAACATCTGATGGCTACTTTCAGCAGGATAATGCGCCATGTCATAAAGCTCGAATCATCTCAGATTGGTTTCTTGAACATGACAATGAGTTTACTGTACTCAAATGGCCTCCTCAGTCACCAGATCTCAATCCAATAGAGCATCTTTGGGATGTGGTGGAACGGGAGATTCGCATCAGGGATGTGCAGCCGACAAATCTGCGCCAACTGTGTGATGCCATCATGTCAATATGGTCCAAAATCTCTGAGGAAGGCTTCCAGCACCTTGTTGAATCTCTGCCACGAAGAATTGAGGCAGTTCTGAAGGCAAAAGGGGGTCCAACCCCTTACTAGCATGGTGTACCTAATAAAGTGGCCAGTGAGTGTATATATTAAATATAAAGGTGGCATAACTTTGGCCTTTCTCTAACACCCATATACTTCAACGACAAAGGACCATGCACACGATGCCATTTTTTTTTTAGTATTTCAACCATGCTGTTATGGCCTGATGAAGGAACCAGTTCAATGCTGAAACGTGTCGCTTCATTACAGTGACCATATTTCTACCAATGAGTTATCATTTCCAATAGCACCCAGTGAGTCCTTGTTCTACATCTGCACTCTACTGTATGTTGTTCTCGAGTAATAAGGGGACAGCTAAAAGACGTCCAAATATTTCACATTAATTAGATTTTACATAAATTTGTTGAAGAATTTTCCTTAAAAGAAATTCCAGTATCTAGACATTTTGCTAGTTAATTTCTTCATTCTTTGATACTTTTTTATTCTAGTATATTTATAAACAATCTGTATCTTATTATAAGGTTTACCAGAATGCAAACTAATAAAACATGTTTTGTACATTTTGAAGGAAAAATATATTTAGACAATGTACAACCCTGTATCTAATAATTGTCTTAGCGAGTACTGGTGATGAAATCTCCACAACTTTCCCTCTAATTAACACATGGAGGCACACAGTACACTCTTCTGCTTACCTTCATCTCTTGCATTGATTAGTGTTGGCTAGCTTCCCAGCAGTATTATAAAGATACAGAATCTTTCAACTTTTCTGTCACCATGTTCTGAATAGTCTTTGTATAGAACACTTATGTCTCCTGGGCTTCTACCGATGAAAGCCCCAAATTATTGAACTGTGGTTAGTGATAGATTCATTTTCTTTTATCGCAAAAATAGCTTACTTTAGAAAAGGAAATAACAAAGACAAGAACATATTTAGCAAAGACTGGAAGCTGGATAGAGAAAACAACGTTTTATTGACTTTTTTGTTGTCTTCTCTGCCAAGAAAAACAGTTGCCAATTTCTCTTTAATAGCAAGAAATAATGCAGCTACTACTGCGGCTTTGCCTAAATTTCTTGGAAAAATAAGCTTTAAAGGAGTATTCCGCCATTTGGAAATTAAACTTAAAATATTTTTGTTGGGTTATTTTCCATAGAGCAATTGTCACAACTCTGTTGTCAGGGGGCTCGGAACCAGGGTCTCCTTCCCTATCCCTAACGCTAGGGTCACCCTAGCTCACCCTGTTCCCCGGATTACTTCTGATGGTGAAGACGTACCTTGCCTTAGATCCTGAATCAGCCCTCAGTCTGTACCTTTCCCTCACCAAGGGAAGAGGGGAGTAGTAGTGTACCATAGTACACCAAACAGACTAAGGGTACCGTTACACTAAGCGATGCACCAGCGATCCCGACAACGATATGGATCGCTGGTGCATCGCTAAGTGGTGGCTAATGAGCTGCCACACAGGCAGATCTCACAAGTGACTTAGCAGCGGTCAGGGGTAGCTACTTACCTGTCAGATGCGGCGATCCTGACGTCCTCCGCCCGCGTCCATGCATCGCTCGTCGGCGCCACAGGAAGCCCAGCAGGAAGCGCCCGACGAGAAATGGTCCAGGACGTTCTTGCGCCATCAGCGACAGACAGCAGGGGAGCCGGTCGGAGGTAAGTATCACATGTAGCAATATCGCTAGCAATATCGCTGCTGCGTCACAAAACCAGTGACGTTACAGTGATCTTGCTAGCGATATCGCTATGTGTAACGGGCCATTAAGAAGGTAATACAAACGGGGATAAAGGAAAATGCTAATCATGCAAATATATTTACACAAACAACAGAGGTAAACACCAGGGAGTAGAGGATGGGGTAAAACCAAAGTAGGTGAAGGTGGTGAATTAGCACGCAACCAAAACCTAGCAACAGTCACAGATTGTTACTGATCTGCAACACAGGACAAGGGTAGAAGGGGGAAAACTGACCCTGCAATATGATTAGGCTGATACCCTATGATGGAGTGGGTGACCCATTCCTTCTGAATAGATCCACCAACGATCCTAGGTTAATCTCAATCGAAGACCTATAGAAAGGGGGAGGGAGGTCCCTGAAAGATCTAAGGACTGGGCACAAAAAAGGGTCACATCCTAATAGAAAACACAGAGAAGGCTGCAGAAACCAACTGAAAACAGAAACTAAGACTAGCAGAACCAGAGGTCCCAGAACTGCACTAATTAAACACACCAGAAGGCAAAGCACCAAGCCAGAACTCAAGCGGATTAACACTGTTGTCCAGCAAGGACTGGGAGGCAGGTGCAGGTTAATAAAGAGTGATACCATCACCTGACCCAAGACAAACCCAGCACCAGAGGAAAAAGACCAGCAGCTATAACACCACAAGAAAATGGCGGATGTCACAAGCTAAACAGATTCTAACACAGATAAATCCACCAAATGCCTTCTCAAACAACAACAATAACAACAAACAACCATCTTCTAACCATAAAGCATAAAGCTACTCTGGCAATGAGTGCTTGCCAGGGCCCAGAATATATAAGCGAGGGGAGTGGTCAACAGTGAACAGCTGAGAACCATAATACAGGAAAGTTTCCAAGAGCTCTCAACTGAGCAGATTAACCTTTGCAGTGCTAAAAGAAACCTGCACCATTTAATATGAAAGTGAAGTGCTTCTAAACAGTGCAGGAGTAGGAGAAGTCAGATGTCTTCCGGCTCCTCTCTGTCGTGGTAAACCCATGACATACACACTATTGCTACAGTAAATACTAAATTTGCGCAATTTTTAGCCACACTGTGTCTTTGTACAGTATGTGTCAATTTTGATGCTACAAGAGTGGACTTGTCTTTAGCAGCAACTGTTGTACGTAGTGGACTACAGTTTCTATATTTCATTGCTGACATCTACTCCAAGTTGTTTTCCTTCCTGTGCATCACCACCAAACAGGGCAAGTTTCTACCTTCCTATGCATTTCACATTCTGTTTCCTCATTATCTAATTTCCAGTTCTATGTTTTTAATTTTATAATTCATAGTGCTGGAATTGAGCATTCTTGACCAACAAGGAAGTTTAGGTCATAATCCTAGGCAATGGATAAGATGCGCATTTAGCAAATGTGGGGGTGCTGGCCAGACTGGAAATTTCCAAATTATTAAGAAGAATTATCAGCGGCACTCGCAAAGATTTCCATATAATGTATGTTTTTCATATTTACATGACATAGTCATTCCCCAGAATGTTCAATATCTTAAACGATGATGGGTAAAGCGATAGGTTACGTTTTGACCCAGCCTGGGTCTTTTTCAAACATTGCTATATCCAGTTGTGTCAAATATGTGGTTTAACTGCGTACTGAGCGCTTATCAAGAGAGTGATATATCACCACTGACAGTGCACGTTGCGCTCTGCACCCGATTCTCCTTGCGTTCTTCTTCATGCCCTCCTTGGGACACCACATTGCTTTAATAGGCGATCAGTACGATGCTACCCAACATATTTGACACAACTGGATATAGCGATGTTTGAAAAAGACCCATGCTGAAATCTAACTAGTCAGCTTAACCCCTTGGTGACATGAGATGTATATATGACTCAAATATCAGCAAGGATTATATGAAGCTGAGCCTGCTCTATGCATAGCAAGTGTAGGCCGTTTCCTACAGCTGACATTTGTTTGCAATGTCAAAATCAAAGAGAACTCCCCTTTGGCAATTTAACTTTTTACATGTGAAATAGCTTGCATGATCGAGGTCATTTGTCACGAAAGTCAAGGGGTCTATTGAAGGCTTCCATGTATGCCACCTTTGTATTCACAGGACATTGTATTCTATCGGCAAGAAAATGATTGCAAGTCCAAGTTATATAATGACTTAAAGAGAGTCTGTCACCCTATTTTAGCCCTATCAGCTGTGGCCACCGCAATCAGGGGCTTATCTACAGCATTCTGTAATGCTGTAGATAAGCCCCCGATGTAACCTGAAAGATAAGAAAAACACGTTAGATTAAACTCACCCCAGCGTTTGGTCCGGTCCGATGGGTGTCGCCATCACATCCGGTGCCTCCCATCTTCATACTATGATGTCCTCCTCCTTGCTTCTCTCTCGGCTCTTGCGCACGCGTACTTTATCTGCCCTGCTGAGGGCAGAGCAGAGTACAGTGCGCAGGTGGCGGGCCTCTCTGACCTTTCCCGGCGCCTGCGCACTGCAGTACTTGACTCTGCCCTCAACAGGGCAGAGAAAGTACACCTGCGCAGGAGCCGAGGGAGAAGCAAGGAGGAGAACATCATTGTATGAAGATGGGACCATGACACCCACCGTCCCCGCCCCCCAGTGAGTATAATCTAACGTGTTTTTCTTATCTTTCAGGTTACATCGGGGGCTTATCTAAGGCATTACAGAATGCTGTCGATAAGCCTCTGATGGTGGTGGCTGCAGCTTATAGGCCGAAAATGGGCTGACAGATTCTCTTCAAAATCACATAAAGAAAAAACTCCCTGTTCATTAAAAGAGTTGTGCGGCCTTAGGCTACAGGTCTGCAACATGACTGCAGACTTGTGACCCTCACATCATGCACGCTGCATGCTTTGAACATCCTCCGGCGATGGGAGCAGCAGGTGTATGACCACCAGTATGGGATTTGTATACATGTGATCACGTGCAGACTAGATGTGCACGGCCTCATTCAATAAAAGTGTATTGAGCAAAGCCAGACACGTCTAGTCAGAATGTAGTGAGAAGTATGTAAATCACATAATTGTGATTATATGACTGCCCACTTGTGGTGCCGGAGAATCTTCACAGCATGCAGTGCACGTGATGTGAGGATTCACAAGTGCAGTCATGAAGAGTGACTACAGATGTGTAGCCTAAGGCTGGACAAGCCCTATAATGATGGCAACTAGGCAGTGGTTCCCAAGATCTGTTCATGTTATATATCAGCCATGTTCACTCACATCACTCCAGACAGGACAGTTTATGCACATGTCATCATGTATCATGTATATGAGTCCTTAACGGAAAGATGGAATGGTAGGAAACAATTGTGTGCTTCCAGCCATTATGGAAGACTAGAATACCTTTCTCAGTTTCAACATGAAATTGCAATCTAGACCTCATCAGTCACCCAAAGGAATGACAATCTTGACTTCCTCATCCAGTACCAGTACCTGATTCCACTAATTCTCTTGTGGTTACTTGAATAGCTATGGTTTCAGCAATATTCAAATATGTAAAGACGCATGCCCATCAAAGTTGTATTCCTCTTAATATATTGCAATCATCATATCATATAGCACTGCGTACTTACAATTGCTCATTTTACCTTTGAACCCAATTAATTCTTCTCTTTTTCATTAGGTCTATGACATCATTTAATCAAAAACAGGCTAGCTGAATCCCTCTAAGCTCTATGTAGAAACAGGATGTCTCTTTTTCTGCATGAGTTATCATTAGAACTACAATTCTACTCACTGCAAAGTCCCAGGCAGACCAGCTCCACCCCTCTCCACCTCCTGACCCAGCGGCTCCACTCCTCCCCCGCCTGAGACTTTTCATTGATTCAGAATTGTAGCTCTCATGATGACTCATGCAGAACTACATAGAGCTTTGAAGGACACGTCTAGTTTGTTTATAATCATGTGATGTCATAGACCTAATAGAAAAGAGAAGAATTAGCTGGGTAGAAGGGCAAAATGAGCAATTGTAAGAAGACAGGTACTTATATGATAACTACAATATAGTAAAAGGATAAAAAAAATTGATGGGAGGAGGAAATGGAAAACCTAATTGTAAATATGGAAGAAATGTAAGGGTTTGTGCTATGTATGGCCTTATATATTACAGTATTTCGATAATCAGGATGTAATTCTACCATAAGGTTCATGTACTTTGGCAATTATTTTTTTAAATCATTTTCTTAATTACTCCGCTTTTTGTTTTACTGTTCTTATTAATCTGTAGAAGCGATGCCTTCTGTAATCTTTGCAAGATCTGGCAGTTGAATTTCCAAGCCATTCTCCTTATGCCATAGTGAATGCTATTTATTTCTTCCCAGGCATGGAAACTCAATACTCTCTTTGTTCACACTTCCCCACACATGCCGATACAAAATAATAAGCAAAAGTGTAATTATTTGGAACTTTAAAAGATGACCTGACTATTATATCTGTTTGTTGAGCTATTATCCTATTTAAGCCCAATAAGGAATCCATATCTGTGCGGCTGATGAGATATACATTCATCTTCCTCCCAATCCAACACGGATTTCCAATAAATAGCTCGCGCCGCGCACTGCAGCTGGAATTGTTTTTCTATAAATGCTGAACTGCTTCAGTGACTTATTTTAATTATAAAGGATTCTGTTTCTTACTTTGGTGTTTTTGCAATAGCCGTGCCGCTTGAATGGCTCGTATAATCCATAATTTAGCCATCATTACATCCTTGAATAGTTTTTATTCCATGTACACTCATGCAGATCTTAGCAGTTTAATGTTTTAGTCTTACAATACTGGGAGTCTTGTTACAATATGTATACCGCTTACCGAAGAGAATTGTTCATAGGCGATGCCAAATGGATCCAAGCAAGAAATAGATCATATCTATTTATAGTCTGGGTGATTTATGGCATACACAGCTTGTGACTTTATAACGTTCAGGTTTATAGGAGAAAATATTAGGAGTTCCTACATCAACTCGTTATCAGAGGGCTAAATCGACTCTTGAAGCGTAGTGTTGACGCATCGACTCTTGACGCATCATGCCCTTAAAGGGAATTTGTCACTATACATATATATATATATATATTTATTAATTTTTTTATGTTTGGAATTTATGTTAAAAAAAATTATTTATAGATGTATATTTTTTAACATAAATTCCAAACATCAAAAAAAAAATATATATATACAGCTCTGGCAAAAATTAAGAGACCACCACATCAAAACCTTGTCATGGGCAGCCCATTCTCCAGACCTGAACCCCAATGAAAACCTCTGGAATGTAATCAAGAGGATGATGGATAGTCACAAGTCATCATACAAAGAACTGTTTAAATTTTTGCGCCAGAAGCAGTGTGAAAGACTGGTGGAAAGCATGCCAAGACGCATGAAAGCTGTGATTAAAAGTCATGGTTAATCCAAAAAAATATTGATTTCTGTACTCTTCCTGAGTTAAAACATTAGTATTGTTGTTTCTAAATGATTAAGAATTTGTTTTCTTTGCATTACTTGAGGTCTAAAAGCACAGTTTTTTTTTTATTTTGACCATTTCTCCTTTTCAGAAAAAATAAATATATATTGCTTGGAAATTCGGAGACATGTTATCAGAAGTTTATAGAAGAATAAAAGAACGATTTACATTTTACTCAAAAATATACCTATAAAGAGAAAAACCAGACAAACGGAACATTTGAAAGTGGTCTCTAAATTTTTGCCAGAGCCGTATATATTATTATTATTATTGTTATTTTTTTTATGTTTGGAATTTATGTTAAAAAAATTATTTATGACTGTTTAAAATTAATTAATGTCTTTGTTTTTATACTGTAATTATTTTTTTTACTAAGCCACTGGAAGTTGCTAGTATATTTGCTGGTGTCTAATTGTCTGAGCACAACACAAACTTTGTCACAGCCACAGGTCATAGGAGACTGTAGATGGACGCTGACCTTATCTCCTGCACGGTGACTACCTCTGTAGGGAACTCGACATGATCCATGGTCATCCCAGTTCACAGTTGCCATTTTATTGTAGCTCAGCTCATAAGGCTGGATTACAATTTCCCTCTGTCAGTGGTACTTAGTGATCAGAGAGTCGCTGTCAAATCATTTCCAGCTGCAGTGCTCGTATCACTGTATTTACCGCTGAGCGCTCACCAGGTCTGGGCTCCAGGACTGTGCTGGCGACTTCATGCAGTGGTGAATACACATAGATGAGCTTACCTCCACAACACTTCTAATGGTGCACACTGCTTGTCGGTCTGCTCCTCAGGGCCTCTTATTTCTGCATTTTTACTCTAGAGCAGGACCCAAGACCAGGCCTTGGAGGTCATGGTGTATTATTATGTCATGATGATGTTACGACACATCATGACTTCCAAGGCCTAGTGTTTTCACCCTAGTAGAGACCTTTCAGCCTTGACCAGGCCTCAGAGGTCACGGCGCACCATAAAGGCATCACATCATGACGAGTTGTGAATTTTGAGGCCTGGTTGCGATTGGAAGTCCAGATCCAGAGAGAAGACACTGATGTACAGTACGCCTATGGAAAGTGGCCCTGAGGACTGACTAGTGGGCACCATAGGCATCGGGGGTCCTTGGATAGGTGAATGAGGAGATGAATATTATGTTTTTTTAATCTTTTACTGGCTTTCTACAGTTAATGAAATTGGTGGCCACAACTGTCAATTGACAAGCAAATTGCAAAAAAATCAATATTCTGGATAGTACATATTTGTGAAATTTGAGTAGAATTCTGTTCCACTCAATTTTGCCCATCTCTCCTAAGAAAGGAATAGATCATATCTATTGATAGCCTGGGTGATTTATGGCATACATAGCTTGTGACTTTATAACGGGCAGTTTTATAGGAAAAAAATATTAGGCGTTTGTGCATCAACTCATTATAAAAAGGCAAAATTGACACATGAGGAATAACGTTCAAAAGACGCCTTTATGTGTGCTATGTAAGTAAAGTAAACATATGCATCCATGTGAAGTCATATGTGACCTTCCTTCTTTTTCTAAATAATATTACATTAATTTATTGACTTTATATGGATATTCAAATACATAGGAAATGCAGCCATTATAATAATACGCCAGGAACATATAAACCTTATTTATGATATTTTAGAAATATTGTAGCTATATAATTATAGTTTTAAAAACGTCCCTAGGGCAGTAGTGTCGAAGACACATGCTTCATTACTGTTTTGTCTTTATGGCTTTATGGCAGCTGTTATCATTTGGAGTTTATTGCCAGATAAATGTCAAAAGACCAATACAGTCTCCAGGAAAATATAGAGTCCAGCTCCCCTCTCCTAGAGAAAGAAAGAGTGACATGGGAGATAATAAAAAAATAAAGCCTTATCTGAGTCTGTAAAGTTATTATAAATCCTTATATAGGTCTCCAACATCATAATAAAAATGTGATTAAATCTTCTACACTCTAATAGTGAGATGAGAAGTTGTGAGATTACTCTGCTAAGATTACCCTAGTCTATACAGAAAAGCTGATGTACCTAAAAGGAGAATTACTTAAATCATCTTTAAAGCCATATTAATTGGGTATCCCATCTCCAAAATCCTCCCAGTGTGTAGTGTGTGTAATAATAATGATAATAACAGCAAATACCTCAAATTAGAAATGTAGTATAGTTCTTCTGATTCGCTATGTCACTTATCCCATGTGCAGTGACAGTTAGATACTTAGTTGTTAGTGGTCATAGCATGGATCTCTAAACTACTGCAATGCCCTGCACATAGAATAGGAAATCAGAATAACTATATTACATTTCTAATTGGAGGCAATTGCTAATATTATTATTATTATTATTACACCTACTGTATATTGAGATAGAATGGTGGAGATGGGAATATCCCCTTAAACATAAAGGAGTAACAGAGAATCATCAGCTTTTTCTCTTTTTGTCTTCCATCTTTGATAAGGTTTACTGCTATTTTATGGAGATTTAAATAAACATCATTGATTTTATTCTGTTTTGGACGCTGCCATTGTTTCTCTTCCTTTTATGTTGGCTCCACTACTCGCTATGTGTTCCTTGTTTCCAGTGTGAGCTGACTGCCTCTTTCATACATCTATCTGTTCAGTAGGTCCACAGGAAAACTAATTATAGTCATTCTTTATATTGGAGTCGATGACCTGTATGCAAAACACCAAAGGATGGATAGTTTTTACAATGACCTTGTGTCCGCTACATGAAGCAGGAAGGTCACTTGTGTTTGTATGTAAATGATGGAGAGATCAGATTGATCTCAAAACATGTTGGCCTAATCATTACACCAAAGATCTTGTGCTTCATCTTCAGTTCCGGCATCTCTTCTGTTAATAATACCTCTCCTTTTTTTGTATATTCACATCTTTTTACTCTGGATCCTAGTTGTCTACTGAGGAAGCTGAAGCCCCAACGATTCGATCCCACCGGCATTTACTAGAGCTGTGTGTCATTGCACGATTTCAATGAGTTCCTTCTTTACACATTTTATAGTGAACTGGAGAAGAGATTCCTTCTGACTACACTATGGAGATCATGTATGTTTCTTAGAAAACATATTTTAAAAAGACTGTGGGGACCATGGAATTTAGACGTCTAGACTGAGGCAGCTCCTACGTGGCTTCTGCTTTCCCCACTGTTAGACTAATAGGTCTATCTCGGCATGTGTGTATGGGTAGCAACCGGTCAATCTAAGGGAGCTAGTCAAGGAGAAGCAACCAGGGACCTGCCATACACTAATCATTTGATATGCAAAATCCTTGGATGTTTTTGGAAAATGTATAATCTCTGAAATGCAGCAGGGTTTTAGAAGAAAACAAACATAGCTGGAGTAATGTAGCCAATGTATAATTCACGCTGCCCTTACCATTGAATTGAGAGTGAAGGGGCAGTGTAGGAAGAGAAAGAAGCAGATTCCTTGGATTCAGCGATACAGTTTCTTATCTTCACTTATACTATTGATTTAAGGAAAAAATGATAACGACAGTTAATCTTTAACCCCTTTGTGATGCGGCCAATTTTCATTTTTTGACTTTTCGTTTTTCTCTCCACTTCTTCCCGGAGCCATAACATTTTTATTTTTCCGTCCTCATAGATGTATGACGTACTTGTTTTTTTGTGAAACAAGCTCTACTTTTGAATAACACCATTCATTTAACCATGTAAAGTACTAGAAAACCAGAAAAAACATTCCAAGGGCGGTGAAATTGTATAAAAAAAATGCAATCCTGACTGTTTTTGAGAATTGTTTTTTTGGCATACACTGTGTGGTAAAAATTACCTTGAAATATGATTCTGTTCATCAGTATGATTGCAAGAACGCCAAACGTAATTTTTTTTTACTATTTTAAGGCTGGACAAAAAAATCTGAAGTTTTTAAAAAAAAATGTTTCGGGTTGTGCCGTCATTTTCTGAGACCTGTAACATTTTGATTTTTTTGTTAATGGAGCTGTTTGATGATTTATTTTTTGCAGGGTGAGATGATGCTTTTATTCATAACATTACGGGATGTATGACATTTTGATTTCCTGTTACCTGAATTTTTTTGGTTGAAGCAACCAAACAAAAGTGATTTTGGCATTCTTTAATTTTTTTCTGTTTATAGTGTACACCGATTGGGTTAGTTATTTTTATATTTTGATAGAGCTAACTTTTCTGAATGCAGAAATACCACATGTGTATCTTTTTTATATTCATTTTTTAATTATTTTTATTTTTAATGGGGAAAAAGGTTGATTTTAGCTTTTATGTTTTTTATTTTCTTTTTTTCAGATTTTTTTAAAACTTCTTTTTATTTACTTTTCACTGTATTTGCTATTAACTTGCGATCATCTGATCACTTGTGCTATATACAGCAATACCACAGCATTGCTGCACAGACAGTGGGTATGGAGAGTATTCAGACCCCTTTAAATTTTTCACTCTTTCTTTCATTGCAGCCATTTGGTAAATTCAAAAAAGTTCATTTTTTTCCTCATGAATGCACACTCTGCAGCCCATCTTGACTGAAAAATAACAGAAATGTAGAAAGTTTTGCAAACTTATTAAAAAGGAAAAACTGAAATATCACATGGTGATAAGTATTCAGACCCTTTGCTCAGTATTGAGTAGAAGCACCTTTTTAAGCTAGTACAGCCATGAGTCTTCTTGGGAATGATGCAACAAGTTTTTCACACCTGGATTTGGGGATCCTCTGTCATTCTTCCTTGCAGATCCTCTCCAGTTCTGTCAGGTTGGATGGTGAATGTTGATGGACAGCCATTTTCAGGTCTCTCCAGAGATGCTCAATTGGGTTTAGGTCAGGGCTCTGGCTGGGCCAGTCAAGAAAGGTCACAGAGTTATTCTGAAGACACTTATTTGTTATTTTAGCTGTGTGCTTAGGGTCATTGTCTTGTTGGAAGCTGAACCTTTGGCCAAGTCTGAGGTCCAGAGCACTCTGGAAGAGGTTTTCATCCAGGATATCTCTGTACTTGGGCACATTCATGTTTCCTTCAATGACAACCAGTCATCCTGTCCCTGCAGCTGAAAATGACCCCCAAATCATGATGCTGCCACCACCATGTTTCACTGTTGGGATTGTCTTGGGCAGATGATGAGCAGTGCATGGTTTTCTCCACACATACTGTGCAGAATTATCACGGTCTATCTTCATCTCATCAGACCAGAGAATCTTATTTCTCATAGTCTGGGAGTCGTTCATGTGTTTCTTAGAAAACTCTATGCAGGCTTTCATATGTCTTGCACTGAGGCAAGGCTTCCTTCGGGCCACTCTGCCATAAAGGCCCAACTGGTGGAGGGCTGCAGTGATAGTTGACTTTGTGGAACTTTCTTCCATCTCCCTATTGCCTCTATGGAGCTCAGCCACAGTGATCTTGGGGTTCTCTTTACCTCTCTCACCAAGGCTCTTCTCCCATGATTGCTCAGTTTGGCTGGATAGCCAGGTCTAGGAAGACTTCTGCTGGTCCCAAACTTCTTCCATTTAAGGATTATGGAGGCCACTGTGCTCTTAGGAACCTTGAGTACTGCAGAAATTCTTTTGTAACCTTGGGCAAATCTGTGCCTTGCCACAATTCTGTCTCTGAGCTCCTTGGCCAGTTCCTTTGACCTCATGATTCTCATTTGGTCTGACATGCACTGTGAGCTGTGAGGTCTTATATAGACAGGTGTGTGCCTTTACAAATCCAGTCCTATCAGTTTAATTAATCAAAGCTGGACTCCAGTGAAGGAGTCACAAGGAAATGGACTGCATGTGACTTAAATATGAGTGTCTGAGCAAAGGGTCTGAATACTTATGACCATGTGATATTTTGGTTTTTCTATTCTACTTAATTTGCAAAAAATTCTACTCTTCTGTTTTTTCAGTCAAGATCAGGTGCAGAGTGTACATTTATAAGAAAAAAATGAACTTTTTGTATTTACTAAATGGCTTCAATGAAACAAAGAGTGAAAAATTAAAGGTGTCTGAATACTTTCCGTATCCACTGGAGTAGAAATCACGGTCTCCTTTGAAGACCACCCACAGACAGTGTTTCAATGGAGCTCTGTAATGAAGAGAGTGCAGATGGTCGCATTGAATGACGCATTGTTAATGATGTTGTCAGAGTTTGACAGTGGTATGTAACAGATTAACATTTGTTAGAGGCAGGTCCTGGCTGTAACACACATCCATTACCTGCTTGCTACGGGGTTAACTCACCCCGTGAGGCTGCCCCATACACCGTCTACTGACTTATGGCGTACTTGTACTTCAGATGTCGGTAAGGCATTAAGGTTACACAAAATTGTTAAACTGTAACAAAAACATTTTTTGAGTGAATACTTTAAGTTTAAGGTCATAATTGGCAGCACTATCAATCTAGACAATTGACATATTGGAGAGGTGGAAAGAAGGGTGTGAAACCCCACTAATACTCATTCAGCCAGATCTCCTGTATTCTCTGAGAAAGCTGCCGGCTGATACATTGACATGTTGCTTATATCCGAGATAGCAATGCAATCGCCAATCCAAAATTGGAACTTGTACTATAGACATCTCTCCCGACCATGACTTGGCTGTCGCTTCCATACACGTTAGACCATCAGCCAAACCCTTCATTATTGGTGGGTTCAGCCAACTTTAATGGGCAGCATGGTGGCTCAGTGGTTAGCACTGTTGCTTTGCAGCCCTGGGGTCCTGAATTAAAATCCCACCAAGGACAACATCTGCAAGGAGTTTGCATGTTTTCCCCGTGTTTGCATGGGTTTCCTCCGGGTTCTCCGGTTTCCTCCCTCACTCCAAAAACATACTGATAGGGAATCTAGATTGTGATTCCCGATGGGGTCAGTGATGATGAGGTACGTAAAGCACTGTACAATATGATGGCGCTCTATATGTAAGCATAATGATAATGTTTATTGGGACCTTTACTGTTTATCTAAAGCCCTATAAAAGAGATATTATAGTCTTCACCTCCTTGTCTGACTGTAAACCCCTTTATAAGGAGCTTTTAATATGAAGTAATAAGCAAATGCTTCTAAGTGCAGCCTTTGTCACAGACCGCACAAATTCATGTCCTGAAAGCATTTGTTAAATAAGGATAAAGTGCTTGTTTCTTTTAAGGATCAATGGTGCTTCAGAACATCTATAGAGAGACTGCAAGAAAAGGAAGTGGAATTACAAGTTGCTTAAATGATGAAGAATTTCCACTTTACTAATAATATAGAATTATTTAATTTCTTTTATTGTATATTTCGTACAAAAAATGATATAATGAAAGGTATTCATTAAAAAACAACAACACTAAGATATGGGTACATATGAACGCTATTCTCCAAAATGGTACTTTCATGATGGATTGTTTTTTATGGGTGAATCAAAATTAATCTGTCGAGACAATTTACAAACAGATAATAGGAATCCGTCCCATCCGTCCGTAAGCCTGTTTGAAAGATTATTAGTATTAGAGATTGATTTTGTGCGTCTTCTTTCGAGCACAGATAACAGACATGTTAACCGTGTTTGCACGCGATGAAATACTCAGATACGACAATCCCGTCTCTCTATTTGAATTTAATATTGAAGAGACACTTGCTGGAATAAATTGCTGCCATTTCATGTAGGCAACAAAATTCTGCAAGGACATCAGGCAAGCTATGAGATAATTATTTGGGCACATTGATTTCTCCAGTTACATATGTGAAATACTAGCACCGGTGCTGTATTATCCATCCTGCGTGTGAGGTTGTTTTACTTCTTCGAGAACACTTCGTACCAAAAATAGGTGAAAAGAAATAAATTAAAAGTAAAAATAAAATAAAACTGAATAAGATCCCTCTATTGTTAAGAAGCACAGTCACCTGTTTCTGGAAAAAAAGTGGTAATTACCAATACTGACTCAACTTCTGGTCATCCTCAAGTTGAAGAAATTGCTATCACTGTTACTTTGACTGATCCTTAAAGGGAATCTGTCACCTATTTTTTCGACTATAAGCTGTAGCCACTGCCATCAGGGGCTTATCTACAGCATTCTGTAATGCTTAAAGCGAAGATGTGGAAACCACAAAATATTGCGACTAAAGATCCATATAATTAGATTAAATATCATCTTTATTAGAAAATGGACAAAATTGGACAAATGGGGGGACCTGTGCAAACAGCAAACAAAGTGCAATAGTGCAAAAACGCACAGGACTAGCCACAGTCAAACATAGGCTGTTATCATAGGCTATTGAGATACTCAGATCAATATAAAGAGACATATACTGTACCCAAATATACTCCAAACTGGGACAAATGGTAAGGCAGTGACAAGGCTAAACTAAAATGCACCGCTGAAACAGCTGCGCATGGCCTATCCAATGATAACCACACCAAGTGGACTAATGCCCATCAAGTGTTATACACATGTGCTCCATGTATTGTCCGGCTAATTGCCAGTAAAACTCTAATACTGCTGCCAAAGGTACAACTAACTCTGCCATTGAGCACATGTATAACAAAGCGGCTGAATACTTCTTTCACTGGAGGACATGTGTACCGCCCACCCAGACGGGGTTAATACCCCGCAACACCATTACCTCAATTGCAGCCTTCAGGATGACCGGGCGGGTCCCCACGTGACCCTGACGCGTGTTTCGGAGCGCTAGGCTCCTTCCTCAGGGGGCATAGATGACCGGCACATAGCGCACACATTTATATATGGCAACCGGATGTGCCATGGACGTGTCACCTGCACGTCTCACCGCGGGAAGCGCCTTCCACCCATGACGCGGCCGGAAACACGCGGGCGCACGTCATCCGGCACCCATCATGTGCAGGGCTCACCACACAGAGAGAACAGCAAGCGCGCATGCGCGGCACATATAGAACATCGGTGGCCATGTTGCAAGAGGGCAAATAAAAGGGAAAACGTGCACCAACAAATATAATTAAAACAGAATAGAGCCCGAAGCTCTGGACATGTCAAAGTGTAAATATATCAACATCCATACTACATCATTGTTCCTGGAATTCTAAAAAGAAGAAGATACATATAGAAAAAATGGACATCCAGTGCCCATACTATAAACGCCACATTTAAGTGGTACCGATATGTGTTTTCCATATATATACTCAGATGTCTATACACAGATGTCTGATCACCCCTGCAATGCATTGATCACCTGAGCTCAGGAACTCCAATCCATCAACCCCAATAGCAAGGGGATATTACCCCACAGGACCAACAGTCCCGCACATATCGGCACTATACAGTATGTCTACAAATACCCACCAGAAACAGCAACCCCACTAGAAATTGGATCTTTTCATGTGGTTAAATATAAGAGGCAGTGTAACCGTCGCATACCGCTCAATGTCACCATAGACCCAAATACTTGCATATATTCAGAGAACTATATCAATCTCACAATATATTACTATATATATGTATGAACATTCATGAGGCCATGGGACAGCTGAGAGGCACCACATCTCATATAGATAGATGGAAAAGAACTAAAGCTATATAACAAAGTCCATATTAACTGATGTCCATAGGATTTTCATGATACAAGTATCCATAAGTTTTTTATGGTAAAAACCACCTCAGCCAAGATCATAGCATCTTCCACCATTCATGGGCCACAAAAATGTCCAGGCTGAATCCATATGGAACTCTTCTCCAAATTTCTGTTAGGTGCCGCTGGATTACATGGGATTCCTTCCAGACAACCAGGAATGATAGATGTGGATACCCAGAGTGACCCCATTCAAACGACCCTAATGACAACTAGAACAAGGAAACAAATTAAAACCAATAAAAAAAACCCAAAAAACCATAAAAACCAAAATGAGGGACACCAATCATAGGAATGGAACATAAGACAAACTTTCATTTAACCCATTGGGATGCACCGTATTTAATGTCCAAATCCACCGCGTCTCTTTTTGAGCTAGACGTTGGGAGATATTTCCCCCCTGGACCCCCATATCTACCATATCAATACCCAAATTTGGAGAAGAGTTCCATATGGATTCAGCCTGGACATTTTTGTGGCCCATGAATTGTGGAAGATGCTATGATCTTGGCTGAGGTGGTTTTTACCATGAAAACTTATGGATACTTGTACCACGAAAATCCTATGGACATCAGTTAATATGGACTTTGTTATATAGCTTTAGTTCTTTTCCATCTATCTATATGAGATGTGGTGCCTCTCAGCTGTTCTATGGCCTCATGAATGTTCATACATATATATAGTAATATATTGTGAGATTGTGAGAACTATATCAATCTTTGCTTCCCATCGCAGCTCCGGCACAGGCGCATTGCTCTGCACTGTTGAGGGCAGAACAGAATACTGCAGTGCGCAGGCGCCGGGAAAGGTTGGAGAGGTCCGGCACCTGCGCACTGCAGTATTCTGCTCTGCCCTCTACAGGCCAGAGCAGTGCGCCTGCGTCGGAGCTGCGATGGGAAGCAAAGAAGAGGACGTCATCGCTAGAAGATTGGAGGCGCCGGACCGCGACCCCTTCAGACCCGGACCGCCCCTGGGTGGGTATAATATAACTCGTTTTTCTTCTCTTTCAGGTTACATTGGGGGCTTATCTACAGCATTATAGAATGCTGTAGATAAGCCCTGTCATGATCTGCTGAGTTCGTGGGATCAGGTAGTTTAGAGGTTAATCTGGACAGCCTCACTCTGAGATTCTGGGAGGCTTTTTATAGCCTCATTGTGGGCTCACTCCTTGTCGCTTATACTCAGACCTTGGCCGAGTGTGTGACCCTGGTGTGCTTAGTGATTGTGATACTTTATGCTTGTTTGGTTTTGATCCGGTTCTGTCCCTGTTACGAGTTCTGCCTGTCCCCTTCTTACTACTTTGCTATCTCCGTGTATGACTCTTTTGCCTTGGACCTGACTACACTCTGATTTCCCCTCTTGTACTGCGTTGCTATCTCGGTGTATGATTCTTTGCTTACGTTCTGACTATTCTCTGTCTGTTCCTCTGGTACCGTGCCGCCCTCCCCGTGTATGACCCCTCATTTGTCTGACCTGAGTTTCCCTAGCCTGTACTCCAGGATTCCTGTAATAGAATCCTACAGTCATCTCCTGCAACAGGACGCTAAGCCACGCCCCCTGTGGTCACATGATCGTAGGTCCTTGTACTTCTTTCTATCTTCAGTATCGCAGGTCCTGTTGTCTGAACTTTCCCTGTAGGTTCGGACCCCGGGCCCCCCGTAGTCTGGGTGAGCTACCCTGCTCAGCCACAGCAGTCCGCCAGTGCTGACAGGATCCTGATAAGCCCCTGATGGTGGTGGCCGCAGCTTATAGTCAAAAAAATAGGTAACAGATTCCCTCTAAAGGGAATCTGTCAGTAAGTTTTTGATATACAATCTGATAATATTACGGGATATTGACAAAGATACTGATTCCAGTGATGTATCACTTATTGGGTGCCACAATAATGCTAGCGTCACTGTTTTCTCTGCTGCAGATCTCACAGAGCTCATTTGTCGAGCCGTGTATTGCCCCGATCACACCATAGCCTTCTGTGTACATTGCATAGTGACAGAGAGCTGCTAATCAGTGCTGGGGCGAGGTTGGACTAGGAGGCACTAGGCCCCTGGTCTTGTAGTGATAATACCCTGCATTGTGGTGGCTTTAGATTACATAACAAAAGCCTGGTAAGAGATTATTTTTAATGTCTCAGTATGGAGAGCAAAAACACATTCAACCGATGATTTTTTTAGGGTTTGGATATTCTTGCTCGAAAACATTGGAATGCAATGAAAATTGTTAAGTCAAACTTCCTTTATTCCAAGAAGTTTACATTGCAACCTCTGCATACTGTAGACCTATAAGACATGTACCAAGATGCCTGGGAACAAACAACAAAGCAGCATCTGAGTATTTCAACTAGTTCAAATAAAGGTATCAAAGAATTCTTTATAAAATGGAAGACCAAAACATTGGCTTGAGTTAAAAAAATTGTGTGAGACGCCTGGCTTACTCATCCTTCTTGCCACAACAGTTAATTGGCCTCATACAATAGCCCAATTAAGCTGATCCTTTAATCCTCTCCTTTCGCTCTCTCACACCTGCTGAGAGCCTTGCTTGAAGCTCCACAAATAATACAAAATGATTCTTCCTAGTAACTGTAAGATTTCCTTCCCTTTATCTTAACTCCAAGATGTTAACTATAGTTTACTTTGTTCTTTTTGGTAAAAATCTGACCTTTATCGGTATTTTTTCTTTCATGTAACATCTAAGTATAGATATTAAAAAGGTTATGAAGTTATGTTCTTGAGCTAAGTAAAAAAAACACACATTGCTTAATAAATTTGCAATATGTTTGTCGCCTAGAACCCGTGGGATATTTGTAAAGTTTTGGTTGCAAGGCCACATCCTACAACTTAGAGTAGATGGAGCCATTTAGTGATGTTAACTTCGGCTTTTAGACAGCTAGCTACAGTTGGCCATAGACATTAGCTGTTTCTCCCAAATCCCTTCTATAGATGAATGCTCAGCTCTAAAAGTGCAAATTTCCTCTTCACAGAGAAAGAGGACTTGAAACTCTATAGCGCCACCGGATGGAAGCAGCGATCCTACAAGTCACAATCAACCCTTTAACGAGCCTTGCAATATGACTTAGGATAAAAGCCAAATCAGAATCTCAGTTTGCAGACACGGTGATTTGGGGTCTTGGCCCTCATCAGTGCAAAGTATGAGAACTGATTTGGCTAGGTGAGAGGCTCTGGACTGGGGCATTGTGGAGAGAAATGTTACACCTTAGACCCAATACTAAAAGAACAGTAACTTCCCCATATAGAGGAATGCTCTACTCAGCCAAGCATTCCTGAGTTATCTTCTGGCTGAACAAAAAGATTAGATGATTAAATTCCGATCACCTGAATCTTATGTACCCTGATTACAGGATTCCCACAAATAAGCCATTTTTTAAACTTATTAAAAATAGCCAGATATTCTGATTAGACATGAGTGTATCACGTTGAACAACCCCAGTCGATGGTCCAGATCATTGTTTTCTGGTGGTGGACAGGAGCTGGCTGAATTTCCTTACCTTTGGGGATCCGAGGCTTATCTTACAATTATCTGGGCTTGTGAAATGTCACCTGGGTGCCTCATGCCGCCCAGATGATGTTATGCCAGGCCGGTGAATCCAATGCCACAGAACCTCAAGGAATTTGTACAGCTCCTGTTTATGGCCAGAAACTCTTGACCTGGACCATGGACTAGTGTTGCACAAAGCCTAAGTTCGCACTAATTTGTGGGTCAGCTTTAGCCCACGTTCACACGTTCACTATTTGGTCAGTATTTTACATCAGTATTTGTAAGCCAAAACCAGGAGTGGGTGATAAATCCAGAAGTGGTGACATGTTTCTATTATACTTTTCCTCTGATTGTTCAACTCCTGATTTTAGAGAACAAAATAGAAGAGTGTGTGATGTAGACTGTGAGCCCTCGTGGGCAGGGTCCCCTCTCCTTATGTACTTGTGTGTCCCTTGTCTTACACATGTTTATTATACTTGTCTATATTTCCCCTTTTCACACGTAAAGTGCCATGGAATAAATGGCGCTATATAAATGCATAATAATAATAATAAGGGCACAAGTAAAAAGAATACACTAAACGAAACACCAGCTAAAACCCAAGATAAAAAAATTAGCTTATACCCTGTACTAAGTAAATAAATAGTAATAACACTTTGAAATAGCATAGGGAAATTCGTTAACACTATTTTGATTAAAAAAGTAAAAGCCATCCCACCGCGACAAGGTGTATCAAAGCCCCATCGGGAACAGTGCCAATAATGTCTGTAAAGCGCTGTGGAATTAATGGCGCTATATAAGTGAGTAAAATAAATAAATAAACATTATTGTGATAAAAAAGCTAACTACTAGATAAATACATAAGAAATAAGCTTTTTTTTTCAAACCAGTAAATATAGGACCAAACATTTAAAGATGATGTTGTGGAAACCCCTTTCATGGAAAAGCTAATTTGTAGGGAAGCACAATGGGTCTCCAGATCTTCCAGTGTGGGTCAAATTAAGAACAATGCATCAGAAAGAAGAACATGCACAGTCATGTCTGCTGGTGTGCAAGGCTTGTCTGGTCTCACAGAAAAGAGACAGAAAAGAGAATGTTACAGTCCATTAACAAAAAAAGGATATGTAAGTTGCCCAATAATAACTGACTGCTGAAGCCTGGCATATGCCAGCTTCCAACGGTCTACAATAGCTCTTCAGTGAACCAATATCCCGGTATGTTCCTTTTATGAACAAATCTTTTTCTGAGCATACACAAACATAGATACTGAAGCTAGACATATAGATATAAGTTGGTTAAATAATAATCAAAGCAAGTTATAAAATATTAGCCATAACAATAGTTAAAAAGTGTCAGGATACTGACAGCGCCGGCATGCAGCCTCCGCTGAGCAGGGACTCACCCTCACTGTAGGGGGCCCGGGGTCAGGTACAGCCGGAAAGTTTAGATGTACAGGACCTGTGGACGCTGAAGTTAGCAAGCAGTCACAGGACCTACGGTCATGTGACTGCAAGGGGGCGGGGCTTGACGTCCTGCTTTCAGAGATGGCAGGACACTATACAAACACTCAGAGCCAGACAAAACGGAGGTCATACACAGTACGGGCAAGCGAGATACAGGAGTGATATACAGATGGGAGGTCAGACAAAGCCAAAGGTCATACACAGTACAGGCAAGCGAGGTACAGGAGGGATATTCAGGAGGGAGGTCAGACAAAGCCAAGGGTCATACACAGCACAGGCAAAGCAGGTACAGAGTCAGCAAACCAGAGACGTAAACCGTAACAGAGCAGGGTCAGAATACCAGGCAGACGGACAATGATTGGCGTGACGCACGGACAGAGCAGAGTCGGGCACACTCAGATAGGAGTATAAGCAACAGGGGACGGCTCTCCCCTGAAGCTATAAAAACCCTCCCCAGATCCACAGAGAGGCTTTCAGAGTTAACTCCTTCACCACCTACCCAAAACCCAAAACACACCATGACAAAAAGGCCACATAGATTTATTTCCTACAGATATAGAAAAAAGAGCATAAAGATATACCCAAGGCAAAGTAAAAAGAAGTAAATGAAAAAATGAGAACAATATAATACATTCAGATCAAGGGGTCTCCATGTGTGGAGTGGAAGAGACATGTCACCCAACTGGAGGAGAAGGGGCACAGCTGGATTGATATAAACTGCTGGATCATAACGTCTTAACTTGTTACGTTTTGTGTTAACCCTAGCAACCCTTGCAATAAATAAGGGCATTTTTATTACTTTAGATTGGAAAGTTACAGGTCATGATTGGGATATGTGACTGCAGGCGAGTGACTTTATGAAGAAAGCACATATTCATCACCATATTGTTTACACGTGGACACTATCTTTTTAACAAAGAAATAAAGGAGAATCTCGACAAAGGCTCTATCAGTAATTATCTTCTACCATCTTTGTTTTCTGCTGTTCCATCAGAAAATTGACTTTCTCCTTGTCTACATATAAATCATCAGTTTTCTTACGTAACAGGGAGGTTTAGGGGTCTTCCAGACGAAATAGTCTATAGCCCCCTTCACGCATAGCGAGATCGCTAGCGATATCGCTAAAGCGTCACCAATTTTGTGACGCAACAGCGAGATCGCTATCGATCTCGCTACATGTGACACATACCTGCCACCCGGCCCCACGCTGGATATCGCTGATCGCTTGAGAACGTCCAGGCCCATTTTCTTCTTGCTGGCCTCCCGCTGGCGTCGACGAGCGACGCATGGACGCAGGAAGAAGATGTCATCAGAGCTGCGTCTGACAGGTAAGTAACGACCGCCGACCGCTGCTGCATTGCTGGTGAGATCTGCCTGTTTGGCAGCTCATTAGCGACCATTTAGCGATGCACCAGAGATCCTGATCGGGTCGTATCATTGTCGGGATCGCTGGTGCATCGCTAAATGTAACGAGACCTTTAGTCTGCTACATCTCTACATCTTATGACAGCATCACTGATTAGGAGATACATTTTAGATGATTGTAAACAGTATTCATTTATTTATAGATCTATTTTTATGATAAATCAAAAAGGCTTAGATTTTATGCTAATTTATGACTTTAGGATAAAGCCCAAATTGTTGGTGGCTGTTTATAAGAAAAAATCAACTGTTTCGTGAAATAATAATAATTTTTGCTGAAGTCTCAATCATCAGATTTATAATGTATAGCCTGCTAAGGTAAGACTTGTGATCAACTCAGCAAAATTGCCAATCCACTGGCAGACAGGAAATGATTAGACAGGCATGATCAAAGACGGGGAAAGTCCCAAAGGACAACTTCGCAGGCATTTGCTTAGCCAAGTCTGAAACATTGAGCGTCCTTGTAGAAATAAAGGCACCCAAGAGAAAAAGAAAAATCAGTAGTCAGGCTGCAGAATCTTAAGTCTAATGATTATGATTTATTATGATTGACTTGTGACGATTAGGGTCAATTAGTAAATTGTGTTAATAATTAAGAGCATAGAGCAATATTTCATTAGTGTTTGTGTGTAATAACACTGTATGTTTGTAGTATAGTAAACCCTTCCAGGGCAAATATTAATTTATTTGAAAATCAAGTAGAAATAAAACACAAGAATAACATACAAACAACAATAAATTAGTTTTATAGTTTTTAAAGGTGACTGTAAAAATAAGACCATCGAGTTCATCCTATAACCTTACGTGTTGATCCTGAGGAAGGCCAAAATCCCATGAGGAAGATGCTACTTGCCCCATATTAGAGGAACTAATCAATCTAGTTCCCTAGATCAACGTCTCATCATAAAATCTGCTGCCCATATTACGTAACCTGTAATATTATATTTTTCAAGAAAGGCATCCAGGCCATCTTTGAACTTTATAAGTGAATTAAACATGGAAATTGTGACTCACTTCTCATGATCAAGTCGTGAGTCAGAGTGGTCAAGGAGTCCAAGGTCAGAAGCCAGGAGGGTACGTCATAAACAGAAGGAAGAGACAAAAGCGTAGTCAGGTAACGCTCCATAGTCAGAGTGCTGGGAGGATAACGAATCAGAGCAGAAGGAGCTAAACAGGTGGAAGGTCAGAACAAAGTCCAAGGTCAGGCAACAGATCAAGCATTGAATCCAAGCAAGATCCAAAAAATATCATGTGCCAATACATACATGAAAACCTGTCCTTCACACAACTCTCCTACACAAGGTAGGAGGTGGACAGAAAAAGCCCAATTGAGAGACTAGAATTCCAAATAAATTATAGTTTATTACATAATCACAATAAAAAATAAATAATGAAATCAAAGTAACCGCAAATGTGAGAGACACTAATGGCCACAAATTCCTTTACTCACTCAATGAAGTATAATCCTCATAAAATCCTCATAAATCTATAAATAATATAAAATAAATGAGGTATGAGATTATCTGCCTGAAATTAATAAATACTATCTGTGGCAAAACATTGTGGTTATAAAAAGTGCCTGTGCTGAGGTAGGAGGTAGGTGCATTAGGAAAACAAAGATCCTGGAAAAAGTATGTAGATATTCATTAACCAATATCCTACAATAATGGGCTCAGACTTAAAAACTCTCCGGTTTAAGGCAATAAATCACAAATGGCCACATAGTAAAACAATTCAGGCAAAACAGGCAAGACAAATTTCTCAAGCTGTACTTACGTAGTGTGTGGAGTGTCATGTCCCTCCACACTGACGCGCGTTTTGTCCACACTTCTTCAGGGGGCGAACCATCTTATATTGATTTCTGAACCCCTATCCCTCAATGCACCGAGAATGACCTCCATCTTAAAATTGATGATGAATGTGTCTGTTCCATGTGATAATCTTGGATGTATTTAGACGTGCTAATGAGATCACCTTTAATGCATTCAATAACGGACAATATATTTCAAATTAAGTTAACTAATATCCCCTATCAGTAATATGAGTTAAAAATTTGATATGTCCAAGTACTTAATGTAATGCTGAAATAATGTTCTGTCCACTTCCGAATTGTGGCCCAAACAATGCTTACTGGAACCTTTAGTAATTTAGAAATTTTTCTATAGCCAATTCCATTAGTATGTATTGCAACAATAAGGTTGCAAAGGTTTTGGGATGGTTCATTGGTTTAACACATTCATAAGATGTTTCGTGCATGGCACCTCAGTAATGAGACACCTTTTTATAGGCCATCAGGTGAAATAGCAGTGTCATTTCTCATTTTTACACATAATTTATGGAGATCTACAGTTTGATTTCTTTGCCTGTGTGGATGGGTTGTTACCGATATCTGGTGAGAATTACATGTCAGTAGCACCTTTAGAATTGATGATGTGTTCAATACTTATTTCACCCACTGTGTATATACACAGTATATATATGCATGCAGCTTTTGCTTTGTAACTTCTGCATTATCCCAATTTTAACTTGATAAATGGGCAAAAAATCCACAATTTAAGCATTTTCTACTGTATTAATCTATGTCAATTTGTGAAATGTGCATTGTACACAAATAGGATGATGTATACATAACAAATAGAAGCCATCCGGAGCCTGTATTGCATCACTGGTTCTGCACCTGGCATCCTATGTAACCTACATAGAGAAGGCATGGAATGCTCTCCTGTTTCTCCAGGCTCACCTCATTATGTAGTTCACCTCATTATGCATTGATGCATTATAAGTCAATTCTGTGCAGTTTTTCATATCCCAGGACAGATGGAGAGCCAGCAGTGTTGCACAATTTGTAGATTAATTGCTTGTAATGCCAAGATTCACGATTCACATTTACCTGGTTACTGTAGTAAATAAGGTCTTTAAGGTCTTTTTAAAATTGAAATACATCAACAAATTATATGTTATCCGACGTTTAATGATTTCTAATAAATGCTAGCGATTGGTGGGAGTTTGTACAACGACAAAAGTGCAGTTTTATAATAAATATATTACAATAAATGTTTGTACTAGAATTCAGTAATTTCATGGCAATACAATTATAATTATTGTACAGAAAGCGCGATTTCATACATAAATGGCCATTGTAATAATACTGTGTAATTTTTCTTTTTTTATTAGAGCAGTAATAAAATATTAATCATTATTGATATGAGTATGGAAAAATGAAAGAGTCTTTGGATTGCTTCTACTCTATCTCTATTGCACAACGACAGTGTAGACATGAGATTTCAGAATGATGCGACGACTATGGTAAAATAGTATGGTGGCAAAGGGATGCAATGTTATCGTTACTGCTCCTAACCAGGATAGTGGATTCTTCAGGCTGCGTCCAATATAGCAATGGTTGAACTGGGGCTTTTTGACACTTAAAGAAGCTGTCCCAGACTTTTGCGTTGAAGGACTATCCTTAAGATAGGTCATCAATGTCTGATTGAGGGGTGCAAGAACCCCTGCCGATCAGCTGTTACCGGTGTCAGTAGCAGCTGGAACTTCTCAGTTATGGAGCTCCATCTACTCTATAGTGGCGGCAGCCAGGTCCTGCATATCCACCCCCTATTCAAATAAATAGGGGGCGGATATACAGTACCTGGCCACGGCCACTATTCGGTCAAAGGAGCAGCTCCGTAGATGAGTAGTGGAGGCCGCACCCCCACCGATCAGACATTGATGACCTATGCTAAGGATAGGCCATCAATGTAAAAGTAGTGGACAACCTATGATCTGCACTTTTCATTTTCCAGGTTGCAGTTCCCAGTACAGACACCAGTTGACAGCAGACATACAGTAACAGTGATAACAGGACAGGAACAAGGCCACACATGGCATATGGAACAATCCAATAGAGCCTGAACAAAAATGTCCAGCAAGGAACAGGATAATAGTAGGATGACAGCAACGTGGTCACAAGCCAGGCAAAACAGTTGTCAGAGGACTGGTTGTACAATGGTCACAAGACTCAAACATGGTACAGAACAGACTGTGTTCACAAGACTGACTGAAAAATGGTCACACAACTGGAAAGTTGTGAACTGAGCTCGCTTCTGTGAGTGACACTATATTGCGTTTTACTTAACATGTATGCAGCTTTGTTCCTCGTTCCTGTGGAGTTTCATGGTAACCAGTTGTATAAGGACGCTGGGACATACGCATTAGCTATGTGGACAGAGCACTGATGAGCAATCGGATGAGGATTCTGGAGCATACGCATTGTGAAGATGAAGGAATTTCCGATTTGAGCAATGAAATGGAGACGCTGAAGAAAGCCAGTGTGAGATTTAATTTGATTGGCTCTGGAAGTTTGCGGGTTTTGCTTTATGATACCGAAGAGCAAGCTTTGCTATGACAATGGAAATGCCATGCCAGGATTGGTGGAATGTTTGTTTACATCACGGTGGACTTTAGATATTTTGGGCATTTATGTCCACTTATACTATATGGATGAACGATCAGAGGGGGCGTTTATGGTGCTATGAAGGTATTTTTCCGACCCATGACCAAATTAAGTGTTTTTAATTTTGCTCTATAATTGTTTGTATATATTTATGTATGTATCTGATTGGTGTGTGATAATTAGGGGGTGGTGTATACACTATTTAAGTGGGGTTAAGACAATTTGCACTGTGCTTGATAAAGATCATTAGGATCGAAACGTCGCCACAGAAGGCAGATTAAATGTGATTTCTCTTTCACCAACGTGTGAGGCGCTAACTCCTTTGTTTATGGATATTGGACACTTTTCCAAGAGGGACTCCTTGAATAGGATGTGCGCTTCATCTATGGGTAAAGCTGACTCTATTTTCCCATGAGGTGCTGTGCACCAACATTGAATTGATATACAACTGGAAAGCTGTCTCTGGACTGGCAGTAATATTGCTGCAGGACATAAAGTAGTCACAGGACTGGGATATGGTTACAGTACAGTCTAGACTATAGTCACAGGACACACTAGACCAAGTAATATGGTCATAAGCATGATCACAAGACTGGAAATGAGTACAATACAAGCTAGAAACAATACAAGCAGGCAGCTGGAGAACCAAGAAGAGACCAGAAACAAGGAGACCAGGAATAGGATGGCAATAGCACAACAGGTAGCAGATCAGAAGGATTAACGTGAACCTGTCATATTAAAAAATGATATTAACTTTAAGATATTGGGTTAATCTGCTTGTAAATAGTGTTCTGAACTCGTGAGGCCTCCGCATCTAGAATCACGGTGCCCGGAAGAAATTACTGTATTTTTCGAATTATAAGCAGAAAATATGAAAAACATATTTTCCTATTAATTAAAACTTCCCTGGCTATGTTAAGTGGAAGGGTCATGATCACTCATTTTAAGGTAGTAGTGTAGAATAGAGAAGTAATACATCTATTGTAAGGGTCTCTCTACAGAGTTATACACACAACACAGCTCTGTTACATGCACATATAGATGCACAGCTCTGCTGCATACACATATGCATGCACACAGCTCTGCTACATGTACAGATAAAGCCTCACACACAGCTCTGCTACATATGCAAATATACTAACATGAGTCCCATGTAAATTGCTAAATTGCCAATGGATGATATCAAAACAATTTGTTCACCCACGGCGTAAGCACATCAGCTCCAATAGTCAGTTGCAAAACCAGAGAAAAAAAGGAGCCAAACGATGATTATAAAAAATCAATAATTTTTATTTTTAAATAACGTATGAAAAGTGCAAAAAGTCATATTAAAGTGCCAATGTCAAGCAGATGAACACATGTAGAGGTGGGTGTGGGTCGAGCTGGGGGGGGGGTGGTCCCACTTCTTATCGCGCAGAGACGAAAACAGAGACACGATGGAGGCAGATTCTTGGTGCAACAAGTCCAAGTTTATTCTCTGGCCGTCCACTTGACAGCCTTCACAGTATACCGCACTTCCAAGCAATACACTTTCCCTTGTCGGCCCTCCGTTTCCAGAGCCGCTTCTCACACCGTACTTTATGCTGGGGATGTGTCTGCACACATCGTCCCCTCCTCACTCGTCGACGCTCCTGACAGGTCCGTCACTGTGGCCGCCTTAGGCCTGTAAACCAAAAGCGCTTCCACTAATCAGTCGTCGTGTCAAATACGGTGTCTCACACCCAGTGCCTCGTCCCTTCTGTGGTTCTTCCTGTCAGGACCACCCCCCTGACGTTCTCTCTCCTCAGTCCCCCTGGTCTGGATTCACCTCACAGCGCACAGACTGTAGCAGTCCTCCTGTCACTGGAGCTCCCCCTGGGGACTGGAACCTTCTGAAACCCTCCCTCAGTATTTATAGCTCTCCCGGTCCCCTGTCACTGTAACCCCGCCCCCATGACCAACAGTTTCTAAAGCCCTAAGCTGTTGTCAAGTCGTTTGCTCACACTCCTCCCTGCCATCTAATGGTCAACCCAAGGTACTGCACGTCCACTACACTTTCCTAGCTGTTTCCCCACTGTAATAACTGACACCTACCTACACTGTGCAAACCTTTCCTTCTTCACTCTGACTAGTCCGTCCGTCCGTCAGGTCACCTTCCCTACACTCTCCCTTCCTTTGTCCATTGTCGTCCTCGACAATAGTCATCCCTGCCTTCGTCGTTCTGAAGCTACAACTACATTCTGTTGTCAGACCAGCTGTTGAGCCAAACCCACTATCTGCGGGGGCCGAACCATATTGGGAGCACTATGCTCTGAGCAGCCTACTGCTACTCACCAGCGCGCACGCCACATGACAACGTCTTTCAAATTGGGCTAGGTACACCCATTTTCTCTCTATGGCGTGTACCTTCCCCTACTCTCCCCTACTGTCACCTTCCACTATTCGGTACGCCATGATCGAGGTCTCTTACCTTCCAGATCATTACCAGCACCCGCCTTCCTCCTTCAGGGGTGTCTGTGGTGTTGGGGACCTGACCTAGGACGGCTGTTTTCCTCACGTCTTCCAACTCATTTTCCTTTCTTTCAATAACATGTCATGGTCGGCATCCCGGTCTCCCAGACCTCCTCAACTCTTAGATCCCTACCGGATCTCACACTTTCCTTTGGTCCCGCAGACCTTCCCTTACCCGGACCTGTTGCATTTTACTTTGGCATATTATACATTAAACAACTTTATAATAGCACAAATACCCATTTTTATATATTTTTTTAATTTTCTTTTGCTCATTTTAAAACCAACATATAACAACATAACATTGCATGTCTTCTTTCTCCCCCCTTCCTTGGACCTGAACACTCCTCCACTTCTCCGTATCCCCGTTCTGTCAAGTTTCAAATCAGCAAATAACATCCTGTAAGAGGAACATACTAAAAACAAACTCAGCACATCAAACATTTTTTTTTTAAACTAGAACCGTTCTCCAGAACCTGCACAACAGTGCACCGAACTCTCGACAGTCTACTTGACTACGCAGTGGCTAGTAGTGAGGGACCCCACAGCCGTGGAGCCCCCGGGGATACTGAGGGTGTCCATTCAAGTCCTCTTCTTTTCCATGCCGGCCTCTCCTTGAGTGTGGAGCAGGTTCCACACTTCCTGCTCCCGGGCCTTCTTCTTCCTGATCACCTCCGCTACCCACACGGAGGGAACAGCACGGGCCCTGGAGTCCGGTGGGCAGGACTCCGCTGAAAAAGACCGCAAGACAGAAACGGCCGAAGATTTCTGCGGCCCAGCAGCCGCTGGGGTCAGGTGGCAAATGGGGACAACCGGGTCCTCGAGGGCTGGAATCACAGGGCCCGCTAAGTCGGCCGCAGCCGACTCCAGCAGCGGCATAACCGCGGCCTCAGGACAGGCCGCATCCACTACTACCAATGGAGCCGGAGTAACGGCCGATTTCAATGATGCAGCTGCTATTAGCAGGGGAAGCGCAGCAGCGTCTTCTTTGAGTGAGCTCTGCACTGGTGACTCCGGGCGGGGTAGTTCGGGGACATGAGCGGGGTCCTCGCTCAGCTCCGCATACACCACGGGGCCCGTGGTAACTAGGCCTTCCGGTGCGCAGGGGGCCGCGTGCTGTTGCAGAATGGTGGGGGCCGCTTGCGGAGGCCCTGGTAGGGCCGGGGGTACTCTCACCTTCCCTGGCGCTGCGGCCTCTGTCCCATCATCACGCGGTTTCCCCCGCAGCCTCCGTTCCTTGCTCCACTGTCCTGCGGGCCTTCCCTCCGGACTCGGGGGCTCCGCTGAGAAGTCCTCTGCTGGTATTGGTGGCGGCCGTTCTCGCTGACTCCCCTCAGGCTCCGCTCCCCGGCTCAGCATCCTGCTGCCCGCCCGTGGTTCTGAAGATGACTTCTGGTGCAGCTCCATCTCTCGCCGCCATTGCCACTCTAGGCGGCCAATGCCCCGACACCCGCAGCATCTCATACCGTCTGTTGGGCAGCACTCGAATGGTGTCAGACAGCTGCAGCCAAGTTTTTCTTCTGTGCCACTCCTCCTGCTGGGTGGGGCGTTGGCAAACCTTTCCACCCATCTGCCAGGGTCCCGTACATGGGAGCGTCGGCCTCTGGGCACATACTGCTGTCTACGGGGGTACGTTGGAGGGGGTCCCAGTCCATTCAACACGACTGCAAACACCCGGACCTCTCCCCTGCGCTGTAGTAATGCCGCCATCTTGCGCAGCACCTGATACCGCCCCGGATCTTCTGTCAGCACCACGGAGTCACCACAGCGCTCCCAATTTGTAATCCACAGGTAAGCCAATTGTAATCCACAGGTATTTATCATCCAAGCAGCACAGTCCAAGTCCTTCTCCATCCTTTAAGGCAGGCCTGCCGCAGAAGATGATGTATTAGCGGCGATCCTGCCGACTACGCCAAATGTAGAGGTGGGTGTGGGTCGAGCTGGGGGGGTGGTCCCACTTCTTACCGCGCAGAGACGAAAACAGAGACACGATGGAGGCAGATTCTGGGTGCAACAAGTCCAAGTTTATTCTCTGGCCGTCCACTTGACAGCCTTCACAGTATACCGCACTTCCAAGCAATACACTTTCCCTTGTCGGCCCTCCGTTTCCAGAGCCGCTTCTCACACCGTACTTTATGCTGGGGACGTGTCTGCACACACCGTCCCCTCCTCACTCATCGACGCTCCTGACAGGTCCGTCACTGTGGCTGCCTTAGGCCTGTAAACCAACAGCGCTTCCACTAATCAGTCGTCGTGTCAAATACGGTGTCTCACACCCAGTGCCTCATCCCTTCTGCGGTTCTTCCTGTCAGGACCACCCCCTGACGTTCTCTCTCCTCAGTCCCCCTGGTCTGGATTCACCTCACAGCGCACAGACTGTAGCAGTCCTCCTGTCACTGGAGCTCCCCCTGGGGACTGGAACCTTCTGGAACCCTCCCTCAGTATTTATAGCTCTCCCGGTCCCCTGTCACTGTAACCCCGCCCCCCATGACCAACGGTTTCTAAAGCCCTAAGCTGTTGTCAAGTCCTTTGCTCACACTCCTCCCTGCCATCTAATGGTCAACCCAAGGTACTGCACGTCCACTACACTTTCCTAGCTGTTTCCCCACTGTAATAACTGACACCTACCTACACTGTGCAAACCTTTCCTTCTTCACTCTGACTAGTCCGTCCGTCCGTCAGGTCACCTTCCCTACACACACACCCAAAGAACACCTCATCCACCCAAGATGGAAATATTATCCTCATATATATGTTCCAGACATAATGCATAAAAAGTGAGAGCCCAAAAGTATGGTGCCACCCCACAAAAGGTTAATAGCCATGTGGCTCAAATTGCTCCAAAAGCATTCCCTGAGCACAGCTCAAAACAGTAAAGGGAGACCTAAGCGTCCTTGGGGTACAGAAGATCTAAACACAAGAGAGGGCAATCACCAATAAAAGACAAGGGTAATTAATGGTTCAAGATCTTACCAGAGGATGGGGGAGGAGGAGGGGAACGTCTGGCAGTGACCCCCGAAGCGCGTTTCGCTGTGCTAAATGGCCGCTTTATCAAGGAACATATATATGAGGATAATATTTCCATCTTGGGTGGATGAGGTGTTCTTCGGGTGTGTGTTCATCTGCTTGACATTGGCACTTTAATATGACTTTGTGCACTTTTCATACGTTATTTAAAAATAAAAATTATTGATTTTTTGCAATCATCGTTTGGCTCCTTTTTTCTCTGGTTTTGCAAATGCAAATATACATACACACAGCTCTGCTGCGTTCACATATACATACACACACAGCTCTGCTGCATGCACACATACATACACGTACAGCTTTGCTGCATGCACATATAGACATGCACAGCTTTGCTACATGCACATAAAGACATACACAGGTGTGCTACATGCACATATAAATACACACAGCTCTGGTACATGCACATATAGACATACACAGCTCTGCTACATGCCCATATAGGCATACACATATGGAAAAAGGAGTAAAGAAACAAGTGTGAAAGAAACTGTATATGGTACCAATCAGATTTCTCTAAGTAGTTTATTTTTATACTGATGACAGCTTTACACACTCTTAATTTTCTCTCTAGAAGTCGCCTTTAATGACTTCCAATTTTCAAGAATTTTTTTGCTGCGCATTTGTCTCCAGTGGGCCAGGCTCCGCTCCCTTCCCCTAAGGCCTCCACCCTTTGCTATGATCCATGTTGGATTTTACAAGTTGACTGGTGAGTTTCAGTGACATCATGTCCTTATGTCTCCTAAGACCCAGTTGGACACACCTCTGAGTCTGAGTGTTAATGCAGTTCTGTGTTCAGCTGTGGTTTATTTGTAACATAATAATAATAATTTTTATTTAGAAAGCGCCAACATATTGTACATGTTGCACTCTGTCCGTAGCCAGAATCTATTGTTGTTACTATTTCCTCAGACTTCTGTGATTCTGCATTTAGCACCTATTACTCCCCAATCCCTGATGGTTAATCCATTGCTTGCTGTAAAGTCTATGAACTGATAGCTAGAGACTAATCACTATACTGCATTAATCTTTGCAAACTTCCCTGATTATTAAAAACCCTCTGTTAGCACTCTGTGAGTTAACCTATTGTTTCCTGTGAACATCATAAACTGCCATTAGAGACCATTCACATTAAGCGATTTTACAACATAAATCACAGTGTGATTATCCTCATCATCCAGCCTTCTGGTTCTGTGGTTTCTTCTGTGACCTGCCTCATGTTTTTGTCTGCGGTCTGGCACAACCATTAGTCCAGGCCTTATGGTTTCTTGTGCCTTCCAGTCTGCTGTGCAAATTCCCCGGGAACATGTGTCTACCCTGATCTGTGGCTTCGTGTATCCACCTCACAAGAAGATTAGCCTAGCATCATCGGTGGAGTCGTGTACCTTCAGAAATTATTTGAAATCATCTGGTGTGTTTTGCAGAGGCAGTGTTGGCACACAATTCCATACTATGTTTAGCCCTATTCCACAGCTGTTTTAGGCCAGAATATGGTAAGAACTACTAAACTGAGTGAAGAGAAACAAGAGTTCATCATTAATTTAAGACATCAAGGCCAATCAATATGGAAAATTGCTGAAACTTTGAAGGTATCCTCAAGTGCAATCATGAAAACCATTAATCACTATCATGAAATTGGCTCTCATGAGGACCACTAAGGAAAAAAAGACCACTGCTTCAGCTGCAGAGGATGAGTTCATCAGTTACAAGCCTCATAAAGTGCAATCTGATAGCACACAAGATAACAGCCCTAGTGAATGATGTACATACACTAAGTAGCAGAGACATTATGAGTAGACCATGAGAAGCAGATCTGCATCATCAAACTGCTGCAAATAAACCACAACTAAAGCTTGTGAAGACTTATTTAGGCCAAGTAACACATTGGACATTAGATCAGTGGAAAAATTGTACTGTACTGTGGACTGATGAGTCAAAATGGTTCCAACCAACAAATGGTTTCTGAATGTGTAATGTCCACCAGGAAGTATGGAGGACGTGTGATGGTGTTGGGTAGCTTTGCTGGTGACACTATTGGTGATTTATTCAAAATTCACGGTACACTTACCCAGCATGTCTACCGGACCTTTCCACAACAATATGCCATCCTGCCTGGTTTGCATTTAGAGGGACAATCATTTGAGTTGCTACAGGACAATGACTCAAAGCAAGCCTCTAGGCTATGTGACCAAGAAGAAGAGGGATGGAGGGCTTCATCAGATGAAATGGTCTCCACAATCACCCAACCTCAATCTAATTGAGATGGTTTGGGATGAGATGGAGTGCACAGTGAAGGCAAAGCAGTCAAAAAGTGCTCAGCACCTCTGAGAATTTTCTTAAGGAAAGCCATTCCAGTTGACTACCTGATGAAGTTTCTTGAGAGAATGCCAACTATGTGAGGCTGTTATCAGAGCAAAATGAGGGTACTTTGAGGAATCTAAGTCCTGACACATATTCTGGTCTGCTTTACACGTGTTTCTTTACTCATTGTTTCCACATGTAATCCTTTGTGGTTTTGCTGTCTTCAGTGTGAATCTACGATGTGCACATTGCAATAAGAAGCCATTGAATGCACAAGGTGTCCAGTTTTAAATATTAAATATATTTAAACTAATTTAAAGAAACTTGTTTGCCATTTTGAGTAATACTTTACCATTAGGATTCTGGCAGAATTTAGTTGCAGTTGCCTTAATCCTGGCAGCATCTGCTGACATTTCTCAACTAACGCCCGTCACCCCATTATCGTGGAGCAAACATTCCATATGGAATAATTAACATGCTGTGGTTTTCAACATTGTTATTTTGTTCACTTTTTGTACATATTCCATATGGAAGAGCTGTAGATTAGCACTATTACATGAAAATGGAGCTTATCCATGTGCCGACCTACTGGCATATCCTCGGCAGAAATCCAAGTTTTAGCTTTTGCTATGAATTCTTTTACTATAGATAAATCCAGAACATATGAGCATTGCCTACAGGGTTTTGTGTCTAGATTAATGAGATAAAAACAAGTATGTTAATTAATTAGAAGAAAGATACATTTTCAGAAAGTATATTTTGAGCCATGTATTACTTCTTCAGCAGACATATTCTACTCAACAAAGTCCTGATGCCCAGTTCCACACTTTTAAGAAAAATGCATATGCATGGTTCTATTTTTGCAATTTTGTAAAACATATGTTTCAAGAAATTGAAAAAAAAATCAATAAAATATAATATAAAAGTAATAAAATTAAAAATGTTATCCCGACAGTTTTACTTTACTCCATGATGTTCATTTTCAGTTACATAAAGCAAGAAATCACAGGATGTAGATGTTTTTTTAAAGCACTCTAGAGCATATTCTGTAGCCCTCCATTTAAATAAAACCAGGTCATTAACATAGCGCTCCATATAAGCTGAGAATGAACTAGTAGCAGAATGACTGGGGGCAAGTCATGACATCTCCATTACGCTAGACTATATTTCAAAACCAAAAAAAATGTGTCAAAGCGAATGTTAAAATTTGAGGTGGCATGAGGACACCACATCGCGGGGACCACTGAGAATATACAACAATATAAGCTGGGATTCTGAATAATTCAGTCTTTGTAAATTAATCTGGATCTGCGGATAAGAAATATTTATTATTTTCCAACAGGGAAGAAGAATTGTATGGGGTGGCGGTGTGCGAGAAAGGGCAAAGGCAAGCTAAAAAATTAGCTCAACTAATGCACACATAGTAATGTGTCCTGTATCAAATGTATATTAATACTATCCCCCCAAATGGATTGGTTTTAGCATATGGGTCCGTGCATATGGGTTAATCATGTACAAAGACTTTTGTTCACTTATTTTAGCAACAGAGGCACTCGTCACTGAGGATATAATCTATTTAGATCTATTGGGAGAAGACATTTTGGAAGCATCTACACATGGAAGAACACCACCTTGTCTGATAACAAACTTCTGAATAATTGCTAGGATTAAAGGGAATCTGTCACCCCATTTTTGCTCTATGAGCTGCGGTCACCGCCATCAGGGGCTTATCTACTGCATTCTGTAATGCTGTAGATAAGCCCCAGATGTAACCTGAAAGATAAGAAAAACGAGTTAGATTATACTCATCGGGGGGGCGCGGTCGGGTGCAGTGGGTGTCGCGGTCCGGCGCCTCCCATCTTCTAGCGATGACGTCCTCCTTCTTCCTTCTGCAGCAGCTCCTGCGCAGGCGTACTATATCTGCCCTATTGAAGGCAGAGTAAAGTACTGCAGTGCACAGGTGCTGGGAAAGGTCAGAGAGGTCTGGCGCCTGCTCACTGCAGTACTTTACAACAACAGGTCAGATAAAGTATGCCTGCGCAGGAACCGAGGGAGAAGAAAGGAGGAGGATGACATCGTATGAAGATGGGAAGCGCCGGACCGGACTGCAACACCCATCGGACCGGACCCCCGGGTGAGTATAATCTAACTTGTTTTTCTTATCTTTCAGGTTACATCGGGGGCTTATCTACAGCATAGCTTGGGTGATCTCCGAGTATTTGGATGTGCTCAGAGATTTAATTTCTGTTGCAGTAGTTGGATTTAGAGATGAGCGACTTTGCATTTTTTAGGGTCGAGTCGGGTTTCATGAAACCTGACTTTCGCAAAAGTCGGGTCGAACGAAATCGGCCGACTATAGGGAAAAGTCGGAGGCTGACTGAAACACGAAACCCAATGCAAGTCAATGGTTAAGCAAAGTCGGCAGGGAGGGGAGGACAGTAAACACACCTACAGTGCCCATTTCAATGCCAAAACATCAGTTCTTATTACTGAAGCTTGTCAACCTTAATTTACTTCATAATAATATTTCCGCATTGAAAACTGGGGGTTATTTGGCTAAAGTTGTGGGGGAGTAGGGCTGGCTCCAGGTTTTCATGTGCCCTGGGCCAAAGAGTGTCAGTGCGCCCCTTTAACACATACCACAGCTCATGATGCTCCGATATGGCACAGACATATAGGTATAGTACAATGACAAATAATTCACTGCTTACATGGCATGACTGATCTATTTTAAATTGTACAATAGCTCAAAAAAAGGACAGTATATTACTCCATACAGTATTATGGCCACCTCATTGTGCGCCATACAGAATAATGAGCCCCATATATTTCTCCATACAGAATAATTGGTCACTCACATATAATGTTCCATACAGTATATGATGAGCTCCACATAATGTTCCAGTATATGATGGGCCTCATGGATGATGCTCCAGTGTATGATGGGCCCTAATAATGCTCCATATATAATGTGCTCCATTTCTAATGCTCCAGTGTATAATGGGCCAAGTAAATGCTGCTCCAGTGTCTGATGTCCCCAATCTGGAATGCTCCAGTATATGATGGGCCTCATGGATGATGCTCCAGTGCATGATGGGCCCTAATAATGCTCCATATATAATGTTCCCCATTTCTAATGCTCCACTGTATAATGTGCCCCATAGATGCTGCTCCAGTATCTGATCTGCCCCATTTATAATCCTCCAGTATATGATGGGCCTCATGGATGATGCTCCAGTGTATGATGGGCCCTAATAATGCTCCATATATAATGGGTCCCATTTCTAATGCTCCAGTGTATAATGGGCCCCGTAAATGCTGCTCCAGTGTCTGATGTCCCCCATTTGGAATGCTCCAGTATATGATGGGCTCCATTTTTAATGAGCCCAGGCATGGTATGTGAAAAGATCTCTATGGAGTAATCTGAAGTATGTGCTGCCGCATCCATCACTTTTGGGGTGGGTAAAGGACACAAGGAAAGGGGTTGCTACTGACCAGAAGCCTGCACTTACGACTCAGTTCTTGCATTTTTTTAAACTTCAGAAGAGGAGGCGATAGAGCTGGAGGCTGTTTCAGCAATGTAAGCCAAAAACAGTTCCTGATGCTTTTGCTTTAAAAGCAGTCTGCCTACTCCCAGAAAACGGAGCCTTACAGGCCTTTCAGAGCTGCACCATTGCGCAGGCTCAACACCTCCTCCCTTAGCTGCTATTGTGTTTTTGGCACTACCAGCAGATGCACCACCACCACCATCAGTACCAGGTGGCCCTCCACGCCCACGTCCATGTCCTCTTCCACCATACTTCCTCATGTTTTGGAAAATGGACCCAAAATACCAACAGATATATGGTACTGTATCAGAAGCTTACAGCTCTATACAGTTTAGGGATAACAGTAAATCTCCGTATATATTTCATGAGTCATACACAGATGCTCACAGGCTCAGTATGGATTACCCAATAAAATAAAAAGTTGAAAAAGGGTACAGTATCACCAGATACAAGGTGTATATAGTATAGTGTAAACATTCTGAATCTCCGTATACATTTCAGGAGGCAGACACAAACGCTCTCAGGCCCAGTATGGATTACACAAGAATATGAAAAGCTGTAAATGGGTAATGTAACACAAGCATACAGCTGTATACAGTGTTGGGGTAATCTTAAAGCTCCTAATATATTGCCGGAGTAACAGACAGACGTTCACAGGCTCATTATGGATTACACCAGAATCTAAATAGCTAAAAAGGTTACTGTATCAGAAACATACAGCTGTTTACAGTGTTGGCCAAATTTGAAATCTTGGTATATATTTCCAGAGTCACCCTCACACGCTCACTCAGTCTGGGTTTGACCATAATAAAAAATGTTGTAAAAAAGGAACTGGATAACAAGATAGCAAGTATATATATTATAGGGTACAATTGAAATCTCCATATACATAGTCCCGTAGTCACTCTCAGATGCTTACTCAGTATGGATTTGACCGTAATACTAAATGTCGAACAAAGGTACTGTATAACAAGATACAAGCTGTATTGAGTATAGGGTAAAAATTGGTATCTCCGATTCACCATATATATAGAAGGCGTAAAGCACACACGTTCACTCACTATGGATGATACCGTAACACAAAATTTTGAACAAAGGTACTGTATCAGCACATACCAGGTGTATCCAGTCTAGGGGTAATTGCAAATTTCCATCTATACTTCCGGAGTCAGACACAGACACTCACAGGCTCACTATGTATTACACCAGAATTTAAAAAGTAGAAAAAGGGAAAGGTAGTCGAAGCGTACAACATTATACAGTGTTGTGGTACTTTTAAATCTTCGTATATATTTCAATCTCAGTAAGCCAGTCCAGACTCTCCGCTACTGGAAACTACATAGATACAAGTACAGACGGAAAGTCGAGTGTTAGCAGAAATTTGGGAATTACTCATCGCGGGAAAACCTCCCGGTAGAAGTTGCAGAGGCGATGCAGACCCTCAATTACTGTGTCTGTGGAGACAGCGAATATGGTTCTTTGTGAAGAAAGGATTGCTTTATAGCAGTAGCGTGGATCACATCACCGTTACTCGTCTCCATCAAATTGTGATGACAGGGAGAGATGTAGACATGGTCCTCACTGCCTATCATGATGTGTCTGGTCATTTTGGAGTGCAAAAGACAGAAGCCACAGGCTGTAGGTGATTCTATTGCATTGGCATGAGAGGAGACATTGAAAAATGGTGGCAGGAATGTCACACATCTGTGACTATCACAACTGTGAAAGGTGATCATAAAGCACCACTGCATCTGCTTGTAAGTTGACGTCCATTACAAATGGCAACCATTGATCATCTGAAGGTAGAGGCCAGCAGGACAGGCCATAGCTACATCTTAACCATCATCAATCAATACACCAAATTTCTAGTGGCCGTCCCTGTGAAGGATTTAACTGCCCAGACTACACAGCGGTGGAGCAGGGAGAGGTAAGTATTTCAACTTGCAAGTGCTTTGGCCATGACCAAGCAGGGGGGGCACACTCGTGGTCGACGGTACTGGCACAGGGCCCCTCATAGTACGCTGGTGTGTTAGCAGCAAGTGGGCCCCCCACCATCAGAGACACTGTATTGTACTATGAGGGGCCCTGTGCCAGGGCCGTCGGCCATCAGTGGGCCCATCCACCTGTTCAGAGCAACGGCATTTGCCCGGGTGCACCAGGTGTTGACCCCAGCCATTGGGGGGTGTGTGGGCAGCCCACTTAGGGAGGTTTAAAAAATGGCATATGTTGATGTGTTGGCTGGACATTCAGCTGCTGCAAAAAGCGGAATTGGGCAAGTCCGAGGAAGAGGAGGACAAAAGCGAGGCAGTTTTCTGGCAACCTATGTGTCATCAGGGGAAGGTGGGACAAAATCCTTTGAAACCCATGCATGGTTCATTTTAATGAAGGTTAGATCATCAACATTTTGGGTTGACAGACGGGTCCTTTTTTCTGTCAGGATTGATCCAGCAGCACTGAAGACTCTTTCAGATAACACACTAGCAGCAGGGCAAGCGAGCTCCTGTAAGACATATTGTGCCAATTCAGGCTAGGTGTCCAGTTTGGAGGCCCAATAGTCAAAGGGGAATGACCTTTGAGGGAGAACATAGGTATGGGAGGAGAAGTAGTTTGTAACCATAGTTGACAACTGCTGTCTCCTGTCACTTTTAATAGATGCAGTATTAGCAGTCGTGTGAGCGGTACTTAAGAAATCATTCCACAACATGGTCATTAAACCCCTGTCTCCAACGCCACTTTGGCTGTGTGCATCATGAACACCTCTTCCATTGTGCCCACTACGGCTCGTGGGAGAACCAGCACTGCTGCTGTGTGCTGGGAAAGCCTCAAACAAACGGTTTACCAGAGTTGCTTGTTTGTTAGCCAATATTATCTCTAGATTCTCCTGTGGCATGATGTTGTGTAATTTGCCTTTGTAGCATGGATCTAGGATGCTGACCAGCCAGTAGTCGTCATCCCTCATCATTTTGGCAATGCAGGGGTCCCTTTTTAGGATCCGCAAGGCATAATCGCACATGTGGGCCAATGTTCCAGGTGTCAATGCTGCACTGCCACTTCTGGGTGAAGGAGCACTTTCAGGCAAATCCACATCCCTACAGTCATGCACAAACACTGTACCTGGAACGCCAACATTTTCTCTTGCCCCCTGAGAAGCATCCTCCTTGCCCAAAATAATCATCCCTCTCATCCTCCTCCTCCTCCTCCTCCTCTTCCTCTTCTTCCTCCACCTCGTCCAGGACAGTTCCCTGACTAGACAATGGCTGACTGTCATCAAGGCTTCCCTCCTCCTCCTCCGCTGCAGATGCCTGATCCTTAATGTGCGTCAAACTTTGCATGAGCAGACGCATAAGTGGGATGCTCATGCTTATGATGGCGTCGTCTGCGCTTACCAGCCGTGTGCATTCCTCAAAACACTGAAGGACTTTACAGAGGTCTTTCAGCTTCGACCACTGCACACCAGACAACTCCATGTCTTCCCTCAAACTGCCTGCCCGTGTATCCTCCCACAAATGCATTACAACCTGCCTCTGTTCGCACAGCCTCTCAACTATGTGCAGGGTGGAGTTCCACCTTGTTGCAACGTCTATGATTAGTGGTGCTTGGGGAGGGCAGGGATGGCTTTTCGAGAAAAGAAGTGCTGACTGGGTAGGTCATAGCGTGGGACAGCGTAGGCCATGAGCTCACGTAAAGCTTCGCTTTCAACCAAATGGTAGGACATCATCTCTAATGAGATTAATTTGGCAATGTAGGCGTTCAAACACAGTGTACGGGGATGAGAAGATGAGTACTTTCTTGTCCTACTCAGAGAGTCTGGTAGGGTGAGCTGGACTGGAGAGCTGCATATGGGGGAAGTAGCAGTGGACTGGGCGGAGTGAGAGGGAGTTGGTGATGGTATTGGTGGTGATGGCCTAGATTCTGTGTTGTGTTGCAAAACCATTGTGATTCTCCGAGTGCTTTGGCCTTGCGACGACACCTCAACATTTAGTGCTGGTGGTGTGCTTAACAGTGGCGGTGGTCTTACAGTGGGGGAAGTGATGGAGCGTTGCTGGCTACATTCAGTTGGAGCAGGTGCACATGTGCTACCTGAGGTTTTGTTGTCCATCCAAGCTTGCAAGTGCATGTTGATTAAATGTCTAAGCATGCAACTGGTATTCAAATTTCTGAGTTGTTTACAACGGCTAAAGGTCCTTCCACACTTCTTACAGGTAACCTTTGCCTCATCAGTAGGATTTTGGAAAAAAAAGTGCCGCACTGCACTCTTCCTAATATGGTATACATTTTCTGGCCTTGCACGCTGTGCTAAGTTGACCATCTGGCCAAGCTGTCTTGCACCTCTTTTAGTCCTTGGTCCACATTTTTGGACAGCTATGGGCTCTACAGATAACCGCTGCTGCGATGTCAATGCCTGCTGCGGATCCTTCTCCTTATCTGAACTATTGCCAGCGCCACCCTTCTCCCCCAATGGATTCCAATCCGGGTCAAGAACTGGGTCATCCATCACCTCCTCTTCAAAGTCATCTGCACCTTCCTCTTTACCTTCCTCTGTGTCACCGTGTACGGTGGTATAGTATGCGGGAAGGGGCACCAGAGTTTCATCAGGGTCACATTCTGGCTCAATAGACTGCAAGGGCAATGTAGTGCTCTGGGTCAATGTACCAGCAGAATCATCTAGCAGTGGCTGTGCATCAGTGCACTCCATATCAGATTCATCTTGGACTGGGGAATTCTGAATTTGACTGGATAACCCAGGCATGGTATGTGAAAAGAGCTCCATAGAGTAATCTGAAGTGTGGGTTACCGCATCCTTAACGTTTGGTGATGGTGAAGGACACAAGAAAAGGTGTTTTTCCTGATCAGAACCCTGCACTGACGACTCCGTGCTTGTAGGTTTCGAACGTTCAGAAGAGGAGGCAATAGAGCTGGTGGCTGTTTCGGCAATGTACGCCAAAACCTGTTCTTGATGCTCCGGCTTTAAAAGCGGTTTTCCTACTCCAAGAAAAGGTAACGTTACAGGCCTTCTTGGGCCAGACGATGATGCAGGCTCAACACCTCCTGCCTTAGGTGCTATTGTGCTTTTGCCAGAACCAGCCAATGCACCACCATCAGTACCAGCTGCGCCCCCCTGCCCACGTCCGCGGCCTCTTCCACCATACTTCCTCATGTTTGGGAAAATGTACAAATAATACCAGTAGAGAGATGGTACTGTATGAGGAGCGTCCACCAGTGTAAGGTGTGTTAAAAAAATTAAATCTACGTAAATATTTTGTTAGTCACAGACGCTCTCCCAGTATGTATTTGACCATAATCCAACAAGCAGATATACGGAACTGTATCAGAAATGTACAGCTGTATACGTTTTTTGTTTAACTAACAATATCCGCATATGTATTTACGGAGTGTCACACAAACACATGCTGACTCTGCATAGATGTGACTGTAATGTGAACGGCAGATATACAATACTGTTTGAGAATCGGATAGCTCTATATGGTGTGTGTACGGAAAATTGTCAATCTCCGTCTATTTTTATACGGACTGACACACGCTGTCTCTGTCTATTTTTGACCATAATCAAACAGCAGATATACGAAACTGTTTGAAAAGCGGACAGCTCTCTAAGGTGTAGGTCTGGAAAAATGGAAAATCTCCTCGGCTTGTTTTTCCAGAGTCACACACAGATAGCTTCTATTTGTCCATGATACAAGGCGGTACACAGTAGTGTGTGAGGAGCGTACACCGCTATACGGTGTCTGTATGGAAAATTGTCAATCTCCGTCTATTTTTATATGGTCTGACACATGCTGTCTCTGTCTAGTTTTGACCATCATCAAACAGCAGATATACGAAACTGTTTGAAAAGCGGACAGCTCTCTAAGGTGTAGGTCTGGAAAAATGGAAAATCTCCTCGGCTTGTTTTTCCAGAGTCACACACAGATAGCTTCTATTTGTCCGTGATACAAGGCGGTACACAGTAGTGTGTGAGGAGCGTACACCGCTATACGGTGTCTGTATGGAAAATTCTCAATCTCTGTCTATTTTTATATGGTCTGACACATGCTGTCTCTGTCTAGTTTTGACCATCATCAAACAGCAGATATACGAAACTGTTTGAAAAGCGGACAGCTCTCTAAGATGTAGGTCTGGAAAAATGGAAAATCTCCTCGGCTTGTTTTTCCAGAGTCACACCCAGATAGCTTCTATTTGTCCGTGATACAAGGCGGTACACGGTAGTGTGTGAGGAGCGTACACCACTATACGGTGTCTGTATGGAAAATTGTCAATCTCCGTCTATTTGTATACGGACTGACACACGCTGTCTCTGTCTAGTTTTGACTGCTATCAAACAGCAGATAAACGAAACTGTTTGAAAAGCGGACAGCTCTACAGGTGTAGGTCTGGAAAAATGGAAAATCTCCTTGGCTTGTTTTTCCAGAGTCACACACAGATTGCTTCTATTTGTCCATGATACCAGCCGGTACACGGTAGTGTGTGAGGAGCGTACACCGCTATACGGTGTGTGGAAAAAATGAACGCTCAGTAACTCACCAGGACAAAATAATAAAAGTTGGAGTGCTTTGAAAAAAGCAGTTTGAACAGCAGTGTACATACAGCAATGCAGCTAGCAGGTAGCCTTAAAAGGCAGCCTAATCACCACCAGTGCTGCTGCACACAACAAAAATCCTCCCCTTTCACTGCACACTAACTGTACTGTGAAAAGCGCTATCAGCAGAAGCAATTTTGTTTTTCTTCTTCCCTGCCTAACGCTCTCCATATTCAGAATCATCATCAGCAGCAGCACCTCTCCCTATTCTAAGATCGGCAGAAGTAAGATGGCAGTCGGTGGTCACGGCCTTTTATACCCACTGTGATGCCACACAAAGCCAGCCAATCACTTCAATGCCCTTCTCTAAGATGGTGGTGGCCGCTGCCCATGTTATCGCGTTGCCCACAGTGTGCGTCCTCCATCATTGGCTGAGAAAAGGCGCTGGAAGTATTATTTGAAACGCCACTTTGGCGGTCTGATCGGCGACCTCATGGCCGACCTCACGCTATGGTCGGGTTTCGATCGGCGAAACCCGACCTTAGCTAAAGTCGGCTATTTTTTAATTTGACCGACCTGTTTCGCTCAACTCTAGTTGCATTATTTGCGGCTGCTAGCCAGCCTGAATACACGTGGGGATTGCCTGCTTGTTAGGAAATCCCCACATGTATTCAAACTGTCTAGCAGCCGCAAATCATGCAGCTACGGCGACAGAAACTAAATCTCTGAGCACATCCAAATACTCGGAGATTACCCGAGCATGTTGGGGAAATCTCAAGTAACGAGTATACTCGCTCATCATTAGTCAGGAATAGAAGAGGGGGATGACTTATGTAGGGAAAAGAGATTCCTATTTTTACAGAGAACAGGAAAAAGAGAAGAATTTTCTTGGTAGAAGGGCAAAATGAGCAATTGTAAGTACACAGTGCTATATAATATGATAATTGTAATATAGTAAGAGGATAAAAACTTTAATGGGAATGCATGTTTAATGAATTCGGAGTGTCTGACTCCATCATGGCACCTCGAGGCCGGTGTTGTTCTTGCCTGCCATATGTGTTTAGTGCACAGTTGATTTCTCCTATTAGCCAAATGACTAAATAATTGTTGTGCCTATTTTGTACACCTGTACCCACCCATAACATGCTATCTTTACAATAGACAGTGTAGACTGAGAACAGATGTATTTTAAACCCTTTCCTTAATGTCAGAGGGGAATGGCAAAAGCATGAATTCTCTTTATTTCATGATGATACTATTGAAAATGGTGACACTAGCAATAGAAATTAAGCAAAATATTCTCAATTTCTTCCATCTCTCAATGAAGATCTCATGTGAAACAGACTATTGATCCCCTGCTGATAAACTGGCATGGAAACTGCAACGAATTTGAAGTTCTCCCTAGTGGGCACCTCTGTCGGTAGCAATATACGAGGATAAGGATTGCTGTTTAGGTCAGTTAAGAACAATGTCACTCCAAACTGGAATATATTTTACCAATAATAGATGAGATGGGATTTGATCACTGCGGTGGAAAGTCACACAATGTGGTAGGTCAAAAGAAATGTATAATTCCTGAAGGAAAGCCTTAATCTTTCATTTTAATTGACAGAACTTTTGCAGAATAATAGGCTTTGTAGGATAACAGCACATTCTTCATATTGGACTAGGAAATACATTAATATTAACTATATACTGTATATTAACTAAACACAAATACAAATGTTAAAACAAAGAGATAATGTCTGAAGCCAAAAATATGTTCCTGGAAATTAGACAAAAAAGAAAAAATGTCCTGCGCCTAAATATATTTTCAGACAAACATGCCAGAAAATAAAAAAAGCAGTATAAATTGGTTGTGGGCAAGCTGCTGACCACCTTCTCTAATTGTCAGCTCAATAGTAATACAGCTTTGGGCTGAGCAACTGATTTCTTTGAGACAGACTGGTTTCTTGGAAAATACTAACGCCTATAGCCTTTGTAATTGGCACTATCATGCAGTAGTTCTGTAGTAACCAGTCTATAGATCTAACTGGTAACTGATTTGCTGAGCCCAGTAGCCTACACCTAAGGATTTAGAGATAGCGAATTTGTTCGGGTTCGGTTCCGGATACAATCGGCATCGAATATTGTTTTTGCAATATTCGTCGAACACAGATGAACGTCAGTAGAGTCAATGTGGGCAGAAATTACCGAATATGTTCAGAACCGATCGTAAGACAAACATTTGGCACGAATATTGTTCGAGTATGGCTCGAATATGTCAAAATCAGATTCGAAGCCAAAATTCAAACAAATTCGCTCATCTCTACTAAGGATTTGTGCAATGACTCCTTTTTCCGGCAGCCAAAAATTTCCATTTTTCAAGTGGATTACTCTTCAGGAAGACCTCCTGTTCTCTAACATTTTTTAAACCTGTATCATCTTTTGTTAGGGTTTTTTGGTAGTTTCCTGAGCTTTGCCATTTTTGATCTAACGAGCATTTTCCCGGGAATTTTTTGCCTTTTGTACTGGCAATTTCCAGACTTTTTTTTAAAACTCCACTTAGCAATGAAGAAACCTCCAGTGCAATAGCTGACAAAACATTAACAAAGATGTTCAAGCATCTTATATATGTCTTTTAAGCTTTCCTGTTGACTTGCGTTGTAAGTATGGAGCATCTTCTAAGCGAAAGATCATGATGCCCAAAGAATGGTCATGTCAGGACACTTTGGAAACCTGAATCATGTAAAAGACACTCAAATGCCTGAACATATGAACAGCACGTCTTTTTATATAGAAATGTACATGTTCACTCTTTTGAGCATTTTGTTAGCACTTTTTTAGGCGTTAGGCAGGTTTCAGTGTGGACTTGCTCCAAGCCCCCATGAGGTATGTACCCTAAGAACATTGGCTTCAGTAGTATTGCTCTCATATACAGCAAGGGACTTCTGAAGCCAGCGTTTTGCTGACGTAACAGCTGTACACAACCGATGACCACAATATTGGAGCTATCTCACCACAAGTGGATCTATTGAGGAAATAGTGTGATTTTTGCAACCATTATGTGGTCTTAGGCAACTTTCTTACAATACTAGACAACCTCTTAAACTTTAGCAAATTATGTCTTTACGACTTCTCTGTAGACCTCTGAAAGAGGAAAGGGGCTCAGTGATATTGTATCCTTACTTATGACATCCACTTGTTTGTCTAAAGTTTCTGAATAAACTAATAACTTTAGATGTTTCTTTGGTATTAAAGGTCCTAGCCTTAAAAAGGCTTTAGACTGTTCGACGGAATAGTTGTTGACGGTGATACTTTATCTTGTTTGACCAAATGGTTGGCATTTCTACTTGCTGAATGTTTCTTGAGATGTTCTTTTATCCTTTCCCAGTGTTCTGAACTAGTGGTGAATAATTAATTACAGTTTCATCTTTTCTTGCCTGTGTTTGCACTGCTATTTTGGTCCAGGATTTGAAAGGTTATGCTGTATTCATAACTAATATATGGGATAACAGATTTTAAAGGTTTTCATGAGTTACTTGGCTAATAGAAAGTCTCTTTATCGCTGACTATTTTAATATGTTGTAACTCAGCTCTCAATGTTTAATATAAAACAGACAAAAAGGATACTGATCTTCCTCTTCGACCTCATCAGACAAGAATACTTTCTTATGTTTTTTTCCGCTTCTCTAGCAGCAAATTACGCCAGTTTCTACCCATCTCTTTGCAAAGTTCTTTTGCTTTAGTGACTCTGACAGTGCAGTATTTCATATTGTATGACTTCAGCTTAATTACTAACCATAATTTATGAGTGCAATATATTAGAGTTCTATTACTTCATACCAACTAGCAACTGACATGTCCCAGTGCTTTCCCATGAGAGACATTTGCAAGCCATTTATCATGAAAAGGCACAAAAATAGAATTATCGAGATGCCTCATTTGTAGTTTGTTAAATTGGGAAAGGTTTGGGGATTTGAACTGCATAACTGTACGTCTGATTCATTTTATCTAATGGATCAAATCCAGTATGTCCCAATTATGCCTCTTTCTAAATTTAACATTAACATCCCTTCTCTTTCCAAATGTTCTTAACTTATGGCTACAGTAAATCTTCTACTAGCCTACAAAAAGAGTTTGCTTTTGAGATAATCTGCAGGCAAATGGCATTTCTATTATGCTGGTTTACTGAATACACAGCTACAGGTAGAAAATGAAGTTTTATTCTCCCTGAAGCCACTCTTTTCCAGTAATGGAGGTGGTACATGGAGAAGTTACAGTCACCACTCACTTCACTGATCATACCTTCATTTCTCCCCCTGCACATTGATTCACAGCTCGTTCTTGACACACAAACTACTGTTGCAGCTGCGACCTCGTCCGCGGCCCAGCCGACGCCTCCACGTCTCCTGACCACAATGCTGTGGGGCGAGCATCCCAGGTGGGAATGGAATGTGGACCCACGACCACAGTAGGGTAACCTTGACCTATCCAGACTAGGGAAGGGCAGCGTGCAGGGTCTGTGGCAGCGGAACATGTGTACAAGATGGCGACAAGCAGAACTAGATAACACAGCACAACTTCAGATATGAAGAAACATAAAGTTTACTTAAACAAAATCACAGTACATAAACGGAACATAACGATGACAGGCTCCCGAATCCGCACATCAAGGAAGGGTACATGTCTCAGTATAACAGACGAAGGCAGGACGACAGCATGGGTTGATGCAGTCCATGGTTATCTGGCACGGGCATACTAGGGTGGCCTCTCTCTCAGGCCTCAGGCATAGCATAGGCTCAGCAGGAAAACATCAGACACCGACCTTGGACAGACACCAGGACATCAGGACACAAGCAGGACATCAGGACCTCAGGACACAGGCTGGACATCAGGACACAGGCAGGACATCAGAACACAGGCATGCCATCGGGAAACCATCGTGGCAGCCCAGGTCATCGGCTGGGACACAGATGGCATAGGAACCACAGCATGGCAGCTCAGATCATTGACAGAGACACAGACAACGCAGGTCCAGGAGCACTGGCGTGGCAACTCAGGACATCGGCTTAGACATGTACGTCACAGGACCAGGTACACTGGCGTGGCAGCTCAGGTCATCAGCTGAGACATGGACGGCACAGAACCAGGCAGCAGTGGTCAGGATCTGGGTACCAGACAGTGGTCGCCAGACTCCAGACATTGGACACGATCTCCAGGCACCAGGCAGCGGTCGTCAGGCTCCGGGCATCAGACCTAGGAAGGAACTCAAGCGAGATGGTGCAAGCACCGTCGGGTTGGACAGAGTTAGCACCATACGGCAGGCTGAGCAAAGCATAGTAAACACTCAGCAAAAACACTGGACTCCATCTTTAAAAGACGAACCAAGGTTAGTTCACAGTCACTGGGTACAGCGTTCCAGACACAGAGGGACTTCAGGTACATAACAGAGGACACAGTTCAGACAGGGTCAGGTACAGGAACAGATACAGGATCAAGGGTTCAGGCCTGAGAATGCAGCCTTCAGGGAGGCGGAAAAACAAAACATAACAGAAATGGGCCTGGATATGCAGCCTCCAGGAAAGGTGAATCTAGGTACTCAGCCCCCAGAGCAGACAGAAAAACAGGACACAAACAGTAATGGATCTGGGTACTCAGTGCCCTGAGCAGGTGTAAAAACAAGACACAAGCAGAAACAGATCTGTGTACTAAGCCCGCAGAGCGGGGCAGAAGAACAGGCATCAGCTTTCCTAGAACAGGAGCTGAAACACCAAACACATGTGGCAAGACTCAGAAACTTAATGCAAAGCTCTGGCAATGCCCAACAGGAAAGAGTAACTTTATATAGGAGCTGCCCCTCAGCAATAGGCTGGGGAAAGCAACTCAGGTGCACACACTAACCCTAATAAAAGCAGGGAAGGTGTGGCCGCAAGCACCCTAAGCACAAACAGAAACCATTACAGCACAGACTGCACAGGAACTGAGGCTTAGGGCACCTGGCAGTGGCTGCAAGCCTAGACATATGTGGAAAGTCATGCACCAGCTGCAGTGGACCTTGCAACCCGTGGATAGCTTCCACAGTGTCAGCCAGGGACCACACATGCAGATGGTCATGCAGCAGAGCAAAGACATAACAACACATGTACAGCTACGCTGCGGAGCAGGGAACTGAGCAGCATCCTTACAGGTAACAGACAACAGTATCCCTGCTAGTTAGGGGGAGAGGAGCAAAGGGTTAAAGCAGAGACATACAGAGTAATGCCGGAGAAACAAGGTACAAGCTCACCGACATTAGAACTACACACATACGCTACAGAGTCAGCTGTCAATCAAAGAGCCGAGGGAGTGATTACAGCTGCACTCACTGTCTTGTGATTGATGGCTGTTATAGCCCCTTGTGCTTCCCCTATGCGTGGAAAAAAGTGAGTGCAGGAATAGTAAAACTTCAGTATTTTCATGGAGCTGCATTTCCAGTAAGGCAGGCCGAATTTAAATGTTGTTTAACTTGAAGGTTGCCTTTATATCTGCAGGAAAATAACATATTTGTGAGTGGTATGTTTCCTTTAAAGAGTTAGTGAAACATTTTACATATACATTGCTCACTTTTTTTAACAACTGCAAGAATGCAAGTCCATAGACTTTCAATATTCAGGCAGTCCATTCTTTTAATCCTTGGATTCTGAAGCTGTGAAGATGGGAAACTGATTGTCTGACATAGCCAGACTTCCCAGAGAGAAGATAAAAATGGTTTATTACTTTGTTTACCTTCTCAATTTCTGTTTACTCAACACTGAATTAGTGCTTGTATATAAAGAAGTGAGTGCACTTACACTGCTTCCCCTTCCAGACCCAATGAACATGTGATGACTGGTGTAAGGGAGGAAACAGGAGCTGTTGGGTCCTAGGAAAACCAGTCAGCTTTTCTATGCAGCCAGAAGGCTGAAATTTATCTGTACCTGTGGAAAACTTATCAGCCCCAACTACAGGGGGAAAGCAAACAAAAAAAATATATATTAATATGTTAAAATGCCCCCAATCCCCACCCAAAAGGAGGTCTTTTAAGATCTTATAGGGCAGAAAGCATAAAATAATTGAAAAAAGAAAATATAAAGTTTAAAATAACAAAAAACATAAGTGAAAAAAGAATCTTCCAGTCTACATCACTCCATTCCATTAAAATAAATATGTTTGATATATAAAAATAAATTCTACATAAAGGGGAGCAAAATGTAAAAGTTTCTAGTGAATCCTTTTTGGTTGTAAATGAAATACAAATAAAAAAATTGAAAAATAGACATGTAGTTACTATCTTTCTTTCTATTTTCCTCCGATATCAGCAAAAAAAAAAAGAATGAAAAAAATGATGCAGAAATTAAGCCTCATGTGTCGTAAAAAAAGGCCAAAATTATTTGAGTATTCAATTGAGGAAAAAATTACACAGCAGTTAAAAGCACATATGCGATAAAATGCAAAAATATGCCTGGACAGGAAGGGGGAAAAATAACCCGATCATGAATTGGTTAAGAACCCTTACTATAGTGCCACCCTTGATAGTGATTCCTAAATGATCATGAAGTTAGTAATGGCTGATTTAATTGAGAAAGGATGACAAACATCAGAATTTCATATCATTAGACGATCAGGTTATATTACTATGTTTTACTGTAGTTATAGCATATTGTATTATTCTATATATAAAGCTAATAAATGCAACATATGGTGGTGTATCAAAAAAGGAATGGTGCCCTTTGTGACTGATCATAGCTGGCGTGGTCTCTCTGGAGCTTGTCAATCATATCCAATTCAACACATTTAAAAGGCTGCTAGGAGGAAGCCAGTGGGGACATGATGTGTGACTGCCTTCAACTATGTGTAGATGGCAGTGCACAGAACGCTTTAAGAAGAGCCTTGGAGAAACATGAGAGCTGATTTTTACTTACATACCCTATATAAAAGTCTACTAAGTCATTTTCTTTTCAGAAAAATAGCAAGTTCACATGCTTTACCATTATGGATGAAAATATGTCTTCTATCAAGGCATTAGTCTATATTGATTTTTGTAATAGCGAATGGAACATCACAGGACATTGCTATAGGGGTGGAAGTGAAATAGGGGTCCTGGAGGCTAGATGAATCCAAAGGTCCCTCTTACATATTAAAAGAATCTAGAATCATCAATGGGTGTGGTTATATATTTTGGACTAGACTGAATCAGGAACTTTAAAGGGATGGTCCGAAGTCTAAAGTAATTGTCCTGCTAAATCCCTATTTAGTGACATAATCAAAACATTTGTAATATACTTGAATTAAAAATTTTCTAACCTTCTCTAGCTACACTAACAATTTTTCTGTTTTTTTCACTTTCTTTTTGATGATGTTTTGTTTGAATATCAGTGCATTCTGTAACACTCAAACAAAGTGCCATCAAAGGGTAAAAGTGTGGTCACTGCCTACATGAAACAAAGCATCATCAGTGACACTCGTTTCAGGGGTTGGGCTGAACCCTGTCCTGTGCACTGTGCGATTTGCACAATGACAGCTCACTCTCTATTGTAGACTCAAATCAGCAGTAACGAGCCAGCCAAAGAGCGTGTTATCAGAATACCCAGAAAAGAGACTTGTGACTTCACTTGTGGGGGCGACGCTGATCTTTGCACAGTGGGAATTTTGACAATTTGCTCTGTTGCCGGCTTGGTACTACTGATCTGAGCTGGCAACAGAAAGCGAGCTGTCATTGTGCATATTGACTGGTGCACATTGTGCAGGGACTAGCCCAGCCCCTGAAATGAAAGTCATTGATGATGCTTTGTTTCATGGATGGGGCAGAGGCTCACACAGTGACTAGTGACTGGAGCCTCTACACCCTGATGACGCTTCATTTAAGTATCCCAGCATGCCCTGGGATTCTCAAATGAAGTATTGTCAAAAAGGAAGTGAATAAAAAAAGAAAATCAGTTAGTTAGTGTAGTGAGGGAAGGATAGGAAATTTTTTCAACTATATTAGAAAATAGTTTAGAATATGGCATTCAACTATATTAGAAAATAGTTTAGAATATGGCATTAAATTGATAGGGATGTAGAATGAAAATTTATTTGGACACCCCTTTAAATGGCTCCTCTGGCAATTTGATATTCTAACTTACGTTAATTGATGGATTATTCTATATTTTACATATTTATATGACATAGGCTTTGTTTTCTGTCAGAGGCATTATATTAAGCAAGATTTCAATTAATAATTTTGCCTGTTGAATTCCATTGTTTCGGCTTAACAAAATAAGATTCAGAAGCATCTGACAACCTTTAATTTATAGTATTGGCTGACCTAATTGCTACTTTATGTTATACTTTCCCAGAATTACATGATAAAGAAATCAGTGCATAACTAGTTAAGAATCTGAAAAAAAAACTGTTATACCTATTATAAGCCGAAGAGCTGAGATTTAGGTCAGTGGGATTAGGAGCATACAGACACATAAATGGTGACAGTACTTTCAGACAAGTAGATCACAGTTTCAAACTGCAAATCACTTGAAAATTACCCCCAAAGTACACTCAACAGCTAGGATGGACATACGGTTGGCACAACCACACAGGAGCCCAAAAAGTTAAAGGGGGCCACTTACACCTCCAAAAGTAGCACATAAGAGGATGCATTATGTTCAAAACCCAAAACCCATGGCGAAATTGCATTTTTTTTCATCATTTCATCCCGTTAGCAATTTTATTTTTCCTATTTTACATTATGTTGCTCAGTAAAATGGAATGGTGTCATTTCAAACTACAACCCGATCCTGCAAAAAAAAAAATCTGTTCATACAGCTACATAGGCGGAAAAATAAAAAAAAGTTACAGTTTTGAGAAAAAAAAGAAAAAAATGAAAAATTGGGGTTAATATGCCTAATGACTTGCCAAAAAATTGTTAAAAAATGGGTCTAACCTAAACACTTGATTTACGCAATGAGGCGTTTTTTCTTTCTTTTGACACATTTCCTTTAAAAGGAAAATGTCAGTGACTGTTATGTGTCAGCAGATCAAATATTGCAGTAAACCGTAATGACTGCAATTGATTTGTTGCTGACCTTTGAAACTACTACAAGATTCTTGAAGAATTGCCCTTATCTCCTCGGGTTTTGTAAAGCACAATAATGACACAATAAGCCGACTGATACAAACTATGTAACGAGTCTTCTCACCATTACAGGAGTATTAGACACTTGGAATTGACTGCCAGCTGACAGCTGTCCTATCAGCTCTTGTTTAAAACCACCCACATTTTTCAAAATAATTAGCTGAAATGGTAACGCAGGCTGGGATTCTCTGACATATTTTGTACCATTAGATTGTTATAATTTATGCTGACAGATAAATAGCCCATAAAAGTAATACTAAATGTAAAACTATTCCACAACTATGTAATTCTAGGAAAATACTTTTGGTACCGATTATTAGTTTGTCCGGATCTGATTACATACTTTTGCACAAAAAAAATAAAATCCCAGGTCATACACTATCGCAAGTTTCATACAAATTGAAGGATGCAAAGCGTAGGCAAATACTGTCCTGGGTCAAATCTAAAGCAAATGCTTTAAGGTATCAGAGTTAATTATTGATGATCAAATAAATTAGAATGGAATTCATTTTGAAGAAGTGAAGTATACAAAAAATTAACATTTTGCCAGATGTTTTTCTGAAACGTTAAAAAAATCCTTATATTCACCTCTCTGATCCCTCTGTATCATTCGGTTGGTCCTCACCGCCTCTTCAGATTACCGCTGCTCATGCCTCTCACACTGGGATGAGACCTTGATGACACCAGGGAGGATTTTGCTACCTAGTGTTCGTACGAAAATCGTAATGACAGGCATGGGGGGGTCATCAGCAGACCCCTGGCTATCATCACAATCCATTGGCACCCCAAGATCATGTCAATGGCGCACGGATGGGAACATGGAGCAATGCATGCCCCCGTTGGTGCATATAATATGTGCCATCAAGTTTGGGGAAAGATGCAAACTTGTCTCTGCCTTGGATGCCAGCTCAAAAGCCAAGACATATGTTGTCCAATTACATCATATGTCGTGACGGGATTAACAAAAAAAAAGCAATTTAAAAAGTGCTGCTGGGATAAAATACACATATGGTCAATGGTATTAACTATTTTGTGCAGTGTGACTATCTGTTTAAGAGTAAAAAATGTCATGGTTCAAATAGTAATATAAGATTGGTGGGGATAGAAGAGTAGGTCACCAATGAAATATCTCCACTGTAAAAGTTCAGCTTGCAAATATAAAATCAATATATGAGAGCACCTAAAAAAACAAAATCTAAGCCAACAAATTGTAAGCACTGTGCAATTACAATTGCTCATTTTGTCTTTCTACCCAGTTAATTGCTCTCTTTTCTCTGCTCTATGTAGAAACAAGAAGTCTTTTCTCTCTGTATTTATTATTCCCCTCTTCAACACCTGACCGATCTGCTCCCTCCTTCTTCCTGCTGGGGACTTTTGGAGTGACTTATGACTCATACTGGGAAAACTGACCTCCTGTTTCTACATAGAGTTTAGAAGGATTCAGCTAGTAAGGTTTGAATCACGTGATGTCAAAGACCTAACAGATCATGTTTTCAGGATTTCCCTTGTATTGTACAGGTGATGCAATTATCACCTGGGCAATACTAAGGAAATCCTGAAAATATGGCCTGTTGGTGGGCCTTGAGGACTGGAGTTGGGGAACTCTGCTATAAAGTATCATTCGGAATCTGCACAAGTTGAAGTGTTTGTGAAGTTAAACTGAACTATTTGTGGAGATTATATCTATATTTGCCATAGTTTGTACTCCATTTTGCATACTAAGTAACAAAACAAGGATAATCAAATTGCATCAAATTAAATTTAGCCTCTGGGTGTAGCATGAATCCAATCTCAAAAATCTATTAAGCTAATGAATACTCATGGTTTTGTATAATAAAATGCACAGAGCAACAAAGGGATCAGAGTGCAGAGTAATGATGGCCGGAATGTAAAACATTCTTTTCTCACCATTCAAAGTGTTTATTTTGATGGAAAAGAAAGAAAAAAAAATGTGAATTATGTAAAGCAAATTTGTTTTTTCCTCTCATCTTGTAATTTGCTTTTTCGTTATTGAACTTGAAGTTTTGTAGGCAAAAACCTTTACTAAAACATTTCTTATCCAAATGCAGATATTTGCAGAGCAGATCATGAAAGTTTTATTACTGAAAAATACCGGTCAGCATGATAAAATATAAAAAACTGCAACTTCCTTGATATGTTTATAGGACAGTGGCCTGTCTCTTCACCTCAATAAATTAACTATTCCCTATTCTCCCTTCCTAATTTTTTTTCGGCATTTGGTCCTTTCTGTAATCTGCTTCCACACCCTCCATATACTCAGAAACACTTTTGCCCCGATTCTTCAAAGTGTTTACGCCAAAAACACACTTTGAAAAGTTGGAAAATTTTTGCACAACATTGATATTTTGTGATGCTTTGGGCAGCTTTGCCTAAATTGGGGAAGCAGTGGAGGAGTCAGGGTGGGACATGGGGCACGGTTAAAGGGGGTTGTCTGGTCTTAAATTAAAAGTCTGCAGTCATTCTATTTGACTTCAGACTTGTGAATCCTCACATCATGCCTGTACTGCTTCACTTCCATCCCTGCGAGACTTGAAAGGCAGACAAGGGCTGGCCAGACGGGTGAAAGAGAAGGAGCAGCTTCATTTCCATCCTCTGGAGGCTTGAGAGGCAGAGAAGGGTGGGCTGGACGGGTGAAAAAAGGAGGTAATAGGATACAAGGGCGGGCTTGATACACTTGCACCTACCCTGTGAGGCACGTCATCATCGGGATCGCTCCCCGCACCATATGCGGCGACTGCATAGGTCTGCACCCGCCGTACAAGATGACACCCGGCGTATAAGACGACCCCGACTTTTGAGATTTTCAGGGGTTAAAAAGTCGTCTTATATGCCAGAAAATAAGGTAAATAATTATATATAATCTAGGCGTTTCTCATGAAGCTGTTTTTAACATTTCCTGTTGCCACTAGTACCAATATAACACAATCAAATTTGTTTGCTAGAAATAGATATCAGTGGCAGACAGTCAAAGTGTATAGTTGTCGGGAAGTATGTCCTTAGTAACAAGAAAGTTTCAGATTATCCTTTTTGTTTTTTTAATGATTTTTCTTATTATTATTTTGTATCGTGTAGGCTTTCTCTCACCTTCCTTTGGGTTTTAAATTCAAGGCAAAATTTTTCTGAAATTTTGGAAAAAAAAATGCAAGAAAATGTTGAGGATTTAAACTGTTCTCAGTCTTTTGTATCATCTGACATTGTGTAAAAATAAATTTAGGTGAAAAACCCAAAAATACAGTGAATGTCCACCTTTTGACAGGGCCATAGGCCTCGTCACAAAAAAACACCTGCCTAATATTCTCTAGTACCTATTTGGGCCACCAAACCGGCTGTTATCCATTTAGGCCTGGACCACACAGGTCCTCTGAAGGTGTCATATTGTAATATGACAGATGTCTTCATTCTCGTAAGTCGAAAAGTGTGATTTGGATACTTTTTCTCTTTCCAGGGTTAACTTTCTAGTCTTGGGTAGAATATGTTGGCTATGGCGATCATTGCCGTTTTAATTCTGGTCATTTTAGATTTCCAGTAAATGTAGAATGCTTGTACTAAACAAAGATCAGGGGGATCAGCAGAGAAATCAACGCTGGATGAGTATGTAAAAAACCCATTAATCTCATTGAATTAGTCAATGTGTAGATGTTTAATTGAAGTCGATATGATGATTACCTGTGTCTCTGATGGACTAGACTAGAAATTTTATACAACTAGTAAGCAATAAGGATCTCATCCAAAGAAAGTTCTAACAAACTTGCAGAATCCGCCAAATAGCAATGCCTCTTGTCAGCTCTAATTGTTTCAGATACCTCTACCTAGCCAGGAGCCAAAGAAAAAGTTTGTACCCGTCAGACATCTTCAGAAAAATGAGCCGTGCTGATCTAGATATAAATTAAATGAAATCAAAGGAGCAATACACATTATGACAGCATCTTGTCAAGGAAGGATTTCTCTGTTCTTTCAAAGATAATGATGGATCATAAGACTGTGTATTGGTTTTTAGGAGATTATACACAACTCAAATTCATTATTATTCTTTCTTTAAGAATAAGAAGAAATGCTGATAAAGTCTGGGATGACATTTTCTACAATCTGAAAAAAAAACCACTATAGAAATAAAATTGAATTTTGAATTCTTTTCCCAGTTAGGGTATGTGCACACGTTGTGGATTCTGCGGCGGATCCGCAGCAGTTTTGGCCCTGCGGATCCGCAGGAGAATAAGCTGTGTTGTACAGTACCATTATATTCTATGGAAAATCCTCAGAAAGAATTGACATGTCATTCTTTTCTGCGGATTCCGCAGCGGTTTGCCATCTCCTCCATTGTAGAGATGAAAAACCGCAGGGTAAAACCGCAGGGTAATCCGCAGATAAACCACAGGTCTTTTGACCTGCGGATTTACCTGCAGATTTTGCAAAATCCGCAGACCAATCCGCAGCGTGTGCACATATCCTTAAGGGTATGTGCACACGTTCTGCAGACTTTTCTGCATGAAAAAAGCGTCTCTTAGCAGGAAAAATGCATAAAAAATGAGTTTTGGATGTGTTTTTAGCATGTGTTTTTTATGCATCTTTTATTGCATTATTAGAATGTATAAAAAACGCCTCGAAACCGCTGAAATAATTGGCATGCAGCGAATGTGAGACTGTTTCAAATCTGCCTGGGATAAAAAAGCATGACATTTTAGAAAACCCATTCACTGGAACAGTAAAATGCTCGGATTGTACAAAATGCTTGGAAATAAAAAGGGCAAAAACGTGATGTGTGCACATACCCTAAAAAGGTAGACCGTTGCTGAACAAGAGTGTAGGGGAGAGACATCAAACACGTACGTAGACTGTGACTTGCCTTGGTCAGGAGGTTGCCTTGCATAAAGAGAAAAAAAGCGAACCGCCACTCTGATCTGTGACGTAGCTCCCAGGGGGAAGGAGCAGCAGCAGTGCTGTGAAAGGAGGATGGATTGAGAAGTAATATATTCACATGAAGTTACATAGAAGAAAGAGGTAGAGGGCTGTGAGCCTTCATAGTTTTAGAAAAAAATTGCATTTTTATCTTCCGTGAGTACTATATTGTGACATCGACGCTATAGTATACACTATTGTCCCACAGCTTTCCTAGTTTTCCAACTTAAATGGCTACTCTACCTACTAAACGTGCTATAATTGGACAGATTTATTACTAAACATTCTTACAAAGATGAATGAATGGTGGCTGGAATGATGAGGATACTGCTTGGTGTTCTGTTTTACAAAGAAGTAAAATAATAAAACGCATAAGGTGAAAAATTAACATTCCCCTTAGACTATGTTCACACGGTGCATTTTTGATGCGTTTTTTCCAAAAGCAAAACCTGCTCTCTTGGCAGTAAGAAACTTGCTTCAAAAAGCAGATTTTGGTAAGGTTTTCTTGCGTTTTTGCTGTTTTTTTTCCTGCGTTTTTTCAGATTACATTTTTTTCCTGTGCATGCTGATAAGTTTGGGGCAAAAATAAATCTGATTCTACTTCATCAGCTTTTGGCACAAAAAATGCAGCAAAAACTGATACTTGCATTTTTGCTGGATTTTTTTGCACAACTCATTGCTTTCAATTCCTGAAAAAATACTGAAAAAACACTGAAGAATTGCTGAAAAAATGCTGAAAGAAGTGACGTGCTCCATTCTGTAAAAAACAAGGTTTTGCACAAGATACTGTGGACAAAAAAAAACAAGCTGTGTGCATGAGATTTTGGAGAGTTCATAGACTTTGCTGGTACTGTAAAACACAGCTGGAAATTTGTATTAAAAAAAATGCAGAAAAATTGCTGAAAAAAGCAATGTGTGAACATAACCTTAGGTAATTTTTGCTGTCAAAAACTTGGGAATCATGAAACACAATAGAATTATTCAACAATGTGTCTTCTTTTTTTCCCACTTTTTTTTCCCAAAAAGTATGCAGAATTTAACAAAAGAGGGCATGGTCTTCAGTTGACCAACAAATCTAATATATAAAGCTCAATGTGTCCATGTATGTGTGTGTGTATGTCCGGGATTGGCATCTGCACTGTCGCAGCTACAGCCACAAAATGTGGCACAGTCACACGTCTGGACCCCGAGAGCGTCATAGGCTATGTTGTGAGGCAAAAATTTAACCCCGCGTGTTCCAATTCACCAAACAATTTGGCCTATTATTCTTATCATTTCTATGGTGTTATCGTCCTTCTGTAAAGCTGGAAATAACACAATTTATTACCGTGCCGACACAGACCACCCTCTGACACAGACTGCAGGGGGATGCCCAGTATCACACAGGATAGGATTAGATACACGGCTCAGCAGTCAGTATCACATAGGATAGGATTAGATACACAGCACAGCAGTCGGTATCACACAGGATAGGATTAGATACACGGCTCAGCAGTCAGCATCACATAGGATAGGATTATATACACAGCACAGCAGTCAGTATCACACAGGAGAGGATTAGACACATGGCTCAGCAGTCAGTATCACACAGGATAGGGTTAGATACACAGCTCAGCAGTCAGTATCACATAGGATAGGATTAGATACACAGCTCAGCAGTCAGTATCACTCAGGATAGGAATAGATATACAGCTCAGCAGACAGTATCATACAGGATAGAATTAGATACACAGAACAGCAAACAGTATCACACAGAATAGTATTAGATAAATGGCTCAGCAGTCAGTATCATACAGGATTGGATTAGATACACAGCTCAGCAGACAGTATCACACAGGATAGGATTAGATACACTGCTCAGCAGTCAGTATCACACAGAATAGGATTAGATACAAGGCTGAGCAGTCAGTAACACATGATAGGATTAGATACACAGCTCAGCAGAAAGTATCACACAGGAGAGGATTAGGTACACAGCTCAGCAGACATTATCACACAGGATAGGGTTAGATACACAGATACACATGTTGTTTATCAAAAGGCTCTTGAACGAGTTGAAAACAAAATACTATCAATACTTGGGTAATCATTTAGTTAATTTGTGTTGCAAATCTGTAGTGTTGAATATATGATGTGAAATGTCTTTATGTGCAATATAATCATTATAATTTGTTACAACTAACCACAGTTGGTTACTATGCCCAGGCAACGCCGGGCTCTTCAGCTAGTTTTCTATAAATTTTTACACCATAAAAGTTTCCTACTTTATTAAATGGGGTGCTTATGTTACTATGGAGCTTTATAAGGCTTAATATCCAAGGGAATCTGTCACCAGATTTTTTATATCTCATCTGAAAGTGCATGATGTGGAGACCCTGACTCCAGCAATTTATCATTTAGTTTTTTTGGGTGCAGCAGTTGTGATAAAATCCCTGTTTTCTCTGCTGCAGATCTAACAGTTCTCTGAATGCTGAGCTCTTTATAACCCAGACCACACCACTGTGTACACAGTAAATTGAAACAAAGCTGCTAATCAGTGTTGGAGGCGGGGTTACACAGAGCAAAAGGACTAGGAGTCATGTGACACCTAGTCCTGCAGTGATAATCACTTGCTGATAAAACACTGATTTTATTGAAACAACAACAGCGCAGCTTAATAAGTGATATTAAGCCCCTACATAATGCTGCTTTCATGTTACATAGCAAAAACCTGCTAACAGACTAGCGTATGAAATGTCATTCTTAATAAATACCCCTCTTTAATGGAAAGAGGACCACTGTTTGGTTGACTACATTACCTTGGGTTACAGTATATGCTGGTATCCTCTTGCATCTTCAATACATGCAAATGTTAATTAGGACGTAAAAATTTTCAATGAATTGCCCGAATAATTGATTAATATTAATCATTTTATTTCTTCATAAAATATTCATTTAAACATAAAATAGTGAACAGAAAGTACAAATTTTTCTGAAAAAAATCAACATTACACATTTGCAAAGAAAACATTGTGTGCACTTGGAACAACAAGAGTTTCTCACAATGCAAAATCAATATGCTCGATTGTAGCTACGTTTCGACAGACTAAAGCAAAATCATGGTTTTTTTTTAAGAGTATCCTGGGTTCTATTTTTTTTAAATTCATACCTTGAAATGATAAATATCATGATTATGTCTTATATCTATTTTAATTACACTTTTTAGTAATATCATCAGGATAAAGCACGTGATGAATTTTATAAACTCGACTGCGTTACAATATTTTAGAAAATGTACAACTGGAGCAATATAATCCCAGTGTGCATTGGATAGAAGGGTACAAATGGCATAACTCTGTTGTATTGTTTGATTAATAGCCACATTTTCCATCCCTGAAGTTGGAGTCGGCAGTTTTGACCTTTTATTTTATGTTTCGAAGATTGCAATTTTAGCATCGCTTGACCTAAAATAGATGACATACCCAGCTGCTCCGACTAGGCGGCGGGGATCTCACTTTCTAGGGTGGTAAATAACATTGCAAAGGTGTAAGCATCGTTCCTATTCTGCTGTGTTCCGGACTTTGCCCTTACTGTTGCCCTTAAGCCTGGCTTCATTCAGCCATACTGGTTCCTGTGACATCACCGCCTGTTGGTCCCGCCCGCCGGGTTTAAATAGCTTTCCTGGACGTGACTACCTTGCTTGTATATCTCGTCCTGTACCTGATCTGCTAGCTGGGAGTTGCACGCTGTGCTACCTCCTTCCTTCCTGCTGAATCCACCTGGATTACCTGCTGCCTAACTGCCGCCGCCTGGACCTTCTGACGGTGTCTGCCTGAAGGCTCCTTCCAGCTCTGCCTCCACCGCTCACCGCTACTACAGCACTCACGGTATGCGCTGAAGATCTTGATTGCTGTGTGCGTTTCACCTGAGAGACCTATCCCTTCTACCTTTAATCATCCAGTATCAATTACCTAGTGACTTTCTCTGCCACTGCACTGTGCCCGAAGATTCCCCTCCCGCAAGGGAGAGGGCTAAGTGACTGTCCTTGCCTGCATCCTTAAGACTGTGTCTGCTTACATCTACATAGTGCTGGTGTACAACTTGCTATCTACTGGACTGAGTTCTGCTGCTGTTACCACTGCTGTCATTGTCTGGCTCCGCCAGCACCTGTGCTGTTCTGTGCTGCTTGTTTAATACAAACTACTTTCACGTATACCTGTGTCTGTGACTCTATCATCTAGCCACTGTCTTCATAGAAACCTACTATACATCATTACAGGATATACAAGCCACCAATATGGAGACCGCAGGTGTAGAGTCCCTGGAGAAACGTGTAAGCAAGCAGCTTGCTTTGATACGGCAGGATGTGGCAGGCATTAGGACCCAGCTGGACACGCTGGAGCAACGTATCGAACACAATGCCGGGGCAGCAGAGGCACAGTTGCAACGACTGGCAAATCGGATTACGGCGCTGGAACAGGCAGCTCCTCTTCAGGGTGATCGTGTTCTGGCGTTGGAGCAAGCGATTCCTATGCAGCTCGATCGGATTGCTGCTCTGGAACAGGCCCCAGCCGCGCAGGTAGCAGGTGCTGCCCGGGATACTACACCGACCTTCCCGAAGCTTCCACCCTTCCGGTTCGCTGGTGAGAGGGATAAATTCCGAGGATTTTTGAACCAGTGCCAGATCTTCTTTGCTGCTCATGCCCCATAGTTCACTACTGAACGCTCCAAAGTTCTGACTATAGTCATGCTGCTGTCTGGTAAGGCGCTCGCGTGGGCCAACCCTTTGATTGAGACCGACGACCCTCTGCTTAACTCTATGGACAATTTCATTGCCGCAATGACGCAGATGTTTGATGACCCGAACCGAGCTAATACTGCTGAGACGACGCTGCTGACCCTTCGGCAGGGGAAGCGTTCGGTGCTGGAGTATGCATTGGACTTCCGTAGATGGGCTTTAGACACCACCTGGAACGGGGCAGCCAAGCAGGCCATCTTCCGCAGGGGATTGTCTACGGCAGTTAAGGATGAACTGGCACGCGGGGACTCGCCCGTGCTTCTTGGGGACTTCATCAATCACTGCATCTGCATTGACAATCGACTCTCCGAGCGCAGACAGGAGTGCTGGTCTGATCTACTGTTTAATAACACTGTTCCGTTCTCTTCTCCCTCCAGAGATATCACCAGCAGGAGGAATCCCGAGCCCGAGCCCGAACCGATGCAGGTGGATGCCGTACGTAGAAATCCTCCTGATGCCCGCAAGGAGCATCGCTTTAAGGAAAACCTGTGCTTCTACTGCGGGGGGACCGGTCACTTCATCTCCGAGTGTCCAGTCAGGAGACGTAAGACGGCTGCAGCTATCATTGATTGTAACTCCGAGGCGGGGGAGTCCTGCGTCCTAGATCTGAACAATTCGGGGGGCAGAGACAATCAGAGAGACCTGGACTTTGCCGATATGAATTCGCTGGCATCTCTTCCATTGAACGCAGTGGTGATCTCTATGACATCCGTCGTTTCCTCCTACTTCGCTACTAAGAAGAATTCCCACTATTACCTATCCTTGAGGATCTGCTTCCAGGGTCGGTGTGTCGAGAGCGCCGCCATGTTGGACTCCGGGGCCAGTGGGAACTTCATGGATTTCGCATTTGCAAGGAAGCATGGAATCAGGGCAGTGAAGAGGGAGTCGTCAGTCTTGATGGAGACAGTAGACGGGTCGCCACTTACATCTGGACCGGTAACCATGGAGACTGAGTCGGTGAAGGTATGCATTGGAGAGGAACATGTGGAACATTTGTCCTTTTTACTAATATCTTCTCCTCACTTCCCTATTATCCTGGGGTTACCTTGGCTCCAGGTTCAGAATCCTCGCATCAACTGGGAGACCAGGGAAGTGCAGTTCCCTCCAAGTTCTAACAGCAACCCCGCTATTCCTAAGGTCGCTGCTATCCCCAAGGTAGTAGCTACGACTGAGGGACAATTACCACCGGAGTATCAGGATCTGGCAGAGGTATGTGACAAGAAGAGGGCAGATATGTTACCTCCCCACCGGCCTTATGATTGCCCGATAGAACTGGTATCTGGGGCGGAGATCCCATTCGGGCGTATTTACCCTTTGTCTGGTCCTGAATTAGAGGCCTTGAAGGACTTCATCGACGAGAATCTCGCCAAGGGCTTCATCCGACCGTCTACTTCTCCTGCGGGTGCACCAATCTTCTTCGTGAAGAAAAAGGACGGGGGTCTGCGTCCTTGCATGGACTACCGTGATTTAAACAAGGTAACGGTCATGAATCGGCACCCGCTACCCTTAATCTCTGAACTACTGGAGAGGGTGAAGCAGGCTAAGATATTCACCAAACTGGATCTTCGGTGAGCCTACAATCTCGTGAGAATTCGGTCTGGAGATGAGTGGAAGACGGCCTTCCGCTGCCGTTATGGACACTTCGAGTCACGGGTCATGCCGTTCGGACTACGAAATGCTCCTGCAACCTTTCAGCATTTTGTTAATGACATTTTCCGAGATGTGCTTGATGTATTTATGGTTGTGTATCTCGATGACATTTTAATCTTTTCCAGTGATCTCGAGGAACATCGGCTCCACGTGAGGACAGTGCTGCAACGCCTGCTGCATAACCATCTTTACATCAAATTGGAGAAATGCGAGTTCCACAGGGCAACAGTGCAGTTCCTCGGTTATGTCATCTCTCCACAGGTTCTCCAGATGGACGATCAAAAGACCAGAGCGATCCAGGAGTGGCCAGCGCCAGGATCGGTGAAAGAAGTTCAGAGGTTTGTGGGATTCGCCAACTTCTATAGGCGCTTCATCCGTAACTTCTCTGAGATTGTGGCACCCATCACCCAACTGACTAAGAAGGGGGTACCGTTCCGGTGGACTCCGCAAGCCCAGGAGGCGTTCACACGGCTGAAGGACAAATTTGTGTCGGCTCCCATCTTTAGACATCCAGACCCAGACCTGAGCTTTACTCTTGAGGTGGACGCATCGGATGTCGCCATCGGCGCAGTGTTGTCACAGAGAGGAGGTGAGAAGGCAGTTCTTCATCCTTGTGCCTTTCTTTCTCAGAAGCTATCCCCGGCGCAGAAGAACTATGACGTAGGGAACAAGGAGTTACTGGCGATTGTGACGGCGTTCAAGGAGTGGAGACACTTGCTGCTGGGGTCCTCAACTCCGATTACAGTTCTTACCGACCACCGAAACTTGGAATTCATGCAGTCCGTAAGATGTTTGAACCCATGTCAGGCACGTTGGAGCTTGTTTCTAAACCAATTCAACTTCATCATCTCCTACAGGTCGGGGGCACGGAATGGTAAGGCAGATGCGCTATCTAGGATTGCTGCTCCTGAGGAAGTGATTGAGTCGTCTCCTAGTACTGTTGTGTCTCCCGCTCGTTTCATCTCTGCAATCCATCATCAGGATCTTCTGTCTGAGATCAAAGCAGCATACGCAGCAGATCCGTTGCTAAGGCAACCTACCCCCGAAGTAAGCCTAAATTTCAGTGGAGGAGTGTGGTTACAGGAGAATCGGCTGTATGTACCAGAGGTGACAAGACTTGAAGTCCTCCGACTGATCCATGATTCTAAGATTGGGGGACATCGTGGAATAACGAAGACCCAAGAGTTCCTGGCTCGGTACTTCTGGTGGCCTTCGTACCGGAAGGACGTGGACGGATACGTGTCATCCTGCGAGGTATGTGCTCGGTTCAAGACGCCTCGTGCGTCGACTTCCGGGTTGTTACAACCCTTGCCTATACCATCTCGTCCCTGGAGATCCATCTCAATGGACTTTATTGTTGAACTACCGGTCTCCAAGGGTAAGAACACCATTCTAGTGGTCGTGGACCGCCTCACTAAGGCAGCACACTTTATCCCTTGCGCTGGATTACCCACAGCAAAACAGACTGCAGACTTGTTGATTCAAGAGGTGGTCCGTCTGCACGGAGTCCCGGATGAGGTGATCTCGGATCGTGGGGTGCAGTTCACGTCTAGGTTCTGGAGGTGTTTCTGCGCGGCTCTGGATATTAGAGTAAGTCTGTCTTCGGCTTACCATCCACAGACCAATGGACAGACGGAACGTACGAATCAGACCCTGGAGCAGTACCTCCGTTGCTACTTAAGTCATCTGCAGGACGATTGGGTAGATCTGCTTCCCCTGGCAGAGTTCACATATAACAACTCGCAGCACTCCTCGACTAAGCAGTCACCGTTCTTTGCTAATCAGGGTTACCACCCAAGCATCTTGCCGCAGTTCCCCAAGGAGGCTGCAGTGCCTGCTGTGTCTGACCATCTTTCTTTCTTACAGCAGAATTTGGAAGCTCTGAAGACCACCTTGACGACAGCGCAGGAGAGGTATAAGAGAGCAGCAGATCGTACCAGGAGGCCGGCTCCGGTGTATAGGGTGGGAGATACGGTCTGGTTGTCTACCAAGAATCTGAGGGTGAGGGCACCGACTGTCAAGCTTGGGCAGAAGTTTGTAGGGCCATACAAGATCGTGGCTCTAGTGAATTCGGTAGCGGTGCGTCTGAAATTACCCCCTGCCTGGAAGGTTCACCCGGTGTTCCATGTTTCCCTACTAAAGCCAGTTGTACCAAATTCCTTCCCAGGGCGTACTTCCTCTCCTCCAGCTCCAGTGCTCGTTGATGGACATGAACATTATGTCGTGGAGAAGATTCTGGATTCACGGATCTTCAGAAGGAAGCTGCAATACCTGGTCAAGTGGCAAGGATACTCTGTCGAGGAGAATTCCTGGGAACCGGTGGAGAATATCTGTGCTCCGCGGCTGCTGGAGCAGTTTCATCTAAGGTACCCGGACAAGCCTGGTCGAAGATTGTCCGGAGGACATTCTTTAAGGGGGGAATAATGTAAGCATCGTTCCTATTCTGCTGTGTTCCGGACTTTGCCCTTACTGTTGCCCTTAAGCCTGGCTTCATTCGGCCATACTGGTTCCTGTGACATCACCGCCTGTTGGTCCCGCCCGCCGGGTTTAAATAGCTTTCCTGGACGTGACTACCTTGCTTGTATATCTCGTCCTGTACCTGATCTGCTAGCTGGGAGTTGCACGCTGTGCTACCTCCTTCCTTCCTGCTGAATCCACCTGGATTACCTGCTGCCTAACTGCCGCCGCCTGGACCTTCTGACGGTGTCTGCCTGAAGGCTCCTTCCAGCTCTGCCTCCACCGCTCACCGCTACTACAGCACTCACGGTATGCGCTGAAGATCTTGATTGCTGTGTGCGTTTCACCTGAGAGACCTATCCCTGCTACCTTTAATCATCCAGTATCAATTACCTAGTGACTTTCTCTGCCACTGCACTGTGCCCGAAGATTCCCCTCCCGCAAGGGAGAGGGCTAAGTGACTGTCCTTGCCTGCATCCTTAAGACTGTGTCTGCTTACATCTACATAGTGCTGGTGTACAACTTGCTATCTACTGGACTGAGTTCTGCTGCTGTTACCACTGCTGTCATTGTCTGGCTCCGCCAGCACCTGTGCTGTTCTGTGCTGCTTGTTTAATACAAACTACTTTCATGTATACCTGTGTCTGTGACTCTATCATCTAGCCACTGTCTTCATAGAAACCTACTATACATCATTACAAAAGGATATATCTGTATATATCTTTTAGTTTTGATGGTGACTATTTCTACTTAGTGTAGAAATATAAGATGTTTTTATGATCTAGATTTCAAAAAAATGTATCAGACAAATGTATCTCAGAACAACCAGAGTTCACATTTCACTTTTACATATAGTTGGTAGACTAACAAATAGGAGACCGATGGATGACAATGTGACTGCTGGATCAGATTGTAAAGATTATGTATGTTTAAAGACTGTTGCATTAAGATGCATTGAAATGATAAAAAACAGGCTGCAAAATGTTTTTAAATACAAGTCATCCATGTGGATCTGGATTGCAGCAAAACTGAATTTGAAGGGGCAGTAACATTGATTTGAAGGGGCTAAGAAAACATATGTACAGCATTTTTCGGACTATAAGATGCACTGGACCATAAGACGCACCACAAATTATGGATGTGGAAAATAGGAAAAAAAAACAGATTTTTATAAGATGAGGGTCCATCTTAGGCCCGGGTAACACTTGCGAGAAACTCACACGAGTCTCGCATCTCAATACCCGGCACTGCCACCGGCACTCGGGACCGAAGTGTGTAGCTGCATGTATTTCTATGCAGCTGAGCTCTCCGGTCTGAGTGCCGTTGGCAGTGCTGGGTATTAAGACACGAGACTCGTGCGAGTTTATCACAAGTGTGACCCCAGCCTTGTAGTCCAAATGTAAGGTATCTTACCTGGGGGCCGGCAGTGAGGGAGTGGGGTCACAGGAGGCATAGTGTCACAGTCCCCATGCCTTCTGTCGCTCACCTCGCCAGGCCCCCCGTCGCACACGCTCATACTTACCCTGCACCGCAGCCTCACTCCCACTTGCTTCGGCGATGGCATCCTCCTCTGACCGGCCCGCGGCCTGTGACGTCATTGTGAGCCCTGCGCATGCTCACCGGCTCACCGTCTCTCATCTTATCCTCCGGCGGTGCCCTGACCCGGTGGCACCGCCGGACCAATGGGGGCACATCTGCATGTATATCAGGCCACCCTCCCATAATGGAGGCGCCTGATCGTTGTTGTTTTAGCAGCACTCTAGGTCCTGTGGTTTGCCTTGCATTCGGCTTCCACCCTCTTATTGCTTTGTGCTTCTTTGCAGTCCTGCTCCAGTCCTACTCCGGTCCTGCCTGTCCTTGTCCGTACCTGCAGTCCTGCTCCAGTCCTGCCTACCCGTGTCTGTACCTGCAGTCCCGCTCTGACCCTGCCTGTCCGTGTCCATACCTGCAGTCCTGCTTACCCGTGTCTGTACCTGCAGTCCCACTCCGGTCCTGCCTGTCCGTGTCCGTACCTGCAGTCCTGCTCCAGTCCTGCCTACCCGTGTCTGAACTTGCAGTCCTGCTCCAGTCCTGCCTACCCGTGTCTGTACCTGCTGTCCTACTCCAGTCCTGCCTACTCGTGTCTGCTCCGGCAGTCCTACTCCAGCTCTGCTTTCCCGTGTTAGTCCCAGTACTCCATTCCGAGCTACCCCTCTTGGTTCCAGCTGCTGTGGCATTCGAACCCCTGGACCTGCTCCTAATGATCCCTGTATAGGGGTTGGCACCACCTGGTAGCTCGTCCGGGGTCCCCTCGGTGCCACGGTCCAGAGGGTCCACTCCGGGAAGTCCGTCTTGTCTAGCGCTGAGCTAACACGTAGTCCCTTCCTCAGGACCCCAGCGGTGGCAGAAGTGGGGCAATGCTGCAGGCCCTGAGTGGGAGGAGGGGGTATGCTAGCGTTGCAATTCTGTGAGCCCGATACCAGCGGTAAAAAAGAGCAGAGTGCATTGAGCAGGGCAGGGTCCCTTCTTCAGGGAGTCGGCAGCAGCGGAAGTTTGATGATGCTGAAGGGACGGTGTCGACGGTGAGCAGGGCAGAGTGCATCATTGTTTTCCTGGAGGTCACTTTCCTAAGTCATGGGCCACTGGAGGCAGTGCATGCGCAGATTGGGATCTCGGCCCAGCCTCGATCTCAATCTTCGCATCCGCAGCCTCTGGCGACTATTTCCCTGAAGCTCGCTGCCTTAGCTCACGGCTTCAGGAATATGGCCGCTGGGAAACTAATGATGCACTCCGCTCTGCTCACCGCCAACACTAGGCTGCAACATCGCCACGCATCTGCTGCTGCTGGCTTCCTGAGGAAGGGACCCTGCTCTACCACCACTGCAACCTCCAGATAAGCCTGCATTCAGACTATAAGACGCACTCCCAATTATCTCCTCCCATTTTTTTTGGAAAAAACTGCTTCTTATAGTCCAAAAAATACATTATGTATATTATAGAGGAGCGAAAATATGAATTTTACAAAATATATAGGTCTAGGCTAATTCAAACAATTTGCAATTGGACTTTCTCAAACCATCCCACAAATTCCAAAACCCATTAGCCAAAAAAGGATCACATGACCATACTGACATCTCCATAAGGCCTTGAAGCTATGAAATCACGTGGAACAGCACAGGCATTCAGGGGGAATATCATAACCTGTATAAAAGCTAACAAACAAATTAATGCTGCACTGTCTACCCGGCTGCCAACGAAAGAGCGACCCTCCTTGCTGAGAACCTAACCTTATGTGATTTCTCTCCTGGGCTGATGGGTAGACATGAATTGACAAATTTAGGCACTAAAAATCTTCATCATGTATTTCTAGAGCAGCAGTGACATTTTTATTTCATGTATAAAGTTTGCATGCTATAGCATCACAAAGTGCAGCTGTTAGTTTGTTAGTTATATACAGTATGTAGGTGGCTACTCTTAGCTTGCACCTCTTCACACCGCTTGTCTGATTGGAAATGATGGTCAGTATTTGATATTTATGTATAAAAGCCAAGGCAGGGAATTCAGCAGCCATTTTAGGATAGTGAAAGGCTATCAAGGCTCATAGCTCAGTAGCAACAGTGCCAGATTCAGTGTGAGTAATCATTGATATTATTTTGTAGCTGGCATTTGTCTGATAAATCTGATTAATTACAATTCTTTTCTTTATTCTTAATTCATTAGCAAGCAGAAAGCAATTACAATATTATTTACAGAAAAAAAATATCTTAAGTCAGTGTTAGTCAGAGACATTGTGCTTGCTTCTCACAAGCAACTGTGCTGAGTTTTCTCATGTCTTGTCCGATTCTTTTTGTGAAGGCAGGATTACATTTATTTTTAAAACAAAAAAAATCCGCCAAATCCAGATATTGTGTGCATGTCACAACAATTTTCATTTACACATATATCAAATTTTAAAACTGTAAACGATGCACTATAGTAGCATACTGTTGCAGGTGCTGGCTTTTTGAATATGCAGCTAACTTGCATTTATTGCAGCGTTTTTAGGAATGGGATTGAATTTTTTTAAACAGGAAAAAAGGTAGAGAGAAGAACCTGTCATCACATTTATGCATATTAAAATATAGGCATGGGCATAATAACGATGTTACACTGATTCAATAGGTACATTTAGTGAAGAAATCCGCAGCCTGATTGTTGTTTAACCTAAGCTTCTGGTGCATTGGGGCGGGACTGTGGGTTGAGTCTTAAGCTCTGCCTCAGCCTCTCCAATGCTTCTGGTGTCTATATCTTCTTCCAGTTTTAAATTTTACCATGGCGCCGTCTGGCATCAGCAATCTGGGCAGTAGAACTAATACTAACTTCAGGTCTCTAAACAGGCTGTGGCCTTTACAGGAGCATATTATATTTATAGTTAAATGCATGCAACTTGTACTTATACCACAATGCAGGACTGACCACAGTCTTATACCTAATTATTTTTCCACTGACTCAGTGTACGGTATATATTGCCATATTTAGTCTAAATATTGTGGGATATGTTTATCCAGCTTAAGTTATTAAACTGTAAGTCAGGACTGTAGAATATGTTCACTAACTAGACTCCGTGTGTCCTCTGCATACATCTTTGTATGGTTTCCTATGTGTCACCGGTTTACGTCTCCCTATGTCTTTTTATTAGGGTTGATCGAAAAGCTTCGGATAAGAGCTTATCCGAATAGCTATAGCGCTTACCGAATAGCTGCATCAAGAACCCGGATACCTGGAGCGCTCCCGATGATCAGCTGTTTGACTCCACACCTGCATGTGTCGCGGCTGGGTGACAGTCACTCACAACACATGTATGGAGAGCCTGTTTGTTGGGCTCTCCATACATGTGTTGTGAGTGTGAAGCAGCCGCTACACATGCAGCTGCAGTGCCGAACAGTTGATCATCGGGAGCGCTCCAGGTACCCTGGTTCTCGATGCAGCTATTCGGTAAGCGCTATAGCTATTCAGATAAGCTCTTATCCGAAGCTATTCGGTCATGCCTACTTTTTGTCTAATAAAAATGTTATCACTTTCTACTACAGTATATTTGGACTCCATGATTGTCTTTTGTTTCTCTTTTCCCCTCTTTCATAACATAGCTAATGATCGGTCCTGATTTAGTCCAACCTGCACATTGGAGATTTTTAGTACAAGTTATTTATTATATACAGTATGTATACAACTTTTGTGTGTTAATGTCTTTTATAAGCTACTTGTATCACGTTTGAAGCTGTAGTGGATGGTGAGATATTGAGCCTGAAAGTCAAAAGTTCAAAACATTGTTACCCTTTTGCTTGTCAGTGTATTTCATTGTGAACACATCTAGCTTTTTCTGAAGGCACTCTAAGGTGGCACATGGAATGTTGATGGTACTATAAGGGCATGTTTCCACGTAGCGTAAACATTCAGTATTTGCTGCGGATTGGACGTTGCGTCCTGCCGCAGCATTTCATCCACAGCGGCCAGATATTCCAGCATAGTGGAGGGGATTTTATGAAATCCCGTCTCCACTATACGTCTGAATAGGCGGGTGACACACCTGCTAAACCGGACATGCGGCGCGTCGTTTTAGACCGCAGCATGTCTGTTTACCTTGCAGAGACGCTCAGTCTCCACAAGGTAAACAGCCTACTCTATGGATATACTGCGGCGATTCCGGATGTATTCAATGAGCTCATCCGGAATCACCGCACGTAAAGAAGGGGGCGGGTCTTTTAGTAGGGGTTCCGCTCCATGCAAAGCGCAGGGATTACGGTACTTGAAAACGTACCCTTAGAAGCAATTTGTTAAGATATATATTAAGAAGTTCAACAATGGACAAAAGATCCATGTTTTATTGGAAATTTTTAGAATCTTCACATCATTGACCTTATTGGCTACATTCAAAAGAATTTTCTATTGAGAAGAAAGTTTTCTTATGAGAACAAATTCAACCCATCATTTTGGCAAGAACTAAAATTGGCGAACATCAATCCCTTAAAATTCTTAGGTTATAAGCTCCATCGACAACTTTACACCTTATTTATCCTTATTATTAGATTTGTTCTTCTTGCAAGCAGAAACTGAGTCACCTTGCTGGAGGGAAATTTCATTTGCGCCTTTAACATGTAATTCATTCAGCAAAATGCAAGCTCCAGTTAATAAAAGGGGTTGAAATTATTCATTCAATATATGTCAGCGAGCTTCGCTATGTTCTACTAAATATTAAAAACTCCAAGTGTTTTATTGTAATAGGGAGAATGGTGATTCTACAGCAGATATTTGACCTTTTTGCACCCTCAAAATATATATTGGTTGTGACATTTAAATTAGCTTTTAAGATTGTATAAGTATTCTTGTTGTTACTTTTAAAAAATGGCTGTCATAGCAAAACTGAAAAGTGCTGATATCTCTGTAAGTGAATAAAGTATAGTTACCAAACACTGTCTTCTGCTCTAACCTTTTATTTAGTATGATATGACCTATTTTACATTTTATGTTAAATTATAGTTTAAGATTATGATTTATATTAATTCTCCAGTTTGAAATATCTATCTGCGTGGTGAGAAAATTGTTTAAGAATATGTTGATAATAAGAAGTCTACATTCTAGGATGTATAGGAGCCATCTGTTATACGGTGTCTTGAAAATTATTCATACCCCGTGAACTTTTCCACATTTTTGCACAGCCACAAGAACAAATTTATTTTATTTGCATATACCAACACAAAGTGGCAAGTATTTGTAAAGTGTAAATAAAATGATACATGGTTTTCTAATTATCTAAAAAAATATATAAATCTGATAATTGTGAAGTGTATTCAGCCCCCTGTAGTCTGATACCTTTAAATAAAATAAAGTGACCAATTACCTCCAGAAATCACATACCATATTTTTCGGATTATAAGACGCACTTTTGTTCCCCAAAATTGTGGGGGAAAGTGTGGGGGGGTGCGTCTTATGATGCAAATCTGTGTGCTGCTGAGCCATAGAGAGGGGGGACGGCTCTGCCGTGGTGTCAGGGGGCTGGGGTGGGTTGGCTGTGGGCTGCAGAGACAGTGGGAGGTCCTGTGCTCCCGCTCATTAGGCTCATGTAACATTCACTGCACCCGCTGTCCATCATCTCAGTGCTGAAGCAGCGCCGAGTTGGTAGACAGGGGAGCGGTGCATATTACATGTGCCTACACTCCAGGCTCAGACTGGCCCACAGGGTAGGGTAACATGGGAATCCCCCGGTGGGCCCCTGTGCAGATCTGGGCCCCCAACCCCACTATATGGGCAGTACTTGGCATAATTCACTTGATTCACTCTGTACAGAAAAAAAGCAGCATCTCATTCATTAACCAAACTACCCAGTTTATTATTATATAGAGATATAGGTACATTTGTGAAGGAGGGTAAGTGTAATATTCGTATGCAGGTGAAAAGTGGGCCCCCCAAAGTCAATGTTACTGGTGGGCCCCTGGCACCACAGTCTGACACTGCTGCACTCTCCCCCCCATCACTATAGTCACCTACCGATGATGGCTCCTGCTCCCAGCTCCCCACGTGGCTTTCCTGTGTCTGTTGAGATCCTCCTCCTGCAGGGAGCATGGCAGCAGCTGCTCATTCAGGCAGTTCATCGCTTCAGGACCTTCCATGATGTGACCAATAGGACCTGCCGTCACTTGACTCCCAGTGTGCACTGCGAGTCACGTGACCGCAGGTCCTATTGGTCACATCATGGAAGGTCCTGTAGCTACAATGAGCTGCCTGAATGAGCAGCAGCTGCATGCACCCACGCAGGAAGAGGACCTCAGCAGACACAGGAAAGCCATGGGGGGAGTTGGGAGCAGGAGCCATCATCAGAAGGTGAGTTAACTGTTTATTATTTTATCATGTGCTTGCCAGCAGGGGGGAAATATAGGGACGGGGGCCATGTGTGACAGCAGGGGGGAATATAGGGAAGGGGGACAATGTGTGCCAGCAAGGGGAATATATGAATGGGGGGACCATGTGTGACAGCAGGGGGAATATAGGGACGGGGGGACAATGTGTGCCAGCAGGGGGGAATATATGGACGGGGACAATGTGTACCAGCTGGGGGGAATATAGGGACGGGGGGACAATGTGTGCCAGCAGGGGTAATAATATAGGGATGGGGGCCATGTGAATGCAAGCAGGGGGAATATAGGGACGTGGGGGCCATGTGCGTACCAGCAGGGAGGCATATAGAGAGAGGGGGCCATGTGCATGCCAGCAGGGGGGCATATAGAGACAGGGGGGCCATCTGCATGCCAGCAGGGGGGCATGTAGAGAGAGGGGAGCCATGTGAGTGCCAGCAGGGGGGCATATAGTGACCGGGGGGGCCATATCCAAGATGGGATTGGGGGCTATGTGCCAGCACAAGGGGGCAATGTGCCAGGATGGGGGTTGTATAGATACCAGGATGAGGGACATATACGGTATATGATTTGAAAGACGGACACTGGCATTATAAGACACACCTCCATTTAACATAATAAAAACATTTTTTCTCCTTTTCTTCACCAAATTTGGGGGTGCGTCTAATAATCAGGTGCGTCTTATAAAGCGAAAAATATTGTAATTAGTAAATTGAGTGAACATGTGTGTAATATATTCTTAGTATAACTACAGATGTTCTGTGAAAGCCTTAGAGGTTTGTTTGAGAACATACAGCATCATGAAAATCAAGGAACACAACGGACATGTCAAAGATAAAGTTGTGGGCAAGAGTATAGCAGGGTTAGTTTAAAAAAAAAATAGCCCAAACTCTGAACATCTCACTGTTCATTTCAACATCCAAAAATAGAAGGCGAAAAAGATCAAGACATGGCCATTTGCTTAAACTGACATCACAAGCAAGGAAAGCACTAGAGAAGCAGCCTAGAGACATATGGTCACTCTGGAGGAGGTGCAGATATCCACAGCTCAGGTGAGAGAATCTATCCACAGGACAATTAGTCGGATCTTTCACAAAGGTGGCATTTATGGAAGAGTGGCAAGGAGAAAGTCATTTTTGAAAGCATGCCACATGATGTCCCAATTGCAGTTTGTAAAAACCAATGTAAGGGGTACAGCAAGAATATTGTAGATGGTGAACTGGTCAGATGAGACCAAAGTGGAACTAAATGCAAAATGATATGTGTAACAGAAAAATAACACTAAACATCACTCTGAAAAGACCATTCTCGCCGTCAAACATGGTGGTCGTGGCTGCATCATGCTGTAGAGATGTTTTTCTTCAGCAGGGACAGGGAAGCTTGATTTGAAGGGAAAATCGATGCAGCTAAAAACAGGGCAATCCTGGAGGAAAACCTGCTAGAGGCTGCAAAAGACTGAAGACCGGGCCATAGGTTCACCTTCCAGCTGAACATCAACCCTAAATATATTGCCAGAGTTACAATGAATGGTTCATATCTTAGCATATCTATGTGCTTGAATGGCCCAGACAAAGTTCAGATCTAAATCACATTGAGAATCTGTGGAAAGACTTGAAAATTGCTTATCACAGATGCCTCCATCCAATCTCAATGAACTAGAGCTAGTTTGCAAAGAAGAATGGGCAAAAATGTCAGCTTGTAGATGTTCACAGCTGGTATAGATATGCCCCAAAAGTCTTTCATTAGTAATAGCAGCGAAGGGTCGTCCTTAGTGTTGAGCGATACCTTCCGATATCGGGAAATATCGGATCGGATTGGATCGGACCGATACGCAAAAAGTATCGGATATCGCCGATTCCGATACCGGAAACGAATGCAAGTCAATGGGACAGAAATATCGGAATTAAAATAAACCCTTTCTTTCCTTGTAGGTTAATTCTACATGAAGGAAAACAACTAAGAATAATGTAGAATGTATTGGGGGAGGTGGAGGAGACATTAAAGGCATAGAGGTTTAGCCCAATCAAATGGAATAGCAGGAATTCATTTTTTTTTAAGACGTTTGGAGTTACAAAGATATTGACTATGTTAAAGGGTTTGTGTAGCAATAGAGGGAGACGTTCAGAAAAGGCACATGTTGGAGGAGTGTAGGAATGGAGTGCTTCATCTAGCTTGGAGGTTGACTGAGCCCCTGACCCGGAGGACACGGCACGGATGTGGGCACCTGTATGCACAACAGACTGTGAGTAAAGCTTTTTAACTACATGCCCTGGTGTCCTCCAGTTATTCCTGTGCCAACACACTCAGCACTGCTACATCTCTGTGCCTGGCACTGCACCATCTACGTCTCTTCACTACCTCTCCATCTACACTGCCCTGGGACTACAGCCCTACCTGTGGAGGGCCACAGCATCAAAGCTGCACCACACCATCTGTCCCAGAGGATCTGTCTGCAGTGTCGGCTTAACATCTTCATTGCCGAACACCACAGGTGGCGTCGCAAATCATTCACTCATAAACTTTAATCATCCACATGTTCAACATTTCCCTTTTACAATGGACACCCAGGGCCACGGATCGGGTCACAGCTACCGTGACATCTCCCATTGAAACCAACGGGCCCGGTACCGAGTACCTCACCAGCCCTGGCCGGCGATCCAACTTGGCGGAAATACATAACAGAACAGGTTTTCCGGGCTTTTCACATAATCTCAGTGCATATTTAGGCTGCAGAATGCCAACAATAAGTAATTTACCTTCTGTGGCTAGTCTGCACGGTTTCCAAGATATCATCTCTTGCTTCTAAGATAGACATCCGGGGGGGGGTGTTCTGGCATTGAAATGAGAACTGGTCGTTTCCTCCTCCCTCACTAGTTTCACTTTCCATAGATCACTGTTCAGCGTGTGTCTGGGGGAGGAGCAGCTGGGTGGTCTGCTCACAGCCAATCACAGCCATGCCATTAGTTAACATGCCTACATGCCTAACAGGATGTGCCCACACTTCTTAGGATTCCTCATTAGCTGAATCAAATCAAACTGGCTCATAGCATTATGGGAACTTCCGATTCCGGTATTCGATATGCAAAAAGTATCGGAACTCAGTATCGGAATTCCGATACTGCGAATATCGGCCGATACCCGATATTTGCAGTATCGGAATGCTCAACACTAGTCGTCCTACAAAGTATTGGCTCATGGGGGGCTGAACACAAATACATGTCACAATTTTCATATTTTTATTTTTTAAATATTTTAAATAATTTTAAAAAATCATGTATCATTTCCTTTACACCTCACAAATACTTGTTACTTAGTATTAATATATCACATAAAATCCAGATAACTTTTTTTAAAGATTGTGGGTGTAACGTGAAAAAATCTGGAAACATTCATAGAAAATGAATACTTTTTCAAGGCCCTGTATATGAGAATCCCATACACATTAGACTGGTGATGACCGGATCTGATGAGATTAGAATTTGCCAAATCGCATAGATTTTATTGGGCAATTCCATTTGCAGTGAACTTATTCTCTGCAAATTGAATGCCCTTTATTATGCTCTGGGATTTAAAAAGAGTATTAGAAATGTAAGATGTAGAAAAAGAAAATAATGCTTACCTTACCCCTGCACTGCTTTTTGTTCCCCATATGGACCTGGATCTCTGCCACGGCCTGAAATCCCAGGCATCTTCAAGTTCACGGCTGGGCGTTCCTATCTTGACTAGGCCTTTTCTATTGCATGCGCAGGGACATTCTAGGCCTAGTTGTGGCAGGCACTTCTTGCCTACATTGCGCGCTGTAAGGTTGCAGTGTACACTATGATGTTGAGACATTGCTGCCACCTTAACGTCGTGCAAAGATTGTCTGGGCCTAGTCGCCCAATGTCTGCCAGTGTGCTGAATTTGAGTGGAGTGAATTACAAATAAATCCACATTCTGGAGAATATAGATTTTGGGAAATGCAAGATGAATTCAATTCCATTAGAATAAATTCCCCCCTACATTACACTAAAGTTGTTCAAACCCACCAACAGCCTAATGTTTATGGGAGCCTTGGACAACTGATTGTTGTGGGACGTGTTTATTAGACGTGCACTGTTTAAGGCTGCCGATTGCTTTGTTCTTCCAGAGATAAGTGCTGCCGATTGCTTTGTTCTTCCAGAGATAAGCTGTCACCAGATATGTCTTGAGACAGCTTTCTCATGGGGAACACAGGAGCATTCAGCCAATCGAGAGCTCATGTGCAAGGGAGAGCCGCCAGAGATAGCTGTAGTCGGCTTAAGTGTTCAAATTGCCTCCAGCATTACCAAAGGGGGTAATCATTTGACAATGCCCATTAAAATCAATGTGTTGCTTATGTAATGTAGGATAAGAGCTGCCTCTTGGCAAGACAAACTCTTTGTAACCAATTTCAACTCTAGAGAAAGAGGTGGTGATTATAATCAGAGTATTCCCCTTTATCAAGTCAGAATTCCCTAACACGCTTTGTAAAAATAGATTTTCATCAAAAAACTTGTTTAATGCACTACTCCGGGATTTTTTTTTCAATTTCAGCATTGAAGTGGTGCTACTAATCGAAAGTTCTGTGACCCTAGTATTATACTTACCAACCGCTGTCTTCAACTGTTCTAGGCGCTGTTTCTGTCCTACATAGCTATCTTTTGACCACAACTCCTGACTTACCTGAAGTCAGAGGTAATGGTTATAAGTAGAGTTGAGCGAATATCTTCAGTTCCCTGATTATTTGCAAGCTATAGCTACTGCCGAATAAGCTACAGCGGGAACCCGGCTTCCTTAATCCTGCCGGCTGAACAGCTGGTCACCACCACAGCTGCATGTGTCGCGGCACTGTCACAGTCACAGCTCATGCATGGAGATCCCAACACACAGGCTCTTCATGCATTTGCTGTGACTGTGACACAGCCGCAACACATGCAGCTGCGGTGGCGATCAGCTGTTCAGTCGGCGTGATCCAGGAAACCGGGTTCCCACTGTAGCTTATTCAGTAATCGCTATAGATTACTGAATAAGTGGGGAACCAAAGATATTCACTCAACTCAAGTCATAAGCTCTCAATGTAAGTCTAGGAGATCCTCGTCCTGAGGTACATTGAGTTGGGCCTTCGAAAACAAACCCTGGAGTGATCCGGCAAGTCACATCCTACAGAAGAAGAGGGTGGCTAGTGAGTATAGTACTAGGTATAGGAAACTTAGAACTTCGATTAGTAGCACCATGCCAGTTCTGCAATAAAAAAAACGCTGGAGTGGTGCTTCAAATGGCCAACAGGACAGGTTATACATTGATAAATGTTGGCGGTCAAGAGAAAGTCTTGAACCCAGTAAAACCCTTTAAGAACATAACATTGAACTTTACTATTCCTTTGAATTGAAGAAAAAAATGCACTTTAACCCCTTCATGACCCAGCCTATTTTGACCTTAATGACCTGGCCATTTTTGGCAATTCTGACCAGTGTCCCTTTATGAGGTAATAACTCAGGAACGCTTCAACGGATCCTAGCGATTCTGAGAATGTTTTTTCGTGACATATTGGGCTTCATGTTAGTGGTAAATTTAGGTCGATAATTTTTGCATTTATTTGTGAAAAAAATGGAAATTTGGTGAAAATTTTGAAAATTTCGCAATTTTCACATTTTGAATTTTTATTCCGTTAAACCAGAGAGTTACGTGACACAAAATAGTTAATAAATAACATTTCCCACTTTACATCAGCACAATTTTGGAAACAAAATTTTTTTGTTAGGAAGTTATAAGGGTTAAAAGTTGACCAGCGATTTCTCATTTTTCAACAAAATTTAGAAAATCATTTTTTTAGGGACCACCTCACATTTGAAGTCACTTTGAGGGGTCTATATGGTAGAAATACCCAAAAGTGACACCATTCTAAAAACTGCACCCCTCAAGCTACTCAAAACTACATTCAAGAAGATAATTAAGCCTTCATTTGCTTCACTGCAGCTAAAGCAATGTGGAAGGAAAAAATTGACATTTTAATTTTTCCAACAAAAATTTTCTTTTAGCATCAATTTTTTCATTTTCACATGGGCAACAGGATAAAATGGATCCTAAAGTTTGTTGGGCAATTTCTCCTGAGTACACCGATACCTCATATGTGGTTATAAACCACTGTTTGGGCGCACGGCAGGATCCGGAAGGGAAGGAGCACCATTTGACTTTTTGAATGGAAAATATGCTGGAATATTTAGCGGTTGCCTTGTCAAGTTTGGAGAGTCGCTGTGTGCCTAAACATTGGAGCTCCCTCACAAGTGACCCTATTTTGGAAACTAGACCCTCCAAAAAACTTATCTAGATGCATAGTGAGCACTTTGAACCCCCAGGTGCTTCACAAATTGATCCGTAAAAAAAGGACTTTTTTTCTCAAAAAATTTCTTTTAGCCTCAGTTTTTTCATTTTAACATGGGCAACAGGATAAAATGGATCCTAAAATGTTTTGGTCAATTTCTCCTGAGTACACTGATACCTCATATGTGGTAATAAACCACTGTTTGGGCGCACGGCAGGGCCCGGAAGGGAAGGAGCGCCATTTGACTTTTTGAATGGAAAATTAACTCCAATCGTTAGCGGACACCATGTCGTGTTTGGAGAGCCCCTGTGTACCTAAACATTGGAGCTCCCCCACAAGTGACCCCATTTTGGAAACTAGACACCCCAAGGAGCTTATCTAGATGTGTAGTGAGCTCTTTGAACCCCCAAGTGCATCACAGAAGTTTAAAACCTCAGAGCCATGAAAATAAAAAATATTTTTTTTTCCTCAAAAATGATTTTTTAAGCCCGCTATTTTTATTTTCACAAGACTAACAGGAGAAATTGGACCACAAAAGTTGTTGTGCAATTTGTCCTGAGTACAACGATACCCAATATGTGGGGGGAACCACTGTTTGGGTGCATGGGAGAGCTCAAAAGGGAAGGAGCGCGATTTTGGAATGCAGACTGATAGAATGTTCTGCGGGCATCATGTTGCGTTTGCAGAGCCCCTGATGTGCCTAAACAGTGGAAACCCCCCAGAAGTGACCCCATTTTGGAAACTAGACCCCCCCAGGAGCTTATCTAGATGTGTAGTGAGCACTTTGAACCCCCAAGTGCTTCACAGAAGTTTATAAACGCAAAGCCATGAAAATAAAAAATCATTTTTTTCCTCAAAAATGATTTTTTAACCTGCTATTTTTTATTTTCACAAGGGTAACAGGATAAATTGGACCCCTAAAGTTGTTGTTCAGTTTGTTCTGAGTATGCTGGTACCCCATATGTGGGGGGAACCACTGTTTCGGCGCACGGCAGGGCTCAGAAGGGAAGGAGCACCATTTGACTTTTTGAATGGAAAATTAGCTCCATTCGTTAGCGCACACCATGTCATGTTTGGAGAGGCCCTGTCTGCCTACACTTTGGAGCTCCCCCACAAAAGACCCCATTTTGGAAACTAGACCCCCTAAGGAACTTATCTAGATGCATAGTGAGCACTTTGAACCCCCAGGTGCTTTACAGAAGTATATAACGCAGAGCCGTGAAAATAAAAATAATTTTTTTTTCTCAAAAAATTACTTTTTAGTCCGCTTTTTTTATTTTCACAATGGTAACAGGAGAAATTGGACCCCAAAAGTTGTTGTCCAGTTTGTCCTGAGTACGCTGGTACCCCATATGTGGGGGGGAACCACTGTTTGGGCACACAGGAGAGGGAGGACTGGGAGATTGCATCGCATCGAAATGAAAACCACTTTGGGCTGAGTTCATTAATCCACAGGTGGGTGCACGAATTCGCTGGTGAGCACAGCAGATATCGACAAGAAGAAGAAAGTTCGTTCGGCACACCGGCATAAATGAAAAAAAAACTTTATTAGGCTAATATGCCATATTAAAATGCAAAACACACCTGACGCGTTTCTGGTGCACAAAGGCACCCTTAGTCATAGGTAAATAAAAACAATATGCATAGAAAAATATATACAGGTTACAAACCAATCACAAAGCTTGCAATTAATTACAATAAGTGGCAACACATGAAAGGAAGAGTGAGCGGTTCCTTGCAATGATACAGATCACTCCAGGATTGAAGTTCCCAAGGGGAAAAAAAAAAAAAAAGGAAATAAATAAATCAATCATACAGTCAAACATATAATTTAGTCGATATTAGACAGATCATACTTGAATTTTATACAACTGGAGAATTTAATTGTACATAGAGAAAGAAAAAAAATTACAATAATATAAATGGATATATCTAAAAGTAATTAAATAACTTCAAAATGATCTTCCAATGGAAAATGGATTTTCTGCGCAGAAATAAATGATTCCATGCGAAGGGTGTGAATGAGTGCCTACGGACAATATATAGAATTAGTCAGAATAAAAAGGAATTTTTTACACCTCAAAAATAATTTATAGATGCGCAAGAATGAGTGGTTCCATGCAAAAGGTTTGAATAAGTACCTACAAACAATATATGGAATTAATAACAATCAAATGGAGTTTTTTGCACATGAAATAAAATATTTCATGAAAAGAGTGTGAATGAGTGCTTGCGAACAATATATAGAATTAGTCACAATAAAAAAAAAGAAAAAAAAAGTTTTTTTGGACTTAAAAAATAATTTATAGATACGCAGGAATTAAAGGTTCCATGCAAGAGGTGTGAATGAGTGCCTACAAACAGTATATAAACTTGGTGACAATCAAATGGAATTTTTTTAAACATATGAATAAAATAGGAGCTATGAGATAAATTCTATGCTTTCCTACTATAACAAAATAAATGTGCAAAATAAACTAAATGCGGATCACTGTAAAATTATTTTTGCTAGAAAAAACTAATAAGAAGATAAATTTCATTAATAAATATAGAACAAATCGTTCCTAAAATTCATACCGTATGAATTTTAGGAACGATTTGTTCTATATTTATTAATGAAATTTATGTACTTATTAGTTTTTTCTAGCAAAAATAATTCTACAGTGATCCGCATTTAGTTTATTTTGCGCATTTATTTTGTTATAGTAGGAAAGCATAGAATTTATCTCATAGCTCCTATTTTATTCATATGTTTATAAAGCATTCTGCAATAGTTGCCCCATTGATTGCAATGTGTCTATAATTTATTTTTTATTTTTTATGTGCTAAAAATTCCATTTGATTGTCACCAAGTTTATATACTGTTTGTAGGCACTCATTCACACCACTTGCATGGAACCTTTAATTCCTGCGTATTTATAAATTATTTTTTAAGTCCAAAAAAACTTTTTTTTTCTTTTTTTTTTATTGTGACTAATTCTATATATTGCTCGCAAGCACTCATTCACACTCTTTGCATGAAATATTTTATTTCATGTGCAAAAAACTCCATTTGATTGTTATTAATTCCATATATTGTTTGTAGGTACTTATTCACACCTTTTGCATGGAACCACTCATTCTTGCGCATCTATAAATTATTTTTGAGGTGTAAAAAATTCCTTTTCATTCTGACTAATTCTATATATTGTCCGTAGGCACTCATTCACACCGTTCACATGGAATCATTTATTTCTGCGCAGAAAATCCATTTTCCATTGGATGATCATTTTGGAGTTTTTTAATTACTTTTAGATATATCCATTTATATTATTGTAAACATTTTTTTTCTCTATGTACAATTAAATTCTCCAGTTGTATAAAATTCAAGTATGATCTGTCTAATATCGACTAATTATATGTTTGACTGTGTGATTTATTTATTTATTTTTCCTTGGGAACTTCAATCCTGGAGTGATCTCTATCATTGCAAGGAACCGCTCACTCTTCCTTTCATGTGTTGCCACTTTTTGTAATTAATTGCAAGCTTTGTGATTGGTTTGTAACCTGTATATATTTTTCTATGCATATTGTTTTTATTTACCTATGACTAAGGCTACTTTCACACATCAGGTTTTCGGCGTCAGGCGCGATCCGGCGTCATGCCGGAACGCCGGATCCGGCAAATGTTTCGTAAAACCGGATGTGACGGATCCGGTTTTCTGGCGGATCCGTCTTTTTCTGGACAGACAAAACCGGATCCGTCTCATCCGGTTCATCCGTTTTTCTATCCGTTTTTCGACGGATTACGCCGGATCCGGTTTTTAAAATTGACCCTTGTGGCCTTCCGAACGGGATTGGCTACTGGAAAACTAAATATAGCATGTTCCTACAGCCCTTCTTTGACAGGTTGTAGAGGAGAAAGTGCAGGTTGGAGAGAAGAGCAAGTTACTGGCGAAGATGGATGTTGTCATTGGAAATATTTTGAAGAATTTGGCGGATTTTACAGCGGAGGCAAATCGTTTGAGGGTGATTGTTCTGGAGAAGGAGAGAGCGAGACAGCAGCGCATCAGGCATCGTAGACGACGTTTGTGGATCCACCCCATCACAGCCAAGAGAATGACGCGTGGGGTCTATTCTACACTATGCATGGACCTTCGACGAAACCCGGATAAATTTTTTGGATATGTTAGGATGAAAATGGAGAATTTTGATTACTTGGTGGAGCGCATTGCACACCTCATAAGAAAAGCGGACACCTATTGCCGCTTCTCTGTTTCACCCGCAGAGCGTCTGATGGTGACTTTAAGGTAAGCCACATTTATTGGATATGATCGCATCAGAGCACACTTTCACTGCAATCGTGTTGGTGGTAATTTGTATCTCCAAGTGTTATAGGTCGGTTTTGGTATGTAATGCTGTGATTTAAAACTAATTTATTGTTTTTTAATTCCCCACAGATTTCTTGCAACTGGAGAATCCCTTTCGTCACTGCATTTCCAGTACAGACTCGGGATTTCCACCATATCTGGAATTGTGAAGTACACATGCCGTGCACTGCGGGACTCCTTAGCTGAAGAGTTTTTACCAGAGCCCACAACAGAGAGGTGGATTGAAATTGCTGACAAGTTTCAACAGATATGTCAGTTTCCAAACTGCTTGGGCGCTGTGGACGGGAAACATATCCGCATTGTAAAGCCAGCTGGATCGGGATCGGAATATTTCAATTACAAGAAATATTTTTCAATTGTCCTCATGGCCATCGCTGACACGGAATACAAATTTATTGCGGTTGATATTGGGGCCTATGGCCGCTCCAATGACTCTCAAGTTTTCAAACTGTCTGCCATGGGGCGTAAACTGTATGGAAACACCTTCCAGTTCCCACCACCTAGACCTCTGCCGCAAACATCTGGTCCACCTATGCCATTTGTCTGTGTAGGGGATGAAGCCTTCCAGCTGTCAGAACACCTTTTGAAACCGTACTCTAGCAGAGGATTGACAAGACCAAAACGCATTTTTAATTACCGCCTCACAAGAGCAAGAAGAATGGTTGAATGTACCTTTGGTATTCTGACAGCCAAATGGCGGGTCCTATTGACTGCGATCAACCTCAAGACAGAAACTGTGGACGAGGTGATCAAAGCGTGCGTGGTACTCCACAATTTTGTTATCTGCAAGGAACCCATTTCCATTGAGGACACCTCTGAAGAAACCACCTTGCAAGATTACCATGACATTACCACTAGAAGTTCTGTGACGGTTTCAGTAATGAGGGACAATTTTGCACTATACTTTATGTCACCTCAAGGCAGAGTACAATGGCAGGATGACAGAGTGTGAAAGATTTGTGCCCTAACCAAACTTGTGTACCTTCTGTACCAACAGTATATACCTTTGCCAACCAAAGTTGGCTATCTTGTCATGGTCTCTATTTTTAGCTTTAGGCCACAGGTGTGTACCTGGTTGTGTTTTATGCAAAGTATTTCACCTTTTAACAAAAGTTGTGTACATTGTTAGGAAATCACCAACAATAAACACAACTTTTTAGGTGAAATACTTTGCTTCAAACACAACCAGGAACACAACTGTGGCAAAAAGCTAAAATTTACCCACAGTTATATACCTAGTTTTGAATACCATTTCACCTTTTAAATACCCTGTATTTAACCTTTTTCGCCGCAGAAAGAAATGACAGACAACCAGTGTAAAATAATTTAACTTTTATTGAAAAATGTTTTTTTTAGTAAACTTTTTTAAAATTTTAATAAACTTGTTTAATAAAACTTTGAAACTATAAAACTGAAACCATAAAACTGGTCATTTTTATTTAAATACACACATTATAATTCTGTGTAGTGTGTGGTGGAAATACTGCTGTAGGGGCTGCGGGACACTTCGACACTGGGAGTGTGGAGAGAGGACTGGGATCGTGGTGGGGAAGGAACAGTTAGAGGTGAAGGTGTGGAAAAAACTACAGAATGGGTGGACATGTGGGAAGCAGAAGAGGTGGTGGGTGGTGGAGTGGAGGGTTGGGCAGGGACTGTAGGAGCAGATGATGTTGATGGCAAGTTGTATGGGGAAGGAGTTTTTTTACGGGGCAGGTTGCTGGAAGTGGGGAGATGTCTGGTACGGGGCAGGTTGCTGGAAGTGGGGAGATGTCTGGTACGGGGCAGGTTGCTGGAAGTGGGGAGATGTCTGGTACTGGGGAGGTTGCTGGTACTGGGGAGTTTGCAGGTACTGTGGAGGTTGCTGGTACTGGTGAGGTTGCTGGTGCTGGGGAGGTTGCTGGTGCTGGGGAGGTGGATGGTGCTGGGGAGGTGGATGGTGCTGGGGAGGTGGATGGTGCTGGGGAGGTGGATGGTGCTGGGGAGGTGGATGGTATGTAATAGGAGGGGGAGGATGGAAAGTGGCTGGAGGTGGATGGTATGTAATAGGAGGGGGAGGATGGAAAGTGGCTGGAGGGGGTGTAGATGTAATAGGAGGGAGGGAATGGAAAGTGGCTGGAGGGGGTGTAGATGTAATAGGAGAGGGAGGATGGAAAGTGGCTGGAGGGGGTGCAGGTGGAGGAACTACTGTGGTGGGAGGAGGAGGAGGTTGGGAGGTAACTTGCTGGAGAGCAGCGTGGCATGAATGCATTACATGCATCTGCTGGGCAGGAGAGAGCGTTTCCATGCGCTCCACAACAGACCTGAAAAAGGTGTGGTTTGGCGAAGATCTTGCTTCTGAATGCATGGTTTGCAGAAGTGTCTTCACCTCCAGAATGCTGGAGTTGATCTGCTGATAGCCTGCGGAGATTTGCTCTGACAAGACTTTTAGACAGTTCTGGAAAGATGCATTCAGATGCAAGAACCCTGGCGCATAAGTCTTTTCCTGACCCCTCTGCCGCTGCCGCCCAGTACCCGCAGGTGTACTAGAGGTGGCAGGGGCAGAAGGGTGGGGTAATGGGAAAGCGATCTCCTCACCAGCAGCTTCATGTAATGTAGGCGGCCACGATGCTCCTGTGCTGGTGGATGGGACAGATGGGTCGAATGTGTGGGAAGGCTGGGAAGGTGCAGATGTACCGGGGCGGTCGAAGTGTCCCTCGGTGCCGGTCTCCTCAGGGATCGCCTCAGAAGGGTCCAATCGTGCCGGCTCCCGAGTGCTGCTCACCGTGCTGTGGAATAAAGAGAAAAAAAAACAATTAAAATACTGACATGGTATGGCCCTGGCTGAAAAAAAAATTTACATATAACATTTTTTTTCACATGTGGTGTGTAATATTTACCTTCTGGTGACCATTGTTTCCCGGAGGAACGACAGGGCTTCTGCGTACTTGTACTTGCTCCTGCGTCCTCCAGATCCACTCGGGGCCCGCATCTCTTTATTGAACTCCTTCTTGAAACGATCTCTCACAGACCGCCACCGATTCACAATTCTGTTCCCTGAAACGAGAAAGGAGTGGTTAGTATACAACATCAGTGTTTCCCAAACTCCAGTCCTCATGGTCCCCAGGGGTCATGTTTTCAGGATTTCTATAGTAAATAGAAATCCTGAACACATGATCCGTGGGGACCACGAGGACTGGAGTTCGGGAAACACTGGTTTACATCAAGCAACCGGTACTGTATATACTTACGCTCTTTAATCTGGGCCCGAGCTTCGAGGTCCTCCCAGCGGCCAACAAGGAGCGAACAGATTTCCTCCCAGAGTCGTCGGGTAACGATCAGGTCAGCGTGGCGGCGGTCAGCCATATTCCAGAGCGGCTCCCTTTCTCTGACGAGATCGATGAGGCGGTCCACATCAATCCCTCCATCCTCACCGTCAGAGTCGGGAGCACGCTGTGAAGGCTGTTAAAGAAAAAGACAAAAATAACATAATTAGCCTCCACAAAAGAAATGAAATAAAAAGTGCAAAAAAACAAAGCAAAAATATTTATACTTACACGCTGGTGACCGCCGCGTTGCTGTCGCCGACGACCCTGGGAGGCACTGCGAGGACCTCTTGGCCAAGCACCAGATTGGGAAGACTAGAGAAGAAAACAAAAAATGTTATGTCTTTGGATGTAGGCATTTGTTTGCTGTGTGTGGTCTGCAGAACATTGTTTTCTATGTGTTGTGTGTAGTGTGATGTTGTGTTTCTGCGTTTGATGCAAAAAACTTACCAATTGTGAGCCCACTCCAGGTGTCTGTCCACCCCTTCCTTCTTCTTCTGGGAGCTCCTCTTCATCTTGTGATTCCTGTTTTGAAATAAAAGGCAATGAATAGACATATATTACAGAGAAGATGGATTTTGGAAATAAAAACTTACCGTCAAACGCTGACGATGCGAGGGAGGGCTCCCAGAAGATGATGTGCTGTCTTCCTGGTGGCCACACTCCATGCCTGTGGGTGGTGTTCCAGCTGCTGCCATTGCTGCTGCTGCTGCTGCTGCATCTATTGGGCGCCTGTTGAATAAAGAGAAACAAAGGGCCAATGAATATCTTGATATTCAATAGCCCTAGTTTGGAGGAATGGGTTATTTGATAATTACCATCTCTCATCTGCTGCTGGCCTCCCCTCCTCAGCATGTTCTATTTGCTGCTCCATTTGGGGTGGTGGTGGTGCGGATGGTGCTGCAGTGGTCTCCTGCCTTCTCCTGCGCCTGGTTGCTGTCTTGGGTGGCATGTTGGGTGTGGCTGTGGGTCCCACTGTCTTGCTTTTATATATGTCTTGTGGGCAGAGCTACTGAGCATGCTCAGACCAAAAAACCGGATCCGGCCGCCGGATCCGGCTTTCGCCGGATCCGGCGCATTGCGGTGCTCATAGGCTTTCATTGTGTGAAAAAGCCGGACGCGCCGGATCCGGCGTGTCCGGCTTTTTCGCCGGAGACAAAAAACGTTACGGTCACTGTTTTTTCCAGACGCCGGATCGCGACACATTGCCGGATCCGGCGAAAACCGGATGAAACGCATGGCCATCCGGCGCGATCCGGCGCAAATGCAAGTCAATGGGGGGGAAACCGGATCCGGCATTGCATTTCGCCGGATCCGGTTTCTGTCAAAAGCGCCGGATCGCGCCTGACGGCGAAAACCTGATGTGTGAAAGAGGCCTAAGGGTGCCTTTGTGCACCAGAAGCGCGTCAGGTGATTTTTGCATTTTATTATGGCATATTAGCCTAATAAAGTTTTTTTTTTCATTTATGCCGGTGTGCCGAACATACTTTCTTCTTCTTGTTTGGGCACACGTCGGGGCTCGGAAGCGAAGTAGTGACATATTGAAATACCGACTTGATGGAATGTTCTGCGGGCATCATGTTGCGTTTGCAGAGCCTCTGATGTGCCTAAACAGTGGAAACCCCCCACATGTGACCCCATTTTGGAAACTAGACCCCCCAGGGAACTTATCTAGATGTGTGGTGAGCACTTTGAACCCCCAAGTGCTTCACAGAAGTTTATAACGCAGAACCGTGAAAATAAAAAATCTTTTTTTTTCCTCAAAAAATGATTTTTTAGCCCGCAATTTTTTTATTTTCACAAGGGTAACAGGATAAATTGGACCCCAAAAGTTGTTGTCCAGTTTGTCCTGAGTACGCTGGTACCCGATATGTGGTTGGTACCAATGTTTGGGCACACGTCAGGGCTCGGAAGGGAAGTAGTGACGTTTTGAAATACCGACTTGATGGGATGGTCTGTGGGCGTCATGTTACATTTGCAGAGCCTCTGATGTGCCTAAACATTGGAAACCCCCCACAAGTGACCCCATTTTGGAAACTAGACCCCCCAAGGAACTTATCTAGATGTGTGGTGAGCACTTTGACCCCCCAAGTGCTTCACAGAAGTTTATAACGCATAGCCGTGAAAATAAAAGATCATTTTTTTTCACAAAAATCATTTTTTTAGCCCCCAATATTTTATTTTCCTAAGGGTAACAGGAGAAATTCGACCCCCAAGGTTGTTGTGCAATTTTTCCTGAGTACGTTGATACTCTTTATGTGGGGGTAAGCTACTGTTTGGGCACATGTCGGGGCTCCGAATGGAGGGAGCGCTGTTTGACTTTTTGAATGCAAAATTGGCTGGAATCAATGGTGGCACCATGTCGCGTTCGGAGACCCCGTGATGTACCTAAACAGTCGAAACCCCTCAATTCCAACTCCAATTCTAACCCCAACACACCACTAACCCTAATCCAACCCTAATCATAACCCTAACTTCAACCCAAACCCCCAACACACCCCTAAACCTACTGTAATCCCAACTCAAACCCTAACCACAAGCCTAACCCTAATCCCAATGCACCCCTAACCCTAATCCTAACCTTAATTCCAGCCCTAACCCTAATTCCAACCCTAACCCTAATTCCAACCCTAACCCTAATTCCAACCCTAGCCCTAATTCTAACCCTAACTCCAACCCTAACCCTAATTCCATCCCTAACCCTATTTCTAACCCTAACCATAATTCCAACCCTAACCCTAATTCTAACCCTAATCCTATTTCTAACCCTAACCATAATTCTAACCCTAACCCCATTTCTAACCCTAATTCTAACCCTAACCCTAATTCCAACCCTAACTCTAATTCTAACCCTAAATGTAAGAAAAAATAGTTTTTTTTTATTGCTTGTGCCTGGCTATGGGGGTGATACATGGGGGGTGTATTTACTATTTTTTTCATTTTGATCACTGTGAGAGTTTATCACAGTGATCAAAATGAAGAAATGAATGGGCAGCCAGCAAATTCATGGGCGCCACCATTTTGGACAATGGCAGGCGCACTGCACATGCGCCCGCCATTTTCCAAGATGGTGGCGCCCATGATCAAGACGGTGGGACACCGGGAGCCACAGCAGGACATCGGAGGTACTGGGGGGGAATTGGAAGGTGGGGGGAGCGATAGGAAGGGGGTGCAGATGATGATGGCGGCGACTGATCACCACCGTCTGTCGGTGTCGGGGCCGATGGCCTCCATCAGTTGGTGTGGGGGGGTCGGGTGTCGGTGTCCAGCCATGTCCGATAGTATTGCAGCATCAGCCATGGCTGGATTGTAATATTTCACCAAATTTCATTGGTGAAATATTAAAAATTGCTCTGATTGGCTGTTTCACTTTTAACAGCCAATCAGAGTGATCGTAGGCACGTGGGGGCTAAGCCACGCCCCTTGGGATTAACTATAGAGTGTCCTCTTTGTGCGGGTCAGGTGACCTTTCAGTGACCCCGGTCACCCGACCCGCAGGGGGGGGCGATTTATAACATGACGCCTACATAGGTGTCATGGGTCACTTGGGCATGACTTTTCATGACGACTAAGTAGGTGTCATGGGTCATGAAGGGGTTAATGTGTTAATTATTTTCACCACCCAACGGACTTCTTCCGTGACTTGTGACATATCATTTCAAAGGCAATTGTGTGTGCAAATAAACTAATCGAAAAGTGAATGACTGCGGGAATCTTACTTTCAAAGTTTGATGCGCAGATATTGTGATAAAATATAATAAAGCTACATTCGTGCTTGCTTGTTTGGTGAGCTGGCAAACACGAGCGTGATATCTTGAGGATTAGGAACAGATTAGGAATGCTATGCCTATTTGAGTACGTAATGCTAATCCTAAAGCAATGAAATGCAGAAATGCAGAGCTACAGATCTCTGTATAAATTGTGGCACACAGAAGAAGAGGCGACAGCTCCAGTGCTTAGAATCTCTGGGGAGATTGGAGAATGGAAACCTCAACATTACAGCAATGTGGATAAACACTTTAATGATTGTTTACAGGTTCCTGGTATATCATCTGTATTCCTTAGCAACCATAGGACTGAGATGCTATATAATTCCTTTGTTTCCACAAGGAAGTAATGCATTTGGTGACTTTTTTTGTAAATTTAGCAAAATGTTGCATTAAAAATAGAAATAAGCCAATAAATACAAGTCAGAATGAATCCTACTCAAATTTTACAAAAATACACAATCACCAAAAAGTAGATTTTTTTTGCAATTCTTAAAGTGACAGCCGCTGATATTTTTCTAAGACATATAGGTCCATTAAAAGGTTAAAAAAAATTTTAAAAAGTTATACTCGCCTTATTGCTCACCTCTCCGGCCCCTTTCCACCAGTGTGGCAAATCAGGAGATTCTGTGAGGGAAGCATGAATGGCGGTAAGAAGTAGAGGACAATATAGAAAAACAAAATTCATCAACTCACCAAGGTAACAATAGGAGTTTGTTGGGTGCGGCGCATGAACAAATGTGTGCCGGTTCCCTGGATGTGAATAGGGTAAAGTGGATAATTCCAGAATCTGCAATTTAAAATTAAAAAAAAAAAACAAACATAAAAAATCCTGAAATTTGATAAAGAAAATTATTTGATTGTGTCACCATGTTCTGAGACCTGTAACTTTTTTTTAAAATATTTTATTTTTCTGTCAATAGAGCTTATTTTTTGCACCATAATATGATGTTTTTATAGACATAATTTGGGAGTACATTGCTTTTTTTTTGCAGGTTTTGGGAAGAAAGTGTGAGCATTAACAAAAATGTCATTCTGATTTTTTTTTATTTTTGTCATTTGATACATGTATTAGGCAAATTTACATTTTGATAGATCAGACTTTTATAGATATGATGATGCCAAAGATATTTATTTTTTTCATATTTAATTTAGTTTTTTTTAAAATGGGTACAATTGGAATGATTTAAAACTATGTATTTTTTAGATGTTTGAAAACTTTTTTTTTTTGTACTTACTGTGTTAGTAACCCTGCTGGCATCTGAGTTATATGATGTAGGCTCAGCTCCTGAGCCAGTGTCATGCTTTGTTTAGCATCCTATTGTGAAAATTTAATTTATAGGTCAGTACCAAGTTAAACGTCATTTAATTTGTAAAGCATTCCTGTCCTTTCATAGAAATAATGTAGAAAAGTATGGTCTTGCTATCTTCATGTGCCATAACGAATTAACATTGCTGTTAATGCACAGTCTACTATGACCAGAAACTGTTATGGTTGTCACGTTCTTCAACTTACCATCCACTCATTTTAAATTAGTGCTTCCTTTTTATTAGAAGTCTGCCAGCACTATAGATGTTGGAACTCCTTTACCTTCACTTCCTAGAAAGCATCGCTCCTCCTATTGCACATTGATTTGCCTGCCTAAACTAGAAACTTCTGTAGATTACAATACTCCTGCATAGTTAGCATGGCTGAAAAACACTTTACAAATTGTCTGAAAGTAAAGTGAAGTGATCTTTAGGGTATGTTCACACTTGCGTATAAATCTGTCCCATTCTCATCCAGAAGAGTGAGATGATTTTTTTTTTCTTACTTGTCATCCATGTTCTGTCCGTGTTTTGTCTCTATACATTCTGTTTTCTTACTCAACAGCTATTAATCTTTTACAGGACCATGTACAGTTTCCTGTTCTGCAGAATTGTAATGTATCCACAAAAATTGGTTGTCATACTAATGGTCCGCATGACATGGGATTTTTTTCTCGCACTGACCAATTTCGGAGAGAAATCCAAGCATGCTACATTTTTTTTTTGCCGTATCGAATTTACCTGGGAAAAAAATATGCCACCATATTGGACCGAGGACTATCTGAGCTGTCAGGATTATGAGCGACAGCTCTGCTGCTCAACCTGAGGCTGAGGTGTTAGCATTGTGATTGACAGCTCAGCTGTCCTATCTGGATGGCTCTGTGGGATCTGCTCCAGGTGTCATCTATACTGGGTAATTATACAGCTATCTAGAATTTTGACAATTATCAGACCTTTGAAAATCGTAGGTCTTCTCAAGTGGTGTGCTTGTCTGCTCTGTGTTCTCAGTTATATCCTGATCTTCGTTGATGACCTTGGACTTTCCTTCCGACCATCTGTTTGACTTACCCCTGTGCTTTGATCTGCTACCTTCCTGATACCATGACCTCGGACTGTTTCTTGACTACCCTTTTGTTTTTTTCCCCCTGTTTATTATTAGTCCTTTTGGTACTGACCCCGGACCTATTGACTATCCTGCCCCAGGTGAAGTACATGTATAGTGATTAGCATCACGACAGAATATTAAAGAGGATAAGACCAACTAGGGCTGGACTTTCTCCCTTATAGCATCTACATGGTCTGCCGCTTTAGTGGGACAGCTTGGCAATGTATTAGTAAGCCTGCAATATGACATTTATTTGGCCAGCAGCGACTTCAGAAGATTAATCTGGTTCATTTGAAAGATAAGTTGTTATTGATATGATAGGATTTCGTGGTAAGCCTTCATTTTTCTAAGACTGCCATATTGGAGGAAAGATAACAAGCGGCTTAGAGTACCTGTCCTTTTATCTCTAGTCCCCTTGCTATTTCATATTCCAGACATTTTGCACAAAAACAAATTTAATTGGGTGTAATAATACATTACATCTTATATATCATGTCTGGCAGCTTTTTGTGTTGATGTTTGCACATTCTTTAATATGGCCTCATGTATATCTTTTTCAATGTACTTTATTTATGAGAAATCTTGACCTACATTGCCACAGTGACACAATACCAGTGTCATCACTGACATGAAATGAAGCATCGGCCTCCAAAAGCTGCACCTGTATTAGACACTTTAAGAGACTTACTCAGCAGGATTTCCTATTCCCTTGTCACCAACTTTTTAGACGATATCTAAGCACCATGACAGCGGTGTTTGAGAACGTATTATTAAAATATGGAGTTCTAGCTGCTCGGCTGCATTAATATCAGTATACATGTACAGTGAATAGCAAAATGCAAAGGAAAAGAAATATAGAAATATGGCCAAAATTTTGAAGAATTCCCCACAGGCCAATTACTTTACAACTCCCCTGCTTCTCCACAATGGGCGCTGCACAGTTTCTCAATCCCGTATGTCGGCACCAGATTTCCACTTCACTAATTCTTGAGACAAGTTTTTTTCTAAGAGCCAAGTCTGTTGAATCAAATCCAATTAGAGCTGATTTAATGTTAATTAGCCTGATGTTACTTTTTAAGCTTTTTTTGGCATGTGGGAAGTGTGAATGTATAACTGAAGTTTACAGTGACTATGTGCCCTGTTGACTAACCATGGTGATGTAACTAGGCTATTAGTCAAAGCTGGTTAAGGCGTATTTTTTGCTTAATTATGATGGAATAGCAGGTTTTTTTTAACGAAGAATCACTTTTTATGATAATTAATTATTAATTAATTAATTATAATTATGCTGATCTGTGAGGTTAGCCATCAGTTTTTCGTAGAGAGGCTAAAGCAGAGATTGAAGTTCGCAAATTTGGAAAGGAAATATCCAATGTGTTAAGTTGCCCTAAACCTGTGACTCTAGGCATCGGCAACCGTGAGATGCAGAGAAGTTTCATTTTGCCGCGGCTTTTGCACGGTATGACTAGGACAGTCCAAAGGACTAGCACATGTCAAGCACAACATACATTGGACACAAGTCTTTGAAGTTGTGTCTTGCAGAGAATGCAATCATGGCAAAGGAAGTTCTTCACAATGCTAACAAGAAAAGATAGGACTGTAGTTGCATAAAAGCAATTGCATGAATGTTGAGCAACATTTGCAATGTCCACATGGTACACCTATCCTAAATGTAAGTCTTTTTTGCAATGCATTGCTTGAAATATTTACTGTATGCGTGATGTGTATTAGATCAATTACACTTGCTGCCACAGCTGCCACAACCTTTCATAAATGTCATTGTAAAGGTGGATTAATTGAAATGATCCGATTTGTCTTTTTTTGGTATGGGGTCTCTCCAGACCCAAGAGCATAATAAACGTATGGATTAAAAAACAAATAATTTTTATACTCACCTGTCCCACCTATTTCTCAGTTGGCTAACACCAGTTCCGGTTTCCTCTGGTCTTAATGGCAGATGATGGAATGGACAAGGCAACTGTGAGGTGGATTCATAACTGGCTTAATAATCGGACCCAAAGAGTGGTCGTAAATGGTTGCACATCCAGTTGGAAGAATGTCTCAAGTGGGTTACCACAGGGCTCTGTCCTGGGCCCTGTATTGTTCAACATCTTTATCAACAATTTAGATGAAGGAATTGAGGGTAAACTGATTAAATTTGTTGATGACACAAAGCTAGGAGGGATAGCTAATACCAGAGAAGAGAGAGAGAGGATTCAAAAAGATATAAATAAACTGGAGCAGTGGGCAGCAACTAAAAGAATGATTTTTAACAGGGAAAATGCAAAGTACTACATCTGGGCAGTAAAAATGAAAAAAGCATATACAGGAGGGAGGAATAGGGCTAAGCAACAGCACATGTGAAAAAGACTTGGGCATACTAATAGATCACAGACTGAATATGAGTCAACAGTGTGGTGCAGCAGCAAAAAAAGGCAAATGCAATTATAGGATGTATTAAAAGAAGCATACAGTCTAGATCGCGTGAAGTCATTACTGCCCTCTACTCCTCTTTGGTCAGACCTCATCTGGAATACTGTGTCCAATTTTGGGTACCACATTTTAAAAAAGACATCAACAAACTGGAGCAAGATCAGAAAAGAGCGACCAGAATGGTGACCGGTCTGCAAACCCTGTCTTATGAGGAAAGTTTGCAGGATTTGGGAATGTTTAGCTTGCAGAAGAGAAGACTGAGAGGAGACTTAATAGATTTCTACAAATATCTCAAGGCCTGGCACATTGTAGAAGGATCATCTTTATTCTCATTTGCACAAGGAAAGACTAGAAGCAATGGGATGAAGCTGAAAGGGAGGATACACAGATTAGATATTAGAAAAAACTTTTTGACAGTTAGCGTGATCAATAAGTGGAACAGGCTGCCAGGAGAGGTGGTGAGTTCTCCTTCAATAGAAGTCTTCAAACAGAGGCTGGACAGACATCAGTCTGGGATGATTTAGCAAATCCTGCTTTGAGCAGGGGGTTGGACCAGATTGCGGAGGAGGTTCCTTCCAACTCTACAATTCTATGATTCTATGATGTCCTCTTCCACATCTTCCATCACTCTGTGCCATCACCTTCTGGGCTGAGAAGGCCTCTAGCGATGTACGGCATGATGTTGTGATGTCGCAATATCTGTAAATTGCAAAGTGTATAATCGAAGGTCTACTTCACCCCAAATGTCTGTGTGTTTGGGAAAATATAACTGACAGACGAAATGACATCTGTTTATCATGTATGGTTAGCTTAACCCCTTCCGACATCAAGCGTAATAATATAATACGCCGATGTCGGACACCCTCCCTTTGATGTTGGCAACGGCGCTGAGCAGACAATTTTTCACGGTGCTCATAGCAAGTCAGCAATTCTGCTATATACAGGCGATCTGATCATGGCCTGTATGTAGCAGAGCTGATCGGTTTGTGGCAGCTAAAATTTTCCCATGGAGACTATGGAAGCATGCCAAAAGTAAAAAAAAGTTTTTAAAAATATAAAAAAAGTAAAAAAAAAGTTCAAGTCTCCCCTCTTTTGCCCCATTCAAAAGAAAACAGTAAAAAAATCAAACACAGGGCCGGCCCGAGAGATTACGGCGCCCTAGGCGAAACTATTTTGTTGCGTCCCTACTATTCTTGGCAGTAGATGAAAACTTGGGATATAAATTTAGGAGCAAAATAAACCACAACAACAATGATTAATTAACTCTCTCCTAGCTCTTTAATCTTCTGAGAAGTTGTATAGGACAAATATATACAAAGTAATCAATAACATAAAACAAAAACGACCATAGGTAATTAAAATTTTTGTTTCGTTGCCTTTTTTTTGAAAAGGATGACACTAAGTCACCGAGATTAATTTGTTTAGCAACTTCAGATTCTATCGAAATTGTTGCCAACCCAACCAACCTCTCTTGCGTCATATTTGCCCTTAAATATGTACACTTTTCTTTCCATCCCTAAAACTTTTTGTCTTTTGAAAAGATTTTTTATAATTTTTTCTATTTTTTCTCTGGCGCCCCCTTTGGGTCGGCGCCCTAGGCGGCCGCCTAGTTCGCCTATACGTTTGGGCCGGCCCTGATCAAACATACGCATATTTGGTATCGCCAGGCTCAGAATTTCCCGATCTATCAATAAAAAAAGGATTAACCTGATCGCTTAACGGCGTAGCGAGAAAAAAGTCAAAACACCAGAAATATGTTTTTTTGGTTGTCACAACATTGCATTAAAATGCAATAACGGGTGATCAAAAGATCATATTTGCACCAAAATGATTTCATTAAAAACGACAGCTCCGCGTGCAAAAATAAGCCCTCACCCAACCTGAGATCACGAAAAATGGAGACACTGCGGGTCTCGGAAAATGGTGCAATTTTTTGTTTTAACAAACTTTGGAATCTTTTTTCACCACTTAAATAAAACAACCTAGACATGTTTGGTGTCTATGAACTCTCAATGACCTGGAGAATCATAATGTCAGGTCAGTTTTAGCATTTAGTGAACATAGTAAAAAAGCAAAACCAAAACCATTTTGGAATTACACTTTTTTTGCAATTTCACAACACTTGAAATTTTTGTCCCGTTTTCCAGTACACGATATGTTAAAACCCATGGTGTCATTCAAAAGTACAACTCGTCCTGTAAAAAAGCAAGCCCTCACATGACCATATTGACTGAAAAATAAAAAAAGTTATGGCTCTGGGAAGAATGGGAGCCAAAAACCAAAATGCAAAAACGAAAACACCTCCGGTCATGAAGGGGATAAAGGGGTTCTTCGAGAAATGTACTAAAATAAATACACATTTAAATATTAAACATTTTACTAAATACCTTAAGATAGCAATATGGTATGCCTTATCTAGTGCCCTCTGTCATGATTCAAAGATGGCAACTGCCATTAATCATAAACCGTCCTAGATATCAGTGGACACATATTAGGACAGGCTTCTTGAAGAACAACTGTTCGAGACAGCCGTCAGGTCAGCGCAGCATCCTGTCAGGCATCATAGAATCATAGATAGAATCATAGAATCGTAGAGTTGGTAGGGACCTCCTGGGCCATCTGGTCCAACCCCCTGCTCAAAGCAGGATTCGCTAAATCATCCCAGTCAGATGTCCGTCCAGCCTCTGTTTGATAGAATCATAGAATCGTAGAGTTGGAAGGGACCTCCTGGGCCTGGGCATCATGAACGCACATTCCTCTTATCAGTCAACCTGATAGGACATGGAGTGGAGTCGGAGTAATGGAGAAGATGAATACCTTTCTTTATCTGACTGAGAGTGAACATTCATCTCAGTTAGGCCGGGATCACACATTCGAGAAACGCAGATGAGTCTCGCATCTTAATACCCGGCACTGCCACCGGTACTCAGGAGCGGAGCGTGCAGCTGCATGTATTTCTATGCAGCTGAGCACTCCGGTCCGAAAGCCAGCGACAGTACCGGGTATTAAGATGCGAGACTCGTCTGAGTTTCTCGCATGTGTGATCCCGGCCTTACGGGGACAGTTTCAGTGCATCTGTCTTGTGCTTCACTAAGCCTGTTCTACTTCGCATCCTGGTAGCTGCCATTTTTTAAATCCTGGCAGAGTGCAGATAAAGCATACCATTTTGCTAAATAAAGGCATTTAGAATATCTTTAAATGTGTATATTTTATTATATTTACTTTATTAAATTTCTCCCTTTGAGGCCAAGGTTACATGATCACATATTCCCTCGTGAGAGAATTGGGCTGATTTTACTAATGACACTCTGTCTGAGTCTGACTGAGTATCCTCTTACCATGATCCTATTCTCTCGCACAGGCGTGGTGAAGATGGAGAACTTACTTTCTCCATCTTTTCCGTTTTCTGAGTCCCGCAGTAATCGCATGACATTCGAGTGCATTCCACTGTCGTACATGCACCCAAAGACTTGTATGCATGCACGTGGTCTTATTATCGGATGTACTCACGATATGCTGAGTTTTTTTTTCTCATGCAGAATTGGCAGGAGAGAAAAATACCATGTCTGCACTGCCCCAACATTCGTCTGAGTGCTATCCGACAAAACATCGTATTATACAGTTGTGTGAGCGAGCCCCTAAGGCCGGGGTCACACTTGCGAGAAACTCGCATTAGTCTCGCGTCTCATTACCTGGCACTGCCGCTGGCACTCGGGACCGGAGCGTTCAGCTGCATAGATTTACATGCAGCCGCTCACTCCGGTCCTGAGTGCCGGCGGCAGTGCCGGGTATTGAGACGCGAGACTTGTGCGAGTTTCTCACAAGTGTGACCCCGGCCTAAGAGACTTCTTGCGACAGCTTCTCTCCATACCTGATATTAAATAGGAAGGGAGTGAGAGCTGCTGCAGAAACTCTAACACTTCAACGTAAAAATGTTCGGAACAGAGTTGACGCAAAAAGTTTCTATTTTCTTCAGACTGTTTGGAAATGATCTCAGTTTGGAGTAATTCTAATTCACGTAACTAGATCATTTAATCGCATAGCTATTTAGCCACGTATTCAGTCAATACTGACGGTAAATTGACAATCACCAAGCAACTTGCTAATGAGTAAATTAAGTTATATTAGCTTCAAAATCTGACTTACAAATAGACTTTTTGAGTACTTGGAGCTACATTAAATTTCCTTTACTTTGTGGAAGAAATATTAACCTCTTATTGTGTCCCCCCCACGGAAATACAATCAAATTTCTTTTATGAGCGCAGTCAGTGGCAAATGTATGAACAAGATCTGGCAATATACCGCAGATTCATTTCTATTATATACGGAATGATGTGACAAAAAATAATTATCATGTATTATGATTATTCTCTCATCCCGGTTCTACAGACAGGCCTGGACTTTTGTTTGTTCCCTGCGGCATTGTTACGTTTCCATGGCAACTGTTGCTGCCTGTTATTTCCATTTTGCTGACACTTCCTATCACTCAGCTTCAGCTCCCATCAGTGATTGCGTCTACTACACCCTCGGTATCCAGCGTCATGTTTCTTGTCCTTTTTTTCAGCTTTCTTTGACCTCTGACTTGGAAAATTAGCATTATGAAGTTGAGCACCTGATCACGGCTCCATATTGGTTTTCATTTGCTTATTTACTGATTGCAACTAATTTATTGTCGTATGACCTCAAGGCAGGGTTGGTCTTCAAAAGGGTTGTCCGAATTTAGAAAAAAATAAACATGGCTGCAGTCTTCCAAAAACAGTGCCACACTTGTCGGAAAGTTATCTGTGGCATTGCAGTTTCACTCTATTAAAGAAACTAGGGATGAACTGCAGTACGAAACACAACCTATAGTCATGTATTTCTAACATTGGGTTATCCCCTAATTTAAAGGGAACCTGACAGGTGGCACATGCTGCCCGATCCACGAGCAGCATGTATCAGATACTGGCTGTATGATTTCAGACACATACGTCTTAGGCCGGGTCACACTTGCAACTGCAATGCGAGAAACTCACATGAGTCTTGCCTCAATACCCAGAACTGCCACTGGCACTCGAGACCGCAGCGTTCAGCTGCATAGAAATACATGCAGTAGCACACTCCTGTCCCGGGTGCCGGCAACAGTGCCGGGTGTTGTAAATTCTCTTGCTCAGACTTCTGAGCTTGAGCTCCCTCTGCTCCCTCTGGTGGTTACTGGGAGTAGTGGAGCTGGCCAGGTTGATGGAAGTTTGCCACCTGACGATGATAATTGGGAACCTGGGATTACTGGCTGGGAGCATATAATTGAGCAGGCTTCCCTTGAAGTTGCTGGAGATTTCCTCGATGTGCATTTGGAGTTCTTTTGTCTCCTACCTGATCTGAATGGTTCAGTTAAGTGATTCTTCTGCTAATCCTTTGCATCTAATCTGGTTGTGTCTCTTTTTTTGCTTTCTGCTTTGTTGCTACTGTTCAGCGGACTCCCTGCTGGGGGAAGCGCTGGGCCCCACTCATATGTTACAGCTTGTGTCAGTTTGTTCAATCCCCTGTTATGTTAGTATCTTTTGCTATGCTTCCAGTTCATACCAGAGTGCTGATCTAGCGGGGGTGAGGTCGTGTGGCCTCAGGTTTTTTGTATATCAGATGTGTTGGATTTTTTTAGGGTTTTGTGCATGATTGCAGACAGTATCTTTTCTGTCCTGTCCTGTCTAGACAGCTTGGGCCCCACCGTTTGCTCAGTCTGTTCTCTGCCTGTGTTTGTGTCTCATCTTGTCTAACCGACAATATATGTTTGGGGGCTGTCTATTCCTTTGGGGATCTGCTCCGGGGCAGTTTAGATTTCACATTTCTGGCTTTAGGCTTAGTTAGTTCTCCAGCTGTGCCGAGGCATCTAGGGCATCGTAGGAACGCTAGTTGTGTTGATAGGATCAGGGGTCTGCAATCCACTTAGTTACCAACCTCTCTGGTTTTCTGGTGGGCTAGCCTGTTCCTGCCATCCTCCTCGGTGACCCATTCATAACAGCTGGATATTGAGGCAAGAGACATTTCAGAGAAATGTTATAAAAGTCGCCAGATCCAGGCAGCATGGGAGACTAGCCAGAAAGGTGGGTCCTCATCAGCTTCTCCCTGCCCACTCTCTCTGTATGATGAGTTTCTCCCAGTGTGAGTGTATAGGGAGAGAGCTGTCAGGGAGAAATATTCAGCGCTGCCAATCATTGGTGAGGGTGAGGTTACACAAATTAGCTGGATTGGCATGCACGGGACATCTAGTCCTGCACTGATAATCTCCAGCTGGTAAAATACTGATGGTATTTAAACTACAGCAAACTGCTGAGAATGTGACACATCCCTGGAATCAGGCTATCTGCCCTGACATTATGCTGCTCTCAGGTTATATAGAAAAAACTTGCTGACAGATTTCCTTTGAAACGACAGCTGCGATACATCCAGATATCCCACCTCCCACAGTTGAAAAGAAAAAAATAAAAAGTAGGTACCCATAAGATCCTGTGGTAATCTGAGTTTAATTCAGCAAAATATATCTGAATGTCCCGAGTGATTCACATTGTAATATGGATGCTAAGAAATGGCCATATTCTCGCAATGGGACAGCAGCCTTGGCCTGAGGCTCTGACTGGAAACGATAGTGGCTGTACATTTTTAAAACACATAAGCATAGAATATATCAGTGTTTTCCAACCAGTGTATTAAGTAGAGTGGGAAGGCTGCCAGCCCCTGACATATTATCAAAATTCAGACTAAAAAAAAAAAAAAAAAACTTAGACCAGACTTTAAAAAATAATTAAATGGATTCTGTGATGTCAAAAAATACTATTAACCTGCAGATATTGGGTTAATCTGCAGGTGCAGGGTTCGATATACTATTGGCACAACCTGTGCTGCTGTACAGGGGCCCTAGTAGGTAAGGGGGGCCCATTTCTACCTCCGAAGCAGGTGGAATTGTGCATTATAATGAGATAGGGTAATGCTAAGGGCCCATATACTGTATTATTCTTGCACTGGTGGCCACTTGTGCCTGTATCTGTTTCTATACAGGTTAATAGCATTCTAACGCCATACAGCCACCACATTGAAAGCCCGTATACCGGGAGGAAATTCATTTTATTCTTCCAGGCAGCCTTGGGATTTCATACACAGAGGTGCAGCCATTGTGGCTTCAGTCACCTCTCAGTATATAGTAAGCAGCGGCTGTCATCACGTCCCAGCAATTGCTCATCGCTGGTTCTATACTGATGCACGACATAGCCAGCTGTCAGTCAGTGCCGGGGCACGTTACATCCATCGCTGCCAGGAGGAATAAAGTCACACTCCTCCCGGTAGTCAGGCTTCCTGTCTTTTTGGCTTTAGAACATTATTAACCTGCAGATTAACCCCATATTTGTATGGTAATAGCATTTGGGGACATGTCAGGTTCCCTTTAAGACTCTGAACCCTGAAAGGGGTTGTCCGGTCTTCTGATAAAAGTCTGCAGTCACTGCGTATAACTGCAAACTTATGAATCCTTACAGTGAGCGCACTCCACTATCAGAAATCTAGTGTTACCTCTGAGAATCAGCAGTTAAGTGATACAAGCAGGCACATTCTGACTAGACATACTGAGACTCACTCAATGCAAGCAAGTCTAGTCACAATGTGGCCGAAAGTGTGTAAGTTGCATATCTGCTGTCACGTGACCACCCATGTCACCTGTAGCGCAGGAAAATCCTGACAACCTGTGTTTTGCATGATGTAAGGATTCGGAAGTCTTCAGCCATATAGAGTGACTGCAAACGTTCATCAAAAGACTGGACAACCTCTTAAAACTAATTCAGACTTATTTTATGAATCAAAATTTAAATTTAGACCCCAAAACACACTCTCAAATGAAATGAAAACCTCAAACCCCTAAATAACAAAATATAGCACTATGACATTCTTTGCCATTTTTGTCCAATAAAACCAAATCCATTGAAGACTTTTGATTTTGAAGACTGGCTACAGAACATGGGGTACACATCATGGTACCACTTGGTCTGTAGACTTGTATAGAGCAATGTGTATAGTAGTGTGCGTGCATGCCTAATGAGCGAGTGCTAATGCATATGCTTGTGTGGCACCCCTGAGGGTTCAGTCGCCACAGAGGTACTGCACCTCCTCCTGAGGTGTGGTACCCCACCATCCAGGTAGGGTGGAGACAGCTGACCACGCTCCAACACCTGCATACCACACAACATAGTAGTGTACCAAAGCACCCTTTGGTGGCTCCCTGCTTGGAACACGAAGCGTGCTGGGAGGCGGGTGGAGTTTAGCAGGAAGAGTGTAGGATTTAGTCAGTTTGTCACAGGAGTCTGACGGGGTCAGTCTGTGAAAGGAGATCCCCGGAGAGGGATGGAGGAAGGAAGTGCTGTAGCTGACCTCAGTGATCTGGGTCCGCTGGCACAGGAAAGGAACATTGATAGAAAGCCTGACTCTCTCCATAAGAAGGAAGGATTAGTACAGAACGTGAGGAGAAGAGGAGAACTGAGGATTAGGGTTAGAGGAGAACCCTTCCCAAGTTCACAGCGCAAGGCCGGGGTCCGGTCCCCGAGGTTGTATGGATAATAATGGTCCTGCAGCAGACACCGGAGGAATAGAAGTAGTGACCACTTTATTCCCACACAAGACTTGGGGGCACAACAGCAACGTGAGTGAGCCGGGACTAGGTAGTGAGGAGTCCCCGAAGCAGGCTACAGCTGTCTGCCTTGCAAGTAGAGTTCATAGAAACATCTGACAGGAGGAACTCCAGTGTAACTCAGTACTGTGAGTACTTCACTAAAGGCGCTAAGAGGGAGACGTTCAGAAAAGGCACATATGTTGGCGGAGTGTTGGAAAGGAGTACTTCATCTTGCCTGGAAGTTGGCTGAGCACCTGACCCGGAGGACACGGCACGGATGCGGGCTCTTGTGCCACAACAGACTGTGAGTAAAGCTTTGAAACTACATGCCCTGGTGTCCTCCACTTATTCCTGCGTCAACTTGCCCAGCACTGCTACATTCCCTGCGCCTGACTCTACACCATCTACGTGTCACTTCACCTACTCTGCCCTGGGACCACAGCCCTGCCTGTGGAGGGCTATAACATCATTGCTGCACCACACCATCTGTCCCAGAGGATCTGTCTGCAGCGTCGGCTTAACATCTTCATTGCCGAACACCACAGGTGGCGTCACGACTCATTTAATCATCATAAGCACACTGAACATTTCCCCCCTTTTACAATGGGCGCCCAGGGCCACGGGCCGGGTCCCAGCTGCTGTGACATCTCCCATTGAAGCTCGTTGGGCACGGTACCGAGTACCCCACAGCCCTGAGAGGGCGACCCAATTGCTCAGTCATGTTCCCGTATGGCTAAAGAAAAAGGTCCTTGCCCTTCAAGTCAGAGTAATAGAGAAGGTTCTGAAAAAGTATGGCAGTATATCAGAGAATGCTTCTTCTGCAGGAGAATAGACTATACTTTACTGCCAGAGGGGGAAGGATGCTGGTTCTGTCTAAGGTCTGCATTCAAAAACACAGATTAGCCTTCAGCATCAGTGAAGAGACATGGATCCAAAACAATTAAAAAGTATATTTTTGTTATTCTAGAAGCATGTCAAATTAAAACAACAAATGAGTTAAATGCCCACTAAAAATCCCTAACCTTCCCCGATTCTCTAACTGTTTTCTGTTTTGCACTGCACCTCTTCATTGCAGAGATATTCACATTTGTTTCTTCTAGAGAACACTACATGACATCTCTTCTTCTAGGGCAACTTAGGCATTTCTTCACAGTCTTCCTTTTAGGTGTGTGTTTTCCCCCTCCATAACAGACACCGCCAATCACATATCAACAGCTGATCTAGCGCTGTAGCAGTCTCAGACTGGATAGTAGCAGCTGTGAGGGAGGGGTAAAAGTGTATGCCCCCCAGAGAAGATTGAAGAAGTGCCCAGTTGCACTACAAACAGAGATTTCACATATTGTACGTTATAAACACAAATGTGAATATTTCCGTAATGGAGAGACACTGCACAAAACAGAAAAGAGCTGCAGAATGAAGGGAGCTCTGGGATTTTTGGAAAGTATATAAAGGGGTTGTCCACTATTCGGACAACCCCTTCTTCACCCCTGGTAACACTTATTCTCAAATCTGGTGCCAGCACTGTTTCTGTGGTGTCGGCAATGGCTCTCCCATGGATTGTGTGACATTTTTATGTCACGCGATCCCTGCAGCCAGTCAGCGCTGTCTTCATTCTTTCATCATTCGGACAATCATGCATCCAAAGAAAGTAAGAGATGCTGCTTTCTCAATTCCTCCAGAGGTACATATGCGGTATGTCCGAAGGTCAGGAGAGTGATGTGGATGCAGCGAACATAATGTCACGCGATCCCCAGGAGTGCCAGTGCCAACACCACTGGAACTGCTTTACAAGGGGGAAACATAGGGGTTTGGTAGGGGTTGTTCAAGTAGTGAAAAACCCCTTTAATTCAATTTTTTGAGTAATCGACAGGTTCTCTTTAAGTGCTGAGATTCTCAGTCACCACAGTTGGAAGTCTGTACAGTAGTTACTATAAATATTTTGAGGTTTTGATCTGGTGAAAAGCGAACTGACTGAAACATATGATTCAGTTTTGTAAATTGCATGTGTTCCCCGCAGGGTTTCAATTGCTTAAAAATATACCTCTCTGCCAAAAAAAACGTTGTAAATTACAGATGCTTTAAGTCCCAGTCACATTTCTGCTATGATTTGTCCTACAATATCCACATTTAAATATAAATGGCTCCTTCCTATTGTGTAAATATCGCTACGCACTTTTACAATTTAAAAGTAAAAGTTTAAATATCATTTTAATGTAATATAAGTTTTATCATACAACTAATGTTATGAAGGTCAACTGCTCTGGTGAAGAACAATGGACATAGTACAATCTGTATATTAGGGCTCATGCAGACGACCATATTTCAGGTCCCAGTGCGATCTGACAAAACATCGGATCAGACTCAGCTATTTTATGGGGCCATGCACATGTCCAATTTTTTTCCTTGGACTGAAAAAAATGCAGCCTGCATGATTTGCCTCTGTAAATCGTGCAAGTTAATGGGTCAGTGAAAAGAAAAATCGGATCTCACTTGGATGAAATCCGAGTGCAGTCCTATTTTCGCGGACTAATAGAAAGGAGAAGATGGCGAAAAATGTTTTCCATCTTTTCCACATCGGATCACATTTTGCTCACACTCTGATCTAACTCTGTTCAGAGTGTGATGAAAGTGTGATTAGCATAACTGGCCCAATTTTCTCAAATGAGAGAGAATAGGTTGTGGGACCCTAATCTTAAGGTACTGTCACATTTAGCGATGCACCAGCGATCCCGACCACGATACGACCCGGTCAGGATCGCTGGTGCATCGCTAAATGGTCGCTAGTGAGCTGCCAAACAGGCAGATCTCACAGCGATGCAGCAGCGGTCGGCGGTCATTACTTACATGTCAGATGCGGCGATGAAGATGTCCTCCCACCCGCATCCACGCGCCGCTCATCGGCGCCAGCAGGAAGTGATCGACAAGAAACGGCCTAGGACGTTCTCGCGCGATCAGCGATAGACAGCGGGGGAGCCGGTTGGAGGTAAGTATCACACATAGCGATATCGCTAGCAATATCGCTGCTGCGTCACAAAATCGGTGATGCTTAAGCGATATCGCTAGCGATCTCGCTTAGTGTGACGGGGCCTCTAGAGAATATAGGTTTTTCTGTGTTAAAAACCTTATCAAGCCTAATGTTAATGGGATAATCCAACATATCTCCCTTCCGCATCCGGAGGTAAGAAGTGCTACTGATGTGGCATCCATCAGCTCCTTGCCATGTATATACAGGTACCTTGGACACATGCCACTCTAATTAATGGGACAGGTGCCTTACACCTGCCACTACCAGGAATCAACAAGATCTGGCAATCACCCAGTTGATTTCACAAAGGAAGCTCCTCTCACCTTCCTGTGCACAATGAAGGGAGCTGATGATTGCAGGTATATAAAGAGCATGCAGCCATGTGTCACACATTGCAGTGAAGTATCTGCAGGTAATTGAATCAAGTTGATTCATGATCACTTAGGGGAACACTCCATAAAAATATGTATTGGTCCAGGGCTTGAGAAAGAGCAAAATGACACATGAGTTTTTTGACAATTTTTCCATTTCTGCATGATAAACCAAACCTTATTCATACCAAATAGTATCAGTTTTTCCTACAGTCTTCACTTAACACTGGAGCTGCAACTATGCACCAACAGTATTTCACAAATGAACTGTTCAACATATCTACTTACTATCAGGATCCTGACAGCGCCGGCGTACAGCCTCCACTGAGCAGGGACTCACCCGCACTGTAGGAACCAGAATAGCCAGAAAGTATAGGTGCACAGGACCTTAGTAATGCAGTTTAGCAAGCCGGCACGGGACCTACGGTCATGTGACTGCCAGGGGGCAGGGCTTAGCGTACTGCTTTCACAGAAGACAGCAAACTCAGAGTCAGGCAAAACGGAGGTCGTTCACAGTACGGACAGCGAGGTACAGAAGGGGTAAACAGACGGGAGGTCAGACAAAGCCAAAGGTCATACACAAGAGGGCGACGCGGTACCATGGGGATGAGCAGAGAGAAGTCGGGTCACAAGCAGAGAGTCATACACGAGAGGTAGCGCAGTACAAGAGGGACAGGCAGAACTCGTAACAGGGACAGAACTGGATCAAAACTGAACAAGCAAGCAAGATATCAGGCACAAGGCACACGTACGCACAAGGTCAACTAACTCAGCAGAGGGCAGGAGTATAATTGACACCGGACCTAGGTCCAATGAGCATTAAATAGCCGCCCTCTGCCAGTGAGAGGCGGAACAATTAACCCCCAATCAGACCAGGACGGGCCAAAGCGAAACCCTGTCCTGGATCATGACACTTACACTGAGGACTGAGTAAAATATTTTTCTGCATAAGTTGAGGGTAATGCCTTCACTGTGAGCCACATTTCTGGTAATATATAGGATGCTGCTAATAATTCTAAATATTCACAGCAAGCTGAAAAGCAAGGTCTTCTGTTTCAGCAGCCAGCCTGTTGTGCTGACATCTAGTGTTCAACATGCAAATTGCAGAATTTCACAACTAATTTTAGGGTTCCACAGATTGAAGGATCTGTTAAAATAAACCTTCCTTTCATAATCTGCTTTATTTTCCACCATATTACTATGTAGTAACGTACAGTATTGGACAAATTTACAGTAGAAACAAATATCTATTTTATATGTGACAGTTCATCCATTACCCATATGGCGAGTAATTAAGTCACACACAAAAGATTCTAATTATATAACCGGGATTCTGAATTATTAAGTTTCAGCGCATCAGAATCCGCCACTTTTGTGTTGATGTTTTAAAACTCACTAATTAATCAAACATTGTGAGCATCTTCATTTTATGCACAAGAGAATTGCTAGTTCCTTGAGATTTGGAGGATGCCAGCAAAACATTAATGAGTTTAAAAATATGACTAAGATATATTTCTGCCTAAATCAAAACTCATGAAGTCATTAATGATGCATTTAATATTTAAAGGTGGATGCAATATTGATGCAGCGATTCATCTTCATTGTGAATTGTCCTCAGAATAGGCTGTTGGTATAGATAATAGGTTAACTCATTCAGATCCGGGCAGTTTACCCCCCCCCCCCCGTTCCTGATTAGGTTTTTTCATACATGCGGTATAGAGAGCTGTAAAAAATATTCTCATTTGGACAGTCAAATAAATTTTATATCTTTTTATTCTAAATATGTGGGTCTTAAATTTTTTACTATTTTCATGCTCTCTTTTTATATATTTTTTTTTCCGCTAATATAGGGCAAAAATAAAGGAAACACATATCTATTTTTCACATATTTATATGACCACAAAGTACCAGTGAAATACAGTTTAAAATTTGTTCTTCTTTCTGTAACAATTATTACTATATCAGACATGTTTTCTTTTCAACAAGAGGAGGCTAGTGGCAACTATTTGGAGTAACAGCCGATGTTTTAACTTTTTATCTGCTGTTTATTTTTTTTATTTTGACTCTATTTCACATATTCTAGGGTCATAAAATACTATTTGGGGGCATGTCAACATTTAAATTATTATCTTTTATCCTTATTTTTTTTTCAGCAAGAGGATTCCAGTGGCAACTATTTGGATTAACAGCAGATTTTTAATGTATGTATTTACTTTTTATCTGCTTTTTTTTTTGCATTTTTCATTTATTCATTTTTTATCTATTTCACATTTTCTAATGTCATAAAAGACATTTGGGGGCATATTAACCTTTAAATTATTATTATTTATTTCCTTATTTCCCCTGCAACTTGGGCTTTTACATTATCCCCAGTTACAGTAGAAATGCAGCATATTGGCTGTATAAACAGGGCTGATCTATGACCCATCAGCTCCATTTTTCTCCCCAGACCAAGCAATCACATGAACTTTGTGTCCAGAGATAGAAGCACTGGTAGCATTTCCTAAATACTGTATGCACAGTGCTTGTTCAACACTGTGTGTACAGTGATCAGGAAGGCAGAGATGTCTCTTCATTCTCTATAGGTAGCAGCTGGGTCTTGCTTCACAGTCAGCTCCTCACTCCCGTGGCAGCACAGTGATGTGCAACTGCTCTACAATGCAATAATATTCAAAAGCAGAGATTGATGCTAACAATAATCAAAAATAATTATATAGTCCAGTGGGATAAAAAGTTTTCTAGCATCCAAATCGGACTGTGTAAAAAGCTGTTCTACGCTACAACAGGAGATGTGTAAGATGAACAATAAAAGTACAATACTTTATTAGAAATAATTTAAAAGACAAACAATGTTAAAAAAGTGCCAATATAGTGCAAGGTGATGAGCCAAAGAAAGTAACTGGCACCACCAGTTGGAAGGCAAGAGCAAGATGTAATGCTAATAGACAATGTAGTCAAAAATTAAAAATGCACAAATAAGTGACAACATAAATAAAACTTGCTTCCAGAGACTAGAAAAAAATCATATAGTGTACTATATTCTCATAACCCTCAAAATTACAGCTAAAGTGCTTGCAATACACATTGGATAGAACACTGGAGCATAGATGTGAAGACTATAGTATCCTACATTGATGTAATGAATGTAATAAACATATCTTACCTCACCAAGCAATGGTGCCACTTCCCCTACGTGCGTTTTGGTGGCATGCCTTCGTCATAAATGCAGCCAAGTGCAGAGATATCCTGGATGAAAACCTCTTCCAGAGTGCTCTGGACCTCAGACTTGGCCGAAGGTTCACCTTCCAACACGACAATGACCCTAAGCTAAAATAACAAAGGAGTGGCTTCAGAACAACTCTGTGACCATTCTTGACTGGCCCAGCCAGAGCCCAGACCTAAACCCAATTGGGCATCTCTAGAGAGACCTGAAAATGACTGTCCACCAACGTTCACCATTCAACCTGATGGAACTGGAGATGATCTGCAAGGAAGAATGGCAGAGGATCCCCAAATCCAGGTGGGAGAAACTTGTTTCATCATTCCCAAGAAGACTAAGGTTGTACTAGCTCAAAAGGATGCTTCTACTCAATACTGAGCAAAGGGTCTAAATACTTATGACCCTGTGATATTTCAGTTTTTCTTTTTTTTAATAAATTTGCAAAATTGTCTACATTTCTGATTTTTTTCAGTCAAGATGGGGTGCAGAGTGTACATTAATGAGAAAAAATATGACATTTTTTGAATTTACCAAATGGCTGCAATGAAACAAAGAGTGAAAAATGTAAAGTTGTCTGAATACTTTCTGCACCCACTGTAAATCATCTCACACAGATGTCTGTCATGCTTCGGATTGAAGACTTCCATTGAAGGAGATGTCACCACATCTCATGGCAGCCTGTTCCACTCATTGATCACCCTCACTGTCAAAAAGCCTTTTCTAATATCTAATCTGTATCTTCTCCGTTTCAGTCCATTGTTTCTTGTGGCTGCATGTACAAATGAGAATAAGTATGATCCCTCTACACTGTGACATCCCTTCAGATATTTTTAGACGGCTATTAAGTCTCCTCTTATCATCTTAGCCTTCTTTTTTGCAAGCTAAACATTCTCATGTCCTTTAACCGTTCGTCGTAGGATAAAGTTTGCAGTCTGCTCACCATCCTTGTAGCTTTTCTCTTAATTTGCTCCAGTTTTTCTATGTCTTTTTTTTAAATAGATGTGCCTAATTTATTAAGAGGAGAACCCCACTTAATTAATAAATTAAGTGCATCTTACAAGTGCCCGGTTCCTTTGTACTCTAGTCAGGGGCTGGTGTACACATTTGGCTGAAATTTTTCATTTTCATTAATTAGAATGGTGGGCTAAGGCTAGTTTCACACTTGCTTTTTTTTGCAGCGCGTTTTTCCCGCAAAAAAACGCATTGAAAAAACGCATACATAAGCATACAACTGCTGCGTTTTTTTCAAGCATTTTTATGAGCATACATGAAAAAAATGCAGCGTTTTTATGCGTTTGTATGCGTTTTTAGCGCGTTTTTACCGCGTATGCGTTTTTTTCCAACATTTTTAGGTGGCCACTCACACTACCCAAACCATGACTTTACTAACCCTAACCCTGACCCTAACCCTAACCCTAACCCTGACCCTAACCCTAACCCTAACCCTGACCCTAACCCTTAACCAAATCATACTTAACCCTAACCCAAACCCTAAACCCTAACTAACCCTAACCCTAACCCTAACCCTGACCCTAACCCTAACCCTGACCCTAACCCTAACCCTAACCCTGACCCTAACCCTAACCCTAACCCTAACCCTGACCCTAACCCTTAACAAAACCATACTTAACCCTAATCCTGACCCTAACCCTGACCCTAACCCTTAACCAAACCATACTAAACCCTAACCCTGACCCAAAACCCAACCCTAACCCTGACCCTGACCCTAACCCTAACCCTAAACCCCCTTAACTAACCCTAACTCTAACTCAAACCCCTAAATTCCATGGTTAAAAAAAAAAACGCATATGCAAAAAAACGCTTACATGAGCATGCCAGTGCGCACATATGCGCATCCATAGGCTATAATGGCCATTTTTAGCGCAAAACGTGCGCATATGTGCGCATGCGCTTTTTTGCAGGGCCAAAAAATGCAACATGATGCGTCTGGAAAATCCAATCGCACACCCCAAAAAAACGCAGCGCATGAAAATCGCATACATGCGCTTACAAGCGCGCAAGTATGCGCACCCATGTTAAAGATAGGGGAAAAAACGCATGCGCAGGTTAGCGTTTTTTTCCAGCGCTAAAAAACGCAAATGTGAAACCAGCCTAAGCCATGCCCCTTCCTTCCCATGCTGTGCTCTCTTTGGTGAAGCAAAAGTTGCAACATTTTTGCACATCTTCCGAGCTGACCAAAAATTTTGCAATTTCTTTAAGTTGACCAGAATTCTAACAAAAACAACTTAATGAATTACCCAATAATGATTATTTGTAAATGATGACTACCTTTCAATCTAATATCTCTTTAAATGCGAACATAAAATAGTATTGAAAATGAAGCTGCCTCATATCAGTTTGTGTATTCTGGTCCTGAGTCAGCACATAAATTTGGGCTGAGGATACCATCAATTGTACCTTTTTGCCATTTTTTTTAATCTTACTAGAGTCTAAATAAGGTACCTTTGTGAAATAATATCACATCAACACTTCCGAGACTAATAGTTCATCCAAGAAAGGCCCAAAAATCAGTTGGATTTAAAGCACCACTCCAGCGTATTTCATTATTTCAATGCTGGAGTGGTGCTACTATTATGAGGCCTGTTGTGAACACTTTTGACCTGGCTTCTGAGTTTGGGCTCCCTCTGGTGGTTGCTGCTGGTAATGGAGCTGGCCTGGCTGACAGAAGTCAATCACCTGAGGATGATGATTGGAGGTTAGGTGTTACAGACTGGAGAGATTTAAGTGAGCAACCTTCCTTCAGTTGTTGCCGGTGATTTGGTTTGCTTCCTGAGCATTTTGGAAGTCTGCTTGCCTCCTGCTCCGTCCTGCATCTTTCAGATAAGTTATTTGTGTTCTTGAATCTTTTTGCATTGTGATTCATTTTTCCTTTCTCTGATTTTTGCTGTGCTGCTGTGAGTCAGCCTGGTTCCCTGCGGGGACCTGTGCTGGACTCTGTTTGTTTTGCCACAGCTTATGGCGAGTTCTGATTTAGTGGGGGAGAGGTCGTGTGGCCTCAGTATTTTTGCATCTCAGACGTGCTGGATTTTTCTTAGTTTTTTTGCGTGATTGCAGACAGTATCCTTTCCTGTCCTGTTCTATTTAGACAGTTTGGGCCCCATCATCTGCTTACTCTGTTTTCTGCCTGTGTTTTGTGCCTCATCTTGTCTCACCGACAATATATGTTCGGGGGCTATCTATTCCTTTGGGGTTCTACTCCAGGGCAGTTTAGCTTTCTCATTTCTCTCTTTAGGCTTAGTTAATTCTTTGGTTGTTTCGAGGCGTCTAGGGCATCGTAGGTATGTCCCACAGCTAATTCTAGTTGTGCCGTCAGTTAAGGGGTCTGCAATCCGCCAAGCTACAACCTCTCTGGTTATCTGGTTACCAAGTCTATTCACCTGCTATCCTCCTGAGTTACCTAATCATAACAGAGGCCCCTGCACTTAGTCTTAAAGGTACCATCTGTGTCTTATGCTGCTATGCACCTCTCTGGTTGGTCTCCAGAAGTTTGTGACCTGCCAGATCACTCCAGCTGGAGGGGGCTGAGATTCCACTTTCCAATGCAAGTCTATGAGAGACTCTTTCTGGCTCTCATAGACCTGCATTGAGCACTTGTGAGCATTATTATTAAATTCCGGTCAGTCAGACGCTGCAATCACAAGATGAAGACACAGGACCAAAGCGGTGCCAGGAAGAGCTGAAAATAGCGAATGTAATAGTAGGTGAAGGGATCTTACGTTAGTAGCAATCTCCAGTGCTGCATTAAAAAAATGCTGAAGTGGTGCAAATATAAGTTGGCAAAAAGATGTCCACAGTGATGAGAAAGACTTATATGAAAGCAAGAAAAATGCTAATACCATTATTGTAGCTGAGTGTGATATAATCAGCTATTAAGTGGAATGAAGCAGTTACTTTTGGTGATATGGTCCTAGAATTAGAATTGTTCCTTCAGTAATTGCTGTAATAATTAAAGCCCAGTATTATGGGATTAGTCCATGCATCTCATGTTCCGTGGTGTTTAAAAATCAGAAACCATTATGTCTGACATGTATTAAAGAAAAGGAGGACATCTTTCAATTATCTTAATCTTTGCAGAATTATATTCTTTCCCAAACTTGATAGTATATAGCTCAGCCCGCTCCATATGATTTATTTTATGAAGTCTCAACATATTGTGCAACGTTTTACAGGCAATGTAAATTCCCTTTCAGTCTGTTTTTTGAGTTTGGGAAGAAACCAACATAAACCTGGAGAAAACATAAAACTTCATGAATGTGTTGTAATTGGTCAGATCTGAACCCAGGACCCCAGTGTTGCCAAGTAACATTGCTAATCACAAGCTGCAGTTTTATGTGTAGATATAATCTACAAGACTTAAAGGGATTATTCTAAAATTAAAGCCTTAGAGAGGATTAAAGAGTTGCTGTGGGCAGCCACAGACTGATGATTTTACTTAATATACTGTATTATTATAAAAAAAGACACAAAAGTATTCCTAATTGCAGGCTAAAGGAGCAGACTTTCTAGAAAAAGTTGATGTGAACTTCTGAGTTGTGAGACTTCGAAACAGAGGGCAGGTTTGTAGAACTTTTAGCGGCTTCCCTCAATGAGATAGCATGTTATGAGATCTTACGCTTCTTCTAAACCAACACTGCGGCATTCTCTACTAAGCAGTTACACTGAAAGTCCCGCTACTGGGAGGAAAATAACTTTATTCCCCCTGGTGGCCCCTGACACTGACCGATAGCCAGCCCTAATGCCGAGCTGCTGACAGTCAGTGCTGGGTGTGCAGTTACAGTCGCCGCTCTCTTTACATAGAACATTGACTGAACCAGCTTGCCTGGGTTAGGCACAAAAATGTTGAAAAAGAGAGTTTTGAGAGGATTGTAGGAGCCTATATAAAATAATAAATACCTTTCAAAGAATCTAAAAAAGTGTTGGGAAAATCCTTTAAGGTCACTATAAACAGGTTATGCTGAAGTTAGGGATCGTGCACAAAGCTATTTTACTAATCCATACAATTGGTCATGCACACTCAGCTATGAACCCGTAAAGTACCTCCATATTCCTCAGATTTTATACAACTAAGTAAAAAATGAACATTAATTTGATCATGAATCTATTTAGAAGATTGTCAGGAAGAAAGAGATAAGAGCTACAAATCCTATCTTCAATTTATCTCGCAGATTTCACTTAGAGGCACTCTAGTTGGCTATATAATGTGACACATCGAGGATAAAGAAGCCAAACAACTTACATTTTTTATTAAACTAAAGTAGATAGGAATTAGGTGGGGGAAAAAAAAGTCTACGTGACAGAGAAAAATACTTTTCAGAATATCTCTCCTGGATCTTAATATTTTGAGTTGTGCAGGTACAACACAAGATTCCGAGATTGCACTTTGCTCCTCAAACATGTCTTAGTCTCTAATAGCTCTTTTCTTTAAGACTATAATTACTCAAATGAAAATGCTGTGCAGTGTTAGAGTTGTCTGAAAATCTATTAAAAAGTTTGCCTATGGGATTTGCGACATGACTCATTTAATGATCACAGGCTAGTGCAATTGGTCCTTTCTTATCGATTCCCATAAAAATAAGCCTGGCTGCTGGGAGAAAAATTTAATATTGTACAACTCGGACATGCAGTTACTTTTCTCTGTTAATTTAAGAACTTTCTTCAACCTAGAAGAAAGTTACTCTTAGTACAATGCAAGTGCAAAATGGACCTTGTTCAAGAAACAATGTTTTTCTTATACTTAGTGGAATGTTGACATGTTGTGTCGTAATTTCCGCAACTGAAAAATCACATTAGTCTGAATGTAGTTGTTAGGCTAAGGGCAATTACTGTAGAATCTGAGTCTACTGTCAGGAGTATATGCTCATGATTTATATGCATTAAAATGGTCACAATCTGGATAACATGGCAATCGTTCACCATGGCGATTTATTCAAGATGATCGAATCAATTCGATGTGAATCGAATTTGAGTCAAATTTTATGATATTCACAGGTTCCAGTGAATCCAAACAATTTGCAGTTCGATTTTCAAATTTTTCGTCCATACACGCCACAATCCATTGCCTTGTTGCAGGTGCTGGCTTTCTAGGCTTAGTTAGCATTCCTTACTATGCCATTATTGGAAGGTAAAATAGAAAAAAGCGAGACAAGCACACATAGGATGATGCAGTATAGGGTAGAGAAGGATCGGTGGAGTTGAGGGGAGTATGTAACTGTGTGTAGTCTATTTTTTGAAAAAGAGTTCATCACAAACTTGAAACATGCAAAAAGCTACAATGATGTAATACCACATTGTGGAATGGATACTTTTCCAGCAGTAACACGGTCAGCCAGAAACATCAATCTCCTTTTACTCCTCAATATATTTTTTGTAAGGTGGTTGAATTTTGCAAACAGCATTGAAATTAAAGAAGACATTTAATTGTACATGTCTGTTTGTGCTCATGTATTTTACCAGTCCAGTTTGACAACCGTTCGTGCCACACCTAAACACCTGGTGCCCCAATTTTCTTTTTGTAAGTGTATTTAACTACCAAGCATTTCTATTACATCTACTTTGGCAAGGATTGTATACTGTAGTTGGGTGTCAAAAGACTGTCAAACGTTAATGATAATGTTGTACAAAATGTATGATAAAAGAAAAAGTGGCATTGGCAATAGATGGAGTAGTATTAAAAAAAATACATACCACAGCTAAATTTGTGAGAGCCGCTAGCAGCAGAAGCATGGCCACCATCACTGGTCCTAGATGTCCATGCAATAGTATTACTAAATGCTGGTCACAGTTATTCTCTTTTGCCTCTGGTAAGTGTATTAATGGGGAAAAACCAAATAATATTATACATACATATCATGGAATGCATGAAATATCGTACATTTTAGTCAAAGCGAGATGATGTTGCCTCTAACAGTGACACTGTCAGTTTGAGTCACTGTTCTGCAGAGAATGGTCTGGCAGATCACATATCACATATAAGAGTTTTATTAGTTTTAAAAAACATGGCAAGTCTGTCAGTGCACCGATAAATGAAATGTGCTGTTAGTTACTACAAGGTTACCATCTGTGGTGATGTCACTTTGACATTACTAAGGTTGTTTTGTGTTAAAGAGATTGAAGTGGAGAGGATACAGTCCCCAGAATCCTCAAAGGTTTATATACATCTTTTCAGCTCAATTGGAGTGCTTGTGACTCATGGTGAATTTACTTAATGCAAATTACAATTTTTGGAAAAATTAGCAGAGCCTGGTGAATTTGAATTTCTAAACATTTAATCATCTTTAGGATTTATTGTGAAAAAAACACATTTCACACAGTGGGCCTCTGTATCGGAAATCACAATTTGCTGAACTTTCTTTTAAAGTTAAATACATATTAGGCAGATGCATACCATCAGAAAGATGCCAAAATGGGCACCCTTTTGATCTCTGTGTTGTAAATAGGATCCTATTTTGCCACCTTCTCTAAGAACATCATGATGTAGGGGCAGAGACTCTGATTCCAGTGATAGAGCACTTTACTGGTGCTGTAATGCTGTAATTTTGATTAAAAACTGTTTTATATCCTAATGATTTACAGTTTCTCTGAATGCTGGGCTCTGTATTACCCTGCCGACACCACTGATTGGCAGCATTTTGTGTGCACTCTGCATAGGCAGAAAACTGCCAATCAGTGGTGGAGCGGCGTTAAACAGAGCTAATGAATATGGAGGAATATCTGGATGCTGGTTTACTAGTCCTCTAGTTATAATCTCCTGCTGATAAAACAGTGACTTTATGAAAACTACACTAACTACACAGTGCTTGAGTTCGAATCTCTCTGTCTACATTATGCTACCATTAGGTTAGGTGGCAAAAACCTGTGACAGATTTCCTTTAAAGTTTACTGATAGTGCAGTGAGCAGGAACATTGGTAGAAATTTCTGCAACTAACCTGTTTTAAACTTACTCATATGGAACGCATTTGCTGTCCGGAATTTTACAGTGGCAGCTTAGGCTACTTTCACACATCAGTTTTTTGCCGTCAGGCAGGATCCGGCTATTTTTAGAAAAAAACGGATCCGGCATAAATTTTGGAGAACTGTAGAAACGGATCCGTTTTTCTGCCGGATCGGTCTAGCAGGTTATATCTGTTTCCTGGGGGCTGGTCAATTGGATCTGAGCATGCACAGTGGCTGGATCCGTCTTTTTCTGGATCCGGCGCATTCCGGCGCCCATAGACTTTCATTGTGGCAAAAAGCCGGAAGCGTCGGATCCGGCACTTCCGGCTTTTTCGCCGGAGACAAAAAACGTTACAGTAGCCGTTTTTTCCAGACGCCGGAATCAGACAAGTAGCCGGATCTGGCAAAAAACGTATGAAACGCAATGCCATCCGGCGCGATCCGGCGCTAATACGAGTCAATGGGGAAAAACTGGATCCGGCATTGCATTTCGCCGGATCCGGTTTTACAAAAAAAAAGCTGGATCGCGCCTGACGGCGAAAAACTGATGTGTGAAAGAGGCCTTAGTAGATAAGATTTTGTGAAATCTCATCCACTAGCTAAATTGAAAACCCACAATATAAACTGACTAGCGTTGATGTCTGTAGGTTGTCAATTTAGGCTGTATATATTCACCAAATATTTCTCTTGTTGGTAATAGGTCCACCATATTGACATATACTGCAACAATATTCACTCCCAAAGTAATCCACTAGAAATGCACGGAGAGTAGAATTTCCTGAAATTTCCATTTTCACATGAATTCGAACACTTTGAGGTTCAATTTGTTTGCAAAAAATCCAATTTTCCACACTGCTGAAGTATCAAAGAACAGGCATCTATCAGATTATTATACCCTGTACAGTGGTCGTCAGTACCTGGGCAATCTCAGATCAGCGGTTCCCAGTGGAGCACAGCTTGTCCGGCAGAATCATTTTCCATCTCCAAAGTCACCGGGAAAGCCCCTTTCTCCTGTAATGTGTAAGCTCTAATGGTCAATGGGGTCCTCTCTCTTTCCTGTAGGGCAGGCGCAGACAACAGTTTTCTGCACATCTGAGAAAATCGGTCTAATTACGCTAATCACACTCTGATCAAAAACTGATCAGAGTGCAATAAGAGGGTGATCCGATTTTCTCAGAGCCAGAGAGAAAAAAAAAGTTTCTCCACCAACTATAAGGTGAGTGCACACAGTGCGGATTCAACTGCGGATTTTTAACGCATGGATTTGCAGGTAAATCCGCGGGTAAAATGACCTGCGGTTTACCTGTGGATTTGCCTGCGGATTGCCCCTGCGTTTTGACACCTGTACAATGGAGCAGGTGTCAAACCGCAGCGGAATCCACAGAAAGAATTGATATGCTGCGGATTTAAAACCACAACAAATCAGCGCGGAAAAATCCGCAGCATGTGAACTTCGGTTTTTAAAATCCATTGGTTAACATTGTACTGTACCTTGCTTGCGGATCTGCAGAGGCAAATCCGCTGCGGATCCACAGCAAAATCCGCACCGTGCGCACACACCCTAAAGTTTCCATGAAAAGTTGAATGAGTGAGTGCCATCCAATATTGGAGGTGGGCTATCTGTCAAAATGATGGATAGCACTCTTTCGAGTTTCAGGGTTGTTTGCACAAGTCCATAGAGAGTATGGTCATCTCTCTCTCCTTCCTTCACATGTATTTTCTGTGTAATTACAAGCTTTCCAGCATTGTGATTTGCACAGATTTATTCACTGCAAATCAAATTTTGGAGGAAAATTTACCAAGGCAAGAGAAGCAGAATTTCAAAAGATCCACTCCTCTCCAGCATCCACCAGTGGAGCACTAGATGGTGGAGGCTTGAAGGGTTACCGACTACACATTCTAAGATGACAACTAATGTGTTGTAGTTGTATATGATATCTGACTTAGACAATGTATTTGTCATGGTGGTAACTCACTGTATTCACCACTCTGCATGGCCACCACGCTGAGTTTATGCAGCATTTCAACTTCTGCTGCATATCCTTTATGTCTTGATATGGCTAAAGGGGGACGCGGCCAGATAACGCATGCCATGCTGAGTCCTGCATGGTTTGAATTCCCAAGCCAATCACCATCCAGGATGTGCCGTATTAAGCAACACCTCCTCCCACACCTTTGCCTGAGCTTAGGTTCCTAGTTACTATCAGTCTCAGCCATCACTTCTGTGTTATATCATCTCATCTCACCTGTTAATGACCTGGTTAGTTTACCCGTTCAGTTTGACCTCCACTCATGACCTCTACTTAGTATTCTGAACCCATGCTATCTTTCTTGATACCGAGTCGTCTGACTACATTTATGTCTCTCCCCTCCTGTACCTGGTACACCGGCTCTGACCTGTTGGTGAACTGCTGCAGTCCCAGGGCCTGCCATGGAGTGGTACCTGGTATCTATTGGCAGCCTGGCCTATCCTCACCATCAGAAGCTCTCGTGAATAACTGGTAGAGACTTAGTCACTACCTTCCAGGGTAAGCCAAGTCCATGGTGCAGTGGGTTCACACCATCAGCGTTACAATATCAACTATGGAAGGAAAAAAGGTAACCAGCTCACATTCCAGGGAAGACAAGTGTGAAAACCACTGGTGTTCATATAGGAACCCTGGTAGACCTTGTCTAGTCAGGGTGCGGTGCAAGGAGTATAGGAACACACCAGGCTGGTATACAAGTCAGAAATGAAAGAATAACCCATGAGGACTGGGCTCCAGTACCAATGGGAAAATATTTAAACATAACTTTTACGTTGCAATTAAAACATGGTGATAAAAAAGCAAAAAGATAGAAAACAATTAAGGTAAAAAACAGCTAATGTAAAGATCCATAAGTCTATATGTTTCGGATTATCAACCCTTATTCATAGCTATAAGTAGCTATAAATAAGGGTTGCTAACATAAAACACATAGACTTTTGGGTCCTTAATCTTTTTTTGCTTTTTCTCGCCAGGTTTTAACATTTTCTCATTGGTGCTGGAGCCCAGTCCTCATGGACTATTCTTCCAACATATTAGCTACTCTATAATGAGTTAGGTATCTAATCACAGTTTTCTGTATCTAGATGTTTTGCTGCACTGTGTTAGTCTGCCAAGTTAAAAAATGCAAAATCTGTATTTTTACCCTCTCAGACAGTATAGTGTAGAAAACAGATGATTGGAATGTGTAGTGTCCCAAAGAGGCTCTTTCGTAAAGGTCTGGGAACATGACATTGCTTTGTATATCGGCCAGAAAATAGAGATTTTGCACAATAAAAATGTATCTGAGGCCCTCGCTACAGGTTTATTGGGTAGATGCATGGTGAAAAAAATTCTACAATGTGAAATTATTGTGAGATGATTAGAATGTTTCTTATACCAAGCTAAGAACCAGTGTATCTATTACATGACCACAATAGAGTTTATTCCACTAGTAGCACACAACTAGGGTGTGTGCACACGCTGCGGATCCGCAGCGGTTTTGGTCCTGCGGATCAGCAGCGGTGTACAGTACCATAATATCCTATGGAAAATGGAAACCACAGTGCAGACGGTGCGGATTTTTCGGTGCGGATTTGCTGCGGTTTCTAATCCGCAGAAAGAATTGACATGTCATTCTTTCTGCGGATTCCGCAGCGGTTTACCATCTCCTCCATTGTAGAGGTGATAAACCGCAGGGCAAAACCGCAGGCTAATCCGCAGATAAACCGCAGGTCTTTTGACCTGCGGATTTACCTGCGGATTTTGCTAAATCCGCGCGGAACAATCCGCAGCAGAATCCGCAGCGTGTGCACACAGCCTTAAGGTTTCTGTTCATTGAGAGCAGGCAGAGATCTTGAAATCTACAAGGAATTGATAAAATTGGATAACATTACTATCATATCATTTACTTTAATTGAACACTTAAATATTACATTTTACTATTATATTTCTCAAGAGCAAAAAAAAGAAATGAAAATTCTGAAGATTCTGGACCTCTACTAGTTAAGGCAACAATTTTGCTCACTGCTGGTTCTTATTTTTCCGATTGCTTTTTTAGCCCAGAAACGACTATTTAAATGTCCTCTCCAGAGCTGCTGATCGCAGTAGGATCAGACCTGAAATCCCCGTGCAATATATTCCAGGTTGGAGTATATCCGATTACCCCCTTCTAATTCCCAAAAGAAGTGTATAATGGAGCCACTGCAGTGCTATGTATTATTACAGAGCTTTTGTTAGCTGTGAAACTTGCCTGAATGAATTCATGGATGTTATTAAAGTCGATACGAGATTCCGAACTGCCGGTAACCGGATTACATGTATGTTTCTCTGAGATAAAATGTGATAAATGGTGGGGAAGACTTTCTCAATGCAGTTGCTTGCTCCTGTGTTTTTTTTATCTTGGTACAGTGCAGTATTTACTGTGGTAAGATGTCAAACTACTAAAATTTTGCTATACATTTACCAAGTTTTCACTGACATATTTTTTAATGTTGTCGGGACTGCTGAAAAACAGACATGAGAAACACCATTCCCTTCCCATTGTTTTGCAGTAATTTATTTATCCACACTTTACAATGTGATTTTACAGTGGGGCGACCGTATAGCATTTCTATATTTAGGACATTTTTTACTCCGAGCAACAAAAAAAATTAAAAATGGTTTTATGCTTCAAGTGTCGATTGAGCAGCAGGTTATCTATTACATTTTATGTCAACTATTTTAAATGGTATACTGCAAAGGAATAAGTGGATTTCGTCCGCGCTGACCAAATGGTGAAATTCCAGGAGAATATTGAAGTTTAACAGTGGTTTATTCAACGCGTTTCAAGGTACCACGTAGTTTTTACATGGTATTTCCTGAAGAAGGGGTTGTAGAAAACCTTGAAACGCGCTGAGTAAACTACTGTTAAACTTCAGTATTCTTCTGGAACTTCATCATTTGGGCAGCGCGGACAAAATCCACTTATTGCTTTGCAGTATACTGTTTCATGTAGTCGGTGACTGACTTGTGGCTCTGCGGTAGCCTTTACATGCCTTGACTACTGAATACCAGGTGAGCAGTTTTCTTGAAAAAACGCTTGTTATTTGTGGGATAAGACCCTATTTTGCGCTTGTGTCTCCGTCTTTTTCCAAATGCAGGTCAACTATTTTGGCATTTGACATGAAATACGGTTTGAGTAGTCCATATTTTTGGGCAAAATTGATCCTGTAGCAAAAGGCCACCCATCATGTGCCATTTTTGAAGTCAGTGTCTCCTTATCTCCAGGAAGAGTGACCATTTGGCCAACTAAAGGCATCAATGTCCCAATTGATAAGGAAAATAGTCGATACAACTATTAGAACCCATAATTTGCCAATATGTTATATTGCTTGTTGTACGCCAGCTATGTACTAGCTTTATAAAATCTTGTTTTGTTTCAGCTAGAAGATTCCAAGGATAAGTCTGAAAATATTGTTGGAATGTTCTGTAAGATGCTCTTCCTTAGATAAGATGTACTCACAATAACAAGACACTTGTTGTCTCCTGCACCAGAATTGACCTTGAAAATCAATAATTGTTTATATTTTACTGTTGAATTTTTTAATTATTCTGATAGGCATGTGTAGAAACTCCATGGCTGTGAGCTAAAATATTGATCCTTTTGCAACAAGGCAGATCCCTCTCTTCCATATTCATAGTGGTTTTTATATCTTATCTTTATCTCTTTTGATTGTAGCTTTATTCTAAATACATTTTCCTTTTTTATTGAAATCCCCTGTGAAGTTGGATGTTTTGCTTGGAATGCAGATTTCCATATCTCAAGACATTTTCTTTGCACCCCTATGACAGCACTGTAGCTATGACCTCTTAGATATCTGATATTAAAAATATGCTGATTTATTAATAACGGCATACAGTAGAAATGAGCGAATAGATTTGATGCGAATCAATCTTGTGTCAATTTTTAAGGAATTCGTTGCAGCCATTTTACACATTGCAAAAAATTGCATCTGCCAGAGAAAGATTACATGACCTCAGGCATGGTTAGATAGGCTTTCCGATAAAACATTGCAGCCAGCACATCGCATGATCCCACATGGTCTCACAGCCAGTCAGGAGAGACTATCATATGCTGTATAAAAGCAGAAGCAGGAAATGCAGCAGACAGTTTGTGGTGAATGTGGACATCGCAGCTAACATCTTTGCAATAGAGATAGTTAAAGAAAGCCATTAATAATATAAACTGTATAGATAGTGTGTAACAGCACAGCACTGAAGAATCTTAGCATGTGAGGAAAGGAGTATATTGTTACATACTTTTTTTAGTGCAATTGGAAGCTTTGGAGTACTATTAATTTGAATTTCCTGGAGAAAATTGGTAAATTTGGCAAATTTAAATTTCAAAAGTCTTGTTCATATCCACACTATTAACATAGGATGACAGATATTTCCTTGGTGTTTGTTACATGTTTATTCATTTGCAGTTTGATCTTTTTGACAACAGCACAGGCCCATCCTGTATTTTGATGCAGCAAATAGGTAGCTGATTGCTATTTTTTTGGCATCAAACTAAATATCACTTACTAGAAAAATCAAATAAAATGGCAAATTGAAAATATCAGTGGGACAAAATGTTAAAAATGTAAAACTGACGAAGTCCTGACATACTATCAATTGTCAGCTAGGCTATGTTCACATGGATGGGTAACCTGCAGTGATATTAAATTGTTGTGCTCCTGGCATAGTGCCAGTTGCCAATATGGAAATGTTCACATCAGGTTTAGGTGTACTTTCACTGTATACAGAAACAGAAATTATCCTACAGTCTAAAATAATCATATCTATAGCCCATAATTGCTATGGAAGCCTCCATACAAATGCCATTGCTGAAACGTCATACTGATACTAACGTGTCTCACAGAAATTAGTATAAAATGTATGGGCAGCCTAATCTTGCCCTGAGCTTCATTTCATGTTGTCTTTCAATATTGAATGATAGATACTGATCAGGAACAACATCAAGAAATATTATTATTCACAACACCAAAATCACACAATAAGAATAGCGCACAACAACAATTTTCCTATGTAGATTCTAGGGGACAGACAGAAAAGAAAGTACACCGAAAAAAGTGTATAACAAGAAATTATTTTATATCCTGAGCCAAATTTGCAATATAAAACTGTGTGACAAAGTCATTGGCAAAGTGCTGGAGGTGAGATATGTTTCACTGAGGCTGTTGGCTTCAGTGATCTGAAACCTAAAAGTTTGCTCTGGAACACCAAGTGCTGAGAGTGAGAGGAATTAATCGGCCATTTTAAGGGTTAGTCTTTTTTGTAAACAGCTGAAGAGCGAGTGGGAGGCTGTTCACCATATCTCCTCCCCAGGGTGGGGTTTAGAAGGTAAATAGACAGTCTTCTGAGTCATTCCTTGTTCAGTGTGTCTGGTGTCAGCAGCTTCAGAGAAGTGTATGTGTTAAACCATACTGAACTCGATTGTTATAACCTGAGCAAGCGGATCCCAGCAGATGCCCAAAGGGCAGTGTTTATTTTTCACTTTGCATTGGTTTATGCCGCAAGTATATTATTACCAAATGGAAAATTTAAAGAGACAGTGCACCTGTGTCTACCTCCGTGTGCAGCAGAGTGAGCCGAACTACCACTACTGTTAAAATAAATAACAGTAACAAAACTATTACAATATTCAACAGAGAGTCATTAATTCTTTAGTGTTGTGAACTCATTTTCTGGTTTACCTCTGGCTTCTGGTGAGGGTGGTGGAGATGGCTGTGTTGACAGAGGAGTCGTGAGTTCTCCATCCGGGCTCCCTCTGGTGGTGACAGCAGGTAATGAAGCTGATCTAAATTGCAGAGACCTGCCACCTGAGGAGGAGGACTGTGAGCGGACATCAGGAGTCTCTGACTGGATTTAAGACAGCCGACTCCCTAATTTTGTGCTGGTGATTTTCTCCTGCCCTGAGGTTCTGGTTTCCAGTTCTGTTCCTGCCTTCTCAAGTTAAGTGTGCTCTGCTATTTTTCACATGAGATTTGGTCTGGTTTACTCAGTTTTTGTGGTCGGCCAGCCCCTGCTGGGGCTGTGCTGAATTTCCATTCTTATGTCTCTGTTTATGCCAGTTTGCTTTTTGTCCCTGATCAGATTGGTCTCGTTTGCTCTGTCTTCAGAATATACCAGAGTGTTGATATAGGGAATTGAAGTCTAGCGACTTCAGGGTTTTTGTTATCAGAAAGTGTTGGACAATTTTTGGCAGGGTTTTGTGCGTGATTGCAGACAGCATCTTTCCTTTCCTGTCCTTTCTAGTTAGTGTGGGCCCCATCGTTTGCTCAGCCTATTTTTCTATCTGTGTTTGTGTTTTCATCTTGTCTCACCATCAATACATGTTTGGAGGCTATCTATTGCTTGGGGGTCTGCTCTGGGGCAGTTTAGATTTCCCCTTTTCTTGCTTTAGGCTTATTTAGTTCTCCGGCTGTGACGAGGCATCTAGGATCATCGTAGGTACGCTCCACGGCTACTACTAGTTGTGTGGATAGGATCAGGGGTCTGCAATCTGCTTAGTTACCAACCTCTCTGGTTTTCTGGGGCTTAGCTTATTTTTGTTTTTCCTCCTCGGTGACTCAATCATAACACTTTAGCTTTAGGGTCATTTCCATCATGTCACAGTTACCAGAAAGGGACACTTCACATTGTGCCTCCTGGTTAAGCTACCTTGGTGTGGTCCTCAACTCCTTGCATTGTCCTCTTCTTGGCATGGCCCATCTCTCTCAGGACTAGTCAAGAATGAAAGTTTCAGTATAGAGTTTGCATCATAACACTATCCCAGGCCTACATGCCACCAAAGGTCCTGGCCTAGAGTGGAAGTCATAAGGTTGCAGCATACATCATAATGTCAACATGACGCTACAACATGTATATGCAGAAAGAGACGTCTTGGGTCTAGTCACAGCTGAAATTCTCAGCCTACAGTGTGCATCGTAAGATTATGTCAGACTTGACTGCTGCCAAAAGTATGCATATGTTATTAAATAGTCTTTTCGACATGATGGAGTTGATATATGTGCTTTGAACATCCATGCCAGAATGGCAGTACAATTCTGAAGCTAAAATGACCACTTTCATAAAATGCTCATTTCAATACTCTGCAGAGATCTTTTAGAAATACATTATACAGCTAATCTCACTTAGTTTTTTAAAATAAATACACCAATCAATCAGGCTTAAGCATTCTACTTGGAATTGTGTGCAGTTTGTATTGAGAAATCTGGACAGAGCCTCCTTTAACCCCTTCACGCATATGACGTATATTTAAGTCATATGTCTTGTCCCTGCCTTCAATGTTGGCTCCCATGCTGAGCCCACATCTTTCCCAACATTTGACGGAAGATTTAATCAGCCATTATTTGTGTTTAATAGCCATGGGTGCAGAGGTGCTCTGCCCACAGCTGTTAACCTGTTAAATTCCCCTGTCAGTCTCCCATCGGCGCTCCCTTGAACTGTCCACAGGTCACCAATGAGTTGTTATAATGACCCCCGTGCCTGTCATTGTGATCTTCCTATGAATGCCGCCTGGTGGCCAGCGTTTATAAGAGATCATGATTTCTGTTATACATAGCAGGGCTGGAACAGAAAAGTTCAAATGAGCCCATTTGTGCCCCATTAATAATAAAATAAAAAATACACATTATTGGCATCACTGAGTTCAAAACTGTTCAATCTATTAAAATAGTAAATATTAAATAAAATATATCAAAATATAAACTAAACTAATCCAGAATAATGGTTTTTTGGCCACTGTAACATTGCAATAAAATGTCAGCTCATGTGCAAAAAATAAGCCATCGCATAGTCCCAGATCCCAAAAACGGCGACAAAAAATAATTTTTTTATTCAACAAATTTCCAAATTTTATTTCACCACTGAAATAAAAATAAAACTAATTATGTTTGGTATCTGGGCACTTGTACTGACCTAGAGAATCATATTGCCATGTCATTTTTACCATACAGTGGAACAAGGTAACTAAAAACAAACAGAAAACAATTGTGGAATTACACTTTTTTTGGAAATTTTTTCGCACTTGGAATTTTTTTTGTCATTTTCTAGTACACAATATGGTAAAATCAATGGTGTCATTCAATTGTACAACTTGTCCCACAAACAACAAGACCTCACTAGGCCATATTGACGGAATAATAAAAAAAGTTATGGCTCTTGTAAGAATGAGAAGAACGAATGAAATAGAAAAAAAGGAAAATGGCCAGGGGAGTGAAATGACTAATATATGTCTACCATTATACATTTATGTGCACTATTAAAAATAAAAGTAATAGTAGTATTACAATCAACTTTGCTGTAGAATGCAGGATGTACAGAACTATAGGTGTACACTTATATCACTTATATGAAACTAAATGGAGGCCCAATGTTATCACATCGGGAGGGCGATAATGTCACTATGGGGGCAGGCTTTGCAGCGTTGAGAATCTCTCCCTCCCCCATGTGCTCACTCACCTATCCACCCTCTCTTTCCTCATGTGCTAACTTCTCCTGTCTGTGCTATCTTCTTTGACCTGTCTACCCCATGTGCTATCCCCCTTGTCTGCTGTCTCTCACCTTCCTGTGCTGTGCTCTCCCCTCATGTGCTGTCCTGTTTGAGCTGTCTCCCCCTTGTGCTCTGTCTCTCTCACCCCTGTGCACTTTATCTCCCCTTCATCTGCTGTCCTCTCCTCTCATGCCATCTCTTCTTTGACCTGTGTACCCCATGTGCTCTCCCCCTTGTCTGCTCTCTCTCTTTCTACCAATGTGCTGTCTTCTTCCCTCATGTGTTCTCTCATTTGAGCTGTCTCCCCACAGCTCCTGGGCAGGGGAGGAAGCAAAAGACAATACTGACATTACAGCAGGAGATCGCAGAGGATACATTTTGTGAGGTAAAATATTGTTTAAAGCAGTCAGTGAAATATTTTACCTCACAAAATGAATTCTCTGTGATCCCCTGCTGTAATGTCAGTATTGTCTTTTGCTTCCTCCCCTGCCCAGGAGATGTGGTATGCTCCGTACACAGTCAGACACAGAAAAATTTTAATATTAACTTTCGATCTTGGGAAAAAACCTTTAATGTGTCCTGCTTCCTCTGCCTGTAGACATGTCGCGCATCTGCCACCGGTATCAGCCGAATGATTCACTGTAAATCAGACCGCCGCCATCTTTGTGCAGACAGATAGCGGTGGTCACATTAAAACTGCGCATGGCTCCTCCTGTACAAAGATGGCAGCGGTCAGTGAATCATTCTGCTGATCCCGGTGGTGGTGTGTTCTCGACAGTGTTCCACTGGTGGTACCGCGCAAGAGGCTGTGTAAGGCATATACAGTTTGTGTGTGTGTGTGTCTGTGGTGCATACAGTGTATACAGTGTGTGTGGTGCATACGGCATATACAGTGTGTGTGTGTGTGTGTGTGTGTGTGTGTGTGTGTGTGTGGTGCGATGGTGTTCCACTGGTGATACTGCGCAAGAGGCTGGTACCACCAGCAGTTTCCATATTGAGACTCCCATCACTTGGGTGTCACAATATGGTGGTCGGTGAACTTCCGCCACTTGGAATTCTGGGATCCGGACAAATCTGGATGGAACAGGATGTGGACATTACAAGTTAAGTATATATTAGTTACTGCTACATGATAGTACGGCTTGTGCTGGGTTACAATAATGGTCCTGTATGAATGGCATCATGATGAGTGCAGTCTGAGTGTGCTGATTAGGGTCCCTTTGGTAAAAACATTTAACATTATTACATCTATTTAAGAAAATGACTTGCTTTGTTCACAGGTGAATTATGAAAGAGCGAAACAGTAATGTTCAGATGGGGGGAACTCAGTTACCAGCCTCTACTACACTGTGTTCCAAATTATTATGCAAATGATATTTTTCTCTGATTTTCCTAAATAGTCAGTACAAATGACAGTCAATCTAATAAAAGTCATCACCGGTTAGAGTATACATCAAATTTTATTGAAGAAACCTCCCAATAATAACAGTATGATCTCCAAAATGAATAAAAACTCAAATTGCACTGTTCCAAATTATTAGGCACAGTAGAATTTCTAAACATTTGATATGTTTTAAAGAACTGAAAATGATCATTTGTGGAATTTGCAGCATTAGGAGGTCACATTCACTGAACAAAAAGGATATTTTGGAGTTAAATAGCTTAACAGGCCAAGTTACATGTTAACATAGGAACCCTTCTGTGATATCACCTTCACAATTCTTGCATCTATTGAAATTGTGAGTTTTTGGAGAGTTTCTGCTTGTATTTCTTTGCATGAAGTCAGAATAGTCTCCCAGAGCTGCTGTTTTGATGTGAACTGCCTCACACCCTCATAGATCTTTTGCTTGATGATACTCCAAAGGTTCTCCATATAGGGTTGAGGTCAGGGGAAGATGGTGGCCACACCATGAGTTTATCTCCTTTTATGCCTATAGCAGTCAATGACTCAGAGGTATTCTTTGCAGCATGAGATGGTGCATTGTCATGCATGAAGATGATTTTGCTCCTGAAGGCACGTTTCTGCTTTTTATACCTTGGAAGACAGCTGTCAGTCAGAAACTCTATATACTTTGCAGAGGTCATTTTCACACCTTCAGCAACCTTAAAGAGCCCTACCAGCTGTTTCCCCATGATTCCGGCCCAAAACATGACTCCTCCACCTCCTTGCGGACGTCGCAGCCTTGTTGGGACATAGTGGCCATCCACCAACCATCCATCTGGACCATCCAGGGTTGCTCGACACTCATCAGTAAACAAGACTGTATGAAAAATAGTCTTCATGTATGTCTGGACCCACTGCTACAATTTCTGCTTGTGAACACTTTTTAGGGGTGGCCGAATAGTAGGTTTATGCACCACAGCAAACCTTTGAAGGATCCTACACCTTGAGGTTCGAGGGACTCCAGAGGCACCAGCAGCTTTAAATATCTGTTTGCTGGTTTGTAGTGGCTTTTTAGCAGCCACTCTCTTAATCAAATGAACTTGCCTGGCAGAAACCTTCCTCATTCTGCCTTTATCAGCACAAACATGTCTGTGCTCAGAATCAACCACAAATCTCTTAACAGTACAATGATCACGTTTAAATTTTTGGGAAATATCTAATGTTTTCATCTCTTGACCAAGGCATTGCACTATTTGATGCTTTTCAGCAGCAGAGAGATCCTTTTTATTTCCTAAATTCCTTGAAACCTGTGCCCTGCTTAATAATGTGGAACATCATTCTTAAGTAGTTTTCCTTTAATTGAGCTCACCTGGTAAAATAATTATCACAGGCATTTGAGATTGATTTCAGTGATACAAAGAGCCCTGATACACAATACCATCTATGAGTTTATTTGCAAAACAAAAAATAACATCTTTATGACACTTAAATCCAATTTGCATAATAATTTGGAACACAGTGTAGATGCCTATAGTTCACTGCAGAATATGAACCATTGGACAGTAAGATTAATTGTTGTAATTAATACGAATTTAATTGCTACAAATATTAATCGTAGAGATGAGTGGATTGATCAGAGAAGAATCAAGCTCGAGTCGAATTTCATGATATTTGCTGTTTTATGCGAGTTCGAATGTTTCAAGATTCGATTCACAGTCTGCAAAAATAAAACTTGCCCTACATCATTTTCAACATTGCTGACGCCTCAGAGAACAGGGTAGCGTCATTTTCTTTTGCTGTGCAGGCCTCCACTTAATTCCCTGCTGCAGGGACATCTTATAGATTATCATAAATTGTACAGTGGTGGTCAGTACGTAGGCCATCACAGAGATCAGTGGTTCCTAGTACAGTATAGTTTGTATGGCAGAGTCATTTCCATCCCTAGAATTGCTGGGTAAGTCTCTCTCTTCTATAGAGTGTAAGCTCTTATATTCAGCAGGGTCACCTCTTTCTCTGTCCTGTACAGTAGAGTGTTAGCTCTTATGGTCAGCGGGGTCCTCTCTCTCATGTGGCGCGTAAGCTCTTATGGTGAGTGGGGTTCTCTCTCCTGTGGAGTGAATGCTCTTATGGTCAGCAGGCTCCTCTCTCCTTATGAGTGAATGCTCTTATGGTCAGCAGGATCCTCTTTATCCTGTACCATGTAAGCTCTTATGGCCAGTGGGGTTCTCTCTATCTCCTGTAGAGTGTAAGCTCTTATGGTCAGCAGGGTCCTCTCTCTCCTGTAGAGTTAATAATCTTATGATCAGAAGGGTCCTCTCTCTCTCGTGTAGAGTGTAAGCTTTCATGGTCAGTGGGTTCCTCTTTGTCTCCTGTAGAGTGTAAGCTCTTATGGTCAGCGGGGTCCTCTCTCTCTCTCTTGTAGCATGTAAACTCTTATGGTCTGCAGGGTCCCCTATCTCCTGTAGCATGTAAGCTCTTATGGACAGCGGGGTCCTCTCTCTCTACTGTAGCATGTAAGCTCTTATGGTCAGCAGGGTCATCTCTCTCCGGATGAGTGAATGCTCTTATGGTCAGCGGGGTCCTCTTTCTCCTGTACCATGTATGCTCGTATGGTCAGTGGGGTCCTCTCTCTCTCTCCTGTAGAGTGTAAGCTCTTATGGTTATCAGGGTCCTCTCTCTCCTCTAGCATGAATGCTCTTATTTTCAGAAAGGTCCTCTCTCCTTTAGAGTGTAAGCTTTTATGGTCAACAGGGTCCTCTTTCTCCTGTAGCGTGTAAGCTCTTATGGTGAGTGGGGTTCTCTCTCCTGCAGAGTGAATGCTCTTATGGTCAGTAGGATCCTCTCTCCTGTAGAGTGTAAGCTCTTATAGTCAACAGGGTCTCCTCTCTCCTGATGAGTGAATGCTCTTATGGTCAGCAGGGTCCTCTTTCTCCTGTACCATGTAAGCTCTTATGGTCAGTGGGGTCTTCTCTCTCTCCCGTAAAGTGTAAGCTCTTATGGTCAGCAGGGTCCTCTCTCTCCTGTTGAGTGTGTGGCACCCCTGAGGGTTCAGTCGCCACAGAGGTACTGCACCTCATCCAGAGGTGTGGTACCTCACTCTCAGGTAATGAGGGAGCACCCCACAGGACTCCAACACTTGCACCCCACACACACCACTTTAGCAGGGCCTCCTGTCATCCCTGCTGGGTAGTAAAGGGTGTTGGGAGGTGAGAGGCGTGTAACATGAGGAAAGCGGGAAGGACAGTGCAGAGTAAAGCAGAACGTCTGGAGGAAGTGAAAGTGGAGAGTCATGTTGTGAAGCAGCTCCCTGTTAGAAGGGGCTGCAGAAAGGAAAAGAGACAAAAAGAAGCTCCCGGAAGGGAGCAGAAGGGGTCTTAGTAGCACGGGACATGCGAGAGCCACCCGTGGGGCCCGATCCAGTATTGGAGAGACCAGGTCGCAAGGGGGTGCCGGCTCCCTAGCCTAATGGAGAAGTCATCAGACTCAACTAGCAAGCTGTGGGCAGGGGCACCTGTACATGTTTTGGCCACAAGCCACAGTTATCTTCACCGGAAAGGCAGCAATAAGGGAGCAAGGGAACGCCAAAAGGATGTTACCCAGCAAGGTCTATGGCTGCTGGCCTGGGACACTGAGAATGAGGTGTTGGGCTGGAGAGGCGGCCAGGAAAGGTACACACTGAAAGGAGTCCTGGAAAGGTGTAAACTGATCTACCTGGGAATTTGCTGGACCACATGCCCAGAGGACACATCACACGGCTGGAGACAGTAATCTGCAGAACTGTGAGTAAAGCTTAGGAAACTGCACCCAGCTGTGTCCTCTGAATTCTTCCTGCGTCACCTACCAACTCTGCTACATCTATCATCACCAGATACGTTTTCTATCACAACTGCCCTGGGACAAAGCTCTGCCTGTGTAGAGCTGTACTAACTCTGCTGTGTTACCATCAGTCCCAGAGGATCTGCTCAGCAGCGCTGGTCACCTCTGACCAGAAACCACAGGTGACGTCACAAACACTTTACTATAAACTTTATCACAAGCTTTATACACTTTATTTATTTCCCCTGTAAATGCTCCCCTTTTATTGGACGCCCAGGGCCACGGACTGGGCCACAGCTGCCGTGACACATCCCCTTTGAATACCGGCCCGGTACCGAGTACCCCATGGCCCTAGTGGGCGATCCAACTGAATGCTCTTATGGTCAGAAGGGTCTTCTCTCACTCGTGTACAGTGTAATTTTTCATGGTCAGCGGGATCCTCTCTCTCCTTTAGAGTGTAAGCTCTTATGGTCAGCGGGGTCCTCTCGTTCTCCTGTAGCATGTAAGCTCTTATCGTCAACAGGGTCTCTTCTCTCATGTAGCGTGTAAGTTTATATGGTCAACAGGTTCCTCTCTCTCCTGTAGAGGAAATGCTCTAATGGTCAGCAGGGTTCTCTCTCTCCTGTAGAATGTAAGTTCTTATGGTGAGCGGGGTCCTCGCTCTCTTCTGTAGCCTTATGGTCAGCGGGGTCCTCTCTCTTTCCTGTAGCATGTAAGCTCTTATGGCCAGCAGAGTTCTCTCTCTACTGCAGTGTGTAAACTCTTATGGTCAGCAGTGTCCCCTCTCTCTCTCCTGTAGAGTGTAAGCTTTTATGGTCAGTGGGGTCCTCTCTCTCTACTGCAGCATTTAAGCTCTTATGGTCAGCGGGGTCCCATCTCTCTCTCTCCTGTGGAGTGTTAGCTCTTCTGGTTAGCAGAATCCTCTCTCTATCCTGTAAAGTGTAAGCTATTATGGTCAGAGGGGTCCTCTCTATCTCCTGTAGCATGTAAGCTCATATGGTCAGCGCGGTCCACTCTTTTTGTCCACTACCCTAAGTGTATTTTCCAAGCAATTATAAGTTTTCCAGTATTGAAATTTGTGCAAATGTATTTATTTATTTTGGGGAAAATTTGGCTGAGTCGATGGCTGCAAAAAAAATCAGTTAATTTTTACTTAATCATCATAATCATACACCAGGATTGCTAAAAAAAAAAACTGTAGAAAGCGTCATTTATACAGTATTAAATATTTCCCAATAACTTATAGTCAATGTCTGGCAGGAATTTTGCAAACCACATTTTTGAAAAACAACTGTGAAATCAACTTTCTTCTACTAACAAAATGTCCAAAATGTACCTAAAGAAGCAATATGTAAGAACCCTCTAAATACACCATCTGCAGCTTTTTCTTCCATGCAGCGTGACAAGCCATCCTCCTTCTAATGACTTCATGGTCCATTTTCACTGTGACAATATAGTTTTATTTCTTAGCAAGGGTTCTGATGTCAGAAGCACAGGCAATATAAGATTAGAAACCTTCCATAAGAACCAAGACAAATTGTGCAGGAAAAAATGACTGGAGTCCTTGACGCATAGATGGCTTAAAATGTATGTACCATACTGTGCTAAACCCAAGAGCAGTGACTGATGCTGGCAAGTTGTGCTCTGCTAAGCAGTTAAGGTTCAGTGCTGAGCGTGCAGAATTAGCCCATCATACTGTAAGGCAGCATGATTGATTTCATTCTCCAAGGCTTAGAAAGAGAGAGCTACTATGTAATAGGTAAAATGGTATTTTAAGCACTGCACTGTTTTCCATCACCACAACATTGCTGCATGTGTAATGGAAGTAGTGATCGATTAACTAAAGCAGTGACCATCATATGTATAAATTATGAATAGTGCTAAACAGGTTGCACTAAAACAACTGCAGCTTCTCTGTGCAAAAAAATTGACAGAATTATGTCTCGTTGCTGAATTTCTCAGCTTAGCTATTAACAGCTCATCAAACTCTTGGGTTAAACAAAGATGATGCAGTAGGTTTACCAGCAGTGCTATGCCAAACCACACATAATACTTTGTAATACCATGGGGAACCATTTTATTAAAGGTAGCCTGTCAGCAGGTTTTCCCAATATCATATCAGAACAGACCAGACGATGCGGTCTGGTCCAATGGTCATTTCTGGTCTTGATTCACCACCTCCTCTCCCATTGCGATCACCCTCCTCCTTCCCTGCTTCATGTGAATAACAAATCCAGCGTAATCCACACAGTGTACCCCACTGAACTCCTGTACAGATGCACTTCTCTCTGCACAAAGTATTCTAATGTGCATGCACAAGGAAAGGCCAAGGAACACTGAAAGCCTGTAGGTAAAGCCGGCGCAGGCGCACTACAATGCTTTGAACTGCTCTCGGCAGGGCGGAGAGATGTATGCTTGCGCAGGAGTATGGTGGGGTACTGTTGTGAATTCACTTTCTGGTCTACTTCTGGTTACTAGTGAAGGTAGTGGAGCTGGTTATATTGCCAGAGGGGTCGCGAGTTCTCTTTCTGGGCTCCCTCTGATGGTTACAGGAGGTAATGGAGCTGATCTAATTAACAGGGGCCTGCCACCTAATAATGAGGAGGATGATTGGACATCTGGAGTTTCTGATTGGATTTAAGATAACCGACTGCCTCTATCCCTGCTGGTGATTTATTCCTGCCTCCTGAGTTCTTAGTTTCCAGTTCAGTCCCTGCATGCTCAAGCTAAGTGTTCTTTGCTATTGTTCACATTTGATTTGGTTTTGTCTATTCAGTTTTATGTGGTCAGCCAGCCCCGGCTGGGGCTGTGGCTGAATTTCCATCCTTATGTTACTGCTTGTGCCAGTTTGTTTTTGTCCCTTATTAGATTGGCCTCTTTTTGCTCTGCTTTCAGAATATGCCAGAGTGCTGATATAGTGGGCGAAGTATAGTGACTCCAGTATTTTTCTATCAGACGTGTTGGACATTTTTTGCAGGGTTTTTTGCGTGATTGCAGACAGTGTCTTTGCTTTCCTGTCCTGTCTAGTTATTGTGGGCCCCATCATTTGCTCAGCCTATTTTCCTACCTGCGTTTATGTTTCATCTTGTCTCACCGACAATATATGTTTGGGGGCTATATATTTCTTTGGGGTATGCTCTGGGACAGTTTAGATTTCCCCTTTCTTGCTTTAGGCTTATTTAGTTCTCTGGCTGTGTCGAGTTGTCTAGAATCATCGTAGGTGCGCTCCACGGCTACTGCTAGTTTTGTGGATAGGATCAGGGGTCTGCTATCCACTTAGTTACCAACCTCTCTGGTTTTCTGTGGCTTAGCTTGGTCTTGCTTTCCTCTTCGGTGACCTAATCATAACCGGGTACCCTGTGTGGAAGACATAAGATGTGTCATTCACATGAATCAGGGAAGGAGGACGGTGATAATAAGAGGAGGCACCAGATCAACACAAGAGATGCCCATCAGACCAGACTGTGCCAACTGTGAGTATAATAAAAGGTCTTTTTTGTACCTTGCATTGGGAATTGGGGCCTTATATATAGCATACTAGATTGATGAAAAAGAGGGCTTAGAGGTGTCTGCCATACTTTCTATTGGCAAAACTTAGCAACAGGTTCCTTTCAAAAAAAGAAGTGCGCCAAAGTCGTACGAACTAAGGAGGAGCAATTTTTCACTGGAGGCTGGGGTGGAAGTCCATTCATGGCACACAACAAGCCAAGCAAATGTTGCACTTAACTGTGCCATTTCCGTAAGCCATTTATGTCTACACCCATTCTCTGCCTCTCCATACCCTGTATCATGCCTTTAGTCTTTACACCCTGTTTCCTCCTCCCTAAATGGGGAGATTTCAGGCAAATTTTGTGGGACATTAGATGCTTTTTCCATGTTCCTTACAGACATTTCAGCAAGGTCTTATTTCTCTACTGTTAATGTAATAATTGTCGCATTACTGTGACATTATGTGCAATATCATTGTATTATTATTATGCTGTGTACAGTATCCTCATCATTTGACACCACATTGTGCGCAAAGACCCATTTGCCACATGACACTAGTTTTCTAAATTATATTTATAATGCTCTGTGAATTTAACGTCCATTATTTTTGCTCGGGAGTCTCTCATTGTTCACTTTTCGGGTGCCTCGGCATCTCAAGATTACCCATCTGATCTTGGCTGGATTTTCTGATTGTCACCAGTAACACTAAGGTCATGAAATCATGACATACACTTTGACCTTGAGCACTGATGTGTAGTGATATAAAGATGTGCAAGTACCGGACTATTGATGTGGAGGAGCGGAGGGCCTCGTAAGGTAAGTGGTAACGTGAATATAAGGTTTTTTAATAATATAACCTTTTGCTGGCCCTTTAAGTTTTAGAAAAATTCTGAATCCACAAGGAAGTGAATTACAAAAATTCAGCATTTTGGCAAATATGGATTTTTGAAAAAATAAAGTAGAATTCAATTCCACTCGTCTTTAATTTTTGCTATGAATTAAACTAATATACATAGAAAATATCATGCATTTTCTCAAATCATGCCACATAACATATTTGGTTTTGCCTCATCTGTAAGTCACATTAGTCATCATTGTACATGTTACTGTATATATAAAACTAATGGTTGATTGCTTTGGAAATAAAAATGAAATTGCTAGAACAGCATTGACCAATTCGTGATCAATATCACCAATATGGGTGAAAATGCTTGCCTGGCTATAAAGGTGTCTTACTATTGTTATTAGATAAATTGTAATATGACTTTCAGTTATCCATACCAGCAATTTGTGGAGTTATTATGTAACTGACCAAGGAGACCTGGGGTGACCCAGCAGCTATGGATGTTCTCAAATTGTGACATTGTCTACCAAATGAGACAATTATCCTATTGTCTTGACAGCTTGAATTGACCTTTAAATGGCCTCGATCAATCATTTCCTATAAATGCCGGTATATTTTATTGCTGGTCCACAAATAGAATTCAACGTGCTAATGCTCATTGATAACACACCAATTCTCACACATCGCATAGGGTATGATAGATAGACTATAAAACCTATCTCTGTTTTTTGGGTAAACAAATGTATTTTCCATGATATGTGTTGAATCAAAAAGCAAACTCGAGAAATATTTTGCCTGGCTTAGTTTTATTTATTGTTTTTATCAGATAGCCCCTGGGGCTATTTAGTCTCTATGTGGCCACTTTATTCCTACCATGGGTAAGTACTCTCTGCCTTAAAATGCTTTAGCATTCATCTGTTACTAGTCAGCTGTTCTGTTGGAATTTCCACTGTTTCTTATGCCCATTGTGGCATTTATTTTATCCCCTTCTTACCAACCATCTGCAACAGCTGACATAGTAATTAATCAGTGCCTTTTCTGTACAATGTGGCAGTCATTACTGTCATTCCTATGTGACTCATTTTTGATTGCTTTTAGGCATTGTGTCCATCTCTTCTTTCCACCCCATGGCATGAATTACAACTATGCATTTGCACTATTTCACTTTGTTTATTATATGAACCACTGGTCACCTGAGAATCTTTTTGGTGCTTTTTCATCCTTAGACATTCTTATATATTTTATATATTCATGTGTGTATTTTTTGCAAATTAATAAAAGAATTTTTGTGCCATTAAAACTCCCTTTTTTATTGCATATATATGATCTCTTTTGGAGTGGTAGTCACTTTTGCATCCTTGTATTTAACCTATAATATTGGATGTTGGTTGGTTGTTATGTATCTAATGAATCTATTGCTAATCGAGTGAACAGGTGGTAAGATGCGATTTTGAGAGTAGAGCAGAAAGTTGATCTGTAATAATGGAGAAGTTGGTTTTGGAGAAGAAGGGCTGAGTAGTTATGAGGAGTAACTGTAGAGTTGTAGACCCAAGCTTTCTCTGATTTTATAAATCTTCTGCTTGAAGAATGAGGCAAAGTCTTCAGCTAAGAGGAGTGGGGAGGGAGAAGGTGCTGGGGGGCTGGAGGAGAGAATTGAAAGTGTTGATTATCTGGTTAGAGTTGAGAGAAAGAGGATATAATAATAATAATAATAATTTTTATTTATAAAGCGCCAACAAATTCTGCAGCGCTTTACAGTTTATACAGGATATGATAGATGAGAAGTAGTTTTCTTTTGCTGCAGTGAGTGTGGACTTGATAGTAGTGAGAGACTATTTGAACGTGATGAAGTGCTTATTGGAGTGGGATCTTCTCCACCTCCTCTCAGCAACCCTGGAAGCCTGCCTCAGTTCTTTGGTCAGATTGGTCTGCTAGGGTTGCCTGTTGATTTTGCGAGCATTGGTATATGTGAGAGAGGCGATTGATTTGAAAGCTGCAGCTATTGTGCTGCTATATAAAACAGCAGCAGTGTCTGCAATGAGTAATGAACTTATGTCTGTAAGAGGGATACAGGATTCAGATAGTGAGTGTGGATCAAGGTGTTTAAGATTTCTGCAAGAGTGTGCAAGTTTGTGAAGTGGGGATTGTGCACCTGGAGAGGAAAGTGAAGAGAATGTAAGTAGGTTGCGTTCAGAAAGAGGGAGAGGTGAGTTAGAAAGGTTAAATAAGGAGCAGAGGCAGGTGAAGATGAGGTCCCGTGTGTGGCCATCTTTGTGAGTGACTGCAGAAGACCCTTGTGTGAGGCCAAAGGAAGAAGTGAGAGATAGCTTAGACACAGATGAGAGGGAAGTGTTAATGGGAATGTTAAAGTCACCCATGATGATAGTGGAGATATCAACGGAAAGGAATTTAAGTAGCCAGGTGGTGAAGTGGTCAAAGAAGGTGTTGGCTGGCCCTGAAGGCAGTAAATGACAGTAAGTTGGAGGTTGGAGGGGTAATAGATGTGCAGAGAAGGTAACAGAGCAGTTGAATTGGGTTAAAGGAGCAGTTGTCAGACAGAAGAAAACCAACTCCTCCGCCATGCTTGCTGCTGAGGTGAGGGGTGTGAAAAAGATGGAATCCACCATAAGAAACCAAATAGTAACACGAACTTCCTGGTGAAGTCCGTGTTCAGTGTCCATGCCCTAACAGTAGATGTTCAGTACAGGCATAGAACTTTACTGTTCAGGTTCACACATCTCTATTAGTAATGAAAAGTTCATGGATGTAGGAAAGTTTGTTGCAGACAAAGCAAGTGTTCCATAGTACTTCTGTCAGTGGAAGAGGGGCAGTGGTGGCTGGACGGATGGGTATAAGCTTAGAAGAGTTATGGAAAGATGTGAAGGATGTTGAAAGAGAGGTAGAAATAACTGTGGGGAAGTGGTGAGGAGGACCAGGATTTGGAAAGATATCAACAGCAGTGAGAAGGAGCAGATAAGGTTTTAGGTGAGAGCAGGAGAAGGCATGAGGTGGCAGTCTGTGTTTGGAGACAATATATTGCATGTTGAGGAACAGATCTGAGGAGGAAGTGAGATGGATGGGGAGAATGGAGGGATATATCACCAATTCCTTATTAAGTGTAGGGAATAGGGGGGATAGTAGAAGGTGAAGGATTCTAGGGGCGAGAGTGAAAACAAACAGAAACATTGTTTATAGTGACTATGTATCCAGTTACCTTCATTTCCCTTCTGATTAAATTCTAGTATATTTCATAGCTGCACACTTCTTTGTTGCACTTGTATGGTGCACTGCAGATTGATGTATTGCAGATGTATTGTTTGAAATATATTTGCTAGAAAATGCATTCAGGTGTGAAAAATAGGAGAGTGGTGTGGGCTCATCTATGTCAGATAATTAAGACTGAGCCACATGCAGAGTAAACAAGGAGGTCATAAATAGCATTGGGGATATAACAGTGGTTAGTTGAAAAGTATACCAAATGAATTCAAGTAGCCAGAGGTAAGGAAAATCAGGCTGGAAAATTAGAATGATGTACCAAGTGAATACAAGGAGCAGAGGTAGGAAAAATAAGAATGGAAAAGCTGAATGACTTCCCAAATGAATGCAAGGAGCAGAGGTAGGGAAAATCAGAATAGAAAAGCTGAGTTATGCACCAAGTGAATGCAAGGAGCAGAGGTAGCGAAAATCAGATGGAAAAGCTGACTGAAGTACATGGTGAATGCAAGGAGCAGTGGTAGGGAAAATCAGGATAGACAAGCTGAATGATGTAACAAGTGAATGCAAGGAGCAGAAGTAGGGAAAATCAGGATGGAAAAGCTAAATGACATATCAAATGAATGCAAGGAGCATAGGTAAGGAAAATCTGGAGGGAAAAACTGAATGATGTACAAAGTGAAAGCAAGGTGCAAAGGTAGGGAAAATCACAATAGAAAAGCTGAATGACTTACCAACTGAATGCACGGAGCAGAAGTAGGGAAAATTAGGATGAAAAAGCTCAGCGCCGAGATCTCAGTCTACTCATGCGCCTCCTCCAGAGGCAATTTTCCCGGAGGCCACCGCATCGCATCAATATTTTGCGGGGGCTCCCGGCTTTCACAAAATGTCGGCGGAGTCCCCACACTACCGAGCACCGCCGAACCTGCCGTATCAGTCTGGGATGGGAGTCACATTATCGCTGGACCATTGAACACCCCCCTATGACCCCAGCTCCACAAGCACTGCCAATCCCCCTCAGTAAGCTGAATACAGACTGTAAGACTGAAACCCATTTGACTCCTTAATTTTTTTCCTCTATTTTCCTTCTGAAAATTTGGGGTTCGTCTTATAGTCTGGTGCGTCTTTTAGTCTGAAACCATATTTTCAGATTGACAACTTGGCCAGCCAATCTGAGACTGAGAGGCTCTGGGCTGCCTTCAACTGTTTCCTGTCCCAGGTGATTGCCCAGCTACTTAGCTCAGCTGTTAGTACCAAATCTATGCAAGGCATGCATTCAGCACTGTGTGGTTTGTCTCTCTGGGCCTTGTGCTCTGCTTTTGGATCTTTTTGCTGCCTGACCTTGAACCTCATTCTGCCATCCATTTTGTCTGCTTTCTTTGCTCTGATCCACTGGTATTCCTGATATTTCTGGTATTCTGACCTAGGACCATTTTCTGACTATGCCTTTGTCTCATCTTTCTGTTTATAACGTATCCTCCTGGCTTTTGACCTTGGACTCCTTGACTACCATCACTCTTGATTTGTCCGTGAGAAGTGACAAAGCATCACACTAACAATTTTATTGCACTCATTTTGGGGGTTTTGTGTGAAATCATGTCCAATTATCTTTTTTTTCTCTGTTTTTTTGGGGGTTGTTCCAATACACACAAATGAAATACTGTAAATATGCGGCAATCCAAAAAATAAGAAAAAAAGCAGCACACTCCATTTACCATATCATAAAATACCTAAGCCCTTTATTTTAGAAAATTATAAATTATACATGGACAAGGTTTGTGAGGGCAGGACAAGTGCAGGCATGCAGACAAGAGACAGGACCATGGCCGTTTTGCGTTTAACACTCTTCCACGGGTCCACCCACTCCACCAGTAAGTAGACTGTTTCATAGTGCATTCTATTTTTTTCTTTTTTATCTGCCTGTTGAAATAAATATGCGTATAAAAAAAAAATTGCGATTGCAATAATTTTCTGAGAGAAATACTTCATTTTCTGGAACAATTTCAATGGTTCCAACACATTTTGGCCATGACTCTGTATCTAACCTGACAAATTTCCTACCGTTCCACAGCTTCTCTAGTGGTTCTACCATCTTTCGGCATCTTACTGAGCGAACCACTGGTTTATGTAGTCAAATGTTAGCCCTGAGAACAATGATTGGCTGTAGTGATCACATGTAGGATAGTGAACTATGACCATCAGGAATTGATTTATTAGGTGAATAAAATATTTTGTTTTTGGTTTTTTTGTTTGTTTGCTTTTTTAGCAAATTCACTGCTTTGTGCTTTTTTATCATAGACAAGTTTTACAAATCTGTTCTAATGGAAATTTGGAGACCTGCTCTTCTCATGCCAAAGATTTCTTGACCTCATTATAATTTTACTGACAAGAGTTATAACTATTATGCCTAATGAATATTTGTTAAGCCTCACACATCTGATTCAATGTGCCGGGATGTGTCTTGTGAGAGTTATTTGGGCTAGCACTCCCAATTAAGCTCATACATGTTTATAATTAATGATCATGGACTTCTACTTAATTCCGAGCTGACACTGAATGAACGCTGGTAATGTGTCACACCAGAGCAGAAGTGTTGTTACTGTATTGGCAATGCTCTACATGAGATTCTGCTGACCTGGTGAAGATGCTATATCATTATATTTCTTTTTATATTCTTGTTGCTTGGCTTTGTGTCAAAAGCAATATTTTAGATGCTGATTGATCTTGACTAATAAACCCAATCAAGAAAGGTCAGATCATGTTTACTTTGGTATAAGTACAATGAAAACAGCTTGGATGCGGGACTGGTCTACAAAACAAATGACATTTTGGGGATGAGTTATTAACTTAACTTTTTATTAGACTTTAAATTATCCCTAAGTAAATCTGAGATCTGACTATTACTGCGGGATATGGTAATAGAATATACCTGGATATGTGACATTTAAAGGAATCGATCACCAGATGTTTGCTCCCCCATCTGAGAGTAGCATGATGTAGGGACATTAAACTTATTCCAGAGGTGTCACTTACTGGACTACTTGCTGTGGTTTTGATCAAATCACTGTTTTGTTTGCAGACGTTCTCTGAATACAGAGTTGGCTGTCAGTCAGTGCAAGGTCGTAGTTACAGCTGACACTCATTATATACTGAGCGGTGACTGAAGCCACACCTCTATGACTGAAAGCCCATGGCTGCCAGGAAGAATAAAATTAATTTCCTCCCGGTGGCCAGTCACTCAGTGTGTTGGCCGTATGGCTTTAGAATGCTATCAATTTGCAGATTAAGCCCATATCTGCAGGTTAGCAACTTATTTTTTACTTGATAGGTTCCTTTAAATCTCATGCACATGCTGTTTATTTTTTTCTTGAAGATTTGAAGCAGTTTCCTATCTGCAGCATGTTTATTGTTTTAGCATTTTTTTCATTTATTCAAATGAATGGAAAATAAAAACATCAAAAAATGTGGCAAAAAACATGTATTTTAGGCCTTTTTCAGACGTCAGTGTGTCCAGTGCATGTGGTGCCCGTTTTCACATGTACCGGAGACACATGCGTGGACCAAGTGAAAGCGTCTGTGCGCATGTCAATGTTTTTCTACGGACCACTGTCAATACCCTGACATGTCCGCTTTTTAACAGCAGCACAGGCCGCAAAATATCCCACATACATGCACACGGATGACACACAGCAATGTCATCAGTGTGACACCTACCGGCACCTGGGAAGCAGCCGTACAGTTAGTGCTGTTCCCCGGTGCCTGGTGCTGAAGACCTCTCTCATCATTCACCCCTGCTGTGCCGGCAATGCGCGAAAGCAGGGGAGAATGATGAGAGTTAAATTCAACTGATAACAGTGACAGCAGGTGGCGGCTGATGGGACTATTGCTGTTATCAGTTGAATATAACTCTCATCATTCTCCCTGCTTGCGCTGTTCGTCGGCAGAGCAGGGGTGAATGATGAAAGCGGTCTTCAGCAACCGGCACTGGGGATCAGTGCTTACTGTAACGCTGCTTCCCTGCTTGTTGTATTGATGCGGCACACAGTTGCCACACGTGTACCGCAAGTATTATATGCACTGACACAGATATCTACAGTACTGTTTTTTTCCGGTACCGGCAATATCAGGTTGTGTGAAAATGGCCTTATGCAGCGCTTTTGCTCGCAGAGACATGTTTCTGGTGCAGAAATATCAACTGCAAATAATGAATGTGTGGGTAGGAAAAAGCTGCATAAAATAGTTGTGTATTTGTCACTTTTTTGCATGTGTTTTTGATGTATTTTTAAATGCTTTTGTTCCCAAAAAGCTGCAAAAATGGTTGAAAGAATTGATCTGCTGCAGATAAGAAACTGTTTTAAATCTGCAAGTAAAAAATCAGCAACATGTGGATGAGACTTCAGAAATCTCATTCACTTTCCAAGTACCGTAAGGCCACGTTCACACGTTGAGTGTTTGCTCAGTATTTCACATCAGTATCTGTAAGCCAAAACCAGGAGCAATCAGAGGAAAAGTATAATAGAAACATGTCACCACTTCTGTATTTCTCACCCACTCCTGGTTTTGGCTTACAAATACTGATATAAAATACTGACCAAATACTGAACGTGTGAACGTGGCTTAAAATACTACATTTTTTGGCTGCAAAAACAAACAGGAAAACCTTGACCAAAACACAACATGTGAATAGACCATTACTTTACAACTGACTGTTATTACTTGATTGATTGTTTTTTATATATCCACCAAAAGTTCTTTAAACAAGTATATAAAAGCCAGAGCGGTAACAAATAAATTAACAATTGTTTCCTTCTAAATAGCTGACAATCAATTTTAAAGGCTGAAACTATTGTAGGAGGTGCGGGAATCGTATTTCAATGCCCTGCCATATGTGAATTGTATTTTCTCCGTGGCCTCTTAGAGTAATAAATCGTAGTTCATAAAACCTAAGCATTCTGGATAATGGATATCATGACCGTCATAAGTTGTAGATGAATGAATAATATCGATTGGGCAGAAATCTTTAACAAATGATTTGATCAAGTCAGAAATCTCTTTGACATGTCTCATTGGCTGTTGATCAAGGACCGTTGTGTTACTACTGTCACGAAATAAACGATTGTGACTAAAATTCTAATTATATAAAAGTCTAATACAAATGCAAACAAGCAAAACAAACAAGCAGCAACAAAGAGCACAAGAGGAAGTGTGATAAATGAGGCTAATTCTGGTGAGAGGCTCTGCTAGAGGTAAAGGCTTAAAGATATTGTTCCATTTAAATGATATATTACTGCACGCTAATGGAGCCACCAAGTCTGAAAATATCTACAAACAAACCAATAAGAGCATCAGGAGATAAAATACATTACTCGGATGACAAAGAGAACCATAAATGGATTTTTGTCAACCCAATATTTTATTCCTAGGTCTTTATCAGGGCATCTGATTTAACCACACACCCAATAACTAGTGATGTAAGGGAACAATATCAGTCATCTAAGCAGAGAAAATTCATGTATTGCTAATAAGCTGGCTTTAAGTACATAAGTGTAACACATAAGATGGAAATTGTACATCGAGATGCCGGGTTAGGGTATCTGAATTTTCCAAATTCAAAAGGTAGATTAGATTGGAAAGTAAGGGTACCGTTACACCTAGCGATGCACCAGCGATCCCGACCAGCGATATGACGCGGTCAGGATCGCTGGTGCATCGCTAGGTGGTCGCTAGTGAGCTGCCACACAGGCAGATCTCACTAGCGACATCGCTGGGGACGGGGGTAGCTACTTACATGTCAGACGCGGCGATCCTGCGTCCTCCCGCCCGGCTCCACGCGTCGCTCATCGTCACAGCAGGAAGCGCCGCAGGAAGTGGCCGACGAGAAATGATCCAGCAGCTTCTCGCGCGATCAGCGATAACCAGCGGGGGAGCCGGTTGGAGGTAAGTATCGCTAGCAATATCGCTGCAACGTCACAAAATCTGTGACTTTACAGCGATATTGCTAGCGATATCGCAGTGTGTAACGGGGGCTTAAGAGTGTCAAGGGATTTTTTACTATACTAAAATTGATAAGTCATCGATATCAGGATAGGTCATCAATACCAAATTGGTTAGAGGTCTGACATGGGGCACCTTACCAGCTCCTGCAGGACACCACAGCTACTTTGGCACACGTTCAGTGTTTGGTCAGTATTTTACATCAGTATTTGTAAGCCAAAATCAGGAGTGCAACAATCAGAGGAAAGGTAGTAGGCCTCTTTCACTCGATCAGTATTTGTTCAGTATTTTATATCAGTATTTGTAAGCCAAAACTAGGAGTGGGTGATAAACACAGAAGTGGTGAAGTGTTAACAACGGGAGAAATTGAATCAATCTTTGCACTGTGTGTCTGTGCATGCCACAGAAAGCATGGAGAACAGAAGAAGGAGATGAGAACTGTCTGAGGACTTGAGAACCAAAAATGTTGAAAAATATCAACAATCTCAAGGTTACAAGTCCATCTCCAGAGATCTTGATGTTCCTTTGTCCATGGTATGCAACATAATGAAGACGTTTGCAACCCATGGCACTGTAGCTAATCTCCCTGAACATGGCTGGCAGAGAAAATTGATGAAAGGTTTCAATGCAGGCTAATATGGATGGTGAATAAGCAGCCCCAACCAAGTTCCAAAGAAATTCAAGCTGTCCTGCGGGCTCAGGGTACATCTGTGACAGAGCAAACTATCCGGCGATGTTTGCATGAAATGAAACTCTATAGCAGGAGACCCAGGAGGACCCCACTGCTGACAAGGAGACATAAAAATACTAGACTGCAGTCTGCCAAAATGTATGTGAGTAATCCAAAATCATTCTGGAAAAGCAACTTGTGGGCAGCTTTTAGACCAAGTTAGAGCCTTTTGGGAAAGCACATCATTCTACTGTTTACCGATCATGGAATGAGGCCTACAAAGAAAAGAACACAGTACATACAGTCCGCCTCCAAGATTTCTCCCGAATATCCCCCATCCTGTGGAATTCCACGCCTCAACACGTCCGATTATCCACCACCCTCGGATCCTTCAAACGGAACCTGAAAACCCATCACTTCAGGAAAACTTACAGCCTGCAATAACCATTCTGATGCCTCACCACCACTTGGGCTGCCACCTCACCACCACCAGAGCTGCTGCACTCCCGACTTTCTGTCTCTTCCCCATTATCCCTTGGAATGTAAGTCCGCAAGGACAGGGTCCTCTCCACTCTGTACCAGTCTGTCATTGTAAATTTGTTTACTGTAAATTATATGTATAACTTTGTATGTAACCCCTTTTCATGTGCAGCACCATGGAATTCATGGTGCTATATAAATAATAATAATAATAATAATAAAAATACAGTGGAGGTTGAAAGATGTTATGTGGTTATTTTGCTGCCTCTGGAAATGGGTGACTTGACTGTGCTCAATGCATCACGACATCTGAAGATTACCAAAGGATTTTGGGTGGTAAAGTAATGTCCAATGTCAGAAAGCTGGGTTTGCATCCTGGATCATGAGTCTTCCAGCAGGACAATGAATGATCCCAAATATTCTTCATGAAGCACCCAGAAATGGCTGGAAACGAAGCGATGTAGAGTTCTGAATGGCCAGCTGTGTGTCCAAATCTAAATCTCACTGAACTCCTGTGGAGAGATCTTAAAATTGCTGTTGGGAGAAGGCAACTTCACATTTGAGACACCTGGAGCAGTTTGCAAAAGAAGAGTGGTCCTAAATTCCATTTGAGAGGCGTAAGAAGCTGGTTGTTAGTTATTGGAAGCGATTGATTGCAGTTATTTATTCAAAAATGTGTGCAACCAAATATTAAGCTGAGGGTGCCAACAATTTTGTCCTGGCGATTTTAGGAGTTTTGTGTGAAATTATTTTCAATTTGCATTTTTTCTCTGTTCTTGTTTGTGTTTTTTTTAATACACACAAAGGAAGTAAACATGTTAATAACAAAACGTGTAATTGCAATAATTTTCTGGAACAATGTCAAGGGTTCCAACACTTTTGGCCATGACTGTGTGTCTCACTAGGTCATCCCAATAATGCCAAGTTCTAGTCTGAAACAAATCCCGAGATTTTGTACTCCTGGTACAACTTCAATGACTTTTTATGGTCTTGCAGTTATTAATATGAATGGATGTGCATTAGGCCGATGTAGTAAAATTGTACGGGCATAACAATAATCAAACAGGAACATAAAACATTTATATTACTGTATCTATAACTGTAGGATGTTATACTATCCACATAGGGATATGTGATCCTTATACTAAGTGATATCTTAAAATCTATGTCTCATTTGCATTTTTATAAAACTCGAAACTTTCATCCAAAGTCTGCAAAAGAAAAAAGCCATTTTAACTGAGAAAAATGGAAATGAAGTTCCTGTGACCTGAAAATGCCATATAAAGTATACATCATTACAACCAAAGATCTTTCCATGTGAGTGTTGTTGGGGCAACACTGGAAATATAAAGAAGAGAGAGGAAAATAGATGCGGGGAATAGATCCGGGTTATGCAAATCATGTCATTAATTTAGCAGATAATAAACACTTACTACTTCAGTATGTCTTCCATGTGTTAATATACTTCACTAGTAAAGTCACCGATATACTTTGTAGTCAAATGCTTTATAATGGTGGATTTTTCATGTTTAACTCTTTTTATCCCCGTGATGACAACGCTGATAATTAACATTTATAAGGGCATGACAAAAATGTCTGTTTGGAAGCTAAATCAAGGGGCAAAACAAATATTGTCGATGAGCCAATGAATAATCTAGCAAGTGAGGACCAATACTGAGCTTCATTGGTGTTGATGGGGAGAAGGACATGACCCGCTGAAAAAAGATCAAGCTTTCTTATTTCAGACTCCATTGGCCTCATTGCAGTCAGTGTTCTACACTGACCCCAATAGAGATCTAAACGGGCAATAAAATGGGATGTAAATGAGGCCTAATACAAAAATCATTTAATTCTTGTTTTCCATAGGTCTGAGACTTAACAAATTACCCCACTTACAGGGAACCTGTCCTGTCCACAAATGCTATCCTGCTAATGAAAGGGTTAGTCTGCAGGTTAATAGCATCGGCTACCTCACTGAAAGCGATGAGGTCAGGAAAAAATGCCTGGGGCGGCTTCAGTCACTTCTCAGTAAGTACACCCTGGCATTTTGATTGACAGCTCCCTCTGCATAGATGCTCTGCATAGCGAGCTGTCCATCAAAGTTCGGGGTGTGCTTATAGCCGTTGCTCATTGTCTTCCGAATGGTGACTGAAGATGCGCTAATGCACCACTATGATTGAAAGCCAATGACTCCCATGAAGACTAAAGTTAATTTCCTTTAAAGTTAGGATTTGAAGAGAAAATGCACATAATGCTGCTCAAATTCCGTTTTCTTTAAAGTGGCAGGCATATGAACAAAATCCAAATGGGCTTCTTTTTGGCATAATTTTTATTTTTTATTGGACAGGTACATTTCCATTATGAGAAGTATTCTTCCTTTTCCTTTAGTGAACCTGAAAAACAAAACACCAAACGCCAGTATGAACGTAACCAAAATGGAGAACTGTCATAGTTTTTGTAATGAATGGAAGCGGAGGCAGAGATGGTGAAGTTCACATTCGTTTTTTATTTTTTTAAGTGGAACCTCGGGACCACGGCCTGGGGGGTTCCGAAGGGGGCATAACCAGTGAGCCCCGGGTACCCGTAGTAAAGTCCCTTGAACAGGAACAGAATGGAATACCCGGAGGACATAGGTGCTACCTCCAGTTAGACCCTGGACACGTGGCAGCTGTCCCAGCGGGACCAAAAGGGATAACAGATACAATAGCTGAGTCCATAGAGAAGTAGACACACAGGTGAGACTGGTCTTGGTTCCGGGCAGTTGGTAGCTAGCAGGCTCCAGTAACCTTGTCACAGTCCACAGACTCGGATGGTTGTTGGCGGAACGGGATGACTCTTGCACAAATGATTGCAGAGATTGCCAGGGTTAACAGGATACAGATAATTTGTGGAGACAGATAGCATGAGAAAATGCACAGAGATTGCTAACGCAGCGCAGACAGGTCAGGAACAGAACTGGATGTAGCAATGATAGATACACATTGCTCCGGCACACTCCCTATGGAGGAGAGACCAGAAATACCAGCCAGTGAGCTGCCATTGGATAATTAGCAGATTTGAAAAATGCACGCTGTCCCTTTAAGAAGCAAGGGGAGCACGCGCGCATGCTCTAATAGCTTTGCCTGGAGACCTGCTGACCGGATTCCAGGAGATGGAGGAGGGGGAGAGTATTGGACGCCGAGGAGCAGCATGAGGCAGACAGGAAGCTTGCTGCTGTACAGGGACAGTGTGCAGACCAGGAGGTGAGCGGCCAGAACGGGGTGCAGTGGCAGACCGGGGTGTAGAGCCAGCATGGGGACCGGGTGTAACAGTTTTATTTTTGGGAGCTTCCCACCATTTTACTTTAGCCAAAACGATCATATCTATTTTGCTTGTCATGGCGGTTGTAAGATGCAAATTATAGATGCCATTAAGGAGGGCTCTCATTAGATTTTTTCAGTTTCCAATATTGGGATCAAACAGCTTAATATTGGCTTTAAAGGGTTTGACCAAGATTGTAAGACATCATCTGTCTATCGGTTATGTAATAACTGGCTGATCTCTGGGGTTCCCTCTGGTCACTTTTGAATGGAGCAATAATCGATCATGTGAAGCTTACTGTTTGCAACATGGGTTTTTTTTTGCCTTCCTATTGATCAACATGTTAGGGCAAGTTAGGATAGGATATGAGTTGAACTAGATGGACTTAAAGTCTCCCTTCAACCTTAATAACTATGTTACTATGTTACTATGTTAGATCATTGCTCCATTTAAACTCCAAATCCCCATTGTTCTAATGTTGGGACATTAACATTGATGACCTATCCTTGGGATAGTTCTTCAATGTCTGATCAATGGTGGTGCTAGTGTTAGTGGCAGCCAGATCTGCTCACTTACGGAGCTTAAGCGCACAGCTCTGTCAACGGAATATTGTCCGTGGCTGGGTGCTGCACATCGACCTCTTTCGATTTGAATAGGGGGAAGTTGTGCACCTGGCAGCAGCCACTATACAGTGCAGCTCTATAACTGAGCAGTTCCGGTCACCGCCGACTCTGGGAAAAGCTGATTGGTGAGGATGCCATGTGTCTTACTCCCCGATCAGACATTGATGAAGTTTCCTAAGGATAAAGGTAACTTGTAATCTAATTTGACCTAAATACAGTGAATTTTATTATCACTTTACAATGTTATTGTAGTGTAGATTTTGTAAAAACATTGATTTTAGTTGTTTGATTGTGGATATGTTTAAACATAACAGAAAGTGTTGAGAAAACATGTTTGTGAGTTCTTAGCTTTCAAGAACCAGTCTTCGCGTGGAAATATATTTATAGCAGTGGTTGACTGCACAGCAATGAATCTAAACATGTTACACAGACAGATCCTATGAGGACATGTAAGGAATGAACAGAACACTTTCACACATATTTGACTTTAAATGGCCAACTTGGAAATCCGGCAAACAATTCACATTTCTCATTAGCACTGATCTCTGCTCAGTGTTACTAAAAACTCTACAGCTTCTCTAAAATACAGTAGCAGCCAAGGGCACAGTTTTAATATGAATCATGAACAAAAACAGACTTTTCTCCTGCATTTTTTGTCTGTAAGCGCAATTGCATTTCAGTGCTTACTGCAATAAAGTGAAGTGGTGAAATCACTGCATGACCCACAACCATCTAGTAAGAACATACTCTGCAGAATGTATGGGAAATGATCATAGGTCTTATAGAAAAATAAAGCTTCTATGGTTTTCCATACAGCATAAGTCTCATACAACAAGGAATAATACATATATGTAATAACTAAATCTCAATGCAATAAACAATTTCTCTTCAGTTCATTATCTTGTATTAAATTGCACCAGGACTAGAAATGAGCGAATGTGCCAAAACTCAAATTTGATGTATTTTACTAGGAAATTGCACATCAAAGTTATTCTCCATGATCTAAAAGTTACCTGGGGTATTTTCAGGCCATGGAGCATAACTACATAAGATGTAATAGGAAAAAACACTCATGCTCACGTCACTGCTCACCTCTCCGGTCACTACTTCCTGTCCACCGTCGATCTATTGCGCCTCCATCACGCTGCATCTCCAGCCTGCTGTTCACTCTAGGCTGGAACTATTGGCCACCTGCAGGCCCTGGTGGTCACTGCACATGCACTGTTATCTCCTAGGCCTTTTCACAGCCACAAGACAAGGCCAAGAGTGAACACCAAGCCAGAGATGCAATGCAGTGGAGGCCGGATTAAAAAGAATAAAGCAAAATACTTACCACGCCACTCACCTTTTCTATCCGCCTCTGCTGATACTTGCCAGCTGTTTAGTCCTCTGTCTCTCCACATCTCTTGCCTGGAGTTCACTCTGGGCCGGGACTTCCTGCTGTGAGCAGGCACTGGAGCATTCATAGTCAACTCCTCAGCCTATTCATGGCTGGAAGCCCACAGGGTGATGGAGGACTAGAAAGCTGGCAGGGAGTCAGGGTGTCCAGAAAGGTGAGTGGTGGGGTGTGTTTTTAATTATTTTTCCTTTTTAAACTTTTGTCGGTAATATACTATTCAGTGAAATGGAAATCTGGATAGATTTTCATTAATTCACACAGAGTGCATTACAAAAAAAATCTGTATTCTCCTAAACGTGGATTTTTTTGTCAAATTTGAGTAGAATTCAATTCAACTAGAATAAATAAATCCGACGGTCTCTAATATAGACCATCATTCTTGCCCTACCAAGATCCAACATCTGTTTTACTGATGTTGACTGCCTAATCATTTGTATTTGTAACTAGCTAAAGAGCCCGGTGTTGCCTGGGCATAGTAACCAACTGTGGTTAGTTATAACAAATTATAATTATTATATTGCACATAAAAACCGTGCATCTAATCCTATCCTGTGTGATAATGACTGCTCAGCCGTGCATCTAATCCTATGCTGTGTGATACTGTCTTCTGAGCCGTGTATCTAATCCTATTCTGTGTGATACTGTCTGCTGAGCCATGTACCTAATCCTATCCTGTGTGATACTGACTGCTGAGCTGTGTATCTAATCCTATCCTGTGTGATACTGTCTGCTGAGCCGTGTATCTAATCCTATTCTGTGTGATACTGTCTGCTGAGCCATGTACCTAATCCTATCCTGTGTGATACTGACTGCTGAGCTGTGTATCTAATCCTATCCTGTGTGATACTGGGCGCCCCCTGCAGTCTGTGTCAGAGGGTGGTCTGTGTTGGCACGGTAATAAATTGTGTTATTTCCTTCTTTACAGAAGGACGATAACACCATAGAAATGATAAGAATAATAAGTCTCAGTTACCACAACTGTCTACAAAGAAAACTGTTGCTGAAAGCAACCAATCACAGCTCATTTTTCATCTTTTAAACAGCTCTGGGACAGCGTGGTGAGTTTTGAGTGGTGACTTTTGTGTTTCGACTTTTATGTGGCGAGGTTGGTGCATGTGTGGTGAAATGTGTGCTGAGGGTGGTATATGTGTTGAAGCATGTGGTAGTGTGGTGCATTTTGTGTGTGTGTTCATATCCCCGTGTGTGGTGAGTATCCCATGTCAGGCCCCCACCTTAGCAACTGTACGGTATATATAATCTTTGGCGCCATCACTCTCATTCTTTCAGTCCCCCTTGTTCACATCTGGCAGCTGTCAATTTGCCTCCAACACTTATCCTTTCACTTTTTCCCCATTATGTAGATAGGAGCAAAATTGTTTGGTGAAATGCAAAATTTTGTGGCTGTAGCTACGACGGTGCAGATGCCAATCCCGGACACACACACATTGAGCTTTATATATTAGATAATTATCTTAATATTTTTTGTAATGAAATTGTATTTTCCCAATGTGGGATTAGGAGGTGGGCTTCTTGAAATGTTTTTTTTCCATAGTTTGTCATTCAGTGACATGCACAGTTCACACAAGGCTTCCTTATCTATTTCTGTCTTTCCACTGGCCTGTAATTTGCTTCCACAGGGTCGACACTCCTTCTGTTGAAGCCTGAAATTTGGCTACTGGGGTCTGACCTAATTTACTGTACTTCTGTCAATTAAGTTTTTGAATATGAATTCACTTGGAGATCTGAAGTCCAGTGGGCTTTTCCAGATGTCTTTCAAAGCCTCATTCAGACATCCATTTTACCTGTACGCATTCTATTTGTGTTTTTCATTTATCCATTCAAGTCTATGGGGTAGTTGACAAGTTCGTGATTTTTTTGTAAAATGAGTGATTTAACACATCAATGTTTCACAACTCCAGTCCTCACGGCTCCCAAACCGATGTTTTCTGGATTTCCTTCGTATTGCACAGCTGAGATAACCTGAGTCAGTTTCTGATGCCTCGATAAAAATTTATCACCTATGCAACACTAAGTAAATCCTGAAAACATGATATGTTAAGGGTGCAGGAAGACGGGATTTGGGAAACACTGATTTATATCAATGGTTCCATGGAAAAAACATAATTATCGCCTATTACTATTTTTTGTTTAATAGATGTGAGAAAATTTGAATTTTTTTATTTTAGGACAATAAAAATTGATGTCATACTGATGGTCAAAATGGACATATAGAGCAAAACTGGATGAAAATCCGATCCAGCACACTGATAATTTAGTTTTGCATGCAGATACAGTATGTGGATGTCTCAATAAGGCCTTCTACAAAGGACACGGATAAGCTTGTAAAAAGTTTGGGTTGACCCTGATTTTTGGCTAAATTCATTTATAATGATGACATTGCAATAACTAAGAACAAAAGAGAATGCCCACTGTGTAATAGGCTTAAAAAGAAGGAAATCCCACTGTAAACTGAAGAGAAGACAATCCCCTATGTGCAATCTTATATAAGATTGGACCTATTAAGCTGAATGATCGAGTTGCTGTTATGCCCAATCTCCTAGCTTTAGGGTCTTAACAGCCAGCTAGAGAAGTGCAACTCCCACAGATATGGGGACAAATGTACAGAATGGCATCTGGTAGGGTCTTTCTACCCTCTTGCTAGAAGTAATAAAATCTTTGGAGATCAAAGAAGATCTTATGGTGATGATACATTTTTGAAGAGGAACTTGACCAAGAGGGAAGCAGGAGTAGATGTTATACCATACACCCCTGTGCCCGTATACTGATAATATGGCATGAGGGTACAGAAGCTAATTGTATGCTTCAAAGCTGTCAGCTTGATGGCTGTTGTCTGGTGAAATTTTCTTTGTATAGTTGACAGATTAAGGCTCTTCAATGGTTTCGTCACCTGATTTGGACTTCACAATCCTGAAGTAGGGTCTCAATGTTCTGTGGCATTTAATCATGGCAAGCAGATGATATTCTTAGCATCATTTATATACTACTTTGTAATCTATAGTGGTCATCTCTATAGAATACAATGTCACCAGCCTCTTTTTCTATAGTAATCACATTGTCTGTATTCTCACCATGTTCAACCATATACAGAGGCCGCTGTGTCAATATCCATCCAGTTCCTGTCTTAGATTCCGTTTCTGAGACAAAAGAGCAATAGTCAGTACACAAGTAGTGTCTGTTTTAATAAGCGTAACTACAAATCCATATACTGATGTCCAAAAAATACAATCATTTTGCATTTTCCTTAACATAAAACATCTTGCCAGCTTCACAGAAAGAGCTACCATTGCGTTTAAGAATGCCTTTGAGGTCAGATCCATGTTGTTACTTTGTCCAAGAACACATATCATTTTTCTTGTCTTATATATACTCTCCATTGGTTTGCAACTTTGAAAATGTGTTAGTTTTATAGCAATGTTAAAGAACATTTTATTCCCGAAATCTACAAGATATGCTTCTGTCTAGACTTCAGACTTGAATATCACGACCTGGTGCTATGCAGTCTAGGGAGTTACCAATCAGCGCTTGCTGTATTTTCACTCACTCATACATGGGGGTGAAGGTGGTTTATGAATAATTTCAATAACAATGTAGAATTATCCATTTCACTTGCAATTTTGCAAGACATACCATCTAATTTTACTTATTGAAGAACAATTTGGATGAATAACAGTTGTCCAATCCAGGAATGGCCCATTTATCGAAGTCATGTGATTTGGATATTCCCTTTTCTAACTGAGAATCATCTTAAGGTCAACAGATCACCACAGATCCAGCATGTGAGCTCTGATAATCAGTTATTATCCCTGGGAAGCTGTATATTTAATCTGCATGGCCACTACAAAAAATTGTGATATTACTTGGTGTCCATTCATATAAACCCTTTAATGTAAGAGGCACTATTTCGAGTAGGTCTTTACTCTGGCAAATAGAAGGAGTCCCAATTGAAATTTATGATGTCCATTTGGCTTAACAGGGCTTGAAATGAAAAGGTTGATGGGCAGAAAATTGCATCTGAGTCAAACTTCCACTCTCCACAAGAAAAAGCCTTACTCTTTAGGTCCCAGTCAAACTTCCTGAAATTCATAGGTCTTCACAAATTTGAACAATTTGCAATTTGATTCTCCCTCGAAAAATGCCCAGTACCATTTCACACATTGCTGAAGATTCACAGTGGGCTAATGAAGGCAAGTATTGCCAGCCAGGCTTCCTCATAATTTCTTGTAGTTATCACTTGGTCTAGCGCAGCCAATCATAGGGATCTATAACTTAAAAGATGGCGTATAGGTCAAAGTGGACAGCTTATTCTACATAGGGCAGTGGAAGACACTTCTGCAGTACAAAAGTTTGGTTCTCTGTCTTTCTCTCTTGCTTACTCTTGTTCTCTCCTTCCTATAAGTGTCACGCCAGGGAAGGGAGATGCTCGACATGCGCTACAAAGGGGGGGCGGGTAATAAAGGGGAGCGCTGATGATAATGAGAGGGGGCAAGATGGTGACCCTCAACACTCATCTTATGCTGACACCTGCGCTACCTATCGATCTAGATGGGTCCTTCCCTCCGTGCATCGTCACGTGTCTAAGCCCTTGCTGATCCCTGGGTCTTAGCCCTAGATAGTGAGGTAGGTTGCAAGACACTAGTCTTACTCCTACAATAAGACGACTTTGCGTTTGGATATGATAGGTAAATATTAAATGGTGATTATATTTTATTAAATAAATGGTCACCGTTGATTTTAAAAAAGGTTTTTTTAAAGTAACATTGTAAGCAAATACAAGACGCTTTCGTCTCACTGAATTCAATGTTTATCTCACCCTGGTGCTGCATTCACAGCTACACTGCTCATTACTGCAATATAATTTTCCTCCATGCTGCTGCTTCTGAAATATTTCTGCAGAGAGAGAGGAGAGCAGGAATCCTTCATGTCCCTGTATACTTTGTATTGGGGACATCATAGTATCTAGTCTCCTCCCTTTAGCTCATATACATTTAAAAATTAGAGATAGAGCAAGAATAGCAAAAAATGATGAAAATACAAGTAATGTAATGACCAGATATAGTATCATTCCTCATGACAACATATTCTGAAAAGTCACCTGAAATGACAGATAGGCGGTAACCATAAAGTTAAATATAAATAAAAACTATGTGCAATCATAGAATAATAGGTATTTTTTTTTATTTCTTAAACGTTCTGAAAGGCTGCCTTGATTCCATCTCTTTAGAGAAGAAATCTTAATGAGATGTCAAAGACATGATTAATGAACTTTTATATACAGGATATGAATTAATACAGCTACATCCCCTTCACATTACTTGATAGATTGACCCCGAGTTGTTGTGCTGGGGTATTTGGCAGAATACATGACAATTCAATCATTTTATTGAAGAAGCGCGGATAATATGTTATATTTAGTAAAGCTGCAGATCTCACCCCATCATCTCACTCTGATGTTATTGTGCTTACTTCATCGCTAGTATTGATTATTCAACAGAGACGGAGGTTTGATTTATTTCTCTACATCAATGGTATCACCACAACCTGTTTAAGTTATCAGAGATCTGCGTGAGTTAGCGCCTTGGAAGTCAATTAACAATTTTAATACATACCATAATTCAAAGTGAGTGATAAAAAGCAATTAGAGTTTTACAAGTATACTATTAAATGATATGATTAAAAGATCGGAATACCATGGGAAATAAGTAAAAAAAAAAAAAAACACAATTTCAATCAGACCTAAATTAGAACCTGTAGACTTAAAATGTTCACATTAAAAGAGACTTATGAGAACTTGTTTATCGAGATATCTATTATTTTGAAAAAAAATCAATAAAATGCATAATTGTATTTGTTTCCATTCTCTTTAAAAGTCAAGGAATGTTCTGCTTAAAGGCAATATAGCATAAGTATTATTTCTTCCCAGGTGTTCTCTCTGCCCTATTATGAACAATGGATGTCATACCGAGGGTCCTCTACTCTATACCCATTACCTTATCCAATAACTCTCTGCAAATCATGCATTGTATTGTCATTTATTAAAGAAACACTCCCATCAGAGTTTGTATGCTCTTAATATTTTATAACTATCATATTATATAGCACTGTGTACTTACAATTGCTCATTTTTCCTTTCTACCCAGTCAATTCTTCTCTTTTCTCTGTTATATGTAGAAACAGAAACACAAAAAAACACAGTAAAACAAATGTGTAAAAATACTCTGTTGTAAAAAAGTAACAGTAAACAGAAAGTGCTAGTAAAAAGATGATAACAGAACAGGGTATTTGGTTGATACGTTTTTTGCAAAAAATGTATGCTGTTGTGAGTTCATTTTCCCCTTCACTACTGAGGCCCGATGAACTCCCTCTTCTAGTAAAGAAAGATAGTGAGCCTGATTATCAGGCATCTGGGTCTAATGATGATGATTGGCTGAGTGGAGTTTCTGACTGGATATAAGGCTGTCCACACCCTTCTGCTCTGCGGGTGATTTCTCTGTGGATCCTTGGATACCAGTCTGAATTCCTGCTCTCCAAAAGCTAAGTTTTCTGCTCTGCCGTTTGCATTTGTACGTTGTTTTTGTTTTGCTGGATTTCTGTCATTCCCTGCTGGGGTGATTTGAATTCCTTTAGCTCTGTCTTCAGAAAATACCTGAGTGCTGATATAGTTTTTGAAGCCTAGTTGCTTCAGGGCCTTGTTCCATATCAGCCTGTTGGCTTATGTCTTTTCAGGGTTTTTGCAGATTGCAGACAGCAGCTGTCCTATCCTGTCCTATTTTAGTGAGTTTGGGCCCCATTGTTTGCTCAGCCTATCTTTCTATCTGTGTGTGTGTTTTTTCATCTTGCTTCACCGTCATTATATGTTGGGGGCTGCCTTTTACTTTGGGGTCTGCTCTGGGGCAGTTTAGTTTTCCTTTTCTGTCTTTAGGCTATTTAGTTTCTCCGGCTGTGATCGAGGGGTCTAGGGCACCGTAGGAACCCCCCACGGCTACTGCTAGTTGTTCAGGGGTCTGCAATCTGATAGTTGCCAACTTCTCCGGTTTTCTGGACTTAGCTGCTATTTTTGTGTCTGCCTCCTACGGTGACTCATTCATAACAGTATGCTAAGCCGCTCTGCCAAACATCAAGGTATACCCATCTCAGAGCAGTCCCTAACTGATGTATTTAAAAACCTGATCATGTGTATAGTACCTGTATAAGCAGGATTCAGGCAGGTAATGTCCGATGTGGACACTGTTATGAATGGGTCACCGAGGAGGAAAACAAGACCAAGCAAGTCACAGAAAACCAGAGAAGTTTGGTAACTACACGGATTGCATACCCCTGATCCTAACCACACAACTAACAGCAGCCGTGGAGCGTACCTACGATGATTCTAGATGCCTCGTCACAGCCAGAGGACAAAATAAGCCTAAAGCAAGAAAAGGGGAAATCTAAAACTGCCCCAGAGCAGACCCCAAAGGAATAGACAGCCCCCACACATGTATTGATGGTGAGACAAGATGAAAACACGAACACAGGTAGGAAAATAGGCTGAGCAAATGATGGGGCCCACACTAGCTGGAAAGGACAGGAAAGGAAAGATACTGTCTGCAATCATGCCAAAAAACCCTGCAAAAATGTCCAACACTTCTGATAGCAAAAAATACCCTGAAGTCACTAGACTGCTCCCACTATATCAGCACTCTGGCATATTCTGAGAACAGAGCAAAAAGAGGCCAATCTAATAAGGGACAAAAGGCAAACTGGCACATACAGTGACATTAGAGTGGAAATTCAGCACAGCCCCAGCCGGGGCTGGCTGACCACACAAAAAACTGAATAGACCAATCCAAATCAAATGTGAACATTAGCAAAGACAACTTAGCTTGAGAAGACAGGAACTGAGCTGGAAACTAAGACCTCAGGAGGCAGGAAAAAAATCACCAGCATGGGAATAGGGAGTCGGCTGTCTTAAATCCAGTCTGAGACTCCAGATGTCCACTCCTCTTGCTCATTTTCAGGTGGCAGGTCTCTGTTAATTAGATCAGCTTCACTACCTCCTGCTTCCACCAGAGGGAGCCCGGAAAGAGAACTCAACTCCTTTGTCAGCACAACCAGCTCCCTCACCAGAAACCAGAGGCAGACCAGAAAATGAGTTCACAACAGGACACACTATGGAAGATGGCTTTTGTGTGCACGACCCATATGGAAGGGGTGGAAACCTCCCCATCTTGCAAAAACAAGCTAATTAGTCACAAACACATGGGCCATACACACAGCGAACAAGTCTGTATGACAGTGTTCACACCACCAAAAGACTGAAACACAGTATATGTAGAAACAGGAAGTCTCTTTTACCTGTATGAGTGATACTCCTTTTTAACTCCTGATTCAGCTGTTCAATTCCTCTTCCTGCCAGGGAATTTGACTCATGCAGGGAAAAGAGACTTCAGGTTTCTACATAAAGCTTAGAAGGATTCAGCTAGTCGATTTATAATCATGTGATGTCACAGACCTAATGGAAAAGAGAAGAATTAGATGGGTAGAAAGGCAGAATAAGCAATTGTAAATACACAGTACTATATAATATGAGTGCAATATATTAAGAGGATAAACATTTTGATAGTGGTGCTTCTTTAAAGGGAACCTGTCATGTCCTCCATGCCCTCCAACCCAGCAGCATTTACCAATGTAGGACTAAATTACCTGCCTAACCAGCCCTGTATAATGTTACTCAGCAAAAAAACGGTTTAAAAAAGTATTTGTATTTCCACGTCCTTCTGTCTGTGACAAATCTGTGCCAGTAGGGATCTGCACTGGGCAGAAAAGCCAGTTTGATAGTGATTACCTTCCGTTATTTCTTAGGCCCATATTAAAAAATTAATATAGTCCTGGATAACCTCTTTAATAAGACTTGTTTTACCTTCTGTGTTGTGATAGAGAATCGTATCATTTCTGTGGACAGCAATGCATTTTATAAGAGGGAAACTTGAATATCATAGAATCATAGATTGATGGAAGGGACCACCTGGGTTATCTGGTCCAACCCCCTGCTCAATACAGGATTCACTAAACCATCTCAGACAGATGTCTGTCCAGCCTCTGTTTGAAGACTTCCATTGAAGGAGAACTCACCACTTATCATGGCAGCCTGTTCCACTCATTGATCACCCTCACTGCCAAAAAGTTTTTTCTAATATCTAATCTCTAATCTGTAACTTCTCCATCTATATCTTTAGATTGCATCTACTTTTACCCGGTAGAAAAGCATAAGTTATACAAGTCAGAAGATTTAGGTGTTTCGCACATTGCCTCTAGTTTGTTACAGCTTTGACATTGCATAGTTAATCTGGTGAAATCCGATTGGCTTCGGAATGGAAATGAACCAATATCGAAAATGAGCTGCAGAGATCTCATTCATCTCTTGATACACTGATGCTTCTATTGAGAAATAATTTTTATTATTTATTTCCTTAAATGGTTAAGTTTTCGGTAACGCGACTTGTTAAATGGATGCTGACTGTCACACAGAAATCATTGTTTTTGGGCATACCATGCAAGGTCACATTGAAGTTTTATAATTGCCAATCAGTTTTTCTAATTTATGTCTCGGTTTCTTTTGATTTTACTCTCGTTCCCGAGAGCTAATAATGTAAAACTTATTGAAATTCTAGTATGATAGAAATCGTTATGTAAAAGTTTTAAATGCTCATTTTAATTGTAGTCACTTTATCTAGTGTTTCGTTATGCATTACCGGGCATAAATTATCATGTTAAGGCTTAGTTTTAGTTCATTTGCTTCTACGTTCTGCAGACTTAATAATTTACCGTAACTAAAACTAGTAACACAAATATTGAGAATAATTATACAGTAGAATTACATTATTCTTATGTTAGGATATTCTAATAATTGGTAAGCCTCGTCAGCAAAGAGTTAATCCGCACAGTCGGGAAGCTTATTCACCGCACAAAGAGCTGTGCAAACTGATACTGCAAGTATGCGTATTGTAAGAAGTGCTCCATAAACCAGGGTGCCACTCCAAAGCAATTAGTCACAGCGGCTATACCAAAAAGGAAAACCGTAAATGGTGACCAGTAGAAGCGCTACTGCAGCGCGAAACGGGTGTCGTCATTTCCACTCCTGCTCCCATCCTCCCTTTGCCGTTGTTTTAAAGAAATAGAATAAAGAAGATTTTAACCAGTGAGTGCCATCCGTTTTCCTTTTTTACAATAATTGGTAAGCTATCACATGTTCTGGGCTGTAAGATGATCTTAGAAGAGCAGAAAATGTCCATATAATGCTAGATAACTTCTAAATAATCAGCAAAAACCACTCACATACAATAAGCTCCAATCACGGCTTCAAAATGACCAGAGCCTAATGATGGTTTCTCTGGGTCAATCTTCTGCGTCTGGTTTTGTGAGATACTTTATAATTTTATAGCTCAGTGTCAGAAGCAAAAGCAGAGATGTGAATTTCTTGTCTATGAAATGTAGAATTCAAGTATTTCTTAGTAATAATGAATATGATTTAATTTATTTTGATGCTTCCCTTAGAACATAGATGTCAATCTCAAGGCCCGCTGGTCGAATTCAGCCCGCCATGTCATTCTATGTGGCCCGCGAGGTTAGGACACATTTCAACACTGCTGGGACCATTCCTTCACACAGAGAAAGTGGAGAGTCAGTCTGAGCAGTGTTGAACTGCGTGCCGGAGCACATAATCTAAGATGGCACTTGATCCCTGTCCTGGCGACACTCTCTCTACTAAGTATTTGCTGCATTCCGCATCGACACAGCCAGTGATTAGCAGGTGGGGCAGAGCCGACTTGAGGAGCTGATGTGATCTTTGAATCTGAGCAGGTACAGAGAGAGCGGTAAAAAGAGGGGGCAGCACCAGTAAAGGGGTGGGTCACGTTGGTGCCATTGTGTCAGAGTGAGCAGTGCATGCAGTGATCGCAGTCAGCCTGCACTAATTGTGAACACAGTCGTCATAATCAGCCAGCACAAATGGTGAATGCAGTTGTTGCAGTCAGTCTACACAAATGCTGAAAGCAGTGATCGCAGTTAGCCTGCACAAATAGTTAACGCAATGATTGCTGTCGGCCTTCACAAACCGTAAATACAGTGATTGGAGTCAGCCTGAACAAATGGTGAGGGCAGTGATTGTTGTCAGCCTGCACAAACAGTGAATGCAGCGATTGCTGTCAGCCTAGACAAACAGTGGATGCAGTGATTGCAGTCAGCCTAGACAAACAGTAAATGCAGCGATTGCAGACAGCCTGCAGAAATGATGAATACAGCGATTGCAGTCAGCCTGCACAGTGAATGCAGTGATTGCAGTCAGCCTGCACAATTTGTAAACACAGTCATCGCAGTCAGCCTGTGTAAGGGGGTGAAGAGGAAGAAGAGCCAAAAAGGGGTTACCTTTCCTGCTCTGTATCCAGAACCACCTAGCCAGACAGCAGGGTTGCCGGGGGGAAGACATTCAGGCCCGGACCGACTGAACCATGTGACCATGGGGGGCTGTGATAAGAGAGGAGAGGTGCTGGACAGGAAGCTGTGCAGGGTAAGGGCACGAAAGCAGAGCGCGCCAGACACAGAGCAGAGAGTGCCAGAGACAGAGCAGAGCACACCAGATGGAAAGCAGGCTGCAACATGCTCTCCCAGAGAGAGAGAACCCCGGGTCAAGAGATGGAGTCTGAAGGATGAGGCATTGAGAGTGCTGTATGTGAGTTCGTGGAACCGGTAGCCTCCGTGACTAGAGGAGACTTTCCCCCTGATAGCGCAGACAGTGACATGAAAGTGCAGTCCTGGGGACCGCAATGACTAGCCGGACCCCTGAGTGTGGTAAAGAGACTTCCCAGTGTGCGCAGCATCCTTCCTGTGGAGAGACAGACGGTGTATCTTACAGAGACTCAGAGCAGGGGAGACTCAGGTTCGTAGCGTCTCCCTGCTCCTTGCTTTAACCCCTGAGGTTCCAACTTCCTTCACAGTAGAGACTCTAGAGACTGCAAGCGCCGCTGTTGTCGGTGCCCACGTGGGAGAAGAAGACCCTTCAATCACGCTTTCCCTGGACTGATAAGTTACAATTACCTGAGTTTTAACCATTTCAACTCCTGCATAACTGTCTTATTTCTTTCTATTGTTTTCTACCGTCACATTTTTCCCCTACTGCTCCTCCCTGTGTGGAGAGAAAATCCCTGTAAATAAACCTCTAACTCTTGGTCTGTCTTGGATCCGTGGTGACATCCGCAGTACATGCAGTATATTTCACCTGTACAAATGGTGAATGCAGTGATCGTAGTAAGGATGCACAAGTGCTGAATGCAGTCAGCCTGAACAAGCAGTGAGCGCAGTGATAGCAGTCAGCCTGCACAAATGGTGAATGCAGTGATTGCAGTCAGCCTGTACAAACAGTGAACACAGTAATCACAATCAGCCTTCACTAATAGTGAATGCAGTGTTCGCAGTAAGGATGCAGAAGCAGTGAACGCAGTGAGCGTAGTCAACCTGCACAAATGGTGAACGAATTAATAACAGCCAGTCTGCACAAACGGTGAATGCAGTGATCACAGTCAACCATCCCCAAAAAGTGCAGACAGAGAACGCAGTCAGCCAGCAGAAACAGTGAAGGCCGAGAATGCAGCCAGCCAACACAAAAAGTGAGTGCAACCAGCCAGCACAATCTGTAAATGCAGTCAGCCAGCACAAACAGTGCACATAGTGAATTCAGGCAACCAGCACAGTGAATGCAGTAAACGGGCACAAAAAGTAAGCACACAAAGAATGCCGTCAGCCAGCACTTTTGTGTGGTTTCATTTTTGAATCAGCACAGATGCAGAAAAAACTTATCATACTGAGTAGTCCATCTTGGACTCTGAGGTATGGCACACCTATCTTAGCCCTTCTATCCACGGACAGCTGTCATACCCCTACTAGACAGGGACAGCACTCTTAGCATTACTACCAAGGGACAGCTCTCTTAGCCTTTCTCTTTGCCTTTCTGTGCAGGAAAGGATCTTTTAGCCCAATTACACAGGGACAGCATGGTTAGCCATACTACTCAGGGACAGTTATCGTAGCCCTACTACCTAAGGACAGCTATGTTATAGCCCTTGGCCAGTTTGTGCATTGCAGTCTATGCTCGAATCTTGATGCACGAACATCCACATGAGCCCTTACAAATAAAAGTAGCACTTTGAAATCAACAATAATGCTGATGTGGCCCTCTCTGAAAATTAGTTTGACACCCCTGACTTAGAACATTAGAACATGTACCAGACACAATGATATTCTTAGCTTAATGCTGTGTCTAATATTACAGGTCAGACAAATGTACTTTAATGTATTAATCTATCTATATCTATTATCTATCTATCCATTATTTAACTGTCTATATATCTATTATCTATTTATCTATTATCTATCTATCTAGAAAAAGGGAAAAAAAGCAGCACTAGTTAAATACACAGCTCAAAAAATGAAAAGAACACTAAAATACCACATCATAGATCAGTATAAATCAAAATTAATATTCCATGGAGGTCTGGATTTAGAATGATGCTCAAATACACAGGGGAAAATCAAATTACAGGCTGATCCAACTTCAATGGAAATGCCTTAAGACAAGGAAATGATGCTCAGTAGTGTGTGTGGCCTCCAAGTGCCTATATGACCTCACAACAGTGCCTGGGCATGCTCCTGATGAGGTGATGGATGTTTTTCTGAGGGATTTCTTCCCAGACCTGGACTAAAGCATCACTCAACTCCTGGACAGTCTATGGTGCAATGTGGTGTTGGTGGATGAAACGAGACATGATGTCCTAGATGTAATCAATTGGATTCAGGTCTGGGGATCAGACAGGCCAGTCCATAGCATCAATGCCTTGATCATGCAGGAACTGCTGACACACTTCAGCCACATGAAGTCTAGCATTGTCATGCATCAGTGCACATGCATATGGTCTCACAATGGGTCTGAGGCTCTCATCCCAATATCTAATGGCAGTCAGAGTACCTCTGGCTAGCACAAGGAGGGCTGTATGGCACTCCAAAGAAATGCCTCCCCATACCATTACTCACCAGTGGCAAAACCAGTCATACTGTAGGATGTTGTAGGCAGTAGAAAGTTCTTCATGGCATCTCCAGTCTCTGTCACGTCTGTCACATGTGCTCAGTATAAACCTGATCTCATCTGTTAAAAGCACAGGGTGCCAATGTTGAATCTGCCAATCTTGGTGTTCTCTAGCAAATGCCAATCACCCTGCACATTGTTGTGCTGAAAGCACAACAATCACTTGTGGTCATGGGGCCCTAATACCACCCTCATGAAGTCTGTTTCTGACAGTTTAAGCAGACATATGGATGTTAGTGGCCTGCTGGAGGCAATTTTGCAGGGCTCTTTCACTGCTCCTTCTGTTCCTGCTGGCACAAAGGAGGAGGTAGTTGTCCTGCTGCTGGGTTGTTGCTCTTCTATGGCCTGTCTATTTTTATCCGCTCCGTGATCTGGACGCTATGTTGACAGACACAGCTAGCCTTCTTGACACAACTCGCATTGATGTGCCATTCTGGATGAGCTGCATCACCTGAACAACTTCTGCGGGTGGTAGACACTGCCATATGCTAATGTACCTCTAGGAGTAAGACCACTAACAAAATGCAAAAATGACCAAAATAATAGCCAAAAAGGATGAGAACAGAGAAATGGTCTGTGGTCACCCCCTGCAGAATCACTCCTTTACAGGTGTTGTGTTGATAATTGCTTAGAAGTTCTAGCTGTTGTCTCTTTAATTTACACAACAGCAGGATAAATTGATTCACAATCAGTTGCTTCATAATTGGACAGGATGATTGCACAGGAGTGTGACTGACTTGGAGTTACATTATGTTATTTAAGTGTTCCCTTTATTTTTTGAGCAGTTTATATATATTAAAAGACCACATTGCGGGCAATGTTTCCAAGGCATTAGCCTAACCTGAATAGTAGAAACAAATAATGGAAGCAGCACTCCAATAGAGTTGAGCGACTTTTGGTTTTTTATGGTCGAGTTTCATTTCGTGAAACCCGACTTTTCCAAAAGTCGGGTCGAGCAAGATCGGCCGATTATAGGGAAAAGTCGGGGTCATCCCGAAACACGAAACCCAATGTAAGACAATGGGGAATAAAAGTTGGCAGTGAGAGGAGGACAGGAAACACACCTACAGTGCTCATTTGAATGCCAAAAGCATCAATTCTTCTTACTTAAGCTGGTCAACCTTAATTAACTTCATAATACAAGTTACGCACTGAAAAATGGGGGTTATTTGGCTAAAGTTGTGGGGGGGTAGGGCTGGCTCCAGGTTTTCATGTGCCCTGGGTGAAAGAGCGCCCCTTTAACACATAATACCACAACTCATCATGCTCCGATACGGCAGAGAAATAGCGGTATAGTACAATGAAAAATACTTCACTTTTTACATCTCATGACGAGGCCCATCTATTTCTCCATACAGAATCATTGGTCCCATATAATGTTTGAAACAGTATATGATGAGCTCCACATAATGCTACAGTATATGTTGGTCCCCATGGATGAAGCTCCACTGTCTTATGGGCCCAAATAATGCTCCAAACATAATGGGCCCCATTTCTAATGCTCTAGTGTATAATGGGCCCTGTAAATGCTGCTCCAGTGTCTGATGTCCACCTTTGGAATGTTCCAGTGTATGGTGGGCCCCATCTATCATTCTGCAGAGTATAGTGCTCCCCAAAAATTGCTGTCCCAACATTGAAAACAATCAAATAAGTCTCCTCGCTAGGGAATCCCTATACTAGTCTGGACTCCTCGTCGTCCCCATCTTCCATCTCACTGCACAGTATTTCAACCTTGCAAGTGCTGTTATCCTGAGTAAGCAGTGGGGGCCCACTCGTTGGCGACGGCACTGGCACAGGGCCCCTGATAGTACGGTGGTGTGTCTGATGGCGGGTGGGCCGAACCTGCACTTTCATCTGCAGCTTCCTCTTTGTCACCGTGTAAGATGGAACTGTATATGGGAAGGGTAACCTGAGTTTCATCAGGGTCAGATTCAGGCCGGGTAGCGTGCGAGGGGAATGTAGTGGTCTGGGTCAATGTACCAGCAGATTCATCGAGCAGTGGCTGGGCATCAGTGCACTTGTGTCGCCCCCAGGAGTACGGTCGCCACAGTGGCATTACCTTCCTCCTAGGGAGTGTGATGTCATGCTTGGGAGCAACGAAGGATCTCTCTAGCAGGTTAACTGATTGGGCGGCGTTATTCCCACGAGTCATGACCCTCCAAACAGCGTTCATGAAGGCAAAGTGTTTGTTTTACGTGGGCAGTATGGTTGCAAAGCTGAACCTTAAAGGAATGTCCAGAAGGGCACCACCAGGAGTGGAGCCTACAGCGTAATTTGACTCAACACGGGCAACCTCAACCATGCCAGCTACAGAACAGATGCACACATTGCAAGCTTAATTCCGTTAACGAACGAGACTCCGTCATGCCCCGCGGTCCGAGTCCGGCTTACTAGAGGGACACGTGAGGCTCTGGCACATGAGATTGGCCAATAACTGGTGTGTCATGCCCTTACATGTCCGTGGCTGCATGTGCGCTACACTGAAAAGGCCAGCGTTTGTCGCTTACAGGTGCAGATAACCCGCTGAACAACGTTAGTGATGGGGATCATTGATTACAATTATTACTCGCGAACGATGATTTCCCAGTAAGTGCAGGTCAACCGCAGTTCCGGAATTAGGCCTAACCGTCATTCCTGAAAAAAATGAAAAACTTACGTGTGCAAACCACAGGTGCTGTAGCTTGCTTAACCCCTTACCTACAAATGACGTAATATTCCGTCCATGTGACCATGGACCTAATTACCATGGACGGAATATTACGTCATCGCGATCAGCGGCGCCCACGTGGTGAGCGCCGCTAATCGCGGCCGAGTGTCAGCTAATTATCATAGCTGACACCCGGCACAATGAGTCAGGGGCGGTCACGGACCGCCCCCGACACGTTAACCCCTTGCACACAGCGATCAAACACGATCGCGGTGTACCGGGGGTTAAAGGGAAGCATCGGCAGGGAGGGGGCTCCCTCCGTGCTTCCCTGAGCCCCCCACAGCAGCGCAATGTGCAGCGCTGCTGCGGGGGGCTCCTTTCCTGCAGGTCCCCGGATCCAAGATGGCGACGGGGACCTCCGGGGGCCTGCAGGAAGCTGGCTTCCTCAGTGCCTGCAAAGCGCAGGCATGGGGAAGCCTGTGCAGTGCCTGTGACAGATTGCTGATCTGTCACAGTGATCTGTGATGTGACAGATCAGCGATCTGTCACAGGACAGTGATGTCCCCCCTGGGACATTGTAATAAAGTAAAAAAAAAATTAAAAAAAAGTGTAAAAATAATTTAAAAAAAAATCGCCAAATAAATTAAAAAAAAAAAAAAAAATATTCCCCAATAAATTCATTTTCTGGAAATAAAAAAAAAAACAATAAAAGTACACATATTTGGTATCGCCGCATCCATAACGACCGGCCCTATAAAACTGTCCCAATAGTTAACCCCTTAAGCGAACCCCTTAAAAAATAAAAATAAAAAACGAAGCAAAAAATAATGATTTATTATCATACCGCCGAACAAAAAGTGCAATAACGAGCAATCAAAAAGACGCATATAAATATCCATGGTACCCCTGAAAACGTCATCTTGTCCCGCAAAAAACGAGCTGCCATACCGCATCATCAGCGAAAAAATAAAAAAGTTATAGCTCGCAGAATAAAGTGATGCAAAAATAATTATTTTTTATATAAAATTGTTTTCATTGCATAAAAGCGCCAAAACATAAAAAAAGACCTAAATGAGGTATCGCTGTAACCGTACTGACCCGAAGAATAAAACCGCCTTATAAATTTTACCGCACCCGGAACGGCGTAAACGCACCACCCAAAAGAAATTCATGAAACGCTGGTTTTTGTAAATTCTGCGTCCCAAAAAACGAAATAAAAAGCGATCAAAAAATGTCACATGCCCAAACATGATACCAATAAAAGCATCAACTCGTCCCGCAAAAAATAAGACCTCACATGACTCGGTGGGTCAAAATATGGAAAAATTATAGCTCTCAATATGTGGTGATGCAAAAACTATTTTTACAATAAAAAGCGTCTTTTAGCGTGCGGCAGCTGCCAAACATAAAAACCGCCATAAATAGTAAATCAAACCCCCCGTTATCACCCCCTTAGGCTAGTTTCACACTTGCTTTTTTTTGCAGCGCGTTTTTCCCGCAAAAAAACGCATTAAAAAAACGCATACAAATGCATACAAAGGCTGCGTTTTTTTCAAGCATTTTTATGCGCATGCAGGAAAAAAACGCAGCGTTTTTGCGCGTTTGTATGCGTTTTTTGTGCGTTTGCGTTTTTTTACAGATTTTGGAAAAACCCCACAAAAATGAAAAAACAACCATTCAACAACACACAAGACCAATGGGACTTCATTGTGGGTGTGGTATGTTAATATATAGACCCTGTCTACAGTATTCTTCACATTTGCTTGATTCTTCTCGTGACCATGGATCTGCGCTGGAAGAGTTTTCACTTCAACTTGGATTTGGACATCGCGATGGCTCAGGCGTATGCAGTTGCTTGCCATGAACAAAGGAAGAGAGAGAGGCAGCGAAGACGGCGGCGTATGTGGATACATCCGATTGTTGAACTCCGGGAGAGCCGTGGGGCATACCACACCCTCTACAGCGAGCTACAGGCAAACCCGGAGAAATTTACAGATTATATCAGGATGTCCCACGAAAGTTTCATGGATTTGCTTGCTCGTGTCCAACAATCCATCCGGAGACAGGACACACAGCTCCGTCGTGCGATTCCTCCTGAGGAACGGCTACTGGTGACATTACGGTATGTTTTAAAAACCAAGGGGTGCGGTCTGCTGGGTTTTTTTTAAATTTAGTATTCAAAACCGTGGGTAATTAGTTTTCGTGAATGTACTAATATTTTATTTTATAGTTTTTTAAAATAATATACATAAATATTAATTTTACTTCTTTGTCTGTTCACAGATTCCTGGCGACTGGAGAAACCCTATCTTCACTACACTTCCAGTACCGTATTGGAATCTCTACCTTGTCTGGAATTGTTGCTGACACCTGCCGGGCTCTCTGGAATGTTCTTTGCCCAGAATTTATGCCCCTGCCCACCGCTGAAAAGTGGATGGAAATTGCTGACAAATTCTGGACAGTATGCAATTTTCCCAACTGTTTGGGAGCTGTTGATGGTAAACACATACGGATCATCAAACCCCAAAGAACGGGATCTGAGTACTATAATTACAAAAAGTACTTTTCAATAGTACTCATTGCGATTGCGGATGCCGGATGTATGTTTGTAGCAGTGGACATTGGAGCATTTGGCCGTGGTAATGACTCACAGGCTTTTAAAAACTCAGACATGGGCCGTAGGTTGTATGGCAACCAATTTAATTTCCCTATGCCACGGCCTCTTCCTCACACCGAAGCTCCGCCACTGCCCTTTGTAATGGTTGGCGATGAGGCTTTTCAAATGTGCGGAAACTTACTGAAACCCTACTCCAGCCGGGACTTGGACCACACCAAAAAAATATTTAATTACAGGCTGACCAGGGCCAGAAGAACTGTCGAGTGTGCTTTTGGGATTCTTGTTTCCAGATGGCGAATTCTGGGCACGGCCATTAATCTTAAACTTGAAACAGTCGATGAGGTGGTGAAGGCCTGTGTGGTTCTACATAACTTTGTGATGGCTAAAGAGCACCCGACCTTTGAACTGGACGATGATGCTCCTAACCCATTGCCTGAATTCACTCAGCACACTCTCAGGTCATCCGTTGAAGTTGGCCAAATGAGGGACCAATTTGCGGCCTACTTTATTTCTGATGTAGGACGGGTGCACTGGCAAGATGAAATGGTGTAATGTTTTTGTTTGTTTATGGTAATAAAAAACCTTATTTGATACCATTACTGAGTGCACTATATTTTTTAAACTCCAATTTAATAAAAAACTTCCCATGTATAACTGAATTTTATGATGTTCACACACCTGGGCAGGTAAATACACATATGAGTTAAAATGCAGCATTGCTAGTCTGCGTGAAATATATTGGAACGAGCAAAGCTGCAGGCCATGAATCAGGAAACCATTTTTTTTCAAGAGAAAATTGTGCAACTAGTTGAAAACAAAGTATGTGATTTTCTCAAAACACAACCCTCAAAACCCAACCCCAATGAAAGTCCATGGGGAATACAAGTCAGCATTGAGTGGATGAATGTAATCTGCTCCATTCCAACTTACAAGTTATTACACTAGGCCTTGGAATGACTATACTAGGCCGTGGTATTTCAAATATGAGTATAGTATGCCTTGGGCCTACTAGTATATTCATATGTGAAATACCACGGCCTAGTATAGTCATAACAAGGCATACTCAATTTTTGCCAACTAGGATCTTGTTTCACGAAAAACAAACGGGTGAAACTTGAAACCAACAGTTTGCTTTTCATGAAACCAGATTCTAGTTGGTAAAAATAAAGTTATTACACTAGGCCTTGTAATGACTACACTAGGCCGTGGTATTTCAAATATGAGTATGTATAGTAGGCCTTGGGCTAGTAGTATAGTAATATGTGAAATACCACGGCCTAGTATAGTCATACCAAGGCCTACTGTAATAACTCGATTTTTAACAACTAGCATCTTGTTTCACAAAAAACAAACTGGTGAAACTAGAAAGAAACTTTATTTTTAAGACAAGTTTCAACAGTTTGTTTTTCATGAAACCAGATTCTAGTTGGTAAAACTAGAGTTATTACACTAGGCCTTGGAATGACTACACTAGGCCGTGGTATTTCAAATATGAGTATAGTAGGCCTTGGGCCTACTAGTATAGTCATATGTGAAATACCACGGCCTAGTATAGTCATACCAAGGCCTACTGTAATAACTCGATTTTTAACAACTAGCATCTTGTTTCACAAAAAACAAACTGGTGAAACTAGAAAGAAACTTATTTTTAAGACAAGTTTCAACAGTTTGTTTTTCATGAAACCAGATCCAAGTTGGTAAAACTCGAGTTATTACACTAGGCCTTGGTATGACTATACTAGTCCGTGTATTATTTCACATATGACTATACTAGGCCTTGGGTTGGTTTTTAACATGTATTTACCCATCAGTGTGTGTGAGCGGCGCAAACAACATTAATGAAACTTAGTAATGGTGATCCACAAATGTAAATTTATTTTTTATCACAAAAATAAACCAAAAAATTATTTTTTCCGGCGTTTGGGGGCAGATGGTTTCAATTTGGGGGTGTGCAGGGAATATGCAACACTTGCTGTTGAAGACGGTGTTTGAGGGGAAGGGGCAACAAAACTTGTGGGGGAAGGTAGTCCAGTTAAGGGAATTAAACTAGGAACACTTGGAGGAGAGGAAATCTGTTCAGGTACATTAGTTGTAATGGCATGTCGCCGTAGGCTTGTGTGCCTGGACCGACTTTGGCCCAATGCCCGCCTTGATAGATTTCGCCTTGAACTAGGGGCAAATATTGAGTGTAGGTCCCCCGTCTGCAGGTGTGGCTGCTGCTGCTGCTGAGGTGGCGGCTGCTGCTGCTGAGGTGGCGGCTGCTGCTGAGATGGCGGCTGCTGCTGAGGTGGCTGCTGCTGCTGAGGTGGTTGCTGCTGCTGAGGTGGCTGCTGCTGCTGAGGTGGTTGCTGCTGCTGAGGTGGTTGCTGCTGCTGCTGAGGTGGCTGCTGCTGAGGTGGCTGCTGCTGCTGCTGAGGTGGCTGCTGCTGCTGAGGTGGCTGCTGCTGCTGCTCTTCGTTGTCAGTGCTCGTCCTTGCAGGAGGACTGGTGGCGGCAGTGATGGTCCAGGTTTGCAGAGTGGTGGTGGCAGGGCTACTACATGTTGTTGTAGCGGCAGGGCTGTTCCATGTTTGCCTAGTGGTGGCTGAGCTCCACGCATGCATGGGAGTGGCGGTGGTGCTCCAGACAGGAGCAGCGCTTGCCATGGTGGTGTCGGTGAAGTGACCAGCTGCACTCATACTTGTGGTGGTGTAACGGTGGGTGTCCTGGCTTTGAATAGAGGTGTCCGTGCAGTGGTATGCAGCACAAGTCGGTAGTGAGGTGAAGCGAGTCAATGGTGGCACAGGTGGAAAGGACACCACTGACTGCTGACCGTACCGATTATGCTGCATAGCCTGCAAGAAAGCATTGTTGCAGGCCTGCAGCACATTCAGCTGTTGATCAGGACTAAGGTGTTCAGCCATGCCCTTTTCAATCTTACTAAAAAAATGGTGTGCTGGTCTGTTGAGGTCGGCCTCCAGACGGTCAAGGCGCTGTTCTACAGAATTGAAGCGGTGTTCAAAGTGGTTAAAACCACGTTCCATGAGTGCAAAACCGCTTTCAACTCTGTCGGACAGTGACTTGAGGCTGGAATTAAATGTCTCGCTCAAATGCATAAACTCGGGCAAGACATTCCTGTCCAAGGCCCTCTGCCGCTGGCGGGTAGTGCCCGCATAACCAGTGGCAGAGACCTGGGACAGGGGAACACCTGATGGCCCAGCTTCCTGGTCACCAGCTGTGTGTGTGGTTGACCTGCAAGGTGCTTCCTGGCTGTCGGATGGCTGGGACGGGTCAGAGGACGTCCGAGGAAGGACCGCTCCAGGGCCAGGTTGCAGGGTGCTGCTCCAGGTGCTGTTGAAGAAAGGAAAATCATTACTACCATGCCTTTACAAGAAGCATCAGCTGTGGATTAGAAAAACACAGATTAATAAAAATAAAAACCCAAAATTTATAATACTTACGATCTCGTGGCAAGGACCGGTCTTAGGAACTGCAACGCGTGATAGTGACGGTATCTAGTTCTGGTCCTTGACGCAGATCCACTGCGAACCTGGCCCTCAGCACGAACATCACTGTTGAAGCGGTCCTTGATCGAACGCCAACGTGTTCGGACTTTGTCCACTGTTGATAAAAAAAAAACAGTGCCGTCAAGGACAACAGTCACTGCGGCACAATGTAGCAATACAATACTCAAAGCAGTCACTGTAGACCCCGATGACACTGTTGGGTTTCCTGCTAGAATACACCTAGCACGAAACCCAACAGTGCCGTCAAGGACAACAGTCACTGCGGCACAATGTAGCAATACAATACTCAAAGCAGTCACTGTAGACCCCGATGACACTGTTGGGTTTCCTGCTAGAATACACCTAGCACGAAACCCAACAGTGCCGTCAAGGACAACAGTCACTGCGGCACAATGTAGCAATACAATACTCAAAGCAGTCACTGTAGACCCCGATGACACTGTTGGGTTTCCTGCTAGAATACACCTAGCACGAAACCCAACAGTGCCGTCAAGGACAACAGTCACTGCGGCACAATGTAGCAATACAATACTCAAAGCAGTCACTGTAGACCCCGATGACACTGTTGGGTTTCCTGCTAGAATACACCTAGCACGAAACCCAACAGTGCCGTCAAGGACAACAGTCACTGCGGCACAATGTAGCAATACAATACTCAAAGCAGTCACTGTAGACCCCGATGACACTGTTGGGTTTCCTGCTAGAATACACCTAGCACGAAACCCAACAGTGCCGTCAAGGACAACAGTCACTGCGGCACAATGTAGCAATACAATACTCAAAGCAGTCACTGTAGACCCCGATGACACTGTTGGGTTTCCTGCTAGAATACACCTAGCACGAAACCCAACAGTGCCGTCAAGGACAACAGTCACTGCGGCACAATGTAGCAATACAATACTCAAAGCAGTCACTGTAGACCCCGATGACACTGTTGGGTTTCCTGCTAGAATACACCTAGCATGAAACCCAACAGTGCCGTCAAGGACAACAGTCACTGCGGCACAATGTAGCAATACAATACTCAAAGCAGTCACTGTAGACCCCGATGACACTGTTGGGTTTCCTGCTAGAATACACCTAGCACGAAACCCAACAGTGCCGTCAAGGACAACAGTCACTGCGGCACAATGTAGCAATACAATACTCAAAGCAGTCACTGTAGACCCCGATGACACTGTTGGGTTTCCTGCTAGAATACACCTAGCACGAAACCCAACAGTGCCGTCAAGGACAACAGTCACTGCGGCACAATACAGAGCAGGGAAATACTCACTAAACGCCTTTTTGGAGGATGCTGTGGCGCTGTCCCAGCCATCCATCAACGCTGCGGCCACCTCATTCCATAGCCGCCGGGTCACCACAATGTCCTTGTGCAGCCGGTCACGGCTGTCCCACAACGGCGAACGCACCTGGACCAGGCTGATGAGCTGCTCATTATCCAGGTACACGTCTTCATCTCGTTGTGGAACCTAGACAAAACACATTCATTAGAATAATCCAATTTAAATTGAATAAAAAGTTACAAAAAAAGAAACCTAAAAAAGAGTAAAAATAGAAGATAAAAAATAAAGAACATTACAAATCATTTGATACTTACATTCCGTATCACCACCGGGACTTGGCTTCGCTGCTCCTGCTCTTCGCCCTCACTAGTCCCGTCCACAGAAGAGGATGATGACGATGCCTTAAAAAAGTTTAAAAAAACGTAAGAGATTTGGAGAAGCAGCAGATATACTTACCAGATGCACAAAAATAATCACCTCACGGTCTGCTTGCGCCAATTCCTGCCGCGATGGGGAATACTCTGATTCTGAAGACATACTGCATGTAAAAATAATAAAAATCATTAGTACATACATAATTTAAAAGGACAGGCATATAATGTAATATACTCACATTCTTCGCTGATATAATGGGTTCTTGGTTGACTGTCTGCTCTTCAATCTGTCAGTGTAGTAGTGGCAGAGTTTTGGCAGGCACCTCCTTTATATAGACTTTTTTTTTTTGACTTTAGAAGATTATAACTAGGACAACAAGTGGACACCACCAAAAAAACGCAGCGCTAAAAAAACGCATACCTGCGCATGCCAGTGCGCACGTATGCACATCCATAGGCTATAATGGCCACTTTTAGCGCAAAACGTGCGCATACGTGCGCATGCGCTTTTTTCAAGGGCCAAAAAATGCAACATGCTGCGTCTGGAAAATACCAACGCACACCCCAAAAAAACGCAGCGCATGAAAATCGCATACATGCGCTTACCAGCGCGCAGGTATGCGCACCCATGTTAAATATAGGGGAAAAAACGCATGCGCAGGTATGCGTTTTTTTCCAGCGCTAAAAAAAGGCAAATGTGAAACCAGCCTTAGTTAGGGAAAAATAATAAAATTAAAAAAATGTTTTTTTTTTTGCATTTTCCCATTAGGGTTAGGGCTAGGGTTAGGGTTAGGGCTAGGGTTAGGGCTAGGGTTAGGGTTAGGGTTAGGGCTAGGGTTAGGGTTAGAATTGGGGGTTTCCACTATTTGCGCACATCAGGTGCTCTCCAAACGCAACATGGCATCTGATCTCAATTCCAGCCAATTCTGCGTTGAAAAAGTCAAATGGTGCTCCTTCCCTTCCAAGCTCTGCCATGCACCCAAACAGTGTTTTACCCCCTCATATGGGGTATCAGCCTACTCAGGACAATTTGCAAAACAACTTTTGGGGTCCTATTTCTCCTGTTGCCCTTAGGAAAATAACAATTTTGGGGCAAAAATATCATTTTTGTGGAAAAAAAAATGTTTGTTATTTTCACGCCTGGGCATTATAAACTTCTGTGAAGCACTTGGGGGTTCAAAGTTCTCACCACACATCTAGATAAGTTTCTTGGGGGGTCTAGTTTCCAAAATGGGGTCATTTGTGGGGGGTTTCCACTGTTTTGGTACATCAGGGGCTTTCCAAACGTGACATGGTGTCTGATCTCAATTCCAGCCAAAAAAGTCAAATGGCGCTGCTTGCCTTCCGAGCTCTGCCATGTGCCCAAATAGTCATTTACACCCACATATGGGGTATCAGCGTACTCAGGACAAATTTCACAATAACTTTTAGGGTCCTGTTACCCTTGGGAAAATAAAAATTGGGGGTGAAAAGATCATTTTTTGGAAAAAATATGATTTTTTAATTGTACCGCTGTACATTATAAACTTCTGTGAAGCCCTTGTGGGTTCAAAGTTCTCACCACATATCTAGATAAGTTCCTTAGGGGGTCTAGTTTCAAAAATGGGGTCACTTGTGGGGGGTTTCCACTGTTTAGGTACATGAGGGGCTCTCCAAACGCGACATGGCGTCCGATCAGAATTCCAGCCAATTTTGCATTGAAAAAGTCAAACGGCGCTCCTTCCCTTCTGAGCTCTGCCATGCGCCGAAACAGTGGTTCCCCCCACATATCAGGTATCAGCGTGCTCAGGACAAATTGCACAATAATTTTTGCAGTCCAATTTCTCCTGTTACACTTGGTAAAATAAAAAAAATTGAACCTGAAGTAATTTTTTTTGTGAAAAAAAGTTAAATGTTAATTTTTTTTAAATATTCAAAAAATTCCTGTGACGCACCTGAAGGGTTAATAAACTCCTTGAATGTGGTTTTAAGCACCTTAAGGGGTGCAGTTTTTAGAATGGTGTCACTTTTGGGTATTTTCTATCATATAGACCCCTCAAAGTGGCTTCAAATGTGATGTGGTCCGTAAAAATAAAATGGTGTTGCAAAAATGAGAGATCGCTGGTCAAATTTTAACCCTTATATCTTACTAACAAATAAAAATTTTGGTTCCAAAATTGTGCTGATGTAAAGTAAACATGTGGCAAATGTTACTTATTAACATTTTTGTGTGCCATATCTCTGTGATTTAAGGGCATAAAAATTCAAAGTTGGAAAATTGCGGAATTTTCAAAATTTTCGCCAAATTTCCATTTTTCTCATAAATAAACGCAAGTTATATGAATGAAATTTTACCACTAACATGAAGTACAATATGTCACGAGAAAACAATGTCAGAATCACCGGGATCCACGTAAGCGTTTCAGAGTTATGACCTCATAAAGGGACAGTGGTCAGAATTGTAAAAATTGGCCCGGTAGTTAACGTGCAAACCACCCTTGGTAGTGAAGGGGTTAACAGCTCACCAGCCGTTCTCACGCCCAGTATGGGTTACATGTGATTGCACAAAGGTGAGAAAGGGTACCGTATCCCCGGATAACATGTATGGATAGCGTACACATTCAAAATATATGTCTATACATCAGGAGGCAGGCTCAGACGGTGTTAGGCCCAGTATGGCTTGCAAGTGATTGCACAAAGGTGAGAAAGGGTACCGTATCCCCGGATAACATGTATGGATAGCGTACACATTCAAAAGATATGTCTATACATCAGGAGGCAGGCTCAGATGGTGTAAGGCCCAGTATGGCTTGCAAGTGATTGCACAAAGGTGAGAAAGGGTACCGTATCCCCGGATAACATGTATGGATAGCGTACACATTCAAAAGATATGTCTATACATCAGGAGGCAGGCTCAGATGGTGTTAGGCCCAGTATGGCTTGCACGTGATTGCACAAAGGTGAGAAAGGGTACCGTATCCCCGGATAACATGTATAGATAGCGTACACATTCAAAATATATGTCTATACATCAGGAGGCAGGCTCAGAAGGTGTTAGGCCCAGTATGGCTTGCACGTGATTGCACAAAGGTGAGAAAGGGTACCGTATCCCCAGATAACATGTATGGATAGCGTACACATTCAAAAGATATGTCTATACATCAGGAGGCAGGCTCAGACGGTGTCAGGCACAGTATGGCTTGCAAGTGATTGCACAAAGGTGAGAAAGGGTACCGTATCCCCGGATAACATGTATGGATAGCGTACACATTCAAAATATATGTCTATACATCAGGAGGCAGGCTCAGACAGTGTAAGGCCCAGTATGGCTTGCAAGTGATTGCACAAAGGTGAGAAAGGGTACCGTATCCCCGGATAACATGTATGGATAGCGTACACATTCAAAAGATATGTTTCTACATCAGGAGGCAGGCTCAGACGGTGTAAGGCCCAGTATGGCTTGCAAGTGATTGCACAAAGGTGAGAAATGGTACCGTATCCCTGGATAACATGTATGGATAGCATACACATTCAAAAGATATGTCTATACATCAGGAGGCAGGCTCAGACGGTGTTAGGCCCAGTATGGCTTGCAAGTGATTGCACAAAGGTAAGAAAGGGTACCGTATCCCCGGATAACATGTATGGATAGCGTACACATTCAAAAGATATGTCTATACATCAGGAGGCAGGCTCAGACGGTGTAAGGCCCAGTATGGCTTGCAAGTGATTGCACAAAGGTGAGAAAGGGTACCGTATGCCCGGATAACATGTATGTATAGTGTACACATTCAAAAGATATGTCTATACATCAGGAGGCAGGCTCAGATGGTGTTAGGCTCAGTATGGCTTGCACGTGATTGCACAAAGGTGAGAAAGGGTACCGTATCCCCGGATAACATGTATGGATAGCGTACACATTCAAAATATATGTCTATACATCAGGAGGCAGGCTCAGACGGTGTTAGGCCCAGTATGGCTTGCACATGATTGCACAAAGTTGAGAAAGGGTACCGTATCCCCGGATAACATGTATGGATAGCGCACACATTCAAAATATATGTCAATACACCAGGAGGCAGGCTCAGACGGTGTCAGGCACAGTATGGATTTGACGGCCCAGACTACACAGTGGAGGAGCAGGGAGAGGTAAAGATTGCAAATGCTGGGGCCCTGCCCAAGCAAGGGGGGCCCACTCATGGGCGTCGGTACTGGCACTGGGCCCCTCATAGTACGGCGGTGTGTCTGACGGCGGGTGTGCACCACCACCGTCAGAGACACTTGATTGCACTATGAGGGACCCTGTGCCAGTGCCCGCGCCCAAGAGTCGGCCTACCCACCTGTCCAGGGCAACGGCACTCGCACGGTGTCGTGCGCTAGGTGGTGACCCCGGCCATGGGGGGGGAGGCAGCACAGTTAGGGAGTTTTAGAAAGTGGCATATGCTGATGTTGGACATTCAGCTGATGCAAAAGGCGAAATAGGTCAAGTCCCAGGAAGAGGTGGACCAAAGCAAGCCATTTTTCTGTCACCCTATGTGTCATCAGGGGAAGGTGGGACAAAATCCTTGGAAACCCATGCATGGTTCATTTTAATGAAGGTTAGATCATCCACATTTTGGGTTGACAGACGGGTCCTTTTTTCTTTTAGGATTGATCCAGCTGCACTGAAGACTCTTTCCGATAGCACACTTGCAGCTGGGCAAGCCAGCTCCTGTAAGGCATATTGTGCCAATTCAGGCCAGGTGTCCAGTTTAGCAGCCCAATAGTCAAAGGGGAATGACCTGTGTGGGAGAACATCGATATGGGAGGAAAAGTAGTTTGTAACCATAGTTGACAACTGCTGTCTCCTGTCACTTTCCATCGATGCTGTATTACCAGTTGTGTGAGCGGTACTTGAAAAATCAGTCCAGAACATTGTCATGAAACCCCTGTCTCCAACGCCACTTCTGCTGTGTGCACCATGAACACCTCTGCCAAGCTGCCCCCGGCCCGTACGGCTCGTGTGAGAACCATCACCGCTGCTGAGTGCTGGGAATGCCTCAAGCAACCGATTTACCAGAGTTGCTTGTTTATTAGCCAATATTAGGTCAAGGTTCTCCTGTGGCATGATGTTTTGTAATTTGCCTTTATAGCGTGGATCCAGGATGCTGGCCAACCAGTAGTCGTCATCGTTCATCATTTTGGCAATGCGGGGGTCCCTTTTTAGGATCCGCAAGGCATAATCTGACATGTGGGCCAATGTTCCCGGTGTCAATGATGCACTGCGAGTGCTGGTTGGAGGAGCACTTTCTTGCAAATCCACATCCCTCCAGTCACGCACAAACCCTGTATCAGACCTTGCCACGCCAACATTTTCACTTTCCCCACGAGATGCATCCTCCTCCCCTAAGTAATCATCCCCATCATCATCCTCCTCCTCCTCTTCTTCCTCCAACTCATCCAGGAGAGGTCCCTGAGCAGACAATGGCTGAATGTCATCAAGGATTCCCTCCACCTCTTCCTCCTCGTCAACATTGGCTGCAGACGCCTGCTCCTTAAGGTGCGTCAAAGTTTGCATGAGCAGACGCATAAGTGGGATGCTCATGCTTAGGATGGCGTCGTCTGCGCTTACCAGCCGTGTGCATTCCTCAAAACACTGAAGGACTTTACAGAGGTCTTTCAGCTTCGACCACTGCACACCTGTCAACTCCATGTCTGCTCTCAAAGTGCCTGGCCGTGTATCCTCCCACAAATGCATTATGGCCTGCCTCTGCTCGCACAGCCGCTCCACCATGTGCAGGGTGGAGTTCCACCTTGTTGCAATGTCGATAATGAGGCGGTGGTTGGGAAGGTGGAGCAATCGCTGCAGCTTCTGCATACGAACGGAGTGTACAGGCGACCGGCGGATGTGCGCGCACAGTTTTCGCACCTTATGGAGCAGGGCTGTTAACTCCGGATAATTTTTGAGAAAGCACTGCACCACCAGGTTCAAGGTGTGAGCCAAGCAAGGTATGTGGCTGAGTTTTGAAAGGGCTATGGCTGCCACAAAATTACGGCCGTTATCACTAACTACCTTGCCTGCCTCAAGATGTACACTGCCCAGCCATGACTCAGTTTGTCGCTTCAAGTACTCGGCCAGCACCTCGGCGGTGTGTCTGTCGCCCAAACACATCATCTGCAATACAGCCTGCTGATGCTTTCCACTAGATGCTCGATAGGGGGACACCTCGTGTGCAACAGTGGCAGCTGCAGATGGAGTGCTCGTACGACTGCGCTCTGTGGATGAGCTTTCGCTTCTGGAGGAGGAGGAGGGTGGAACGCCTACAGCCAACTGTTTCCTATACCGTGGGCTAGGCAGCACTGTCCCACCACCGCTGTACCCTGTGGACCCTGCATCCACCACATCAACCCAGTGCGCAGTGATGGACACGTAACGGCCCTGGCCATGCCGACTGGACCATGCATCAGTTGTGAGGTGCACCTTTCCACTCACTGACTGCTTGAGTGCATGGACAATGCGGTCTTTCACATGATGGTGGAGGGCTGGGATGGCTTTGCGAGAGAAGAAGTGGCGACTGGGTAGGTCATAGCGTGGTACTGCATAGGCCATGAGTTCGCGGAAAGCTGCGCTTTCCACCAACCGATATGGCATCATCTCAAACGAGATTAGTTTGGCAATGTGGGCGTTCAAACCCAGTGTACGCGGATGAGAGACTGAATACTTTCTTGACCTACTCATAGTGTCTGGGAGGGTGAGCTGGACTTGAGAGCTGCATATGGTAGAAGTAGCGGTGGACAGGGCGGACTGAGAGAGGGTTGATGATGGTGATGGAGTTGGTGTTCTTTCTGATGGCCTAGATTCAGTATTTCGTTGATATAACAGTGGGATTCCCTGACTGCTGTGGCCTTGCAACGACACCTCAACATTTGCTGCTGTGCTAACCGGTGGGCTTACAGTGGGGGAAACAATGTAGCTTTGCTGACTACCTTCTTTGTGATCAGTTGCACATGTGGCACTTGAGGTTTGGTGTTGTGTCCACGCTTGCAAGTGCATGCTGGTTAAATGTCTAAGCATGCAACTGGTATTCAAATTTTTCAGATTTTTCCCTCGGCTAAAGGTCTTTGCGCACTTCTTACAGATAACCTTGGCCTGATCATGAGGATTTTGTTCAAAAAATTGCCACACTGCACTCTTCCTACTTTGGCAGACATTTTGCGGCCTACCACGCTGTGATGTTTTGACCCTTTGGACAAGCTGTCCAGCAACTCTTTTGATTTTTGGAACCTGTCTTTGGAGTGCTCCGGGCCTGCCAGATAACAGCTGTTGCGATGTTGATGTCTGCTGTGGACTCTCCTCATCTGAGCTATTGGAAGCAGCACCCTCTTCCCCCAATGGATTCCAATCTGGATCAACAACTGGGTCATCCATCACCTCCTCTTCAATGTCATGTGCACCTTCCTCTGTGTCACCGTGTATGGTGGTATAGTGTGCGGGAAGGGGCACCTGAGTCTCATCAGGGTCAGAATCAGGCTCTGTACACTGCGAGGACAATGTAGTGCTCTGAGTGAATGTACCAGCAGAATCATCTATCAGCGGCTGTGCATCAGTGCACTCCATGTCAGATTCATCTTGGCCTGGGTAATTCACCATTTCACTTGATAATCCAGGCATGGTATGTGAAAACAGCTCCATGGAGTAATCAGTAGTATGGCCTGCGTCATCCTTCAATCTTGGTTGTGGTGAAGGACACAAGGAAAGGTGTGGTTCATGAACATGAGCCTCCAATGACGACTCAGTGCTTTTACTTTTTACAACTTCAGAAGAGGAGGCGATAGAGCTGGAGGCTGAGTCAGCAATGTAAGACAAAACTTTTTCCTGATGCTCTGGCGTTAAAAGCGGTTTGCCAACTCCTAGAAAACTAAGCCTTCGAAGCCTTATGGAGCCAGACGATGACGCAGGCTCAACACCTCCTGCATTTGGTCCTCTTTTGCTTTTGCCACTACCATCAGATCCACCACCAACACCATCATTACCAGCTGCCAACCCCCGCCCAATTCCAGGGCCTCTTCCACCAGCTTTCCTCATTTTTGGTAGAAATGTAGACAAAATCCAACAAACTATATAGTAATGTAAAACAAGGTACAAGGTGTCTATAGGACAGGGGAGATTTAGATTTTCTGCACACACTAGTGGACACTGGACACTTTTGGATTGTGTGAGGCCCACTGAATATCAGAGCGCTATGTCACAGGCTCGATGGCACAGCTGTGAAAAAAGTGACTACAGGATAAGGGAGATTTTGAATTTCTGGGAGATTTTGAATTTCTGCAGACACTTGTGGACACTGGACACTTGGATTGTGTGAGGCCCAATGAATATCACAGCGCTATGTCACAGGCTCGATGCAGCAGGTGTGAAAAAAGTGACTACAGGATAAGGGAGATTTTGAATTTCTGCAGACACTTGTGGACACTGGACACTTGGATTGTGTGAGGCCCACTGAATATCACAGTGCTATGTCACAGGCTCGATGGCACAGGTGTGAAAAAAGTGACTACAGGATAAGGGAAATTTTGAATTTCTGTTAGATTTTGAATTTCTGCAGACACTTGTGGACACTGGACACTTGGATTGTGTGAGGCCCACTGAATATCACAGTGCTATGTCACAGGCTCGATGGCACAGGTGTGAAAAAAGTGACTACAGGATAAGGGAGATTTTGAATTTCTGCAGACACTTGTGGACACTGGACACTTGGATTGTGTGAGGCCCACTGAATATCACAGCGCTATGTCACAGGCTCGATGGCACAGGTGTGAAAAAAGTGACTACAGGATAAGGGAGATTTTGAATTTCTGCAGACACTTGTGGATACTGGACACTTTTGGATTGTGTGAGGCCCAATGAATATCAGAGCGCTATGTCACAGGCTTGATGCAGCAGGTGTGAAAAAAGTGACTACAGGATAAGGGAGATTTTGAATTTCTGCAGACACTGGACACTTTTGGATTGTGTGAGGCCCAATGAAAATCAGAGCGCTATGTCACAGGCTCGATGCAGCAGGTGTGAAAAAGTGACTACAGGATAAGGGAGATTTTGAATTTCTGTGAGATTTTGAATTTCTGCACACACTTGTGGACACTGGACACTTGGATTGTGTGAGGCCCACTGAATATCACAGCGCTATGTCACAGGCTCGATGGCACAGGTGTGAAAAAAGTGACTACAGGATAAGGGAGATTTTGAATTTCTGCAGACACTTGTGGACACTGGACACTTTTGGATTGTGTGAGGCCCACTGAATATCAGAGCGCTATGTCACAGGCTCGATGGCACAGGTGTGAAAAAAGTGAATTGTAGAATTGGGCAGAATAGGAATCTCCCTAGAGTGTAGGTCTGTAAGAACGGAACAAGTCCTCCACAGTGACACACAGATAGCTTCACTGTGGCTGTGATAACAGCCGTTACACGGTACTGTGTGAGGAGCGTACACCGCTGTATGGTGTGAATAAATGCACGCTCAGTACCTTAGCAGGACAAAATAAAATTGGGATTGCTTTTAAAAAAGCAGTTTGCAGAGCAGTGGGGAAACAGCAATGCAGCTGTCAGGAAGCCTTAGAAGGCAGCCTAACAACCAACACCGCTGATCCACCACAATATAGCCTCCCCTTGCACTGCACACACTGTGACTGGTGTGTTGCACAGGCAAAATCGCTAGCAGCAGAAGCAGTTTTTTTGTCTTCTTCCCTGCCTAACGCTCTCCCTACAGAATCAGCAACCTCTCCCTATGCTAAGATCGGCAGAAGTAAGATGGCGGTCGGCGTGCACGCCCTTTTATAACCCCTGTGACGCCCACCAAAGCAAGCCAATCACTTGCATGCCCTTCTGAAAGATGGTGGCGACCCCTGCCTATGTCATCACGTTGCCCACAGTGTCCGTGGATCCTGATTGGCTGAAAAAGAGCGCTAAACAAACTTTTGAAACGCGACTTTGGCGCGTAAGTCGCCGACCTCGTGGCCGACCTCATCCTAGGGTCGGGTTTCGTTTCATGAAACCCGACTTTGCCAAAAGTCGGCGACTTTTGAAATAGTTCGACCCGTTTCGCTCAACTCTACACTCCAAAAATAGTGCAAATTTTAGGACTTTAATGGCCTGTATGGTGAACGATTCTCAGGCTTGAGGAAGGTTCACAATATGAACTGAAATGTCACCACATGGGCCATTAAAGTAATTTAATTTGCACTATTTTTGAAGTGCTGCTTCTATTCTTTCTTCTATCTCTATATCTATCTAAGGTTAAAAAATCTTGAAGACACGCCGATTAGAATCATAGAAAAATTAGTGATGTAATAGTCCATAGTGATGGTGACATTTCAGTTGAAAAAGTGAGAACCCATTAATTTTTCTAATTCTAACCAGTGTGCTACCTCACTTTTTTAACTTTATATTGGAGGAATGGAACTTTCCTGGGAGGCTTTGGCACTCTTAAATTCGTTTTAGCTGATTCTGCTCCATTTTCTCTCTATCTATCTATCTATCGAGAAAAAATCAAGGCAGCATCAGCAAAAAAGAAGTGAGGATGGGGTGCAGAGACTCCCAGGAAAAAACCAGTTCTCCAATATATGTACAAAAATGAAGGCAGCACTTCCAAAACACAAAATTTGAAAAACGGAATAGTCCATAGTGATGGCAACATTTTGGTCTAATTGAGGGAGGTCCTCAACTGAGGCTTGAGAAAAATCCTCAACTGGACAGAAATGTTGCCATCACTATGGGCTGCTACATTTTTTAAATGTTCTGTTTTGTGAGTGCTGGCTTCATTTTTGTACTTATCTATCTATCTATCTATCTATCTATCTATCTATCTATCTATCCATCTTCTAGCTCTCTATTATGGATCTATTTATTACACAGGTATGCAAAAAATGTTTTATAGATGCCAATGTTTTTTGAATGGATTTAGTGTATTTTGAGGGTGCTGATTAGAAAAAATCTCTTTTCTTCTGCTGAATTTGTTCTACTTTTTGAGATAATTATGCATGGCAAATGCAATAGCTTTTGGTCTTTCCATCTGTCTTTTGACGCTTTAACAGTGTCTTAGGTAATGAAATATCCCATATGATTATTTTATATTTCCATTTGGAGGCTTACAATTCTATAAAGGTGACTTTATGAAGCCAGAATTCTACTGGAATTAATTAACTAACTATTAAATATCTCTGAAACTAGAACTAATCTGGCAAAAACCAAAGTCATATTCTTATTCAGCCCCATAAACTTAACATAAAACTCCTCAGACATGGTTGGCACCAAAATCACCAAATACAGTGTTATCTCTATCTATCTATCTATCTATCTATCTATCTATCTATCTATCTATCAATCAATAATCGAAAAGACAGCAGCACAAACATGAACAGATTTTGGGTGCAATACTTCCTGAGTAATGCGGTTGTCCAACGCAAAATATAAATGGAAAAAAATAAGGCAGCACTCCAGTTCAAGGAAAAATTGTGGGCTTTAATCCAGCACCAAGTGATAGCAACATCGCAGAAGAAATGCTAGTCTAAGGGGGTCAGATTCCTTGTAGGAATGCTTGGACCTGACACGCACAATGTGGTGGTGCACCATCTTGTTGGAAAAGCTCAGGGAACCTGCCATCTTCAGTGCATAAAGAGGGTAACACATCATCATGTAGCAATTTCAGATATCCAGTGGCATTGACATTTCCACTGATGAAGAATTGCCCCACTATCTTTTTACCCTATATACCACATCATACCATCAATTATGGGTGTCAGGCCTGAGCATTCGTACATGAACAGTTTCCTGGAAAGTGTATTGGTCATCGTAGGCCAGTTGAATGGCCACCAAGGTCTCCCGATCTGACCCCCTTAAGTTACTGTCACACTTAGCAATGTACCAGCGATCCCGACCAGCGATATGACGCGGTCAGGATCGCTGGTGCATCGCTAAGTGGTCGCTAGTGAGCTACCACACAGGCAGATCTTACCAGCGACATCGCAGGGGTCGGGGGTCGCTAATTACCTGTCAGACGAGTCGATCCTGACGTCCTCCCGCCCGCGTCCATGTGTCGCTCGTCGTCACAGCAGGAAGCCCCAGCAGGAAGCTGACGACGAGAAATGGTCCAGGACGTTCTTGCGCGATCAGCGATAACTAGCGGGGGAGTGGTCAGAGGTAAGTATCAGACATAGCGATATCGCTAGCAATATCGCTATAACGTCACAAAAACCAGTGACATTATAGCGATATTGCTAGCGATATCGCTTAGTGTGACAGGCCCTTTAGACTTTTATCTTTGGGGTCATCTGAAGGCAATTGTCTATGCATGCTGTGAAAATATGAGATGTAAAACCAAAGAAAAAAACAATGTGTGTATATACTCTAATGAAAATAAATAAGTAAAAAAGCAAGTGCATTAAATAACATAGGGTACTTGGTAAACACTATTTTGATCAAAGAAGTATAAAGCTGTCCCACCACGGCAAGGTGTATCCATTTGAGACAGTAACTACACTAACGGTAAAGCCTACCTAGTGTAAATAATGGCAGTGTCTCTGGGTCCCACTCCAGTTCAGTTTTTTTGTGTTTCTTTAGTATTTTTGTATTCAGTACAAATAGGGTGTGGCCTCCTTTCTACTGAGCTGTGTAGTTCATTTATAGTCCCTCTTAAGCCGGGTGTCCGTTTGGGACCCAGAGATTCTGCCATTATTCACACTAGGTAGGTTTTACCATTAGTGTAGTTACTGTCTCAAATGGGTACACCTTGCCGTGGTGGGACAGCTTTATTCTTCTTTGATCAAAATAGTGTTTACCAAGTACCCTATGTTATTTAATGCAGGGGTCCCCAACAGCCGGTCCGCGGCCCAGCACCGGGCCGTTGCAGTGCCCTTGCCGGTCCGCGGACACAAGGGGAGCCGGGGGGGCGGTGCAGCAGCTGATACTCACCCTGCATCCCGCGGCGGCTTCATCCCGCGGCGGCTTCATCCAGCGCTGAGCGGTCACGTGCTACCGCTCATTTAAGGTCATGAATATGGACGCCACTCATCTCCCATAGGCGTGGCGTCCATATTCATGAACCTTAATGAGCGGTAGCACGTGACCGCTCCGCACAGGAAGAAGCTGAAGCGCCGCGAGATGCAGGGACGTGGAGCGACGGGAAGGAAGTTCAGCGACGTGAGGGTAAGTATGATGGGGAGGATGGGGGAGCCCAGCGGAGCCATAAGGGAGGGAGAATGGGAGCGGAGCCATATACACAGGGGAGGGAGAATGGGAGCGGAGCCATATATACAGGGGAGGGAGAGTGGGAGCGGAGCCATATATACAAGGGAGGGAGAATGGGAGCGGAGCCATATATACAGGGGAGGGAGAGTGGGAGCGGAGCCATATATACAGGGGAGGGAGAGTGGGAGCAGAGCCATATATACAGGGGAGGGAGAGTGGGAGCGGAGCCATATATACAGGGGAGGGAGAGTGGGAGCGGAGCCATATATACAGGGGAGGGAGAGTGGGAGCGGAGCCATATATACAAGGGAGGGAGAGTGGGAGCGGAGCCATATATACAGGGGAGGGAGGGTGGGAGCGGAGCCATATATACAGGGGAGGGAGGGTGGGAGCGGAGCCATATATACAGGGGAGGGAGAGTGGGAGCGGAGCCATATATACAGGGGAGGGAGAGTGGGAGTGGAGCCATATACACAGGGGAGGGAGAGTGGGAGCGGAGCCATATATACAAGGGAGGGAGAGTGGGAGCGGAGCCATATATACAAGGGAGGGAGGGTGGGAGCGGAGCCATATATACAGGGGAGGGAGAGTGGGAGCAGAGCCATATATACAGGGGAGGGAGAGTGGGAGCGGAGCCATATACACAGGGGAGGGAGAGTGGGAGCGGAGCCATATATACAAGGGAGGGAGAGTGGGAGCGGAGCCATATATACAAGGGAGGGAGGGTGGGAGCGGAGCCATATATACAAGGGAGGGAGGGTGGGAGCGGAGCCATATATACAGGGGAGGGAGAGTGGGAGCAGAGCCATATATACAGGGGAGGGAGAGTGGGAGCGGAGCCATATACACAGGGGAGGGAGAGTGGGAGCGGAGCCATATATACAAGGGAGGGAGAGTGGGAGCGGAGCCATATATACAAGGGAGGGAGGGTGGGAGCGGAGCCATATATACAAGGGAGGGAGGGTGGGAGCGGAGCCATATATACAGGGGAGGGAGAGTGGGAGCAGAGCCATATATACAGGGGAGGGAGAGTGGGAGCGGAGCCATATACACAGGGGAGGGAGAGTGGGAGCGGAGCCATATATACAGGGGAGGGAGAGTGGGAGCGGAGCCATATATACAAGGGAGGGAGAGTGGGAGCGGAGCCATATGTACAAGGGAGGGAGAGTGGGAGCAGAGCCATATATACAAGGGAGGGAGAGTGGGAGCGGAGCCATATATACAGGGGAGGGAGAGTGGGAACGGAGCCATATATACAAGGGAGGGAGAGTGGGAGCAGAGCCATGTATACAGGATGGGACAGGGGAGCCATGCATACAACAGGGGGAGCCACACAGAGCTGGATGGGGGGGACCACACATACATTTTCTGATGATTAGAAAATAATCAGCATGTACAGTACTCCAGTACAATTGTTCTTAAGTGCTCAATGCTCCATTTCCTTGTAGGTTCCAATCATCATTAGCAGTGACGGTCATCAGTAGAAGTAGCCCAGTGCTCCCACTGAAACAGAGAAACAAGCCAGGTGCTCCCACTCATTCAAAACCTATGGTGAGTTGAGTCACATTAAAAATGTTATAATTAAATGATAAATATGCACTGCTAAACTACAACCGCGTCCATAGCCCCGCCCCCTTATGACAAAAGCCCCGCCCCTGTCACACCTCCATCCCCGCCCTGCCGGGCCATGGAAGAATGGTCTTGGTTCAAGCCGGTCCCTGGTGCAAAAAAGGTTGGGGACCACTGATTTAATGCACTTGCTTTTTTACTTATTTATTTTCATTAGGGTATATACACACATTGTTTTTTTCTTTGATTTTGCTTGCTTTTATGGCCAGTGTGAACATGCTTTTACATCATGCATGTCATTCAAGTCTACTCCAGTTCAGTTTTTTTGCGTTTCAAAAATATGAGATGTGCAGCATCTGAAACAACGGATACTGGAAGCCTGTGCTAGCATGTCTTTTGCGGTGTTGCTATCAGTGTGTCAATAGTGTGAGAAGAGGGTTGCATTGACAATCCAACACAATAGGCAGCACTTTGAACACATTTTATAAGTGGTCATAAACTTGTAAATAACTCATGAAAGAATAAAGTTATGTTAAAACCAAGAACACCGTTGTTTTTCTTGTGAAATTCTCAATCAGTTTGACTTGTCACATGACCCTTTTCCCATTGGAAAAAATAAAGTTGGATCCAAAATAGCCGGCAAAACTCAGAATAAATGGTATAGAAGGGTCTCAACCAGAAATCAAATAAAAAAACCCCTAAAATTAAGATCCTTTATTATTAAAAAGTCCCAAATGGGGTCACACCACAGAGTGAACACAAAAAAAAACAAAAAACAAAGTGCCCCAAAAAAATTTTTGACATAAAAATGGGGGTTTTCCTAGGAGTCCCTGATAAAGTCTACTGCTCACACCTTCCTTGCCGCGGAGGTTGGCACCTTAGGGGGGAACGTTGTGGCGCCCCCGCTCACCGATGACTATCCCTAAGGACCCTATTCCACACTGCAGCCACTAGGGGATCCCTTCCCTGATACTAAAGGGACCCCTAATACTATACAGAGACAATCCTATGATAAGGAGGACCCTATACCCCACAAAGATTTAAAAACATATAGGAACACATTGGCAGTGTCATGGCGTTATAAAGTGACGAGTCAATGAAAGAATGATAAGTCCTCCTTGTAATCAGAGGATACAATGTCAAATTAATCGTTAGCACATGCATGAGCTCCACTAGTTTTCCCACAAGGGCCAAAGAGACAACATAGGGGTTCACCCTCAAATATATAGTATATTTTGTCCCATCAGAGAGTCAATACTTCTATGTAGATAGTTTTGGCAACAGAAATAATAAACAGCATGAGGAGTCATCCACAGATATATAGTGCATTTCGTCCCATTAGGGTCTAACAACCTCTGAGCCTGTGTCCACTGTATTATGCAATAAACCCCGTCATGAATCAGACAGAAAATGTACAGATACCACTAGTAGACATGCTCAGATGCATAAATTTCAAATACTCATCATATCACCCGCCATCTGCCAAATAGCTTATAGCGCCTCAACGCGTTTCGCCCCATCTGGGCTCATCAGGAGGCCTGATATCAACATGACTTGTGTGCTGATGTGGTATAGTAGCTGGACCGCCACGATATCCCCCTCAATTTAAGCATACCGCCACAGCGTCTGCCAGCCCCGGACGCAGTTCAGGAACACACCCTTTACCCTCAATGCGCATGTCTGTAGGGCGTGTGACTCACATCTTGCGCCATAGAGCTCTACACTCGTGCCCTGCCTCTCAATGCGCATGTCATTATCATATCTCGCGCATGTCGGCAGGGCCATGTGATGCACATCTCGCGCCAAAGAGCGTGATACTTACAGCCCTTGATCTCAGTGCGCATGTCATTGAACCATGTCTCGCGCCATAGAACGCGACCTTCCTGTCCACAACCCGGAACTGCCTTATCACTTCCGAGTAACTGGGCTATTGTAATTACCCACTCCAGGCATGCATGCTCCCGAGATCCACACAGAGTAATTGCCTCGCCAGTCTCATTTTAGTAACAGGGGCGCAGGCTCAAGATGAACCGCACCACCATGACAGGAAACGTCATTGGCCTACAGATGGCAATTGCGAAGACTCAAATGACAAATGATAGACCCTATAGATATAAAAGCCATTAAAGAATTCATATGTGCAGTGTTTGAACAATTGAGGGTTTTCTCTATTTAAGAGTTTTTTTATCCATGTGTCATTGACATAATATATAGTTATGTATTCTGATAAAAATTTGCATAAATCATTATATATAATATAGCTCCTCTTGGAGACCCTATGTTTGCCTCCTTATCTCCATGAGAATTTTATCCAGATATCATTACCATTAAAGATTGTTATGTACTTTGATATATATTCACATGAGTCATTGTATATCCAAAAATCATCTTGGAAGCCATATATTTATCTCTTTATCAATAGAGATGGTCACATAATACGGGATATCTAGTCCCATGCGGTATTGTGGGGGAAATAATAACCAAAAATTTCTTCATGGTAAATCCATGAGGGTCCTAACATTAGACCCTAACAAGAATTCAGAAATAGTCCAGTAATCTATAATGGTCCTGATTAAAATTATGACGAAGATTAGTGCAGAAAAGTTACTGCAAAAAAAAACTACCAGACTAAAGAAAACAGGCAAAAGACAATTGTTCATTAATCCTTTTGGGTTCAAGACTTTCCATCCTAAAAATCCATTCGCATTCCCTTTTGAGGATAGTTTTGTCCGTATTCCCCCCTCGGGGTTTAACATTAACTACCTCGATGATCGTAAACTTAACGTCAGCGAGGCAACTATTATGGACAAATTGCATGTGCTTGTGCCTTCCATTCCTAATGTCCCCCATATGCTCACTCACTCTTCATCTAAATTCCCTTTTGGTCTTGCCTATATAGTCCTTTGGGCAAGAACATGTAGCCAAATAGACCACTCCAGTAGTCTTACAATTTGAAAAATCACATTGGTAAAATATCTTTCCCGTGGCTGAGCTACAGAAGGACTTATTAGGTCTCATCCACTTGCACATGGTACAATCACCACACTTAAAGAAACCAAGAGGTTTCCTGTCAAGCCATGCACCCTTCATTGCCGGTCTTTTATATTGACTGTGCACCAGCATGTCCCTTAAGGACTTCCCTTTCCTGAAGGTGATGTTGGGGCGTTCACCTACCAGATCTTTAATATCAGGGTCTAGCCTCAGAATGTCCCAATGTTTTGCCAACACTTTCCTCACTTCTTGATGTTTAGCGTCAAACGTACCTATGATCCTCAAAGTGTCTGATGTATCCTTCTCCATACGTTTCTGTAGGAGTTGCTGCCTATCTGCTCTTTCCGCAAACTTTTAGTCTGTATCAAGAACATGTGTCTGATAGCCCTTTTCTCTGAACCAATTATACATGTCCCCAGCTTGACTATAAAAGAGGTCATTTCTCGAGCAGTTTCACCTCAATCTGAGGAACTGGCCCTTGGGAATTCCTCTCTTAAGAGGGATTGGATGGTGACTCTGCCAATGAAGCAGACTGTTGGTGCTTGGTGGTTTGCGGTGGATTCTCGTGGAGATGGTCCCAAAAGATTCCCTCCTGAATTTAACATCCAAAAAGGCCATCTCTTCCTTCTTAATTTCAGAAGTGAATCTGAGATTTACATCATTGTGATTCAATTCACTTACAAACGCTTCAAATTGCTCCTTCATCCCTGACCATACGACAAAGACATCAACTATATAGCGATACTAGATAGAGATGTACTCTTGCCACCATTTATTATCACCTCCGAACACAATAGTTTTCTCCCACCAGCCCAGGAACAGATTTTCATATGATGGAGCACAGGGACTCCTGTCATGAATGGGTCACCAAGGAGAAAAAAAACAAAACAAGCTAAGTCACAGAAAACCAGAGAAATTGGTAACTATGCAGATTGCAGATCCCTGATCTTACCACACAACTAGCAGTAGCCGTGGAGCGTGCCTACGATGTTCCTAGACGCCTCGTCACGGCTGGAGGACTACATAAGCCTAAAGCAAGAAAAGAGAAAACTAACTGCCCCAGAGCAGACCCCAAAGGAATAGATAGCCCCCACACATGTATTGACAGTGAAACAAGATGAAGGCACAAACACAGGCAGGAAAATAGGCTGAGCAAATGATGGGGCCCAAACTAACTACACAGTAAAGGAAAGGCAAGTCACTGTCTGCAACCTGCAAAAAACCCTACAAAAATAATGTCCAACACTTCTGATAGCAAAATTAACCCTGAAGTCACTAGACTTCTCCTACTATATCAGCACTCTGGAATATTCTGAGACAGAGCAAAAAGAGACCGAACTAGTAAGGGACAAAAAGCCAATTGGCAAAATACTGATAAATAAGAGTGGAAATTCAGCTCAGCCCCCAGCCGGGGCTGGCAGACCACGTAAAAAACTGAACAGACCAACAAAATCAAGTGTGAATATTAGCAGAAAAACTTAGCTTTAGATGAGTGGAACAGAGCTGAAAACCAAGAGCTGACAAGCCAGAAGGAATCACCAGCAACTGAATAGGGCGTCGGCTGTCTTAAATCCAATCTGAGAATCCTGAGATCCAATCATCATCATCATTCTCAGGTGGCAGATCTCCACCGATCAAACCAGCCGTTCCACCTCCCGAACCAGAGAATTAACTCACAACAGTACCCCCCCTTGAGGAGGGGTCACCGAACCCTCATCCACGCCACCAGGCCGATCAGGATGGGTCCGGTGAAAAGCACGAACCAATCTATTGGCATGAATATCAGAGGCAGAGACCCAAGAATTATCCTCCTGACCATAACCCTTACATTTGACCAAATACTGGAGTCTCCGTCTAACCAAACGAGAATCCAATATTTTCTCTACCTCATATTCCACATTGCCTTTGACTAACACAGGGTCAGGAGGTGCTGCCATAGGAACCACTCGCTCAACAAACCTCTTCAACAGAGATTTGTGAAATACGTTATGGATCTTGAACGTAACTGGAAGAGCCAATCGAAACGAAACAGGATTAAGAATTTCCAAAATCTTATAAGGACCAATAAATCTTGGCTTAAATTTAGGAGATGCAACCTTCATAGGAATATTCTTAGACAAACCATATCACCCACTTTAAACCGGGGACCAATGGTCCTATGCCGGTTGGAAAATCGCTGGGCCTTTTCCTGAGTGAGTGACAACTTATCCACCACTTGGTCCCTTATCTGCTGCATTCTCTTAACCACAGTGTCCACACCTGGGCAGGACGAAGATTCCACTTGCCCTGAAGAGAATCGAGGATGAAACCCAAAATTACAGAAAAAGGGTGACAACAAAGTGGCAGAACTAGTTCTATTGTTCAGTGCGAATTCAGCCAAGGGCAAAAATGAGACCCAATCATCCTGATCAGCAGATATAAAACATCTCAAATAAGACTCCAAGGTCTGGTTTGTTCTCTGTCCATTGGTCTGGGGATGAAACGTGGAGAAGGATAACTGAATTCCCAGATTGGAACAAAAGGCTTTCCAGAATCTGGAAACAAACTGGACTCCTCTGTCGGACACAATGTTCTCAGGAATCCCATGTAACCGAACCACCTGTTGTAAAAACAAGGGCACAAACTCAGCAGAAGATGGCAACTTTGGGAGTGGTACAAGATGGACCATCTTCGAAAATCTATCACAAATCACCCAGATAACAGTCATTCTCTGAGAGACAGGAAGATCAGAAATAAAATCCATTGAGATATGGGTCCATGGCATCTAGGGCACCGGCAAGGGCATTAGCAACCCACGAGAACGAGAACAGGGTTTAGACCGAGAACAAGTCGCACAGGACTGTGCAAAATTCCTGACGTCATGAGATAAGGCAGGCCACTAAAAGGACCGACTCACCAAATCTCTGGTACCAAAAATACCTGGATGACCAGCCAATGCGGAGCAATGAATTTCAGACATCACTCTCTTACTCCACTGGTCAGGAACATACAATTTTCCCATAGGGCAACGCTCAGGTTTATCCTTCTGAAATTCCTCCAAGGCGCGTCTCAAATCGGGCGAAATGGCAGAAAGAACTACCCCCTCACCTAGGATAGTAGTAGACTCAGTCACACTAAGAGAATCAGCAAAGAAACTCCTAGAAAGGGCGTCTGCCTTAACATTCTTAGTGCCCGGAAGAAAAGAGACCACAAAATTAAAACGTGTGAAAAACAAGGCCCATCTAGCCTGTCTAGGATTCAAGCATTTGGCCGATTCCAGATAAATCAAATTCTTGTGATCGGTGAGGACCACAACTTGATGTCTAGCTCCCTCCAACCAATGTCTCCACTCCTCAAATCCCCACCTCATGGCCAACAATTCCCGATTCCCCACGTCATAGTTGCCTTCAGATGGGGAGAACTTTCGAGAAAAGAAGGCACAGGGATTCATCATAGAAGTCACAGGGTCTTTTGGGGACAAAACAGCTCCTGCACCAATCTCAGAAGCATCTACCTCCACCTGAAATGGAAGTGAGACATCAGATTGCTGTAAAACTGGAGCTGAAGTAAATCTCTACTTAAGCTCCTGAAATGCTGAGATAGCCTCAGGAGACCAATTCAGCACATCAGCGCCCTTCTTGGTTAGATCAGTCAGTGGTTTGACAATACTAGAAAAATTACCTATAAATTTACGATAGAAATTAGCAAAACCCAAAAACTTCTGGAGGGCCTTCAAAGAAGTAGGCTGAACCCAATCATAAATGGCCTGTACCTTGGCCAGGTCCATTTCAATAGTCGATGGAGATAAGATAAATCCCAAAAATGAAATCCTCTGTACACCAAAGAGGCTTTTCGATCCCTTAACAAACAGGGAATTCTCCCTCAAAATCCGGAACACAGTTCGGACGTGTTCCACATGAGAATCCCAATCACTAGAAAAGATCAAAATATCATCCAGATAGATGATCAAAAACTTATCCACAAAGTCACGGAAAATATCGTTCATAAAGGACTGGAAGACAGAAGGGGCATTAGTGAGCCCAAAAGGCATCACCAGGTACTCAAAATGTCCCTCCGGAGTATTAAACTCCGTCTTCCATTCATCCCTGTGCTTGATGTGAATAAGATTATATGCCCCCCTGAGGTCAAGCTTAGTAAACCAGCAGGCACTCTTAACTCTGGAGAATAAATCAGACATCAGAGGTAACGGGTACTGATATTTAACAGTCATCTTGTTAAGGGAACGATAATCAATACACGGTCTTAATGAACCATCTTTCTTGGCCACAAAAAAAAACCCAGCACCTAAAGGTGACGAGGATGGTCTAATATGACCCTTCTCCAATGACTCCTTAATATAGGATCGCATAGCATCATGTTCGGGTACTGATAAGTTGAAAAGCCGACCCTTGGGAAATTTACACCCAGTCATCAACTCAATTGCACAGTCATAACTCATATGAGGAGGCAAAGACGCAGACTTGCTCTCACTAAATACATCAGAAAAATAGGCTAGATAATCAGGAATATCATGAGACTGAGGAGAGGTGGAGAAAACAGGAGCGTCCCCAAGAACACACTGACAACCCCAACTCACCACAGACCCAGATTTCCAATCCAAAACTGGATTATGAGTTTGCAACCAAGGAAAACCCAGAACAATTGTATCATGCAAATTATGCAGCACCAAAAATTTACAATTTTCTTGGTGCTCTGGGGCAACCCGCATCGTCACCTGGGTCCAAAAATAAGGTTTATTCTCCACCAAAGGAGTAGCATCAATACCCCTCAAAGGAATAGGCGTCCGCAGAGGCGTCATGGAAAAACCACAACGTTTAGCAAAGTCCAAATCCATCAGATTCAAAGCTGCTCCTGAATCCACAAAAGCCTTCGTGGAAAACGTGAATAAGGAGCAGATCAGAGTAATTGCCAAAAGAAACTTAGGTTGTATACTGCCCACAGCAAATGTGTGTGCAAAACTTTTCTCTCATTTTGGACAGACAGAAATAGTATGAGAGACGTCTCCACAGAAAAAACACAGCTTATTACGCCTTCTAAACTCCTGACGTTGCGCCCTAGAGAAAAGTCTATCACATTGCATAGGTTCAGACATTTGTCCAAAAGGTGGCAGCGCCTCTCGTGTAGTTTTGCGTTCACGTAAACGCCGATCAATTTGAATGGCTAATGACATAGAATCGTCAAGACCAGAGGGAACAGGAAATCCCACCATAGTATCTTTTACAGTCTCTGACAAACTCATTCGAAAGAGAGCTGCCAAGGCACTATCAGTCCATGTAGTAAGGACCGCCCACTTTCGGAATTTTTGACAGTATAACTCTGCAAAATACTGACCCTGGTTCAATGCCAATAGGGCTTTCTCAGCTTGATCAGTAGCATTAGGTTCATCACACAACAACCCCAAGGCTTGAAAAAATGCATCCACATTAGTAAGAATAGGATCTTCACGTGTCAAAGAAAACGCCCAATCCTGGGGATCGCCGTGCAGCAAAGAGATGACAATTTTAACCTGCTGCGCAGAGCTCCCCGATGAATTAGGCTTCAAGGCAAGAAAGAATTTACAATTATTCTTAAAATTCAAAAATTTAGACCGATCCCCAAAAAACACATCAGGAGTAGGGATCCTTGGTTCGGCAGCATGTGAATGAGCGAGATAGGCGGAAATTCCCCGCACTTCAGCAGTGAGCTGCTCCATGCGATCAGACAATTGCTTAATCTCCATTAAGAAAAAAAAAAGAAAAAAATCCTCCTACGGCCCCAGAGAAAAAGAGGAAAAAATATACATATAAAAAAAAAAATTCTGACACTTTTTTTTTTTTTTTTTACAAATCTTTCCTGCTTTTGAGTACCCTATAATCTGCGGTATGGCTGGTGATTCTGTTATGAATGGGTCACTGAGGAGAAAAAAAACAAAACAAGCTAAGCCACAGAAAACCAGAGAAGTTGGTAACTATGCAGATTGCAGATCCCTGATCTTACCACACAACTAGCAGTAGCCGTGGAGCGTGCCTACGATGTTCCTAGATGCCTCCTCACGGCCGGAGGACTACATAAGCCTAAAGCAAGAAAAGGGAAAACTAACTGCCCCAGAGCAGACCCCAAAGGAATAGATAGCCCCCACACATGTATTGACGGTGAAACAAGATGAAGGTACAAACACAGGCAGGAAAATAGGCTGAGCAAACGATGGGGTCCAAATCAACTAGAAAGGAAAGGCAAGTCACTGTCTGCAACCTGCAAAAAACCCTATAAAAATAATGTCCAACACTTCTGATAGCAAAATTAACCCTGAAGTCACTAGACTTCTCCCACTATATCAGCACTCTGTAATATTCTGAGACAGAGCAAAAAGAGACCGAACTAGTAAGGGACAAAAAGCCAATTGGCAAAATACTGATAAATAAGAGTGGAAATTCAGCTCAGCCCCCAGCCAGGGCTGGCAGACCACGCAAAAAACTGAACAGACCAACAAAATCAAGTGTGAACATTAGCAGAAAAACTTAGCTTTAGATGAGTGGAACAGAGCTGAAAACCAAGAGCTGACAAGCCAGAAGGAATCACTAGCAACTGAATAGGGTGTCGGCTGTCTTAAATCCAATCTGAGAATCCTGAGATCCAATCATCATCCTCATTCTCAGGTGGCAGATCTCCACTAATCAAACCAGCTGCACCACCTCCTGAACCAGAGAATGAACTCACAACAGACTCCCCATCGCAGTGCCCCTGAGCTGGTGGAAGTACTTCCCATCGAAGGTGAACACATTATGCGTAAGTGTGAAACTGAGAAGGGATGACACAAAGCTGTTATGCTTTCTACAAGCTACTGATCTCTGCTGAAGAAAGTGTTCCACACTTCTGATTCCTTCCTTGTGCGGAATGCTACTGTGTAATGCCTCTATGTCGATTGATGCCAGCCAAGTGCCCTCTTCAAGATCGATGCCCTCTAGTTTCAGTAGTAGATCTGATGTGTCTCTAAGATATGACGGAACAGAGACAACAAAGGGACGCAAGATCTGATCTACGTAGACCCCACAATTTTGTATCAGGGAGTCCACCCCTGAGACTATTGGATGTCGCTTTAATGGGTCTAGACCCTTGTGCACTTTAGGAAGTGCATAAAAAGTCGCCACCACCGGAAACTTGGGTAATAGGAAGTCAAATTCAGTTTTCGAAATTAATCTATCCGACAGAGCCACCTCAAGTATTGTCCTAAGCTCTGCCCTATAGTCCACTAGTGGGCTAGTCTTAAGTACCTCATAGGTAGATATGTCCTGCAGAATATTTTGGCACATCTTGCAATATTCCAGATGGTTCATAATCACAAGATTTTCACCTTTATCAGATGATTTTATGATCAACTGATCATTTCTCTTGAGACCTAGGAGGGCATCTCGCTCTTCCGCCGACAAATTCTCCTCATCATCCCATTGAGATCTTTTATTAATCCTTTTGAGATCTCTCTCAACTAGTAGTGCGAATATGTCGATATTCTTAGTGTCACCTTGTGGTGGCATCTTTTCGCTCTTATTTTTTAGAATGGTGAAGGGACCTTTATCATCCTCTGGCATACTATCATTCTCTCTGAGGAGGCCCACAAGTGCTTGATAGCCTTCAATGTCCTCATCATTAATGCCCTGTGTGTAGCACTCTTCCCGGTCATTATGTCTAAAGAATTTTTTCCATTTTAATTTTCTACAGAACAGGTTGAGGTCCTTAACCCACTCAAAACAACTGTAACTATTTGTGGGCACAAAGTTTAACCCTCTTGATAGCACATTAAATTCATCCCTGGTCAGGATATGCGAGGGCAGATTCAAGATTTTGCCCCTAATTAGTTGAACCGGGTTCTTAGATGATAGCCTGCCCTCGCACCCTGTTCCAAAAAAGAGGAGGATGAGGGTATAGTAGAGGAGGGGGCCACAGAGGAAGGTCTTACAGGTACTGATGATGTATTGGATATTGAATGAGACACTTGTGATCTCATACCATCCCTGTATGCCCCCCTTCCCCTTTTTCACCCTCTTCCACTCTGCCATCTTTGTTTAGGGAAGGTACCTCTAAAAAATGATACCCTACCAGGTGTATTTTCTGCTCTCTCTGTGTCCGAGGTCTCCAAGTCCGAGGATGATGCCTCTGACTTTCTTTCTGCTTGAAAATTAAAGACCTGATTCTCACTGAAGTCCCTCAGATCCCTTTGGAGCTGAAGGTGTTGTCTTTCCTTCAAAAAGGCCTGATATCTCTCTACAGAGGTTTGTAAGAGTCCCTCCCTCCTGGTGAAGTCAGAATCTGTTTTATGTTTAAGCACTCGCTCAATTAGTTTATTAAGTTGGCTAGTAGATTTCTCAAAAACCTTCCTTTCTTCTGCTAATAAGATTTGCATAAACCTTATCGATGACTCAATGGATTCCTTTGTCCATATATTCAACAACTCAGGTAAAGCCATTCTTTGAGAGGGACTGATGTTAATCCTAAGTTCTCTTGGTACAATCCGATTTTTTAGATAGTTTTCTAATGTCCTAATCTCCCACGAGGATTTTAGGTATTCTTTATAGCCACCTATAAACTTCATTGAACAAATTCTTAAGTGCTAGTGGGCCAGTGCTAGTCTCTTGAGTGCCACTAATATTGAATGCCTGGTTTGCATCTTCCAGCCATGTATCCGAATTCACCGGACCTGTCAGAAAACTGGCCATTCCAATTGCGAATTGCTAGCATAACTCAGAATAAATGTTATAGAAGGGTCTCAACCAGAAATCATATAAAAAACCATAAAACTAATATCCTTTATTATTAAAAAGCCCCAAATGGGGTCACACCACAGAGTGAACACAAAAAACAAAGTGCCCAAAAAAAATTTTTGACATAAAAATGGGGATTTCCTAGGAGTCCCTGATAAGGTCTACAATATGTTGTCTCTTTGGCTCTTGTGGGAAAACTAGTGGAGCTCATGCATGTGCTAACGATTAATTTGACATTGTATCCTCTGATTACAAGGAGGACTTATCATTCTATCATTGACTCATCACTTTATAACGCCATGACACTGCCAATGTGTTCCTATATGTTTTTAAATCTTTGTGGGGTATAGGGTCCTCCTTATCATAGGATTGTCTCTGTATAGTATTAGGGGTCCCTTTAGTATCGGGGAAGGGATCCCCTAGTGGCTGCAGGGTGGAACAGGGTCCCTAGGGATAGTCATCGGTGAGCGGGGGCACTACAACGTTCCCCCCTAGGGTGCCAACCTCCGCGGCAAGGAAGGTGTGAGCAGTAGACTTTATCAGGGACACCTAGGAAATTTTTTATGTCAAAAATTTTTTGGGGGCACTTTGTTTTTTTGTGTTCACTCTGTGGTGTGACCCCATTTGGGGCTTTTTAATAATAAAGGATATTAGTTTTAGGGTTTTTTTTTATGATTTCTCCAAAATAGCCGACTTCAAAATGGTCACCATGGTCACTACCCATCTTGAAAAGTTTCCCCCCTCCCATATACTAATGTGCCACAAACAGGAAGTTGATATCACCAACCATTCCCATTTTATTTATGTGTATCCATATAAATGGCCCACCCTGTAACTTATCTATGTCTATCTATCTATCTATCTATCTATCTATCTATCTATCTATCTATCTGTCTATCTAATGGATTTTAATGATGCATTAATGTGGATAGGGGACTGAATTAGAGCATGGGGTGCTGCCATTTTTCTGTCTGTCTACCTATCTACCTACCTATATCATTATCCTTTTTTCCCATTACAGGTGGTAGGTAGATTGTGTATATTATGGGTAGGAGATATTTGTATTATTTTGTGCCAAGTGAACTGTAAACTGCTTTATTCTCATGTCATGTCTGCTTTCTGCGGTCCTATACGTTCTTGGCAATCTCATGTTGTAGTTTTGCCTATTGGAAAGATCTGCAGAAAGGCAGAGTAATAGGGGCCTTCTAGGAGAATTATGAGAAAGGCCAAAAGTTCACAGAGAAGGTGGATTGAAATGGATGAGATGCTCAGAATGAGGAACCAGAAATAAAAAAAACTTCAATTTATCAAGGACTCCGGTGTCTTTTTCATTATACAGCCTGAGAGCAATTCCACAATCCTTGCATACATATTCTGCATACATACAATGGACTTGCATTACGCGATCAGAAGGTTTGAAGCTTTGAAAAAATCTAACTCACGGCAAGATGAAAAAGCACCAGCCTCCGTCAGATTTGTCCTCAGTTGCTAAGTGATCAAGTAAATATTCTGAATAATGATGCGGCCTAAGTGACCTTATACAGAGGAGGTGCCAGCCAAGGATTGTTCTCAGAGTCAGTCCTGACATAACCCGTATATGGGGCAGGGTTGCTTAGATCGGCTATGCCTATCATAACAGATGGATCTGTCAAAATGACTCAATTGCTGATTGATTCACCTCTGCTCATGTCGAAAAATCCTCTACCTGCCCTGGAGGAGGTCAAGTAACAAAGCTAAAATTAGAATCACTGTTTAGTTTTTTTGAGCTGCAAACTAGACCGTGATGTATTGTGAAAATATAGAGTGTCGTGGTAAGGGATACATTTAAATATACGCTTGGAAAGAATAGTAAAAAAGTGTATAAAGAAAATTTGTAAGACTGTGATGTCATTTGTAGATAGATTGACAAATAGATATTACCGGTACCTATCTAGAACATTTGGCTAGACCGCCTTTAATAAAGAATTGAAAAGCCATAGGTCAAGAAATAAATCTTGTCTTTGTTTTTATTTCTACTACTACCTCGTCCTATAAGAGACATGGAATTCCAGTACAAATTAGTGCTGAGCGAGTGTGTTCGTTACTCGAGAACTCCGAGCATGCTCGGGTGTTCTCCAAGTAGTTTGGGCGTGCTCGGAGATTTAGTTTCTGTCGCTATAGCTGCATGATTTGCGGCTGCTAGACAGCCTGAAAATATGTGGAAATTCTCTAACAACCAGGCATTCCACGCATGTATTCAGACTGTCTAGCAGCCGCAAATCATGCAGCTGCGGCGACACAAAATAAATCACCGAGCACGCCCAAAATACTCGGAGAACACCAGAGCATGCTCAGAATTCTCAAGTAACGAGCATACGCGCTCATCACTAGTAAAAATAAATCAAGTTGTCGTAATGCAAAATGTAACATCAACAGGCAAACAAGATGAAACAACAATAAAAAATGATGAAAGTCTACAAAATGATGAGAAAACAAGTGTTTATGGCACAAAATCACATGGAAAAGTATCAGGCATGGGTGGTGAAAATCCTATATGGACACAGAGTATATATAGAGACAAAAAAAGTGCGTCATAACCCCCATATGATGAATGGAGATATACAAGGGTCTCAGTATGTTACTTATAATGCACCAGGTGCAATCATTAAAGTGGATGAGCATAGAACCTGGAGACCTAAACCGAGACCAAGATAGACAACATTAATTCAGAGCATGTTTAGAAGAAGATGTACAAGTAAAAAGGGAGGGAAACGTATACATATAGGATTTTCACCACCCATGCCCGGTACTTTTCTATGTGATCTTGTGCCATAAACACCTGTGTTCTCATGATATTACAGACTTTCAGTATTTTTTATTATCATTTGATCTTGTTTGCCTGTTCATGTTACACTTTGTATTAATAAAGTGTGATATATTTTAACACATATGGACTGGAACTTCATGTCTCTTGTAGGATCAATGCATTTGGGAGTGTCCTAGTGGTTATTCCACTACAGTCTCTTATCGGACATTGGCTATAATAAGTATCATGACTGATAATATGCACGTGTTTCAGATTATATTGATTGTACTACCTTCTCCTGTAGAATATTACATTATATTCTTTGATAATTTTACATAACTAGGTAAATACTTAAGTCAACCTAATGCCAATGAATGGCTATCAGGGGCACAGCTTATGATTTTGAAGGGAGTCTGTTATATGGCTTTTGCTACCTTATCTGAGAGCAGCAGGATGTAGAGACAGAAACCTTGATTCCAGTGATGTCTTATTTATTGTGCTGCTTGCTGTAATTTTGATAAAATCACTGTACATATAACCCTGTCCAGACCATTGATTGGTATATTTCGGTGTACACTGTGCATAGGCAGAAACCTGCCAATCAGTGCTGTGGGCGGGGTTATACAGTGCTCAGCATTGAGACCTGGTAGATCTGCAGCACATAAAACAGAGATTTCATCAAAAGTGCAGCAGGCACTAAAAGAGAGACGAAAATGTATAGTCTAAACCACAAACTATTTTTAATATCTGTATGTTGCACATATCTTTCATTTGATGTTCCCTATTGAGGTTTGAATAAGACTTGTTGGGCAGTCAATATAACTAGGTCTATTAGACCAGATAAGGCTTATTTCAAATAATCCTGAAATCTATATA